>NC_090322.1:261624652-262321369 GCF_040869045.1 Eurosta solidaginis | reverse complement strand
GATATCTCGAAAAGGCGTTCACCTATAGAACTAAGGCCCCCTCCCCTTTAAAATACTCATTAACACCTTTCTTTTGATACCCATATTGCACAAACGAATTGTAGAGTCACCCCTGGTCCACCTTTATGGCGGTATCTCGAAACGGCGTCCACCTATGGAACTAAGGATTACTCCCTTTTAAAATACTCACTAACACGTTTTTTTTGATACCCATATTGTACAAACAAATTCTAGGGTCACCCCTGGTCCACCTTTATGGCGATATCTCGAAAATGCGACCACCTATACAACAACCACCACTCCCTTTTAAAACCCTAATTAATACCTTTAATTTGATACCCATATCATACAAACACATTCTAGAGTCACCCCGGGTCCACTTTTATGGCGATATTTCGAAACGGCGTTCACCTATAGAACTAAGGCCCACTCACTTTTAAAATACTCATTAACACCTTTCGTTTGATGGCCATATTGTACAAACAAATTCTAGGGTCACCCTTGGTCCACCTTTATGGCGATATCTCGAAACGGCGTCCACCTATGGAACTAAGGATTACTCGCTTTTAAAGTACTCATTAACACCTTTCATTCGATACCCATATCCTACAAACGTATTCTAGAGTCACCCCTGGTCCACCTTTATGGCGATATCTCAAAAAGGCGACCACCTATACAACTACCACCACTCCCTTTTAAAACCCTCATTAATACCTTTAATTTGATACCCATATCGTACAAACAAATTCTAGGGTCACCCCTGGTCCACCTTTATGGCGATATTTCGAAACGGCGTCCACCTATGGAACTAAGGATTACTCGCTTTTAAAATACTCATTAACACCTTTCATTTGATACCCATATCGTACAAACGCATTCTAGAGTCAACCCTGATCCACCTTTATGGCTATATCCCTAAATGGCGCCCACCTATAGAACTATGGCCCACTCTCTCATAAAATACTCTTTAATGCCTTTCATTTGATACACATGTCATACAAACACATTCCAGGGTTTCCCTCGGTTCATTTTCCTACATGGTTATTTTCCCTTATGTTGTCACCATAGCTCTCAACTGAGTATGTAATGTTCGGTTACACCCGAACTAAACCTTCCTTACTTGTTTTATATAATTTCTTCCTTTTCTTACCCTTCTCTCTCTTCTCGTTCTTATTCTTTTTCATATTTTTCCCTAACTTACTCTTTTTTCTCCTTTCGTTTTTCTTCATTTTTTAAGTTTTCTCCTTATTATTATTTCTTTTATATTCTTCTTCTTTTTCTTCATATGATCCTTCTTCCCTTTGTTCACCTTCTTCCTAATCTTTTTCAGTTTCTACTTTTTTCCCTTTTTTCTTCTTTTTCTAAGTTTTCTTCTTATTATTACTTTTTTAATATTCTTCTTATTTTCTTCATATTATTCTTCTTCTTCATCTTCTTCAGTTTTTACTTGGTTTTCTTCTTTTTTCAATTCCACGTAGGTTATTGCTCTTATTTTGCTTCGTACGTAGATTTTTTCTTTTAACCATTTTATTTTTTCCATCTTTTCCCTTATCCCCTTCTTCTATTTATCTTTTTTCTTCTTCTTCATTTTCTTCTACATAGCTATTTTTGTTCCTATTCTCCTTTTTCTTATTCTTTTCCTCGTTTCCTTTTTCTTCTTTTTTCCATCGTCAGTGGTCAGTGATAACAAATGTAGAAAGGGCGGTTTGGAGGCGGAAACGCTCGAGCACGTTTTGTGATCGTGACACAGCTGTCAGATTTAGAAGCAGCAAGTGACTTAAGTCCTAGGAAACTTCTAGTATTTGTCAAGAGAATAGAGTTATTTTATAACACAGGTCCCGGTTTTTGATAATGTTTTTCGCTTTGGTGGTTAAAACAAACTTCTGGTAATACTACGGACTCATTCAGTCTATGTGAGGTCGTCATGGACCGGCCAGTTCAACCTAACCTAACCTTTCATCGTTGTCATCCCCTTTTTCGTCCTATCCACCTTCTTCTTTCTTCTTGCTTCTTTCCTTCTTCTTTGTTCTCATCTCCTCCTGCGTCTCCTTCGTTCTCTTTTCTTCTTTTATCACCTTTTTCTTCCTCTCCTACTTATTTTCTTCTACGCCTTCGTCTCACTGCCACTACCTCCTCATTTCCTCCTTTCACTTTCTCCAGTCATCCAACTCCAAGTCTTGTCATTCTTCCACTCATATCTACCTCCACCTCTCCTTTTTCCGCTCTTTCGCCTGTTGCTTAGAGCGCAGCATTTCACTCTCCATCTCGGGTAGCATCATGATTTTATTCCAAACTGAAATATGTACATAAAACCCTTGTAGCATAACAACCAAGCACACAACTATTCTATTAGAAATTTGTTTAACCGCAAATTATATTTTCAAAAGTCTCTATTCATTCAACAACAACAACAACCTAAATTACAAATACTACTTTTATATAGTTTTTTTTTTTTTTTTTTTGTGGAACATTTTATTTAGAACATGTTTTGGCTACAATTTTATAATAGTAGGTTAGTTTTTAGTGTAATGTCATTTGTGACATATGCAACCGACTCTTCACTGCTGTGTTGGACTAAATGTAGCTCAGCTAATGCCACTAGTTAGTTGGTGGACTGCATCAAACAGGAGATTCATATAATGGAAAAAGTGAATAAAACCTCAGCTGCGCAGAAGTTATGATTTACACACCGGAAGATGTATGCATGATCTACCGCGGTCTCTGATGTATGTGAGAATATAATCTAGTACAGATGCAAGCGTATAAATTTGTCTGAATGCTTTTTTAACTAAAAGTTGTTTGATTTTTGTCGCACACGGAACTCCTCTGGCTGGAAAAGAAAAGAGTTAATACATACTAAAAATATTGAAATTTTTACAAGCGAACATTCGCGCTTATACATATAACAAGAGGAATAAAAAGGAATTTTGAACAGCACTTTTCGGGTCAGAGTAAATTAGACGGTTTTCTCAGCAGTACTTTTCTTAAATATTTCATTTTCATATAACAAATTAACTTTAAGACATATAATATATAACTTTTACCTTAAATCTTATACTTTATAACTTAGACTACATCAAGATCCGTTGTGATAACACATAATAATAAAACTTAAACAGTCACTGCACAGTGGTAGTAAACTAATGAACCCAGCTAATAATGCTTTTACTAATTTCTTGCAAAATTGGATAGTCAAGCATTAGGTGATTCGGAGGCTTCACTCTACCAGAAGTGAGAAGTTGCATTATTATCCATTATATTGAGACGTACCGCAAGATCTTCTACTGGATCTTCAAAGCCGCAACCACGAAAAATAAATTAGTTTTAGCGATCCCGCGCAAGTCCACTATATACGTTTCCAAGAGATTTAGTCACCCTCCAAGTGGCCATTAAAGGCAATGGCAAGCGAAGTAAAACACTACCACAACCTATCGATCTCACCATAAACGCGCTCAAATCTATGACTTCCACTTTACTTTCCAAGTAAATGTTAACTTACGTACCTGAAGTAGGATTGGGTAGAATCAAATATATAAATATAAATGTTTTGATAGTCCTTTACTGGATATAGCTCCGCTACGTTAAGGGACTGGTGAAAGTCGATATTTAAAACCTTGGCGAAGCTCTCGCCCAAAACAATATTCACGTTTCGGGCAAGCCCGTACACAGAGCAAGAAAAAGTTCGTCTGACCTCCAATAAAACACGTCCCAGTTACAGCTTCAAAGGACATACATAATCTTCAGAAAACAGGAGATATCGGTAATTAAAGAACAAGATATCGTTAAGAATAGCTCAACCCAAATCCGAACTACCATTTTCCTTTAAACTCTAATTGAAAGATCCGCAATTACCGCCGTAAATACGGTCGATTCAGCACACCTGATATATGCAAAGAGTCCCTCATCTACATAAATTATAAAAAAAAAGAAATAACCTCGACTCTCGTGTTAGCTTCCGAGCTCATACCGATGCAGAAGTGCGCATTCACATCCACGCCAACAATCAGCCTGACTTCTCTCCGCTTTCAAACTAAATTCCTGACTGGCTCAATCTTTACTAGTATACGCTAGAATTTTCTACTCAAACGTCTCTGCGCCGATTCCACAATCCCAAGGACAGTGCTTTTTTTCAGCAGCATATTCCTCGAATTTAGGAAGGCTTTTTTTCAGCTGCATATGTCTCGACTTTAGGAAGGCGTGCTGTTACGTCACTAGCACCCAGCATGGCACTTATTATTCTGGAAGCAGGAGCCGGCCTTGGACACTTGTATCATTCGAGGATTATTGGCCCATTGATATTCTACTCCCACACAAATCATTGAAATTACATAAACGAATTTATTTCAATGTATGCATTCTAATTGCATAAAAACTGAATTTCTATATTGACAATTTTTCATTTACTCACAATAATGTTGCAGCTACTTAACAAACCTTTAATTTTCTTGATTTTTTTACCCTGAGTGCTTGCTGAATAAGTTATTGATGCTGATACGATTATCACAATAAATAAAAGCTGAATAAAAGCAATTTGTGGCTGGGAAAAATGTAGGTGGTCCCACGAGAAGATGCACAAAAGCAAAAATTGCAAAACACATCAAAACAAAAAAATATCCATACAAATACTCATCAATGTACCAACATATGTAAGTTTGAATGTATGTCTTCATTACCGACACCGATAAAATGCTTCAGAGAATAAACCGTACACATATATGAAAACATTCGTGACTGTGTGTTTTTGTGTACGTACCTTTGCCTGTTCTAAAGGGAAACATAGCGGTTGAAGTGATAAACACCGCGCCAGTTAACGCAGACACACAAACCCGGAAATAACGTGCATCGAACCACATGCCACCAGCAGTAAGCAAAGTAAGTGATACACGTGAGTAAGCATTAGACAACAGCAAAAGCAACAAAAACATATGCAAACAATGCAAGTTTCGCAAATATTTCGACGATAACTTCAAATCTTGGCAGCTAAGTTGTTTGAGGGCCAAAAATTGCACCAGCAATCAGCGAAAAATCTTCTAAAAGCTATCGCTTCATGGCAGACACAATGATTTCATTTTTTGTATTCTTGCGTGTATTTATGTGTTTAACTTTGATGGCGCAATCGTTATTCTGAAAGTGTAAATCTTTTGCGAAATCTGCGTCAGATTTTTCAAATAAAGCTGTACCTTTATTGCGGAAAGTATGTGCGGTATCAATTTCAAATGTCCGCCTGTAGATATGCAATACAAATTCGTTTTTCTTGGAATCTTAGCTTATCGTCGTATTATAATAAGACAGAAGTCTATATAAGGCGAGTTTGAAGCCGAACTTCTAACTAAAGTTGTACTGTCTTATTCTAAAATTGTCTTCTTAAAAATACACATATATAACTTCTTATGTGCACATACCGTGCGAATGTAATGCCTTTGAAGTTTCCAATACATCAAATAAAGTTTAGTTAAGCTAAATAAGATTCTGCGGCATTGCATGCCCTGCAATCAAATCAACTAGTTTTACACTAACTCACAAGTCGTATGAGTTGCAAGCCAACCGATTTTTTTGTTGTAAATTGTAACACAAAATTGTAGAATTATGCATTAGACATTCAAAAAAGAGGCGTGAGTGCCAAGTGCTTGTTATGTTCGATGAACGTCTAGGTGTACATCTAGAAAACTAATGTTTTTAAATCATCTTGAGCTCGCATAGGGGTTGAAATTAAAATACAAAGAGGTAACTTTGCCAGCAACAAGTAATTTTGGGCTTTTTCTTATAATTAACAAGCGATACTTATAAGTAAGAACTGTCGACGAGTTACTTGCTTGTTATCGCCGAGTCTTCAGCTTCGTATAACGATACGATAACAAACCGATGATTGGTCGATAACAAATTGGTAACACGACGATAACAAGTTCATAAAACCCCGATAGCAAATCTATAAATTTTTGATCACAAATCAATAACTTTTTATAATTAATCGACAATTTCTCCATTGAAAATCGATAATTTTTCGTTAAAAAATCTATAAAATGTCTTTAAATTTACACTCATATATTAATACATTTTCACTTACATGTATATCGATAATTTTCAATAAAAATCGAAAACATAATAATTGAATATTCAATTATTAAGGTGTTAAGCTCATGAATTTTTAACAATAAGTAAAAATCGAGTAATTTTTCTTTAATAAATCAACAAATTTTTCTATAAAAAGGCTATAACTTTTGTATAACTTATCATAAAATGTTTTAAAAATAATCGATAGTTTTTTGATAGTAAATCGATGAATTTCCGTCAACTTTTGGGAAATAAATTAATATATTTTACAATTCGTTAACTTTTTGATAACATATCGATAACTTATCGATTGATTATTCACCACTTTTCGCTAATAAATAGATAACTCTTTGCTAACAAACCCACAACTCGCAGGTAAAATATCGATTACTTATCAGTAACATCTGCAATCGGTAGAAAGTTTTTAACACTTGGTTAACTATCGATATTACAGCAATAACTCGTCAAGAAAAAAGGATAACACTCCAATATCCCATCTATAACAAGCCCATAACTCGTTGATAGCAACCCGTTCGCACTTCGATAACAAATTGATAAGATGATGTACGGTTTCTGTTCTTAGCTTTCTTTCACGGCGATGTCCGATTATCGACATTGTTGTTAAGAATACTGCCCAGTTTTATGCTGCCCCTCCACCTGTTCCATTTTCTGTAAATTTGGGTCTTTCCCTTTTATATATCAACGACTTCTTTTTCTACCATCGTTAATTTCCATTAATTGATTTTCTGCTTAGCTTGGCTGGTATCAGCTTTCAGTGTTCCAACTTTTATACATCAAAAATTTCTTTTGAACTTTTGATTTAAGACTTCGAGATAGTTTCAAATCTGACAATTAAATAAAAGCGTTGGGCATGTGTGATTTTTAAAAACGTGAGGCGTAGTATAATCTGATTAAGGTTCAGTTGGTCTTACTTATACATATATGAAAATATGATTTGTAATGGTATGAGCGGTTGACTATAAGAAACATAATAACTGAACTTTCAATTATTATAAGCCGGTGTTAAGCTCAGGAGTTCTTAAATATTGTAACGAATTTTGTGCAATTCCTCTTATTTGCAAGCTTCTACTAACATTCGAATCACTAAACTGTTGAATAAATAACTCCACTATTCAATAATACAAAATGGCCTTTATTAGACTACTTGAAAGTACTTCACAATAACACTTATACTTCGCAAGTGATAGCTTGCTTAAAGCAAAACTGATTATCGTGCCTCTGCTATTGCTGCTTTTTATACTCTTCGATTTCCTCGTTCCATACTTCAAGGCCTTTCCAGAATTTACTTAGTTACTGCTATAAAATTATAACTACAGATGCACGTGTATAGCTTCTCATATGCGCGTGTATATGTGAGTGACACTTCCACAGATAATTGCCTACTTTTGGGAGCATCTCAGACAAGATATATGCATGTGTTTGTGCGTCTCTTCTCAGCTGCGTGTACGTACATATGTGTAGACATAATGATTGATTCGTTTATGTAGATGCAAGTGACTGCCTGTTTTATTGTTGTTGTGGCTTCATTTGCTTAGCATCAAACTAGTGATGTGAGTATCACTTAGTGTCACTAATATTCGTCACAATATTAAGGAAAACTATTAAGCTAGGTTGCACACGATTCGAGATATTTGTTCCACTCGTGGCCCTTATGCCCTTATGGGAAAATTCAAAAACTCTATAAATCCACCTCGTGGAAATACAGCTTGAATGCATTGCTAAATATTAACAGGATAATATTACGACAAGAGGCTTACTAATAAATCTTAATAAGTATATTGGATAGTTTGCTAATTAAAGTGTCCAACAAATGCCATTAGGATAAGTTTTAAAGAGAATGTACATTTTAGGCACTCTTCGTCGCCAATACATAGAGTTTTACAAATCTTTCCGATATTTTTTAGAGTCATCGGAAATCTTGCGGTTCTTGACGCTATTCAGCCGAACGTGACCTTGCTATTCGTATTAACTCTGGTTTCTTCAAATAATTTTTATAATTTCGATCAGAAATTCTAGTAGCAAACTATTATTTTGACTCACTAGTTTGATGTCTCTTGACATGGTATGTATAGTATGCGACACAACAAAACACTCAGCAGCAGCCATCCCTATATGTATGTATGTATTTACTACAAATAAAACAAATTCTCACACCGTGCAAGTTAAAGCATACCCAGCTGGAAATGGGTAACTGCCAAGAACTAGCGGTAGTTCACTTCTCTGAAGAGGATCTTGTGATAATCAGACCGTCTTGGGCGACGTGACATAAAGTCAATGAATATAACTCTTAGGTCAAACATCTTTGTTTGGTGAATTTCGAAATCTCTTTATTACTTTCATTTTATTTCTGAGCAGTCGCATGGGCAAAGCAGTACAAAATGAGAATTTAAAAGCCTCGAGGATACAACCCGCACTAAAGAAAAACCCCAATTTATATAATTTAGCATATTTATATTATTACTAGAGCAGCGAACACAAAAATAGCAGTGACAATTTTTTTTATTTTCTTCAATTAAATGTTTTATTTTTTTGCAAAATATCTCTATGAATATTGTAATTTAAACTATGCAAAACAATATCAAAAACGTTTTCGAAAAAATCGTAAATTCGAGAAAAAAAACTTACACCTTTTTATTTGGAGGTCGTTTAATTTTTTTTTTAAGTTTTTAATTCTTGTAGCCCATTTAATGAGAGTCTAACGAAGTACAGGTTTTTAAAAAATGTTTTTGCGTTTTGACAAATTTTTTTCCAAAGGGTGCTTCAGATGTTCTTCCATACATTGCATACTGATTGTGACCTGGGCTAGATCCCCACCATACACTTGCTTTTCAGCACGAACTAGCTCATAATTTGTGGGTGGGTTTCAGTTTCTTCAGCCCAAGCAACAACTGCAATGAAGAAAAAAACCGCACCTACAGGTGACACCGTAGCAATCGCTCCACCATCGTAGCATTTGACTAGCCACCGCTAACTTTGATCATCAACCCCTTCCTAAGCGTCTTTGTTCGTCCCCTTCATTCCCCGAACAAGTCTAGGTTCGCCTCCTTTCTTTGAGTTCAGCCAATTCGCCCTTCCTCAAACTTTTGTCAACCTAGGCCCTTGTGGCTGGCTCCTTAAATTCCATGCACCCCATATTCATGTGTCACTCCCCACTCCCTCCCCATGTCATGCCGTCCATCAGATTTGGAAAACGATTCAACACACACAACTTTAGTAATTAACACTTTGATAAATTCATTAATTATTACATAGCAAAACGATTCGATATTATATTTCGATCCGCGTGACATTCATCTCTACTTATTTCCTAAAACCTTAAAATCTACCTTAGGATGTCCCAATTTATAATCTTGAATACGAGATCAGACATTTGTAATTACTTGAAAGAAGACCCTGCTAACGCCCCTCTTAGTGTGAGACACATGAATCCAGCATCACCATGATGTCACCAAATCTTGACTTTTACTATCAGATGTAGGTAAGTATCAGAAGTAAGTAAGTAGGTCCCCGCTTCAGTAGAACGTCTAATGGCGCTCTGGTTGAGCCTACAAGTAACAGCAAGTTAGTGGATCTCTTAAATTTTCAACGCTTTGATAACACAGAACTTGTTTTCGTGGTTAAAAGCAATCGAAAAGCTATCGATGCTCACTATTCCCCTACATATCAATCCGCACGGACGTGTCTAGTAAGTTTTACCACAGCCAACGTTTGAGCTTTAAGTTGAGGGAATACGAAAGCAAAAAGGATAATGCCTTGCGTTGGGACATTTTTTGCGAGCACGATACAAATCGTGGAAAAGTTGAGATTCATGACAACATTCAGCTTTTTGTAGCTAGCAAAATAGAGAGTTCGCTTACATACTGGGAATGCACCAAAAAGACTGGCTGCGGACCGAGTTGCATACAACGCTTTAGTAAAGCAACCCACTGATCGCAGATCGTAATATCTGCATACAGTATTTTCAACGTTGTAGGAAAATTTAAAGACCTGAAGCTTGCACTTTGTTAGACTCAAGCTGATAGGGCTACAAAACTGCATACCCAAAAAAATTCAAAAAACTTCAAATAAAAAGTTCGAAGTTTTTCAAATTTTTGAGTTGCTGCTGAAAGTTTCTATACTCGCAATATTTTACTAATATGATGTTGGATAAGGATTCAGCAAGAACTACATATGCCGGGAAAAACATTCATCTTCTGCCAGAGTAGCGCTTTCGTATTTGCATATATTTCAATCTATGAGCCAACATTGTAAAATAAGTGGCTGGAGATTTCTTAAACACAGCCTTTCTATAGACGACCCATTTTACAACAGGGCGTTTTCCAACGCACACATACTAATATTTATGTACGTTTATTGTACGCATACATTTTGCGAAAAAAAAAGCAGAATGTCATGTAAAAGTTTTAATCACCAAACCAAATTGTTGGTGCCACTTTACACTTACCGCGACCGCTACGTTCACCCTTTTCGAATAACTCGATGCTGGGGAAAGCGAGTCGCTTTTAAGCTATTTGTGCTATATATGCGGTCTCTGCGATTCTGGGTGCACATGCTTTTAACTGATGTTCAACGTTGTATAAAATTAATTTACTTATAAAATTTACATTTTGATTGGTTTCCAACACCAAAAAGCCAAGAAAACTTTAAGAGAAAAAAACTGAAATCATTAAAATTCCATGTAAAATTGAGATATCCAAAGCGCGTGTTCGTTTGGGCTTAATCTTGTTTTGTTTTGAGTTTTATTTTGCGCCCGTATCCAAATTGCCATTACATAAGGTAGTTTTTATACTCAGCTGAGCAGAGCTCACAGAGTATATTAATTTTGTTTGCATAACGGTACTCCGAAATGGCATAAACTAATCGAGATAGATATAGACTTCTTTATATCAAAATGATATGGGCGAAAAAAGAAATTCATTTAGCAATGTCCGTCCGTCCGTCCGTCAGTTCGTCCGTCAGTTCGTCCGTCCGTTAACAGGATAACTTGAGTAAATTTTGAGGTATCTTGATGAAGGTTAGTATGTAGGTTCCTGGGTACTCTATCAGATCGCTATTTAAAATGAACGAAATCGCACTATAACCACGCCCACTTTTTCGATATCGAAAATTTCGAAAATCCGAAAAGTGCGATAATTCATTACGAAAGAAGGATAGAGCGATGAAACTTGGTAGGTGGGTTGACCTTATGACGCAGAATATAAAGTTAATAAAATTTTGGACAATAGGCGCGGCACCGCCCACTTTTAAAACAAGGTAATTTAAAAGTTTTGCAAGCTGTAATTGGGCATTCGTTGAAGATATCATGATACAATATGGCAGCAACGTTACTTCTATTACTATATATGTAACAAATAAAAATTAGCAAAATCGGGTGACGAACACGCCCACTTTTCAAAAAGAGTTTGTTTAAGTCAAATTTTAACAAAAAATTTAATACCTTTACAGTATATAAGTAAATTATGTCAACATTCAAATCCAGTAATGATATGGTGCAACAAAATATAAAAATAGAAAAAAAATTTCAGAATGGGCGTGGCTTCGCCCTTTTTATTTAATTTGTCTAAAATATTTTTAATACCATAATTCGAACAAAAATTTACCAATCCTTTTGAAATTTGGTAGGGGCATAGATTTTATGACGTTAACTGTTTTCTGTGAAAATGGCCGAAATCGGTTGAAGCCACGCCCAGTGTCCCGCTCGGCCGTTAACACGATAACTTGAGCAAAAACCGATATATCTTTATTAAGCTTCGTTCACTTACTTATCTGAACTCACTTTATCTTGGTATAAAAAATGGCCGAAATCCGACTATGACCACGCCCACTTTTCGATATCGGATATTACGAAAAATTAAAAAAATGCTATAATTCTATACCAAATATGAAAAAAATGAAACATGGTAATTGTTCGTGCTATTACATATATAACTAAATTAGCGGTACCCGATAGATGATGTTCTGGGTCACCCTGGTCCACATTCTGGTCGATATCTCGAAAACGCCTTCATATATACAACTAAGGGCCACTCCCTTTTAAAATACTCATTAACATCTTTCATTTGATACCCATATTGTACAAACACATTCTCGAGTCACCCCTGGTCCACCTTTATGCCAATATCACGAAAAGGCGGTCACCTATATAACTACCACCACTCCCTTTTAAAATACTCATTAACATCTTTCATTTGATACCCATTTCATACAAACACATTCCAGGGTTACCCTAGGTTCATTTTCCGACACGGTAATTTTCCCTTATTTTGTCTCCAAAGCTCTCAGCTGAGTATATAATGTTCGGTTACACCCGAACTTAGCCTTCCTTACTTGTTATTTATGTACTTTGGTTTTTATGTTAATGCGTTTACAAAGAATGAATATTCATCAGTTAACAGCATCCGTCACCAGTCGAATTTACGCTACCTTTTTCTCTTTCACAACTTTTGCTGTTATTTTATGTTCTATTATGTTCCACTTTATTCGTTGTATGCTGCATATATTTAGATCAGATTTATAATTTGTTGTTGTGCGGAAATATGCATAAAGTGAATTAAATGGCTGACCCGATTTAATAGAATTTTAAGTAACATATTGCACTGTGCACCTTTTTGCACAAACATACATACATACGTACATATCAATGCAAAAGGCAGTAAGTTTAGGATAATTCCAGATGAGTCGCAAAGGAACATGCGAATAGAGCCACTTTTGATCTTTTTGCATGGGTTTGAGTGATCCATTATGTTTGAGCATATCCGACAGGTACTCTTTTTACCCCTAGGGTACAGTCGTACAGATCTTCTTCACCATCTATCATCGTTCATTGGCGCTTAACCGCCTAAGCTATATTGGCCGTTTCATAGCAAATCACGCCAGTGAACCCTGTTCCGCGATAACTGACGTTAACTTGGAGCGTGAGCGTAACTTTCGTACCCTATTCCCGTAAGGGAGTTCTTACCGATTTTAGAGTTTTTTCAACCTTTAATACAAAATTCCAAAATTTTTTTGGAAAGGACTTTTTTAAAAATAAAAATAAAACAAATACTATTATATCGTTCCTGTGGCCACCGTGTTGTGATGGTAGCATGCTCCGAGTACAATACCGATGATCCTGGGTTCACGCCCCGGGCAAACAACATCAAAATTTTAGAAATAAGTTTTTTCAATTAGAAGAATATATTTCTAAGCTGTGTCACTCCTAGGCAGTGTTAGGCAAGCTTCTGCGTGTGTTTCTGCCATGAAAAGCTTCTCAGTGAAAACTCATCTGCCATGCAGATGCCGTGCGGGGTCGGCATTAAGCAAGTAGGGCCCGTCCCGTTCAATTTGTAGGAAATTTTAAAAGGAGCACGACGCAAGTTGTAAGAGAAGCTCGGCCTTAAACTGTTCGGAGGTTATTGCGCCTTACATATATATATATATGCTATATTGTTCTAGTATTTAAGGGTCTGTATAGGGCTCCGCGTTTTTCTTAAATAATTAATTTCAATTGCATTTAAGTTTATTTTATTTTACCCATTTCTCTGCCTTTTTTAATTTTTTCTTAAAATTATCTGCATATATTTACAATTGACCTGTCCCAACTTTACCCAAAACAACTTAAGGGGATCCATTATATAAACAAAAGAGATCAGTCGCAGACTGCTCCCTTGAAAAAAGTAACAACATTTGCTTACGACTGATTCAACTAAACGATAGAGAGTTTTGAAAGAGTAATAAAATACAATGTCCACTGCTGTCAAACAAATTCAGCAAATTTAGGTCCACTATAGACACACAGGTGCTTGATGTTACTTATGTAAAATCTCATTCGTTTATTTGTGAGCATTTTTATTCCCCAAAGTAATTTCGGTCTTAAAGTCATTATATGTAGGTTCTAAAGAAAAGTCCGATTTCTTTACGTATGTCTTTTAGCGTTCGTCCTATTTTCAAATTCGCAAGCACTATGCTTAGTCCCAGTTCAATCCGTCTACATGATGCGCCCATTTTCTTTCAATACGCTTTGCATACAGAGTATTGATTGCACACAGAGTATTGATTGGATAACGGTTGGTTGTACAGGTATAAAGGAATCGAAATAGATATGGACTTACATATATCAAAATCATCAGTATCGAAAAAAAATTTTATTGAGCCATGTCCGTCCGACCGTCTGTCCATTAACACGATAACTTGAGTAAATTTTGAGTTATCTTGATGAAATTTGGTATGTAGATTCCCGGGCACTCATATCAGATCGCTATTTAAAACGAACGAAATCGGACTACAACCAACCCCACTTTTTCGATATCGAAAATTTCGAAAAACAGAAAAAGTGGGATAATTCATTACCAAAAACGGATAAAGCGATCAAACTTGGTAGGTGGGTTCACCTTATGACGCAAAATAGAAAATTAGTAAAATTTTGGAAAACGGGCGTGGCACCGCCCACTTTTAAAAGAAGGTAATTTAAAAGTTTTGCAAGCTGTACTTTGGCAGTCGTTGAAGATATCTTGATGAAATTTGGCAGGAACGTTACCCCTATTACTATATGTGAGCCAAATAAAAATCAGCAAAATGGGATGACGAACACGCCCACTTTTTAAAAAAGATTTTTTAAAACTCAAATTTTAACAAAAAATTTAATATGCTTACAGAATATAAGTAAACTATGTCAAAATTCAACTCCAGTAATGACATGATGCAACAAAATACAAAAATAAAGGAACATTTCAAAATGGGCGTGGCTCCGCCCTTTTTCATTTAATTTGTCTAGTATACTTTTAATACCATAAGTCGAACAAAAGTTTACCAATCCTCGTGAAATTTCGTAGTGACATATATTTTATGACGATAGCTGTTTTCTGTGAAAATGGGTGAAATCGGTTGAAGCCACGCCCAGTTTTTTATACACAGTCGACCGCCTGTCCTTCCATTTGGTAGCTAACACGATAGCTTGAGCAAAAATCGATATATCTTTACTAAACTGAGTTCACGTACTTACCTGAACTCACTTTATCTTGGTATAAAAAATTGCCGAAATCCGACTATGACACGCCCACTTTTTCGATATCGAAAATTACGAAAAATGAAAAAAAATGCCATAGTTCTATACCAGATATGAAAAATGGGATGAAACATGGTAAATGGATTGGTTTATTGACGCAAAATATAACTTTAGAGAAAAACTTTGTAAAATGGGTGTGACACCTACCATACTAAGTAGAAGAAAATGAAAAAGTTTTGCAGGGCGAAATCAAAAGCCCTTGGAATCTTGGCAGGAATACTGTTCGTGGTATTACATATATAAATAAATTAGCGGTACCCAACAGATGATGTTTTGGGTCACCCTGGTCCACATTTTGGTCGATATCTCGAAAACGCCTTCACATATACAACTAAGGCCCACTCCCTTTTAAAACCCTCATTAGTACCTTTAATTTGATACCTATATCGTACAAACGAATTCTGGAGTCACTCCTGGTCCACTTTATGGCGTTATCTCGAAAATGCGTCCACCTTTAAAACTAAGGCCGACTCCCTTTTAGAACACCAATTAGCACCTTTCATTTGATACCCATATCTTCCAAACGCATTCTAAAGTCACCCCTGGTCCACCTCTATGGCGATATCCCGAAATGGCTTCCACCTATAGAACTAAGGCCCACTCCCTGTTAAAATATTCATTAGCACCTTCCATTTGATACCCATATCGTACAAACGCATTCTAGAGTCACCCCTGGTCCACCTTTATGGCGATATACCGAAATGGCGTCCACCTATAGAACTATGGCCAACTCCCTTTTAAAATACCCTTTAATACCTACCCATGTCATATAAACACATTCCAGGGTTACCATAGGTTGATTTTCCTACAAGGTAATTTCCCCTTTTTTTGTCTCCAACGCTCTCAGCGGAGTATGTAATGTTCGGTTACACCCAAACTTAGGCTTCGTTATTTGTTTTTTTTTTTTTTTTATTCGCGTAGAATTTTTTTCCTCATTTATTTTCATTCCATTTGCAATAGTTGTCGTTTAATTTTCATCGCATATTCGTTTAGATTTCGTCTGAGGTTTGTATTTGTCTATATTATGTTCCGTTTGCTTCTTGATTAGGCTGCATTGGCTTTATTTTGCTTTTCTTTACATTTCTTTTAGTTTCAATTCTCTCCCCTTTTCGAAGCTGTTCCGTTTTATTTCGCTTATTCCTTTAACTTTTTTTTTTCTTTTTCTTTCATCTTCGTTTTTTCCGTCACTTAGTCAATGCTCGTTCTGTTTCCTTTGTTCACTTACCGATCTAGTTCATTATACCTTTCAGGAACATGAAATGGTATATTAACTTTGGTCCGATGTTTGTAACGTTGAGAAATATAGAAGATAGACTCACCATTAAGTATACCGAATTGATCAGGGCGACGATCTGAGTTGATATAGCCATGTCCGTCTGTCCGTCCGTCAGTCTGTCTGTGTGAACGCAAACTAGTCCCTAAAATTTTGAATCCCAATGAAATTTGCCACAAGGATGTATTTTTGTATTATATTAGACATTTGTCGGATCCGGTAGGATGGGACCATTAAAACATATATCTCCCATACAATTGATCGTTCAGATAAGACGATTTTGGTCATTCCTGCCGCAATTTAGAAAGTATAAACGTGAAACTCGGTGATATATATATTAGTATATCATAAAAGATTTCCTGAAAAAATCACTTTGATCGGAGCTATATGTATATAGTATATACCTATCCCATACAACCGGACGTTCAGATAGAAAGATTTTTGGCAATTTCTCCCTTAATTTCCAATATAAAAACGTGAAACTCGGTGATATTTATTCTAATATATCACAGAAGATTCCCTGTAAAAACATTTCGATCGGAGCTATATATAATATATATCCCATACAACCGATCGTTCAGATAAGGGGGTTTCTTGCCATTTTTTTATATTTATCTTAAAATCGTTTAGGTATGTACATCTGTTCACTATATATTTCTTATCTTATACAGCGCATTATTTGGAGATTACGAATGGGATAAGATTATTGTTCAGCCCCATTCATTAAAGGTATGAATCGGCATATCCGAAGACAGGCCGGTCCTTACTTGTTTTGTTTTCAGTTTATTTCATTCACACCTCCATCTCACACGTTTCCATTTCATTGCGCTTTTTCTGTGGCTTGTTTTATTCAGTTTTTGTTCAGTTATATTTATATTTTCGTTCCTATTTTCTTTCCGTATTCCTTCTTCGCTTCTGTGTATTTTCACATCGTTTCCCTTTCTTTCTATTCTCCTATCGATATCACTTGGACTTTTCCTTCGTCTTCGTTTTCTTTGTGTGTTTACCCATCCTGTAAAAAAATGTAAATATGTTATTAGGTATAAACAATGTCCAAGCTATAAGATATAACATATCCGGTATTAGGTATAAGGTATAAAGTATAATTTATAAAGTCTAACTTGTAAGGTATATGGTGTAAGGTTTAAGGTGCAGGATACAAGGCGAAAGTAAAACGACGTTTTTCAAAGACTGCTTCCAAAATCTACTCAAGCGTCGTTATATGCAAATATTTTTGAGCAAATTTTTCATGTAGAACTAATAAATTTGTGCTGTAGTTAGAGCCTCGGTTTAGGTATGTAGATTGCGAAATAGAAATAAAAACTAGTAATCTTTACTAGTAATGCACTACTTTTAATTTAGTAAAACATCTAAACATATGGATTGCCGTGTATGGTCATTGTACACGGCAACCCATATATAATTTTATAACCGAGAAAAGGTTTTGGCAGGATCAAAGAAGTTTTTTCCAGCAACTGTTCGAAATAACCAAAAACTTTTAATTGAGTTTAGTGAGAATAAAGAAATAGTGTGTAGGTGCTCCATGCCAAAAAAATGGTGTAAACTTAAAATTATGTTTAGTAGTTGGTTGTACTAGCGCAGCATAGAATGGCATATTAATTTAGTTTGCATGTATTTGGTACAAAAGCTACCGCAAAAGCAACACACTTTCCTCAAAATGTGCTTACAACGCGAAAAAGCAGAGAGATATTTTTGCAATTTGCAAATGAGACGCTGCACCAAAAACTAAACTAATTGAAGTTGCGTGTAAATAGTTACAAAAAAAAATAATAAAAATTTGAAAAATTGTTTGAGCGTAAACCAGCGTAAACGTTATACTTAAGATATTACATGCATGCAACTAGAGAGATGCCTGTATAAAGTAATTAGAAATTCGAGGTTATTTTAGAAACTAATTAAATGTATGTGGTTTGGTTAGACTTAATTTCAGTGAAGGTTATGAAATTATTTTGAATACGATTAGCTCTCTTATGTATAAATCCTGTATTAACTCTCAATGTTGCCAATTTTTGGTATAAGAGGACAAAACAAAAATTATTTGTGAGTCTTTATAGCTTAAATTTAAGCCCTGTGCAACACTCTTTAGCCATTTCCAATCTTACAAAAAATGTATATGTAATAATATTCACCTTAGTATAATCGATTTGTTGTCTTAATTGAATACAGCTATCTATGAAAAAGAAAAATTATCGTCATTAATTTTCTCTGATGAAATTTTGTGGAAAGAAGAACAACAGATGCAATCGTCACTTCCATAAAACAGAGCACTGGCTATGGTATGCATGAAGCAAAATTAAGATATTATCTGTAGATGGTTTTGAGAATATCTAATAGGAAAACGCGTTCTTATAACAACTGGATAATTTGAAAAAATTTTATTATATTTCTGTGGGGTCATTGCACTTAAATTTGATATAAAATTATCTTCATAGAAGGCGTGGGTGAAACAAAATCTTACGTGATATGAATTTAAATATGTATGAAACCATTTACAGTTTTACTTTGCTTTATTTATGTTGGTCTTATGAGATATGTACGTTTTTATTTGAATATTTTTTGGCACCAACACCGTCGGCATAATTTCTGGAAGAAGGTATGAGCTAAATTGCTTGCTATTGCTTTATGTTCAGCGATGCCACTCAAAGTGTAAAATAAAAAATTAAAAATAAAACAATCGTAATTTAAAAAAAAATATTGTACTCACTATTAAATTCCTAACTTCTTATGATAAAAACAAACAATTTAAAATGAAATATTTCTATAGAGATAATATACTTTTTTGTGCCCCTACACCTCTTCTCATATAAAAGCCACTTCTTCAAACACCTAACGTTAAACCAAAACTGCGCACATTGCATGCTAATCAGCAGTTAATCAACTTATTGCCACAGTACATGTAAAATACACACTCTCTTGCAAGTGTCAAATATGCAGAAGGGACAAACAAGAAGTCACATTAATTCAAAGAAGAATATAATTGAACGTTTATTATATAAACATTGCTTAGTTGCTTAAAAACATGAAATAAGGTAGTTGATAAAAATTAACATGATCACTTGTATACTTCTTATATCTGACTTTATTATAAATAAACAAATATCACACATCAATTAGTTTCAGCGCACATGCGCAAAGCACTCAAATGCCGGCAAGTACTCAAGTACTCATTTTTTAACTCACGCTCACTAACCAGTTCGCCGGTAATAAACCCGGCTTATAAGCTCACTGAGTGTTAATTGCCAACACTCAAGCTCTGGAAAAGCTTAGATTTACAATTTCTTTAACACTTCTTATTATTTCTTTGAAGACAACCACGTTCAGTTGACGGTTAACTTTTGTACGGGCAAGACCGTGGTGTGGTAACAGTGGTGGGAGTCAGTGCAGTTTATAAGAAGAGAAGAGAGCGAGAAAACATTTTTGCTTTAAGTAGATGAGATTTAAGTAAAAGTTTTATTCAAGCGAGCGCTTGAAAATAGTTTGAGAAAAAAATTCATATCATAGTTAAAAAAATAATTATAAAAAAAATTTACAAAATGCGTGAGCATTCTGTGGACTTTTTAATAGTGATATCACTGCTGGCCCTTTCCTCCATTGCAATTGGTAAGTCGAACGAATGAAAATAAAGAAATATTGCGTACGTGGAAGAAAAATAGATTTATGTGCATACCCGAGAAAATTAATTATACTCTTGATAAAGGCTCCCCTCCAAAAGCGTGCTCCGTGAATTGTTTGACAGCATTGGGTTTGGCAATTAAATAAAATTAAATAAATTAAAAAATATAAAGTAAAATTAAATTAAATTAAATTAAATTAAAATAAATTTAATTAAATTAAATTAAATTAAATTAAATATAATTAATTAAATTAAATTAAATTGAAATAAAATAAAATAGAAAACAAGAAAAAAACGGAAATAAAATAAAATAAAATATACAATGCAATAGAGCTAAACAAAATTATAAGAAATATTTAACAAAATTCAAATTAATTCAATTAAAAAAATAATAAAATAAAATAAACTTTAATAAAATAAAAAATTAAAAATTAGCAAAATTTAAATTAAATAGTTAAATTGAATTTAATTTAATATAAAAATTAATAAATCAAAATGAATTGAATTAAGTATAATAAAATTGAAAAAAAAAACAAAAAAAAAGACAAAGTAAAATAGAATAAAAATAAATAAAATAAAAGAAAACTAAATTAAATTAAATTAAATCAAACAAAGGAAATTAATTTAAATAAAATAAAATAGAATAAAATAAAATAAAATAAAATAAAATAAAATAAAATGAAATAAAATAAAATAAAACAAAATAAAATAGAATAAAATAAAGTAAAATAAAATAAAATAAAATAAAATAAAATGAAATGAAATAAAATGAAATGAAATAAAATAAAATAACATAAACTAAAATAAGAATAAAATAATATAATATAAAATGTACTTAAATTAAGTAAAGAAATAAAATTAAAAACAAAAATGAAATACATATGTACATAAGTTAAATAAATAAAACAAATTGAAGTAAAAAACCTAAAATAAAATAAAATAAGAATAAATTAAAATAAAATAATATAAAACTAAATTTAATATATTAAAATAAAGTAAAACAAAACCAAAAAAATATTAAAAATTAACTCTTAATAAACAAAAATAAAATAAATCAAAATGAAACAAACACAATTAAATAAGAATAATATCAAATAAAACAAAATAAAATAAAATTAAGTAAAATAAAATCAAATAAAATAAAATAAAATAAATTAAACTAAAATAAAATAAAATAAAATAAAAGAAAATAAAATGAAATGAAATGAAATGAATTAAAAAAAAAATTAAATTAAATTAAATAAATTAACATAAGGTAAAATAAGAATAAAATAATATAATATAAAATGTATTTAAATTAAGTAAAGAAACAAAATTAAAAACAAAAATGAAATACATAAGTAAAATAAATGAAACAAATCGAAATAAAAACCCTGAAATAAAATAAAATACAATAAGAATAAATTAAAATAAAATAGTATAAAACTAAATTTAATATATTAAAAAAAAAATTTTAATAAAACTAAAAAAATATTGAAAATTAACTTTTAATAAACAAAAATAAAATAAACCAAAATGAAACAAACATGGCGGCCACCGTGGTGTGATGGTAGCGTGCTCCGCCTATCACACCGTATGCCCTGGGTTCAACTCCCGGGCAAAGCAACATCAAAATTTTAGAAATAAGATTTTTCAATTAGAAGAAAATTTTTCTAAGCGGGGTCGCCCCTCGGTAGTGTCTGGCAAGCGCTCCGATTGTATTTCTGCCATGAAAAGCTCTCAGTGAAAACTCATCTGCCTTGCAGATGCCGTTCGGAGTCGGCATAAAACATGTAGGTCCCGTCCGGCCAATTTGTAGGGAAAAATCAAGAGGAGCACGACGCAAATTGGAAGAGAAGCTCGGCCTTATATCTCTTCGGAGGTTATCGCGCCTTACATTTATTTTTTTTTTATAATATTAAATAAATCAAAATAAAATAATATAAAAAATTAAATAAAATTAAAATAAAATAAAATCAACTAAATTATATCAAATTAAATTAAATTAAACTCTAAATAAAATAAAATAAAATAAAATTAAATTAAATTAAACTAAATTAAATAATATAAAAAATATATAAAATTAAATAGTAATAAAGCAGCCTAAAATAAACTAACATAAAAACACAAAAAATATAGTTTGTTTAATTTAAATAAATGATAAAATAATTAAATAAAAATATTTTAAGTTAAACGGTTTTATTGGAGACAATACTTACATGAAGTAAAAATAATGCTAAAACTAGAAAATAATTAGGTAGGTCCTAGGTACTAGTCATCACACATCTAATTAATCTAGGGTGGTGATCAGACAATTAAATAAAAGCGTTGGGCGCGTGAAATTTTTAAAAATGTGAGGCGTAGCATAACCTGATTAAGGTTCAGTTTGTCTTATATATAACTATCAGTAGATATTTGACGCGTCCAATGCTTTTATCTAATTGTCTGATCAACGCCCTAAATTAATTAGATGTGTGATGACTAGTACCTAGGACCTATCTAATTATTTTCTAGCTTTTAGTATTATTATTACTTCATGTATGTATTGTCTTCAATAAAACCGTTTAACTTAAAAAATTTTTTTAATTATTTTATTTTCAAGTTCTTAGTCTTTATTTAATGCCTACTATTTCTCATTATATTTAGTTCATTTAGAGACTCATTATTACAAGGACTCTTTCTTGACACTTTGTTACAATCTAAGTCCTCAATACATAATCCTTCCAAAGACTTTACTCGACTCTGTGCCACGTATCCTTGTCCCTCCTCCAACTCCAAAATATTTTGATGTCACTTCTACCGGACTGTGTGTAATATTTTTTCCAAATAAGGGCAAAATCGTATGTATTATGTTTTCCAAATATGAGCCAAATCGGACCACAAATACGATTTTTATGAATATCTCGATCCTTACGCCACCTACCGGCGTTTTTTTTTTTTCTTATTATTGCATTGTCATCTGGTTCTGAACTATATTCCAAATTTCAAACTTGTAGCTTATCGGAAAGTTACTTAAATTTCAATTACAAAATTCGTGCCAGCCAACTAGCCTGTCAAGTCAAGCTAAATGAAACCGTTTAAAAATATACTAATATCATGAAATGAAGTAAAAAGTATAAATAAAATAAATAAAAAATCGAATTAATATCAACTGAATTAGCATTAACGGAGCTAACACGAATAAAACTAAATAGAACTTGTTTAAATTTGAAACTTATTAACTTAAAGTAAAAATAAATTTATTAATCAAGAGCCTAAAGTAAAATAAATTTAAAAGCCTATTTCTAATTTATTTTCTTATCTAAGCTTGCATTGAGTAAATATGTATCCAATTTATAATTTTATATCAAAAAATATATTTCTGTTTTTTTAATGAAATGTTAATTAGTGAATGTTTGAGTATATTATTGAACGAGTTCCGCATGCATGGAATGCAATAAATTGTCTACGTTGCCTTTTCTCATAATTTTCTTCACTTTGTTTGTAGTTTTTTTTATACTCAGTTGAGCAGAGCTCACAGAGTATATTAACTTTGATTGGATAACGGTTGGTTGTACAGGTATAAAGGAATCGAGATAGATATAGACTTCCATATACCAAAATCATCAGTATCGAAAAAAAATTTGATTGGCCATGTCCGTCCGTCCGTCCGTCCGTCTGCCCGTTAACACGATAACTTGAGTAAATTTTGAGGTATCTTGATGAAATTTGGTATGTAGATTCCAAGGAACTCATCTCAGATCGCTATTTAAAATGAACGATATCGGACTATAACCACGCCCACTTTTTCGATATCGAAAATTTCGAAAAACCGAAAAAATGCGATAAATCATTGGCAAAGGCGGTTAAAGCGATGAAACTTCGTAGATGGGTTGATGTTATGACGCAGAATAGAAAATTAGTAAGAATTTGGACAATGGGCGTGGCACCGCCCACTTTTACAAGAAGGTAATTTAAAAGTTTTGCAAGCTATAATTTGGCAGTCGTTGAAGATATCATGATGAAATTTGGCAGGAACGTTACTACTATTACTATATATGTGCAAAATAAAAATTAGCAAAATTGGATGAAGAACACGCCAACTTTTTAAAAAAAAAATTTTTTTTAATTCAAATTTTAACAAAAAATTTAATATCTTTACTGTATATAAGTAAATTAAGTCAAAATTCAACTCCAGTAATGATATGATGCAACAAAATACAAAAATAAAAGAAAATTTCAAAATGGGCGTGGCTCCGCCCATTTTCATTTAGTTTTCTAGAATACTTTTAATGCCAAAAGTCGAACAAAAATTTACCAATCCTTCTCAAATTTGGTAGGGGCATAGATTCTATGACGGTAACTGTTCTCTGTGAAAATGGGCGAAATCGGTGGAAGCCACTCCCAGTTTTTATACACAGTCCACCGTCTGTCCTTCCGCTCGGCCGTTAACACAATAACTTGAGCAAAAACCGATATATCTTTACTAAACTTAGCCCACGTACTTATCTGAACTCACTTTATATTGGTATAAAAAATGGCCGAAATCCGACCATAACCACGCCCACTTTATCGATATCGAAAATTACGAAAAATGAAAAAATTGCCATAATTCTATACCAAATACGAAAAAAGGGATGAAACATGGTAACTGGATTGGTTTATTGACGCAAAATATAACTTTGGAAAAAACTTTGTAAAATGGGTGTGACACCTACCATATTAAGTAGAAGAAAATGAAAAAGTTCTACAAGGCGAAATCAATAGCCCTTGGAATCTTGGCAGGAATACTGTTAGTGGTATTATATATATAAATAAATTAGCAGTACCCGACAGATGATTTTCTGGATCACCTGGTCCACATTTTGGTCGATATCGCGAGAACGCCTTCACATATATATCTAAGGGCCACTCGCTTTTAAAACCCTCATTAATACCTTTAATTTGATATCCATATCGTACAAACACATTCTAGAGTCACCCCTGGCCCACCCTAAAGGCGATATCTCGAAAAGGCGTCCACCTATAGACCTAACGTCCACTCTCTCTTAAAATGCTCAGTAACACCTTTCGTTTGATACCCATATCGTACAAACATTCTAGAGTCACCCCTGGCCCACCCTAATTGCGATATCTCGAAAAGGCGTTCAAATATAGACCTAATGCCCACTCCCTCTTAAAATGCTCAGTAACACCTTTCGTTTGATACCCATATCGTACAAACATTCTAGAGTCACCCCTGGCCCACCCCAATGGCGATATCTCGAAAAGGCGTCCACTTGTAGACCTAATGCCCACTCCCCACATGCTCAGTAACACCTTCCGTTTGATACCCATATCGTACAAGCATTCTAGAGTCACCCTTGGTCCACCTTTATGGCGATATCTCGAAAAGGCGTCCACCTATAGAACTAAGGATTACTCCCTTTTAAAACACTCATTACCACCTTTCATTTGATACCCATATCGTACAAACACATTCTAGAGTCACCCTGGCCCAACCTAATGGCGATATCTCGAAAAGGCGTCCACCTATAGACCTAATGCCCACTCCATCTTAAAATGCTCAGTAACACCTTTCGTTTGATACCCATATCGTACAAACATTCTAGAGTCACCCTTGGTTCACTTTTATGGCGATATCTCGAAAAGGCGTTCACCTATAGAACTAAGGATTACTCCCTTTTAAAATACCCATTACCACCTTTCATTTTATACCCATATCGTACAAACACATTCTAGAGCCACCCCTGGCCCACCCTAATGGCGATATCTCGAAAAGGCGTCCACCTATAGACCTAATGCCCACTCTCTCTTAAAATGCTCAGTAACACCTTTCGTTTGATACACATATCGTAAAAATATTCTAGAGTCACCCCTGGCCCACCCTAATGGCGATATCTCGAAAAGGCGTCCACCTATAGACCTAATGCCCACTCCCTCTTAAAATGCTCAGTAACACCTTTCGTTTGATACCCATATCGTACAAACATTCTAAAGTCACCCCTGGCCCACCCTAATGGCGATATCTCGAAAAGGCGTCCACCTATAGACCTAACGTCCACTCCCTCTTAAAATGCTCAGTAACACCTTTCGTTTGATACCCATATCGTACAAACATTCTAAAGTCACCCCTGGCCCACCCTAATGGCGATATCTCGAAAAGGCGTCCACCTATAGACCTAACGTCCACTCTCTCTTAAAATGCTCAGTAACACCTTTCGTTTGATACCCATATCGTACAAACATTCTAGAGTCACCCCTGGCCCACCCTAATTGCGATATCTCGAAAAGGCGTTCAATTATAGACCTAATGCCCACTCCCTCTTAAAATGCTCAGTAACACCTTTCGTTTGATACCCATATCGTACAAACATTCTAGAGTCACCCCTGGCCCACCCTAATGGCGATATCTCGAAAAGGCGTCCACCTGTAGACCTAATGCCCACTCCCCAAATGCTCAGTAACGCCTTTCGTTTGATACCCATATCGTACAAGTATTCTAGAGTCACCCTTGGTCCACCTTTATGGCGATATCTCGAAAAGGCGTCCACCTATAGAACTAAGGATTACTCCCTTTTAAAATACCCATTACCACCTTTCATTTTATACCCATATCGTACAAACACATTCTAGAGCCACCCCTGGCCCACTCTAATGGCGATATCTCGAAAAGGCGTCCACCTATAGACCTAATGCCCACTCTCTCTTAAAATGCTCAGTAACACCTTTCGTTTGATACACATATCGTAAAAATATTCTAGAGTCACCCCTGGCCCACCCTAATGGCGATATCTCGAAAAGGCGTCCACCTATAGACCTAATGCCCACTCCCTCTTAAAATGCTCAGTAACACCTTTCGTTTGATACCCATATCGTACAAACACATTCTAGAGTCACCCCTGGTCCACCCTAATGACGATATCTCGAAAAGGCGTCCACCTATAGACCTCAGTAACACCTTTCATTTGATACCCATATCGTACAAACATTCTAAAGTCACCCTTGGTCCATCTTTATGGCGATATCTCGAAAAGGCGTCCACCTATAGAACTAAGGATTACTCCCTTTTAAAATACTCATTACCAGCTTTCATTTGATACCCATATCGTACAAACACATTCTAGAGTCACCCCTGGCCCACCCTAATGGCGATATCTCGAAAAGGCGTCCACCTATAGACCTAATGCCCACTCCCTCTTAAAATGCTCAGTAACACCTTTCGTTTGATACCCATATCGTACAAACATTCCAGAGTCACCCCTGGCCCACCCTAATGGCGATATCTCGAAAAGGCGTCCACCTATAGACCTAATGCTCACTCCCTCTTAAAATGCTCATTAACACTTTTCGTTTGATACCCATATCGTACAAACATTCTAGAGTCACCCCTGGCCCACCCTAATGGCGATATCTCGAAAAGGCGTCCACCTATAGACCTAATGACCACTCCCTCTTAAAATGCTCAGTAACACCTTTCATTTGATTCCCATATCGAACAAACACATTCTAGAGACACCCCTGGTCCACATTTATGGCGATATCTCGAAACGGTGTCCACCTATGGAACTAAGGATCACTCCTTTTCAAAATACTCATTAACAGCTTTCATTTGATACCCATATCGTACAAACACATTCTAGAGTCACCCCTGGTCCACCTTAATGGCGATATCTCGAAAAGGCCCACTCCCTCTTAAAATGCTCAGTAACACCTTTCATTTGATACCCATATCGTACAAACAAATTCTAGAGTCAGCCCTGGTCCACCTTTATGGCGATATCCCTAAATGCCGTCCATCCATAGAACTATGGCCTACTCTCTCTTAAAATATTCTTTAATACCTTCCATTTGATACACATGTCATACAACCACATTACAGGGTTACCCTAGGTTCATTTTACTACATGGTGATTTTCCTTATTTTGTCTCCATAGCTCTCAACTGAGTATGTAATGTTCGGTTACACCCGAACTTAGCCTTCCTTACTTGTTTTTATTGATTATAATTTTTTTCACCGCTTCACGTCGACAACTGTTTTACGTTGTTATATAGAAACATTACACATGTGGCGGCTTTAAGGCTACCACCAGCGCCTACAACAACAATAACAACACTCACTTATCAACGGTTGCTATGAAGTAACGCGAGAAGTAGCGAATATTCATCAGCTCTTTGTTTGAAGCCAGTATGTTGTGTGACTGGTATTTCTTGTTTTCTTTTTATTATTTTTTTATTTGTCGTCACATTACGATTGCCACAATTTTATGTTTTTTTTTCTTTTATTCGCCTCTCCTTGCAATTAAATATTTAATACAGAGTTGTGTTAATGTAGCATTGCCGCCTTGTGTGCAAGCAGACATTCACGCTTGTACAATTTTATTGAATCTTTCTCTTGTTAAAAATATCGAACTTGCAGAGTTGATTGATATTGGTCTATTTTTATCTTGGCTGTATGGCGCATGTGTACACAATTGTGACTATATTTGCGCTATTTTGAGCTCAAATCAGTGTTGCCAGAAAAAAATTTCTTTGGGCTAGAATCTAGAAAAAAAGGGCTAGGAGGAGCTAAATTTCTTCACGAAAATCCAAAACGAGCTAAAAGTATATATGACCCGGGCTATGACCCGGTGGCTTATGACTTAAAAAAGAAATTGCGAGAAACAGCTGTTAAAGATAAAAAAGCATTTCTTCAGTTTCTTAGTAGTTTTCTGTTTTTTTTTTTTTTTTTTTTTTTTGAGTCATAAGCCACCTTTTCATCGGCCGGGTCACAAATGTTTATTTTTCAATGTAAGTTTTCACATTTATTTCAAATCAAACCTTTACAAAGTTATAAAAAAGGTACAGTAAACTAACAAAAAAAATAAATAAATAGGTAAAAGATAGGTACATTAATAATACTGTTTTTATAGTTAATTTTATATTTTTTTTAATTAGAAAAAGACGTGTTTTTTTCAACTTTTGTTTTGCCATTTGGCGCTAAGGTATCGTTAAAAAGTAAGAAGTATTTTTCACACTACTACATTGACGGCACGGCTAAGGTTCCTATTTTTTCCAATTTTTTTATTCAATTTTTAACGTCCTACGGGTGTACGAAACACCATAAAAATACACGTGTGCGATATTCAAGTTTATGTTGGTACGAGATTTTTTTTTGTGTTCCTTAATTTTAAGAAAACGGTCTTTATTTCAAAGTCATGACAGCATTTATTCAGCCGTTTAAGACCACTTCTTATTATAAGAAGTGAATTCAACATAACTAAGCTCACTTTGTATGTTT
Organism: Eurosta solidaginis; assembly: GCF_040869045.1. NCBI lineage: Eukaryota > Metazoa > Arthropoda > Insecta > Diptera > Tephritidae > Eurosta > Eurosta solidaginis. Next base: position 262,292,109 of record NC_090322.1, on the reverse strand, counting down.
GTTTAATGGTGTGTTCAGTTTGTACTTATATTTAAGAATTCATGAGCTTAACACCGGCACACAAAATTGCCTGATGATGATACCGTTGGTGGTTTTCTAAATGGTTACATCGCAATATGCCAGTAAATGTTTCTTTCTTTTCAATTTCTCTTAGAAAACATAATAATTGAAATTCAATTATTATAAGCCGGTGTAAAGCTCATGAATTCTTAAATATAAGTATAAACTGAACACACTATTAAACAAACATACATAAATATGTAAAACTGAGCCCGAGTTTACAAAGCTTCTCATTCGCAACGAAGAAGAACTTTACAAAAACAAATCTACATGGCACACAAACTAATATAGAGACAAAATGTCTCAATTGTGTTGTTAGTGTAGAAATGAGAAAAACTGAATTAAGCATGAAAACAAATACCAGCAGGATAGCTTAGTGGTTAAAGGCAACTGCAGTTTCACCATGTGATTCACGGTTCGAATCCCGGTGAAACCTTTGATAACATTACAAAATTGCCTGATGATGATTACGTTGGCGGTTTTCGAAATGGTTCCATTGCAATATGCCAGTAAATTTTTCTTTATTTTCAGTTTCTCTTAGAAAACATAATAATTGAAATTCAATTATTATAAGCCGGTGTTGAGCTCATAAATTCTTAAATATAGGTATAAATAAATTTTGTTTCTGTGTTTGCTTTTAATCAAACTCATGTTCGAAAACGTTCTTGCAACTTCAGCATTACTTAGTGGCAGCACAAAATCCGCAAAGCTTTTGGAATTATACTGTTTAACATCAAACCAAAAACTTAATGTTTAAGTAAAATTTTTCCAATTTTGGAGGTAGATATTTTTCCACTGCATTTGTAATCTTGTTATTTCATCGTTGCTATACGTGGTTTTTTCCTGTGTGAAATATGAAAACCATTGAGGTTTTATAATTCTGAATTTGTTTTAAACCGAAAAGAAATTTATTTTGCTAAGAATTTCTATATCGCTCTATTAATTTAATTATAAAGTCGCAACATATATTACGTATCTTTCTTTCAATGAATTCGTTTATAAATTTATCTTATTTTTTAATTCGTATATATTCTTCAAAGGTGTAATGAAAATAAGGTACAGAGGACAAAAATTATTATAATCTGAAGTTAAAGGGTCGAAACTCTTAGAAGGTGACACTATGCTGTTGCACAAGCTGGAAATCAAATGTGCAACCTCATGACACTGCTTGTCGATTAAAGTTTTTGTTATCAGTTGAGTACCGAGCTGCCACATCATCATACATAACGAAACAAGTTAAATAAAACCTTGGCACACATAAAACACATTACAAGTTTTACAATACATATTGCCGAAATAGATTTGGAGCCAAAAAGGAGCAAACATTTTTAACAGGACCAAAGAGAGCTAAGGGCTAAACCCGAATTTTTGGAGCTAAACGCAAAAGAATAGGGCTAGATCTGGCTCCAAAATACCAAAATGGCAACACTGGTTCAAATCAATGTTGAACCATATCCGCGAAAGTTTTTTTTATCTACACATGAACACATATTTCGTCGCTGGTTTGTATATTTTCCTTTCAAATTGTTTCCTTCTTTGTTTGTTTTGGGTTTTAGCTGTCAATAATGCGGGTAATCACCGCTTGACGTGACCAATGCACGATTATGTGTACACTTGTCCATCAATAGGCCGCCTCGATTTTTGCACTTATGTTGCACGACGTCCTTGGTGAACCATTGGCATACATATCTACACACATATGTACATGTTTATCCAGAAAATTTTACTTGATTTTAATATGGATATCAGTTTGTAGCATATTGCCATTGATCCATAGCAAGGTTGTGTCTTTGATTTGAATGCCAAACATAAACAAAATAAAAAAGTAAGGAAGGCTAAGTTCGGGTGTAACCGAACATTACATACTCAGTTGAGAGCTATGGTGACAACATAAGGGAAAATAACCATGTAGGAAAATGAACCGATGGTAAACCTGGAATTTTTTGTATGGCATGCGTATCAAATGGAAGGTATTAACAAGTACTTTAAAAGGGAGTGGCCCATAGTTCTATAGTTGGACGCCATTTAGGGATATCGCCATAAAGGTGGATCAGCGTTGACTCTAGAATTTGTTTGTACGATATGGGTATCAAATAAAAGGTGTTAATGAGTCTTTTTAAAAGGGAGTGGGCCTTAGTTCAATAGGTGGTCGCCTTTTCGCTATATCGCCATAAAGGTGGACCAGGGGCGACTCTAGAATGTATTTGTACGATACGGGTATCAAATTAAAGGTATTAATGAGGCTTTTGAAAGGAAGTGGTGGTAGTTGTATAGGTGGACGCCTTTTCGAGATATCGCCATAAAGGTGGACCAGGGGTGACTTTAGACTTTGTTTGTACGATATGGGTATCAAATGAAAGCTGTTAATTAGTATTTTTAAAAGGGAGTGGATCCTAGTTCAATAGGTGGTCGCCTTTTCGAGATATCGCCATAAAGGTGGACCAGGGGCGACTCTAGACTTTGTTTGTACGATATGGGTATCAAATGAAAGCTGTTAATGAGTCTTTTTAAAAAGGAATGGGCCTTAGTTCCATATGTGGACGCCGTTTCGAGATATCGCCATAAAGGTGGGCCATGGGTAACTCTAGAATGTGTTTGTACGATATGGGTATCAAATGAAAGCTGTTAATGAGTATTTTTAAAAAGAAGTGGGCCTTAGTTCAATAGGTGGTGGCCTTTTCGAGATATCGCCATAAAGATGGACAAGAATACGTTTGTACGATATGGGTATCAAATTAAAGGTGTTAATGAGTATTTTAAAAGGGCGTGGGACTTAGTGCTATAGGTGGACGCCTTTTCGATATATCTCCATATAGGTGGACCAGGGGTGACTCTAGAATGTGTTTGTAAGATATGGGTATCAAATTAAAGGTATTAATGAGGTTTTTAAAAGAGAGTGGTGGTAGTTGTATATGGGAAGACGTTTTCCAGATATCGACCAAAATGTGGACCAGGGTGACCCAGAACATCATCTGTTGGATACCGCTAATTTATTTATATATATAATACCACGAACAGTATTCCTTCCAAGATTTCAAGGTTTTTTTTATTTCGCCCTGCAGAACTTTTTCATTTCATTCTACTTAATATGGTAGGAGTCACACCCATTTTCCCAGGTTTTTTTTGTAAAGTTATATTTTGCGTCAATAAACCAATCCAAATACCATGTTTTATCCCTTTTTTCGTATTTGGTATAGAATTATAGCAATTTTTTCGTTTTTGGTAATTTTCGATATCGAAAAAAAGGACGTGGTGATAGTCGGATCTCGGCCATTTTTTATACCAATACAAAGTGAGTTCAGATAACTACGTGAACTGAGTTTAGTAAGGATATATCGATTTTTGCTCAAGTTGTCGTGTTAACGGCCGAGCGGAAGGACAGACGGTGGACTGTGTATAAAAACTGGGCGTGGCTTCAACCAATTTCGCCCTTTTCCACAGGAATAAGTTATCGTCCCAGAAACTAAGCCCCTACCAAATTTCACAAGGATTGATAAATTTTTGTTCGACTTATGCTATTAAAAGTATCCTAAGGAAATTAAATGAAAAAGGGCGGAGCCACGCCCATTTTGAAATTTTCTTTTATTTTTGCATTTTGTTGCACCATATCTATACTGAAGTTGAATGTTAACATAATTTACTTATATACTGTAAAGATATAAATTTTTTTGGTAAAAATTTACTTTAAAAATTTTTTTTTAAGTGGGCGTGGTCGTTCTCCGAATTTGATAATTTTTGTTAAGCATACATATAGTAATAGGAGTAACGTTCCTGCCAAATTTCATAATAATATCTTCAACGACTGCCAAATTACAGCTTGCAAAAGTTTTAAATTACCTTCTTTTAAAATTGGGCGGTGCCACGCCCATTGTCCAAAATTTTACTGGTTTTCTATTCTGCGTCATAAGTTCAACTCACCTACCAAGTTTCATCGCTTTATCCGTCTTTTGTAATGAATTATCGCACTTTTTCGGTTTTACCAAATTTTCGATATCGAAAAAGTGGGCGTGGTTATAGTCCGATATCGTTCATTTTAAATAGCGATCTGAGATGAGTGCTCAGGACTCTACGTACCAAGTTTCATCAAGGTGCCTCAAAATTTACTCAAGTTATCGTGTTAACGAACGGACGGACGGACGGACATGGCTCAATCAAATTTTTTTTTTTTTTTTTGATCCTGATGATTTTGATATATGGAAGTCTATATCTATCTCGATTCCTTTATACCTGTACAACCAACTTTTATCCAATCAAAGTTAATATACTCTGTGAGCTCTGCTCAACTGAGTATAAAAAGCGTACAAATGTTCACTCAATCGATAACAATTTTTGCTGCGTTTTAAATTTTTAGCACGGCTAAAGTTTTAGCCTAAGTGGGTTTTGTATTGCATATACGACGAAACAAAATTTGGTTTAAAATTTTAACTAAACTGGTCCTTGTGGAAGAGAGTACACAGAACATATATACAAATTCAAATATCCTTACGAAATTTAGTATACATTCTTATCAAATGGATAATTACTCTTGCCAAAAAGTGCTACTTTGGACTGAGTATGTAATTGAAAAGTGAAGTCCTTTCTCGGCGAACAAAAATCATGCTTTAAAAGTCGCTCATCATACCTATCCTAATATATGGTGGTGGACGGTGTCGAGAGAAAATGAGATGGCTCTTGAACTGTTCGAGAGACAAGTTTTTCGGAAGATTTATGGTCCTCTCCATGATGACCCTTGCGACTATCGAAGGAGGTACATTGATGAGCTGTATGAGCTTTATGCCTATATGATGATAATGCAGCTAATATAAACCCAAAGGCTTCGCTGGATAGGTCATGTTATTTTAATGCAAGGAAGCGCTCAGTCCAAGAAAGTATTTCAGTCGCCACTGCATTTTGGAAGCAGAGGAAGGGGGGAGACCGGCTTTAAGCAGGGAGATCAAGTGAAGGAAGATCTGAGTTACGGTTTTCCATCATCCTTCCGAAAATTTGGTTTTGTAGACAAACCAACTTTGGCGTTGAGCCATTTTTCATTTTATGACGATACAAATTTCTGTATATTTGAACGAATAATTTTTGTTTTCGGAGTTCTAATCTTAATCTGTTGAAGAACAAACGAGCTAAAGCCAATTTGAATGACTAAAATGATATTGAAAAGTATGCCACGAACTTTGAAAATTTGTTCAGCTCTTCTTCTTCTAAAAATTCCGTTATGACACTACTGGTTTTTAACAAGCTATTAATTTGTGAATGTCAAATTGTTAACGGAAAAATCATGTATGACGTGGATAAGAATACTTTGGATTTGCTCACAAAATGCATTTTCTATAAATACAAAAGCCTGGCTTCGATTGCTGAAGAGTACAACAAAACTTTTTATGCGAGCTAAAATAACACTAAGATACCGGCACTGAAGACTCTACAAAAAAAATATTTTTTTGGAGATAAGCTAAAATTGAAATTGCAAATGAAAATTCATAAAATCGAACTGGTTGTTACAACAACGCTTATAATTTTACTAAAATTAAACCTGTTAATTATGCAAAGTGCTGGTTTATTTTGATGATGACAAACTTTTCTTATGGATTAGCACATACAAATAATTTTATTAAACTTAAGCAGAAGGTGCAGACTGAAGACTTTGGGATTCAAGGGGTTGTGTAGCGCAATATATAGCTTCTCCAACCCAATTGTCAACCTCACCTTCGAGCGGCGAATCCCGTTTCACTAACAGACGAGGCTCTGGCGACCCCAAGCTCCTCATGGCACTTGGGGTGGGGAGGGAGGGATGGTCTGAAGGTTCAATGTGGCCATATAAATCGTTCCCGAGATGGTCGGGCCAGCACCTTAATGGTGCTGTGTTACCGGAACGTATCGGATCTGTATCCGACAAAGGACCATCACATCGATAATACTCCCCAAAGCCTTCGGGGAGTAACCTAATCGCTACAACAACAACAACAACTGAAGACTTTCAAAATTTTTGTAAAAATATTAAATTATTTGTAGTGAAAATCTAAAATAACCCGTATTTAAAGTTTCAGTCATGACCAATAACAAATCAGACGTACGTACGCATACGCAAAACGGAAAAGAAATGCAGTTGCCGTATAAAAAAAGCACGCATCGCATTGCAATGAGAATCGATTAATCATAGGGGCTATTGCAAACAAAACATCAACAACTAAAGTAATTGAACAATGTGATTGCACATATATCACACAAAAAATGGTGTGTGGCTCGGCTGAACCAAGATAATTGGGAAAACGTGCGTGAAACCGAGCTATTTCTCCAGGAATTTCCGGCGCCCAATGATAGTTTGAAATAATTGCTATTTCTTAAAATTATGTATTTTTCTAATTTTATCTTACTAGTGTACCGGATATACCTTGTTCTGTCCGAATATTGTCTTCCACCTTATTACTCTATTTCAATCTTCTTCCCCTTTTCTCTTATTTCTCTTTCCTATTCCTGCCATTCCTTTATATCTTCTTTTACCCTTCTTATTCCACTCCAATTCCCATTCTCCCCTCTCTACATGTCATTCTTCTACTAATATTGGTTCCCGCTCCTTGTTTTACTTTTGCGTGCAGCTTCGTCCTCATCGGCATTCTCCTAGCTGCTCCCGTTACATTTTTTCTATCTTTTCCCGTATATTTAGAATCACTATATAATCAGCTACTTCAAATAATCGCGGATCGAATTTAAATCTTTCCTTATAGGGGTGTTGCAACGCAGCCTTTTCCAAAATTTATACAGACTAATATGTGGAGCCCATACTTAGAAAGGTCAATAATTTGCACCAAAGGAGTCGGATTTTCTTGAAAGTGAAATAAAAAAATTAAAAATTGTATATAGCCTTAAACTCGACATAAGGCCAAGTGGGCCAAAACCAGTGTAGTACTAAGTAAGGAAATAGAAGGAACGAAATTAAAATCTCTTATAGATGATTTAATCGGGATTCCGAAAACTCATAGCAAGCCAAGCTAGAAAGGTACGAGTTGGGAAGAACTTCGGTGACTTCTTATTGAAACCGATACCGACAAATTGCTGTTTTATTATAGTCAACGTATTGGTTGATTATCGCCGTCATTGGCTTCATATTGGTTTCTTTTCCGCTTGTCATCAAGAGGTTAAAGATGTTATCGCCGACGGCACCTCGATACCAAATCGATAACAACGCGAAACCAATTTGGTAATTTACCGATATCAAATCGAAGTTTTAAAAGCAAATGGATAACTTTTCAATAACAAATCGATAACTTTTATCGAATGCACGCCGATAATCAACCGATAGCTTTTCGAAAACAAATCTATAATATCTCGATGAAAAATCAATAACTCTCTGATACAGCGTCCTTAGTATCGATAAATAACTGATAGCTTTCAAAAATAAAGCAACACATTTTCGAGAAATTTTCAAAAGAAATCGATAAATTATCCCTAATTAATCCATACATTTTCAATACCAAACCGATAATTTATCGATAACCTTTAGTAAGAAAAGCGTGCTTATAACACTTTGATAACGAATCGATAACTCGTGTATACCCATCGCAAACACACCGATAAAAAATAAACCATAAGGATTGGAAGAGACTATCATATCGCACCGGTTATTAATCGATATCTTATCCATTACAAGTCATTGACTTTTCTATAAAAATTGATGACACGCGCTTCGATTTCACTCTTTTCTTTCCTTTCCTCTTTCTTTTCTTCCATCATCTCTCCCTTTTGCTCATTTCCCTTCCTTTACATGGATTGCATTATCTTTCCAAACAAATCGTTGAGCATTATCTTTGGCATTGTTATCAACATTGGCATTAGCCGTAGTTTTTTACAAATATACACGTCTATATTTCGACTTAAAAAAGCCCCGATTGACAATAGGCGCATATGCCCAGTAAAACATTCGGCAGCACTGCCACTTAGATGTCAAAACAATTGGCTAATATCACACAATGAAGCAATGCTGTCCAATCCATATTGACTGATTTTTAGATGTTTTGCAATCCGGACCACGATCCATCGCTATTTCCATCAATTTTTCATGCTTAACATTAAGCATGAAATACCCATACATCGTGTTCCGGATCGCAAAAGATCTAGAAATTTTGAAATTGTGAACCAGTATTATCTGATCGAGTGACATTCCCCATAAAACTACACTACTTATATTTCCTCTATTGACCTTTCGTTTTTTAATTAGGGATAGTAAAATTAATACGAAAGACTACATCATGAAACCTGGAAGTACTGATTTCATTAACACCTATTTCATACGTGTGGATAAAGTTTTGCACTTAGCAGTTCATACAAAATTTAAGTGTAGATGTATATACATGTAAAAAAACACAGCTATTAATATGCAATTTTTCTTCCTCCTTTTCAAGTGTTCCTTCTTTTTTTTCCTTTGTCGTTTCACTTACTCTTTTATATATTATCGATTTTTGTATCTGTGACCCCTCGGCAATGGTTTGGCAAATACTCCGAATGTGTCTTTACCATGAAAATCTTTGCGGTGATAATTCATTTATTCTCAGTCGTCGTTACGCACTAAGCTTACATTCTGAACACCCTCTTAAGGGTCCATTACTGATACTGAGCATAGACTTGACTTGACTTGGCGTAAACTTGGCAACTTAGCCACGATTATACTCCACTTAGCGCATACAATCTGGCATCAAAATCAATAAATGTCAATTTGTATGACAAAATGTCAAAATGAAAAGGAAACAAACAAATGGCATCGCAAAATGTAAGCGTCACTTAGAACTTACATAGAATATCAAAATTCAACAGACTTCTAAGTGAAGTTAATTGTTGCTAAATTTTGAGTAATCAGTAACATGCAATGTTCCTTTAACAGAACTGTAAGTGACAGTTCTCAAGTCAAGTCAAGTCTATGCTAAATATCAGTAATGGGCCCTTTACTGTGAGCAAAGATGGTTACCCATCAAAATGCATTTTTTTTTTGTAAAGCTCAACTGCTTCTAGCTAAGCATTAAAAGCGTTATGAATTTAATATGCTTTTAAAGAATATATAACTTGAATAAAAAAAGTATGAAAAACGGGTTACCGTATCAACATATTTGACTTTTAAATCTCGCCGAAAAAACAGCTTTTTCTTGTATCTGTATTTGCTTTGCTGAAAAATGTAAATCTCAAAAATGTATGCAAATCTAGAGTATACAAATTATGCAGCACCGACGAAAGAGGAAAGAAGAATGGGCAAATTATTTGTATAATAACTTCATTGCTATATGGAAATATCAATAACTTTTACATAATCAATAATTAAAAAAAAAACCACATAAACACCGCGCTTGCCAATGAAAGTTGTAGCTGTGCCTCTACCTAGATACGAGCAATAAAAATACACGAATTTATTGTATAAGTCATCTGAGCGAGTTGAATCAAACTAGTTTTAAATGAAAGCAAAAGTTGCTGAAACGTACACAAAATTGGGAAATATATGCGAATGCGCCCCCAGCTGATGCTGCCATTGGTAACTTTGGCAGTGAATGAGTGCGTCAACATGACAATCAGGATATACAGCTGTACTACATATGTATGTTTGTGTAAACGTAGAATTGTGTGAGTATTATATATATATACTTAATATTCGTACGCAAAACGGGCTATTTGTAAATATTTGAGCTTGTAAATGGCAACTCTTATTGCCAACTTTCAACCCGTTTAACTTGATGGGTACGCACAAGTAAACACGAAATTATGTTAATTGGTCTGCGATCTTTTCAATTTTGTTTCTTTCATTTATTTTATTTTCAATCTGATATTGATAGATTGTCATAGTACCAAAAGCGTGGAAATGGAGTAAGCCAATAAATATATCACTGATATACCACACACGGATGTGCTGTGACCCAATGTATGCTACGTAAGCAGAAGACCAAAAGAAATATATAGAAACTGGCATTTTCTGTACGCAATATATTTTATTTTTTTTTTTAATTTTAGATAACGAGTTATTTTATCTTGAAGCCGAAAGTCAATTCTCGCCAGTGCATCACATAACCTCTGTTTTATAATTCCTTATTACTAGGTTTTGTCTTGCAATGGATTTTCATAGCAAATGGCTAATGGCCTCCTCAAACATTTTCAGAGTAAACTGTTATGATACAAGAGATGGAAACGTCTCATAGTAACATTGAGTGCGAGCCGAAGCCGGAACAGAAATTTGACGGAGTGTTATCCATTTGTTGTAGGAGTGTACGGTTTTTGTTAAAGTTACTGTTTACATAATTAACTGCCGCATAACCGTTTATACGGTTGATGCCGTCCAACAAGGCGCGTCAGTCACTTCTTAGCTGCACTGACTGGCGCCAATTGGTAACACCAAGGGAATTTAAATCGTTTTGTGGCCGCACTTTTCTTCTGCTACCGTAGGAGAATTCCGATAAAAATTCTTTTTTAGCCGGATCATCATATTTCATTCGCATTACATGGCCTAGCTAGCGTAGCCGCTGTGTTTTAATTCACTGGACTATAATGATGTCTGCGCAAAGCTCATACAGCTGATCATTATATATTCTTTGGTAGTCGCCGTCTCCAAAGCGTAGTAGCTCGTAAATCTTACAAATGACTTCTCTTTCGAACACTCACACATTAAGTAAGCAAGCATGCGCTACAAGTCGCTCATAACACCTGTCCGGATGCATTGCTCGGAATCATGAACGGTGTAGGGAGAAAATGAGATGGCTCTTGGAGTGTTCGAGACAAAAGTTCTCCAAAAGATCTATGGTCCTCTCCGTGATACTGATGGGGAGTACCGAAGCAGCTATAAAGGTAAGCTTTACGACCTGTACGCTGATATGACAATTGTGAATGCGAATGGAAACTCTAAAGTTTCGCTGGCTAGGTCATATTGTGCAATTGGACGAAGACGCTTCGGCCAAGAAAGTATTTCCGTCGGCGCCGCAATTTAGAAGCAAATGAAGGAAGCGACCTCCACTGTGTTGGGAGAGGCAGTATGGGGGAAGACTTGACATCTCTTTGTGCACCCAATTGACGTCAGTTATTGCGAAATAGAAATAGCTGGCGCGACTTGTTACGAAACAGTGAATATCGCTTAGACAGTTAAGCGCCAATTAATGAAGGGCATACAGAATATTGTTCCAGAGCGGTTAAGACCCTGTATTATTTTCTCCAACATCAAATAAAATAAATCTGATTCTTCGTTAATTTCGATGGGCTCCGAGATGTCCCTTCTATTTCATCTTATATTATGGTGTTGCTCAACGTTATTTTGCACAGTCGCCTAATTTGTTGAGGAAACAAAATTCAGAAACAGCGGCTTGTAGGAAGAGCTCCGTCGTGCTGCCGGAAGCGGTTTTATAATCGAAGAACAGATGACGTATATCAACTCTTTGTTTGCCTGTTTTTTAAAGATTTGGCGCTTAGTGACAATCAGGTAGGTGATAGACTTTGCAGGTCTGAAGCCGCACTGATAAGGTTCATTCAGCCAATATACGGTGGGCTTCAATCTTCCCAATATACGCTTGATAGGTCCTTATATGCGATATATTCTAAGAAGTATCTGGGTATCAATTCAACTTAGCTTTACTTAAAAACCTAAGTTTTCTAGAGTTACTCAGCCCTTTCTCTTTTCGCCATTTTGGCGCTAATTGTCTCATATATAATGAAGATAGATTTTTGCTGAGTACAGTTAAATCCTTTGAAATTTGGGTGCTTAAATACTGTAAAGGTGCTGGCAAATAAACGAAAACTACCTCATGAATGTAAAAAATTTTCAAGTCGACCATTATTTGCATGCAAACACAAATACATTTACATTTACGCCCCGATTCTGAGCGTTACCGGTAAAATAGTACCCAGAACATTATGTAACCGAATATCGTTACCAGTTCTTTTATCCGCGATTCTGGCCCAAGTGGTAACGCTGTCATTAGCGAAAAACTCACCAGTTTCTGTAGAGAAATTTTTAAAGGTAGTTTTCTTCGCTTTCACGGACGCCACTTTGGTTCATTTGACCAAAAATGGGCCCTTCCAACCACATTTGGTCCCCTGATCCCTTTTTTCAAATTTGGTCCTTTTTAGGCAGTAGCCACGATTGGTACTTTTTTATACTCAGTTGAGCAGAGCTCACAGAGTATATTAAGTTTGATTGGATAACGGTTGGTTGTACATATATAAAGGAATCGAGATAGATATAGACTTCCATATATCAAAATAATCAGGATCCAAAAAAAATTTGATTGAGCCATGTCCGTCCGTCCGTCCGTCCGTCCGTCCGTCCGTTAACACGATAACTTGAGTAAATTTTGAGGTATCTTGATGAAATTTGGTATGTAGGTTCCTGAGCACTCATCTCAGATCGCTATTTAAAATAAACGATATCGGACTATAACCACGCCCACTTTTTCGATATCGAAAATTTCGTAAAACCGAAAAAATGCGATAATTCATTGCCAAAGGCGGTTAAAGCGATGAAACTTGGTAGATGGGTTGAAGTTATGACGCAGAATAGAAAATTAGTAAGATTTTGGACAATAGGCGTGGCACCGCCCACTTTTACAAGAAGGTAATTTAAAAGTTTTGCAAGCTGTAATTTGGCAGTCGTTGAAGATATCATGATGAAATTTGGCAGGAACGTTACTACTATTACTATATATATGCTAAATAAAAATTAGCAAAATCGGATGAAGAACACGCCCACTTTTTAAAAAATTTTTTTTTTAAATTCAAATTTTAACAAAAAATTTAATATCTTTACTGTATATAAGTAAATTAAGTCAAAATTCAACTCCAGTAATGATATGATGCAACAAAATACAAAAATAAAAGAAAATTTTAAAATGGGCGTGGCTCCGCCCATTTTCATTTAGTGTGTCTAGAATACTTTTAATGCCATAAGTTGAACAAAAATTTACCAATCCTTTTGAAATTTGGTAGGAGCATAGATTCTGTGACGTTAACTGTTCTCTGTGAAAAAGGGCGAAATCGGTGGAAGCCACGCCCAGTTTTTATACACAGTCCACCGTCTGTCCTTCCGCTCGGCCGTTAACACAATAACTTGAGCAAAAACCGATATATCTTTACTAAGCTTAGCCCACGTACTTATATGTACTCACTTTATCTTGGTATAAAAAATCGCCGAAATCCGACCATAACCACGCCCACTTTATCGATATCGAAAATTACGAAAAATTAAAAAAATGCCATAATTCTATACCAAATACGAGAAAATGGATGAAACATGGTAACTGGATTGGTTTATTGACGCAAAATATAACTTTGGAAAAAACTTTGTAAAATGGGTGTGACACCTACTATATTAAGTAGAAGAAAATGAAAAAGTTCTACAAGGCGAAATCAACAGCCCTTGGAATCTTGGCAGGAATACTGTTAGTGTTATTGAATATATAAATAAATTAGCAGTACCCGACAGATGATTTTCTGGATCACCTGATCCACATTTGGTCGATATCGCGAGAACGCCTTCACATATACATCTAAGGGCCACTCGCTTTTAAAACCCTAATTAATACCTTTAATTTGATATCCATATCGTACAAACACATTCTAGAGGCAACCCTGGCCCACCCTAATGGCGATATCTCGAAAAGGCGTGCACCTATAGACCTAATGCCCACTCCCTCTTAAAATGCTCAGTAACACCTTTCGTTTGGTACCCATATCGTAAAAACATTCTAGAGCCACCCCTGGCCCACCCTAATGGCGATATCTCGAAAAGGCGTCCACCTATAGACCTAATGTCCACTCCCTCTTAAAATGCTCAGTAACACCTTTCCTTTGATACCCATATCGTACAAACATTCTAGAGTCACCCCTGGCCCACCCTAATGGCGATATCTCGAAAAGGCGTCCACCTATAGACCTAATGCCCACTCCCTCTTAAAATGCTCAGTAACACCTTTCGTTTGATACCCATATCGTACAAACATTCTAGAGTCACCCCTGGCCCACCCTAATGGCGATATCTCAAAAAGGCGTCCACCTATAGTCCTAATGCCCACTCCCTCTTAAAATGCTCAGTAACACGTTTCGTTTGATACCCATATCGTACAAACATTCTAGAGTCACCCTTGGTCAACCTTTATGGCGATATCTCGAAAAGGCGTCCACCTATAGAACTGAGGATTACTCCCTTTTAAAATACTCATTACCACCTTTCATTTGATACCCATATCGTACAAACACATTCTAGAGTCACCCTTGGTCCACCTTTATGGCGATATCTCGAAAAGGCGTCCACCTATAGAACTAAGGATTACTCCCTTTTAAAGTACTCATTACCACCTTTCATTTGATACCCATATCGTACAAACACATTCCAGAGTCACCCCTGGCCCACCCTAATGGCGATATCTCGAAAAGGCGTCCACCTATGGACCTAATGCCCACTCCCTCTTAAAATGCTCAGTAACACCTTTCGTTTGATACCCATATCGTACAAACACATTCTAGAGTCACCCCTGGCCCACCCTAATGGCGACATTTCGAAAAGGCGTCCACCTATATACCTAATGCCCACTCCCTTTTAAAATACTCATTACCACCTTTCATTTGATACCCATATTGTACAAACATATTCTAGAGTCACCCCTGGTCCACCTTTATGGGGATTTCTCGAAAAGGCGTTCACCTATAGAACTAAAGCCCATTCCCTTTTAAAATACTCATTATCACCTTTCATTTGATACCCATATCGTACAAACACATTCTAGAGTCAGCCCTGGTCCAGCTTTATGGCGATATCCCTAAATGGCGTCCATCCATAGAACTATGGCCTACTCTCTCTTAAAATACTCTTTAATACCTTCCATTTGATACACATGTCATACAACCACATTCCAGGGTTACCCTAGGTTCATTTTCCTACATGGTGATTTTCCTTATTTTGTCTCCATAGCTCTCAACTGAGTATGTAATGTTCGGTTACACCCGAACTAAGCCTTCCTTACTTGTTAATAATATTAATAATGGCTAGATATTTCGATCCGTTATAAAACACTATGTAAAACATATGAAAATAAAAATTGCTTCTCGCCTAGCTTAGCTTACAGTGAGCACTCTGCCGTGAGCCTAACACTTTCAAAACTTATACAAAGAAATTCTATGCATTACTTCTCATTTGGCACGTTGATATTTAAACCTTTCTTACCCAGCTCAATGAGTTCAAGGACTTCCAGGACTATTGTGGTGTTAAGCCACGCAAGGTAATTGAAAACTAAGTATCTTGGCACAAGAAATATTTTAACTTGAAGACAGAAGGAAGCAAATGCAAAAGAGATTTGATTTCGGCAGAAATGTTGCGCATAAAATTATTCCCGTAGGTGCTAGCAGAATCCCTGAGGCCTGGGATCAAAACTCACACTTACTGAATCTAGGCTCTGATATGAAGTTTAAACGTTAAGGGAAAAAGTAAGGATCTATAAAAATAGCACTAACAAAATTGCGCAGTTTCATTTATGATTTACTGAGTCCACATACATTGTTTGGCAACACCAGAACGCAAATTTTTAACCGTTTCTTACTAAAACCTAACTGCAATATACATTTTATTTCATTGCAATCAACGATATAATGCTAGAACTAAGAGCTTTGTGACCAAAACTGGGTTCACAACGTTTGGTTGGTGAAAAACTTAGACTTATCCTATGTCAAAATATAGTACCATTTTTGGTTGCATGTTTGTTCAGCTTGAATTAAAGGAAAATCTTCACTATTTTTAGTAAAATTGTATATAGAAACATCCTAAAATTTTGTATTCTATACTAATAAAATAAAACAAAAATGTTGTCCTTTTTTTCGATGAATTTTGGTCCAAATCAAAACATGGTGTGGCAACCATGTTCGCTTTACCGAAAATGTCTCACTTGTAGATACGAGGTTAACGAATAAACGGGATGTGTATATGCATATTATGCATGATAAGTTTATACATAAGTATATTGTACTTTATTTTGTGAAAGTAGATAATGTAAACAAATATGCATAGCAAGAGGCAATACTTTTTTACTATTGTCTTTTCTTATTTGCGCCTACAATTCTTTATTTTACAGTTTTTCCTTCTTCTAAACAACAGCTGTTGTGTGGTTATTTCAATGTAACCACCTACTTTTGTTGGTAAAAAATTATCCGTCTACTTTCGTGGGTAGAATACCAAAAGGGTGTAAAAGTTGCCACTTGATTTCGTTAACGTGGTGAAGAATGTTGTTACCACACTAGAATCGGGGCGTTAGAGTAAGTGTAGTATGAGCAAACAACAATCAGTAATGAAATATCACAACAAATTTGAGAAAAAGTAAAAAAAGACTGCAAAAATGTTGCAACCTGAAGAACAAAAGAAGAGGAAATAAGCGTAAATAATACAATGGCAGCGGCACCTTCTGACCAGTTTTATACAATTGAAGCTATCATATAACAATAAAAATAACTTTTTGTCACTTTGTGGTTACCTTATAGTAATTTTTTTATGTGACTTACAGTATTTTGAATTCTTAGTGTACTTTAAAGTGTAAAAGAATGTGGGAGTATACAAAATGTCCTGAGGTATACTGCAGAAAACAGTAGCGAATGAAAATATATCAAAATAATATCGGTATGGTATCGATACAATTACGGAATCAATTTCAAAAATGTTCTCGAACTGTTTTATAATTTGTTTAAAATTTAGTTTTGGAGAATTTTCGGTCTATTTCAGAATAATTTTCGGCTTCATTCGGGATTATTTGCGAGACTTTTTCCAAAATGAGTTCGGAGCAATTTAGGTATCATTTCGGGTTCGTTTGGCGGTGCCACTATATAGCGACCGTTACATAGAAAACTAACAAAGAAATTAAAGAAAACATGAAAAATTTCAAAGTAAATTTTGCAGATCTTTTTCCGAAGATTACAATATAGCGGTGCCGTTGAAATCGGTGGGTACAGCGGGCACTCTTTAGCAGATGTAAATAAGCGGCAATGATTTGGAGGAAACCAAACCTTTAGAGGAACCTTCAAAATTGGTTTTTTTCTTTTGCAGTATTATTTCGAGAATGATTGTTATTTTAAAATAAAAACTTTCTGAGATTATTTCAGTATGTTTTAAAGACCATTTCTAAGTTTTTTCGGGATCTTTTAATGATAATTTTCAGGATAATTTTGAAACAATTTCAAGATCAATCATGGATTGTTTTCAGAAAAATTATAGAATTATATCAATATCATTTTGAAATAATTTGAGTAACTTTTAAAAATATCTGCGAAACATTTTCGAAATCTTTTCGAAATTATTCTAGAATGATCTTGGCACTGTTTTCAGAATATTTTCGAAACAACTTCAGTTGCAGTTGCTTGACCATTTTGAAATCGAATTGATTAGAAACCATTCTAGACTGGGGTCGCTGTTAATTCGGGATTGATTCGGAGATGATTTCGGGAAAATTTCAGAATCATTTTGATCTGGCTTTGGGACTATTTCGGTTTTTTTCGGTATAATTTTTTGATTATTCCGAGATCTTTATAGATGATTTCTGAACTAGCTCGGAATAATTATACTACCATTGCGGAACTGAGTTTGGGACTTTTTCTGGATCCTTTAGGCATCGCCCCGAAATCCCACAAACAAGCCTGAAGCTTTCGGGATTTAGGAACCATTTCGTGTCAGTTCAGGTAAGCTTCGGGAGAAACTCGAGAGTATTTCGGCATTATTTCAGGTTCTTTTTTTTCAAAAACATTGGTTAAGTCTTTCAACCAAAAAAAACTTTAAATCGTTTTCGTAGAGATTTTGAAGTTATTCCCTGACTACTTCGGCATCATTTTGGGGCCGAAGAACATAAAAAACTAAATCAACAGCCGCGTATTAAAATCAAAAGTGATAAATTATGTTCACATGGGGAAGTGACCAACTACGCATATTTGAATGGCCTCAATTTAATTTGCAGAGGCAGAGGGAGAGGAAGATTGGAAGGGAGAGGGAGAGGAAGAGGCAGAAGAAGACTGAGAAGGGAGAGGGAGGGAGAAGGGGAAGGAAATAGAAAGTGAGAGGGAGAATGAAAGGGAGAGGAAGAGCTATAAGGAGAGGAATATGCAGAGGGAGAAGAAAAGGGTGGGGAAAGGGATAGAGAAAGGGCGAGTGAGAGACGAAGAGGTAGTAGGAGAAGGAGAGAGAGGGATATACAATAAATTCAGAATTCAAACACTAGAACACGTGAACAATTCTCTGGTCTGCTCGTGTGAAATAAAGTTTTTGTTTGCAGTAAAACAAGCTAAAAGAACTTACATAAATTTATTACAATACCAGTTTTGCATTTTATTGGAGCACAAAAACAATTAAAAACTGGAAAAAAATTTATTTTGTTTCCATCCTTTCGCATAAAATCAACAACATTTGCATGACTTTCTCTACATGTCGTACTGTTCTCTCTTTAACACTTGTATGCATACGATTCTGAGAGTGTATTTGTCATGTGTCGCATTCGATTGTTCTTTTGTCATTATTTACAATTTACATTTGTAAAGCTTTTCACACAACAAAGGATGACAGAGAATGTGAACACGCGATATTCAATGGCCGATCGTTTTCCAATTGCCGCTACGTTTATGCTCAAACCGATGTTATCCTTATAATTTGTTGTTGTTGTTGTTGCTGTGTACTTACTTAAAACAAGAATCTCACTGCGATAAGCCACTTAAGTTTCCATGCTTTACATACGTATATACATTCGTTTTATTGATATTGGTTTGTTCATTTCGCACCAATTTTGGTATTGTTTTAAATTTCTTTCCAACCATAGCAATTTACTTGGTTGGCATTATTGTTGTTGTCTTTTGGACCATTGCGCTTTTTTTTATACTCAGCTGAGCAGAGCTCACAGAGTAGATTAACTTTGTTCGCATATCGGTTATCCGTAACTTCATAAACTAATCGAGATAGATATATACTTCTATATATCAAAATGGTCTGGGCGAAAAATAAATTCATTTAGCCATGTCCGTCCGTCCCTAAACACGATAACTTGAGCAAATTTTGAGGTATCTTAATAAAATTTGGTATGCTAGTTCCTGGGTGCTCATCTTAGATCTCTATTTAAAATGAATGAAATCAGACTAAACCACGCCCACTTTTTCGATATCGAAAATTTCGAAAAACCGAAAAAGTGCGATAATTCATTACCAAAGACGTATAAAGCGATGAAACTAGGTAGGTGGGTTGACCTTATGACGCAAATTTGAAAATTAGTAAAATTTTGGCCAAGGCCGTGGCCCACTTTTAAAAGAAGGTAATTAAAAAGTTTTGCAAGCTGTAATTTGGCAGTCGTTGAAGATATCACGATGAAATTTGGCAGGAACTTTACTCCTATTACCATATGTGTGCTAAATAAAAATTTGGCAAATTGGATAACTTGTAAAAAAAAAAAATTTAAAAGTCAAATTTCAACAAAAAATTTAATATCTTTACAGTATATAAGTAAATTATGTCAACATTTAACTCCAGTAATGATATGGTGCAACAAAATAGAAAAATGACAGAAGGTTTCAAAATGGGCGTGGCTCCACCCTTTTTCATTTAATTTGTCTAGAATACTTTTAATGCCATAAGTCGAACAAAAATTTACCAATTTTTGGGAAATTTGGTAGAGGCTTAGATTCCATGACGATAACTGTTTTCTGTGAAAATGGCTGAAATCGGTTGAAGTCACGCCCAGATTTTATACACAGTCGACCGTCTGTCCTTCCTTTTGGCCGTTAACACGATAAATTGAGAAAAAATCGATATATTTTTACTAAACCTAGTTCACGTACTTATATGAATTCACTTTATCTTGGTATTAAAAATAGGCGAAATCCGACTATGACCACGCCCACTTTTTCGATATCGAAAATTTCGAAAAATTAAAAAAATGCCATAATTCTACACCAAATAGGAAAAAAGGGATGAAACATGTTGATTGGATTGGTTTTGTAACGCATAATATAATCTTGGAAAAACTTTGTAAAATGGGTGTGACACCTACCATATTAAGTAGAAGAAAATGAAAAAGTTCTACAGGGCGAAGTCAAAAACCCCTGGAATCCTGGCTGGAATACTCTTCGTGGTATTACATATATAAATAAATTAGCGGTACCTGACAGATGATGTTCTGGGTCACCCTGGTCCACATTTTTGTCGATTCCTCGAAAACGCCTTCACATATACAACTAAAGGCCACTCCCTTTTGAAACCCTCATTACCACCTTTCATTTGATATCCATATCGTACAAACACATTGTATAGTCACCCCTGGTCCACCTTTATGGCGATATATCGAAAAGGCGTCCACCTATAGAACTATGGCCCACTCCCTTCTAAAACACTCTTTACTACCTTCTATTTGATACCCATTTCATACAAACACTTTCCAGGGTTACCCTAGTTCCATTTTCCTACATGGTAATTTTCCCTTATTTTGTCTCCAAATTTCTCAACTGAGTATGTAATGTTCGGTTACACCCGAACTTAGCCTTCCTTACTTGTTTGTTTTTTTTTTTTTTGCCATTTTTACTTTTCCATGTCCTTAGTTTACGCACTAGTGTAATGCACAAGGCTGTTATTGAAATATTGAAGGCATTTCAAGCGCGCATTTGGGCCAGTAATCGGCGCCATTGATATGACTTTTCTTTCCATGCTTTGCATTTTTCTTTTGATTTCTTCTTTTTTTACATTAATATTTATTGTGTATTTATGAAGGTATAAAGGAAAGCATACAATAGCATAAACTTATAAAAAAAATTGTATATGAAGCAAAGCCGCGCAAATCGTTGTTTATTAAACGTATTTTTAATAAGTGTAAGCTGATATGTCCTTCATATACTTTTCTCCTAAAACAAACTTAAAAAGAAGATTGGAATCTGGGAACTAAACGCGTCATGGAAATTAAAAAAAAAAAATTTGTAATAAAGTGCTATGCAATAAAGTTACGTACTAATGGCTGCGTCAGAATGACTTTTTCATATAGGTGCATTCAACGCAATCTTATGCATAACAGTAATATCGCCATATTCACGCAAGATGCCGCGTTTGCAAATATAAATAAATTTCAGACTTAAGCTGCCGGGCAATGCAAAAATTTGCTTGATGGTTACCATAGCAACGGGTACTTGTGTGCGTATTGGGTGATTGTCGCTTGCCCGGCCACCACACAAGCAGAAAGCATCAAGCGCCATTCGTATTGAAAATTCGTAGCGTGCAGACGTAAACATGTCATCGGATGACGATTTTTTTATTGCTTGTAAATTTTGCGAATTTTCATAAAAAATTTTCAACTTTCTTCTAAGAATTTTTTCGAGTATGCAGTTTTGTAGCTTATTCAATTTTAATATAATGAGATGCTAATCGTAAGCCACTAAAAAAATTACCTGATTTTTGGCAATTTTCTTTTTCCATCCGACCTTTGCATTCGAAGGTTTCAATAAACCGCAACGTCTTTTTCTTCCGCGAAGTTGCTCATTGCAAGTTCTCACAAAACTAACACATTAATGCATGTCAACCACGTCAGCCACGATCAAATAAACCAGCTGTCAAGCGAAAAAATCTAAAAATTTTGATTTTCATCAACGCGAAGCCGACAACAAATACGTGTGAGCACGACATCGCCCGATACGCACACAACTACCCATTGCTATGGTAACCATCAAGCAAATTTGTGCGTTGGCCGGCAGCTTTAGCATTTATAACTTATTTCGCTTTGCCCATTCGCATACAACATTTTCTTTAAGCAGTAAAAATACTTACCAAATAGTTTGAAAAATAATTTCACATGCTAAGTGTGAAAACACTCATAGCCAAAGCAAATGTCGAATTCTTCTTCTTATGCTTTATATGTACCAAAATTTGAAGATTTCCAGTTTTTATATGTATATAAGATTCGCTCGATCTGTCGTTCTCCATAACATGTGCAATCTACTTAACATCCATAAGATTGCGTTTGAACGCATCTATATGTACAAGTTGACTATGATGCAGTCATTACAACGTTATTCGCGGCTATACTTAACACATCCTATAGTTGTTTGCTTAAGTCAGTTGCGTGTGTCATGCAGTGCATTTAAGATATTATTGATATGAAATATAGTCATGTCTTAAACCTCGCTGGAATATTTATAAATGAGTTCACATTAATTAATTTATCTACGGTGGTGACTTACAAAATTGGTTTTATGCAACTGCAAGCCGAATGCTGTGCAATCATCGATATTGAAAAAGGTAAAGATATTTACATATATTTAACAATATCTGCGTATACACTTGTAATTATAGCAGCGATGTCCAAACATTATTTATACGTGAGCAAACCCTTATAAATGAAAAAAACTGCGTTTAATTCGTCTTATGTAAATATTTACTTGAAGGCAAACCAATCCAGTACGAGCTAAGGTTTTATTACACTGTGCAACTTCATTTTCAGAAGCGCAATAATTACCATTCAGGATAAATAGCCTGGCCAAGACATGTAATAAAACTTAAACCAGAACCGAAACCGAAACACAGGAAAGGTACTACATATAATAGAATTTTACGGGGAAAAAATTTTTGAAATATTTTTAACAACATACTTTTCTGTGGAGGATTCTGTTTTCAAAGCTTGAATGCATAAAAAAAGTAGCTAGAGTATTTAGATGTGCTGGTAAACTATTTACGGGAAAATTTTCCTAGAACGTGAAAGACCACTGGGAATAAAAAAGTGATGATAAAGAATACATGCAAACTGCTATTTCAAGATGATAACATCATTGCATACTTCAAGTGGTCAATTTGGTGTTTGATTCCTTTTGGCCTTTCACATTATTTGTATTTTAACAATTGTGGATAAAACATTTCTGGTGTCTTATCCGTCAACTGCCTGACAGGATGTTCAATATGGCGGCGAAAAAGACACAGAATGAGACCACGATAGTCAACTAAATATCAGATTATCGGTTCTATTTGTAATTTTAACGTCTATGCAGAAGTTATCACAATTTTTTTATCGACAATGATTTTAACCACTTGCCGTCTTTCGGAAATTTATTTGACAGCGTCAAAAAAAGAAACAAGAATACGCTCTCATAAAATCGCTAAAGGCTTGGTATGTAGGACAAAAAGTATTCCCTTTGAAGCTAAGCTTAACTTATCCTTACTTTTTGTTTGTCAATGCGCCTAATTGCGTTGACCGAGCGTAACACATTTTTCAAGGATGGCCATGGGCTAAAAATTTTAAATTTCGATGTTTAAAGGGACCTGGCACCATCCATACAAATGAAATCTCCCGTAATGCGTATCCCTGAAAGTATCACAAAAATTTGTAAAGAAGTTGAAAGTGGCAGTGAAAGTGACATTTGGAATGGGAGTGAGTGATATGGATTTAAAAAGCGTAATATCAATCAGCCAAAAAAGACACTATTGGTAATAAACTGGAACGGAATGATTTTCGTTACAATTCTATATGAATTTTACTTGTTTTAAATTGTTTTGGTTTATCAAATATAACGATTAAATGAATATTTACAACGAAGACTGTGGAAATTTATTCACACATTATGTGATTCCAATACAACTTGTTCCATCCGTTTTTGTTTCTTAAATGTATAAGTTACTTACTTACTTACTTAATTGGCGCTTAACCGTCTAAACGGTTATGGCCGTCCAACAAGGCACGGCAGTCCCTTGTTATATATGAATCATAAAAGGTTATAGATTCTTTTTTTTTATCACTTAGTTAATCATTCACTATGGTATAAGTCCCATCTTTTGTACACATTATTAAAATACTATTGAATATCTAACATACTTTAATATTTGTTACTTGATAAAAATGTTATGTTATCTGAAAATGTATTTTGAAGAAAAATATTGAAGTATTAGAAATGTTATAAATATGCGCAACGCCAAGAAAAATTTTTTCATTTCACATTTCAAACTGAAAACATCAAGAATAAAAAATTTGTTCTTAAAATAACAAAATTATTTTCAAATCCTTTTTTGAACAATAATTTTGAAATTGGCGCAGTCGGTAGGATACTCTTTGTAAAATAAACAAAGAATCCTTACAACAAAAACCGATTTTTGTACAAAAATTTAAATTTTTTAAAATCGGAGAAAGTAAAAATTGAGCTGTCATATATCGTGTATGCAATACCAATAACTGAGTGCAACAATCAAAGGACAATACCAACGAATTTAATGCAACATTAGTAACTGAAAGCAACAATCGAAGGCAGTATCAACAATTGAATGCAACAATCAAACGGCAGTATCAATAATTGAATGCAGCAATAAAGCGGCAGTATCACAATCAATACTTATTACATGCAAATATCATTCACACATTAAGGTTTGAAGAACGCAGCAATCAGAAAGCCTGAATATCTTTCCATATTGTGAACATCCATAGAGGAGCACTTCCAACAAAATGAGTTTTCAACCAGCAGATAATATTCCAGGAGCAGCAGCAAATGAAGGAGCTAATACACATGATGGTAACAGTAGTTTGCGAAATTTAGATTTAAATCCGTTTAAATATATAGAAAGGTTACATAATTTTGATGGAAAGAAAGAGGATTTACCAATTTTTTTATCAAATATCGATGATATTATTCCGACGCTTAGTCTATACAATGAGCAGTCACAACGAATGTGCATTAATGTGATTAAGAGCAAGCTAGTAGGTCGTGCTAGGCAAGTAATTGAAATACATAGCCATTTGTGTACGTGGTCAAGCATAAGAGAAATGCTTATACAAAATTTTAGTAGTTTCAAAACAAGTTCACAACTGTATGAAGATTTGCGATCTGTACAGTATAGAGGCGAAGTCTTTAATTTTTATTCAAATATTCAGAAGGCATTAACGATTTTAAATCAAAAATGTTTACAAGAAAATAATAATGCCGATATTCCTAGAAACATCGAGGCAGCTTTAAAAATATTCAAGGAAAAATTACCTGTTCATATGAGAACAATATTATATGCATTAAAACATTCGACCATAGAGGAAGCTTTACATGAATTAACAGCAGCTGGATTTATGAATGAATCGCAGATACCTGATAAGCCGCACTACCAAGGTGGTAAAAATGATAGAAGTTTTAGAAATGATGTCAGACAAAATAGTACACAGATCACAAAACAAACACAACATTTTAGGAATACTCCTCAACATACGACATGGCAACCTAGAACATATAGTCATAATCATCAATACAGTAGTTTTAGAAACAACAATTTTAGGCATAACACATCACATAATCAAATGTGCAATCAACCTAGAAATGCTAATGAACCCATGGGTGTGGATATTTCTGGCCAGACAAGAAAACCACAAACTAACTTTAGCGAAACTAGTCAGGATTTTCAATTAACAGCCTCGGAAATGAATCAAGTTTACCCTATATTCGACTAATTAAAAATAATTTCAAAACAAAACTTTTAATTGATACAGGTAGTACAGACAGTTTACTAAATAGGCGAAATTGTCCACCTTGTACAATAAAGGATCGTATGGTACCATTAAATATAAAAACTGCTTCAGGAAATATTAGAATTTTTCAAGATGCAATAATACCACAAGGGCATATAACTTTGCCCATAAAAAATGATTGCATCTTTCATATTTATGATTTTCATTCCAAATTTGACGGACTGATAGGAAATGATATATTAAAAGAAAATAATGGTATAGTAAATTACAAGCATAAAACTTTGATTTTGAACGACCAAATCTTACCAATATTTTTTGATATCGAAGATGAAAGGGATTATGATTCTAATATAAATCATATGGAACAAATTGATCCATATCCAGAAATAATGGATATAAAAAAGGATATTAGAATCGAACATTTGAATAAAGAGGAGAAAGAAAAATTAATTGATCTTTTAAATAATCATAAGAAAACATTTTATAAGAAAGGAGATGACTTGACTTTCACTCATGAATTAAAACATGCAATACCAACTAAAGATAGTTCCCCGATTTATTCGCGAATCTATCGATATCCCGAAATACATAAAAAAGAAGTTAATAAACAAATTAGGGAAATGTTAGAACAGGGCATAATTAGTCATAGTACTTCCCCATATAATGCACCTATTTGGGTGGTGCCTAAGAAGGAGGATAACGCTGGAAATAAAGAATGGCGTATAGTAATTGATTATAGAAAGCTTAACGAAGCAACAAAAGAAGACAAATATCCGATACCTAATATTGAAAGAATTTTGGATAAACTAGGAAGAGCGAACTATTTCACAACACTAGACTTAACGAAAGGATTTTACCAAATAGAGGTAAAGCCAGAAGATCGTGAAAAAACAGCATTTAGTACTCTAGACGGACACTATGAATTCAATCGTATGCCGTTTGGACTTAAAAATGCACCAGCTACATTTCAAAGGTTGATGAATAATGTTTTACAAGAATTTATCGGAAAAATTTGCTATGTGTATTTGGATGATATAATTATATTTTCTACAACCTTGGAAGAACATATAAAAAGTCTAGCAGAAATACTAAAGACCCTTCAAAACGCAAATTTGAAGGTATCCTTAAATAAAAGCGAGTTTTTAAAACACGAGACAAAATTCTTAGGTCATGTAATAACTCAGGATGGTATAAAACCAAATAGCGATAAAATTGAATGTATAAAAAGGTTTCCTATTCCCAAAAACATTAAGGAAATACAATCCTTTCTTGGGCTCACAGGCTATTATAGAAAATTTATACAAGATTATGCTAAAATAGCAAAGCCACTTACTTTGCGATTAAAAAAAGGAACAAAAATTAATATTAACGATAAAGATTTTAAGGAAGCATTTGAAAAATTAAAATGTCTCTTATCCAGCGATTTAGTGATACAATATCCCAATTTTCAAAAGGAGTTTACACTTACTACAGATGCAAGTGAATTTGCGATAGGAGCTGTGTTATCTCAAACACATGGACCAATAGCTTTTATATCTAGGACTTTGAATCAACATGAAATTAATTACTCTACTATTGAAAAAGAATTATTGGCAATTGTTTGGGCGACTAAGCAGTTTAGACATTATCTTTGGGGAAGAAAGTTTCAGTTAAAAACTGATCATAGGCCATTGATTTGGTTAACTAATTTGAAAGAGCCAAATTCTAAAATTCAGAGATGGAAAATCTTACTTAGTGAATATGATTTTGATATTACATACTTAGAAGGTAAAGAGAATAAGGTAGCAGATGCATTGTCTAGAGTAAAAATTAGTTTAAATGAAGTAAATGTATTCGAATGTGAACAATGTAGTAAATCTTTTATAGATAGGCATAGTTTAAATAACCACATAATCTTGCACAAAAAAAAAGTATACCAATGCCAGTATTGCAGAGCCAAGCTTAAAAATGATGAAAGTAAAGTGCGACATGAAGAAGAATGTGAAAATCGTAACAATATATGCTCTTTATGTAATAAACGTTATAAGCGCATAGATACACTTAGGCAACATATGATACGAGTACATTATCAGAGCAATAGACAAGAAACCAAAGAATTAGAAACTGTTCATAGCGCACAGGATGATTCTATAAAATGGATTAGAATAAGTGAAAAGCCGCTCAATATGTTTAAAAAACGAATTTTAGTATTAACCACAGAAGATTTATCGCTCCGCGATATAGTTATATTTAAACAACCTACATACTCTAGAAACCAGTTGAAGGAAATATTGAAAAATTGTGGAACAAACAACACAGGCATATACTTTGATAACGATGATGTATTCAGAGATTTTCAAAATTTATATAATGATCTAAAATCCTGCCCAAATAAAATATATAGGTGTTCAAAGGTATTACCACAATATTCAGAAGAAAAAACATTTGAAATAATCCTTCAAAAACACAGGGAAACATATAATCATCCAGGCATAGATAAAACATATGAAGAAGTAAGAAGGCAAATTTATTTTCCAAATCTAAAAGAAAAAATCACTAAAATTGTTAACAATTGCAAAATATGTTCAAAGAAAATTGAAAGAAATCCAATTAAGTTACCATATGAGAAAACACCCACTCCTACACAACCATTTCAACACTATCACATGGACATTTGGTACCTTAATAATAACGAAAAATATATTACTATAATAGATAAATTTTCTAAATTTGCGGCTATAGAGCCTTACGATGAAAACAGTTTCATAAATTTAATCAATGTCATGACTAAAATTTTTTCTTATATGAATAAACCCAACTTGATTACTCTCGATAATGAAACAACATTTAAAACACTACCATTTTTAGAATTTCTTGAGAATCTTAATATTCAATATCACTTTACAACTCCTAATCGACATACCGGTAATTCCGACATAGAGCGATTTCATAGTACCTTAAATGAAAATATTCGAATTTTGAAACATAGAGAATCAATCAATGACATCA
The DNA here is from genome assembly GCF_040869045.1 of Eurosta solidaginis. Taxonomy (NCBI): domain Eukaryota; kingdom Metazoa; phylum Arthropoda; class Insecta; order Diptera; family Tephritidae; genus Eurosta; species Eurosta solidaginis. The sequence goes on along the minus strand of NC_090322.1, from coordinate 262,263,640 downwards.
TTTTAAAAACAAACAATGTTTACAAAGCACTAGCAGATTATAATAACTTAATCCATTTATCTACCAAAGAAAAACCAATTAATATTCATCACGGACTTGTGAATAATGAAGTTATTTATCAAAGATTAGAAAATAAAAAGGATCAAGTAATTAACAAAATTAATGAGAAGCAAAATAGGATAGACAAACCTATTGATGGAACAATAGTAATCGATTATAAAGCGCGCATTGCAAATAAAACTGCACCTAGATATTTGGAAGCAAAGGTAATAGAAAAACAAGATAGAGAATATAAAGTTAAAACTTCTAGGCATGCTAAACCTACTAAATTTTACAAAGATCAGTTCAGAAAACTGAAGAGGTATCAAAATAATTCTACAAAATCTATAGGTGATGTTGGAAATAATGATGACAATGAATCTAATATTGTAAATCGAGGCTCGATAGCATAACAAAATTTTTAACAATTTAAACACAATTAATAAATTATAAGTGAGGTTAAAATATTTTTAGGAAAAATATTGGACAAACTATTTCGACAAAGAACTAGTGCAAGGGGAGTGTAAAATTAAAAAATAATACTAATGAAATTGAAACAAAAGATTTTACCTAACAACAAATCAACATAAACATATAAATACTATGCAGAATCAAATTTTAATTCCTTTATACGTACAAATATTTAGCTTTATAAAATAAATAAGATTTTAATATGAAGTTAATCTACATATAAATATGCAAACATGTATATAAATGAATTGAACTATTATATTATATGTTGATAATATTACAAAAACTACTGATACTAATTATTTAAGAAACTATGTAATTTAATAGAATTCATTAATTTCAATTTCAGTTTTAAATATAATTATTTTTATTTTAAAGATCGTGTGAAAAATTGTGACTTATAAATATTTCCATAGTTGGAACGCATCTTCGGAGGGAGGTGTTATATATGAATCATAAAAGATTATAGATTCTTTTTTTTTATCACTTAGTTAATCATTCACTATGGTATAAGTCCCATCTTTTGTACACATTATTAAAATACTATTGAATATCTAACATACTTTAATATTTGTTACTTGATAAAAATGTTATGTTATCTGAAAATGTATTTTGAAGAAAAATATTGAAGTATTAGAAATGTTATAAATATGCGCAACGCCAAGAAAAATTTTTTCATTTCACATTTCAAACTGAAAACATCAAGAATAAAAAATTTGTTCTTAAAATAACAAAATTATTTTCAAATCCTTTTTTGAACAATAATTTTGAAATTCCCTCCTTCGCTCCGCTAACCGGCGCCAATTGATCACGCGAAGGGAGTTTAAATCGTTTTCCAGCTGGTTCTTCCAACGGGGTGGGGGCCGCCCTATTACTAGTTACTATAAGGCCCAAATTGGATCATAGTTTCACATTAACATATGCACAACCTTTTTAAGAAGTTTTTATGGTTTGTTTTATATAGGCCGGTGATGTTCTAATGCCAATATGAGATAAAGAAAAGAAAAATAAATAAGCAACTATGAGATACATAAACCAGAAATAAATAAACAACTATTAGAGACGGCTGTTAGCGAAAAGTCTAGAATCTGGGAGAAATAGGTAAGCGAGTCAAACTGAGAGTATAAAAGCAGCGTTGTCCAAGTGATGGGCGATCAGTTTGATTTTAAAACGTTGTAAGTGAAATACGCGAGCAATTTAAATGTGAAGTATTACTACCGCGGCTGCATTGTAAATAAGGACCAAATTTCTATCTGTTTGTTTGGTTGGAGTTATTGATTCCACAGTTCAGCGAATCCAACGATAACAAAAAAAGCAGAGTAATCGGGATTTCCAAAGATTGCCTACAATATATTTCAGACACTATTAAACCAAAATTAATAATATTTGATACTTGCGTTGTAAAAATGACCACCCCAGAGTCGCGAGAAAAGCTGCTCAAAGCTTTCTTACTCTGAGGGAAACCATTTTTGTTGCATTGGCTTAAATTTGAGACAAATTTGAGGTGTTACTCCCTATCCTGGGAAGAGTTTCTTTAAATCATTTTAACGCTATTTCCATTTGGTCTTAGCAAATGAGGGTGTATGGGTCACAAGGATAAAGTTGCGAGAAGTTTTGGAAAAGCCGTTAATGCTACCCCTCTTAAGAACAGTTTTCTTAAAACTGTGTGTCTATTTGACATAAGCCACTGATATTTGATACACTTTTCGAGGCCAAAGCAAGCGATTGGCATTTTTTGGGTGTTATTTTAGTGCCATCAAAAGTGACATTAGACCTTACATTAGCATAAGGTGGCCTTCTTCACTTTCAAATTGCATAATTCATATGATAAAAAAATATTATTCATTTAAAACATATTGCCAAACAATGAATGTGAGAGCATTGATTGCATTCGCAGCTGAATGCTTTCAATGCAAAATAACTTTCTAATTTCTATTTTATATTTACATTGCTAAAGACATAGCTAAGCGCAAATAATCCTATTATTTTGCAAATTTTATGTTTCTATTCAAAAATATATATATATTTGCATATTCGTGTATTCATTTATCTACTTAATATATTCATATGCAAAATCAGTAATTCATCATTTGTTGTTTAATAATTATTTGAATAAATATCTATTTAATTACCAAAGAAAACCACATTAACGCCTGATTCTGAGCGTTACCGGTAAAATGGTACCCAGAACATTATGTAACCGAATATCGTTACCAGTTTTTTTATCCGCGATTCTGGTCCAAGTGGTAACGCTGTCATCACCGAAAAACTCACCAGTGTCTGTGGAGAAATTGGAAAGGTAGTTTTCTTCGCTTTCACGGTTGCCACTTTGGTCCATTTGGACCAAAAATGGTCCCTTCCAACCCCATTTGGTCCGTTGGTCCCTTGTCTTCAATTTTTGTCCTTTTTATGCAGTATACACGATTGGTACTTTTCTTTCTTTTTCACTCAGGTAAAAATTCGCAATATTGCCCAAAAATTCGCCTCACTTTCGTTAGCCCCCATATAAAAAATTGCTCAGTCAATAAAATATACCAGAAAAATAACATTTCACCTAGGATATAATTTATGCCAGCCTATAAAAAGAAAAATGTTGGCAAACACATTGTCGTTAATTGTTGATGAAATAACCGACTAATCAAAAAAAACTCTTGTTTCATAATATTAATAACGGCAGATATTTCGATCGGTTATACAACACTATGTAAAATATATGAAAATAAAAATTGCTTCTCGCCTAGCATAGCTTATAGCGAGCACTCTGCCGTGAGCCTAACATTTTCAAAACTTATACAAGGAAATTCTATGCATTCCTTCTCGTTTGGCACGTTGATATTTAAATCTTTCTCACCCAGCTCAATTAGTTCAAGGAACTCCAGGACTATTGTGGTGTTAAGCCACGCAAAGTAATTGAAACTTAAGTATCTTGGCACAAGAAATATTTTAACTCGAAGACAGAAGGAAGCAAATTCAAAAGAGACTTGATTTCGGAAGAAATGTTTTGTATAAAATTATTCCCGTAGGTGCTAGCAGAACCCCTGAGGCCTGGGATCAAAACTCACACTTACTGAATCTAGGCTCTGATAAGAAGTTTAAACGTTAAGGGAAAAAGTAAGCATCTATAAAAATAGCGCTAACAAAATTGTTCGGCAACACCAGAACGCAAATTTTTAACCGTTTCTTATTAAAACCTAACTGCACTATACATTTTATTTCATTGCAATCAACAAAATAATGCTAGAACCAAGAGCTTTGTGACCAAAACAAGGTTTACAACGTTTGGTTGATGAAAGACTTAGACTTATCCTATGTCAAAATATAGTACCATTTTTGTTTGCTCAGCTTGAATTAATGGAAAGTCTTCACTATATTTAGTAAAATTTTATAGAAACATCATAAAATTTTGTATTTTATAATAAAATAATAAAATTAAACAAACATTTGGTCGTTTTTTTTCGATGAATTTTGGTCCCAAATGTAAACATGGTGTGGCAACCGTGTTCGCTTTACCGAAAATGTCTCACTTGTAGATACGAGGTTAACGAATAAATGGAACGATGTGTATGTATATGCATATTATGCATGATAAGTTTCTACATACATATGTAGGTATATTGTAATTTATTCTGTGAAAGTACATAATGTAAACAAATATGTATAGCAAGAGGCAACGCTTTTTTACTTTTATCTTTACTTATTTGCGCTTACAATTCTTTATTTTTCAGTTTTGCTTTTTTCTAAACAACAGCTTTTGTGTGGCTATTTCGATGTATCCACCTACTTTTTTTGATAAAATATTATCCGGCTATTTTCGCAGGTAGAATACCAAAAGGGTGTAAAAGTTGCCGCATGATTTCGTTACCGTGGTGAAGAATGTTGTTACCACACTAGAATCGGGGCGTAAATCAAAAGTTTTCAATTAACAATAATCTCTACATAAACAACTTTGCTATAAACACGTACGTACGTGTGTGCATAACTCCTTTAAATTAATTCAAATATCTGTTTTTATGCATCACTTAACTACATACATATTTATTTATAAACATATTCTACAAAACTACTAAAAGCCTCATGAGCACTTCATAAAAAGCACGCACACACTCACACGTGCTTGCACTGATTACAATTAAAATTTAAATAAACATTATGTGCTATTGTTGTTTTTACTACTGTTTTGCATTATTATTAAAAGTAAGTATTAGAATTGCAATTTTAGTGCATTTACCACAAATCAACACATATAATTACATACATATATGTTTAGATATAAGTATATACAGTGAAATTCCTTATAACCGGACACTCACCGTCGCAGTGTTTTTGTCCGGCTATGGGAGATGTCCGCTTATAAGGGATGAGGTCATAAAATATATACCACACATATAAATTGTATTGTACATAGTTTATTTAAGAAATTTTTGGAAGTAAATAATATTTGCATACTTTAATATTACATATAAATACATATACATATATCGATTAAGTACATTGTACAAGTCTTTAATTTCAATACTAGTTTCATTGAAAAAATTGGGAATGCTTAATTGCTTAAACATTGATTGCTTTAATTTAAAATGTTCATTTTCAAAGTGACTCTCGATAATTTGTGCAGAAAAGCTACATAGTCATTTGTGCAAATTGCTCAAGCGCGCAAGAAGTTTTAAAGCCTCATCATATGATGTTATAGGCTCACCTATTTCTTCTGAAAATTCATCGCGTTATCTAAAAACAAGATAATTTTTCGATTCTGGGCTTTCGTTCTTCGATTGAACTGCTGCAGTCGTTCACTCATTACTTCTCGAGTCATAATTTTTTATTAGACTTCCAATCCACTGGCAGTTTTGCGATTGGAACATGTTTAAAAGATCGAGGACGGGCTGCTTTACCTATAACCAAAAGAAGCTCCTTATCTCCAGCCAAGTTAGCACAGAACAAATTTGTGAGTCTTTCGTTTGATAATTTACCGCCCACGTATTTTTCGGATTTAAGAGCGAGGTTTTTTTCAGGTAAGGCACGAAAGAAAAGTCCACTTCCGTCTGCGTTGTAAATGTCTTGAGGCTTGTAACCGATCAACAGAGATGACAGTATTGTCCTAAACTGTTCGACACCATCCTAGTTTACATCTGCAACTTCACCAGATACACATTTGAAAGCGACATTATTATTATCACTATACTTTACATTTTTGCATCTCCACGTACTGATAATTTATCTTTTTCGAAAACATTACACATTTCCATTTTTTCTTTAATAGAAAGTAACTTCTTTTTCGCCGCCATATTATTACGAACTTTGAACGCAACCATTCAACAAACTATATGGAAAACTATTCTTAATTTGAAACACAAGGCTTGAGTGTGTGCATACGTGTTAAAAGGGGAATCACCTATTTCATTTTTATAATGAACAACAAAGCTTGCTTGTGATATTTGATATGTATCTAAACAAATTAACATGTATTTTAATACTTTACAACACTAACAGTAAGAACTGTCAATGACAGCTAAAAAAGCGGACAACCTCTTTTGCTTCTTCTCGATTTGACCGCCGAAAGAAAAAGATACGTATAACACTTTACCCTCCACGTTTTGTATATAAATTATATTTAATAAAGTTATGTTATAGAAATCAACTCGTGTATTTAAAATTGGCAAACATAACATTACTGGCGACGAGGGAAAAAAAAAAAAGAAAAGTTTCCATAAAGTAAAATGGCAAACGAGCAAGCTATTGAGGAAATAATCCAGCAGCAGCAAAGATTTGCAACATCATTGCTCGAACAGCAAAAGCAGTGGATGCAGGCCATGCAGCAATCGTTTTTTAATGCGAATGAGTCAAGTCGCACTGGAGAAGCGACAGTGGTCCCACCATTTCACTCGTTTAATAAAGACCAACAAAGTTGGGAGTCGTACTTGGAGCAGCTTTCGCAACATTTCGTGGCATATTCGGTAAGCAGTCCAGATAAGCAAAAATCATTTTTTCTATCGTGGATTGGTACGGAATTGTTTGAGTTATTGAAGAATTTGTTTGGTGTAACAAATCTCCAATCGCTGACCTTCAAGGAATTAACATCCAAATTAACAGAACACTTCCACTCAAAAAGACATGTAGTGGCAGCTCGCTACGAGTTCTTCAAGCGGGAAATGAAAAACACTCAAAAGCACAGAGAGTGGGTTGCTGACCTACGTGGTATCGCAAGAGAATGCAAATTCATTTGTACCGCAACCAATTGTACAGCAAATTTTGTTGATGAACTGATACGTGACCAAATCATAGTTCGTACCCCTTTTGATCAAGTGCGTACCGCCGCTCTACAAAAGCTTCAGCCGTCATTAGAAGATGTGCTTTTAATTGCCGAAACATTTGAGGCAACAACTAAAACGGTAGCGACACTCAAAGAGAATAATAATTCATCCCTAGCGCAAGTAAACGCTATGCAAACACACAAAGTCGGGAGGAATGAAGCTAATAAGCAAAGTAATAAGAATGAACAACAGGTACATAAGCACTTAACAAAGCAAGTGAAATTTCAATCGTGCTCAGGCTGTGGCCATTCTCACTCAAGAGAACAATGTAAATTTCGAAATGTCATTTGTAACAAGTGCAGCAAAAAGGGACATATTGCAGCAGTCTGCATGTCAAAGCAAACAAAACAAATGAGTAAAAAAAGAAACACCGATAAAGGCAAAAAAGAAAATGAACATCGTATTGACACATTAGATGCAGTGAATGCAGTTACAGGTATAATAAAATCTCAACAAAGTAAGAAAATGATCGAATTGGAAATTAAAAACAAAACAATAAAGTTTCAATTAGATTCAGGGGCTACTGTGTCAATAATAAATAGAAAAACATACAATTTATTGAACCAACCAAAATTGGTAGAGTGCACCAAGAGTTTGTACGCATTTGGGCAGAAGCCAATTCCAATTTTGGGTGAATTACACACTGAAGCTAGGTGTGGAAACAAGCAGAAAAGTATTGTGATAATAGTAGCAAATGTAGAAAATTCTTACAATCTTTTTGGTTTAGACCTTTTCAGAGAATTTGGTTTTGAGATTACCGAAATAGCCAACGTTTCCGAAATGGAAGCTTATTCACAACAAATAAACGAATTGTGTAAGAAATACCACGATATTTTTGACAATACTACCTCAGGTTCGATACAAAACTTTAAAGCAACGATTCAAATGAAAGCTACGGCTACGCCCAAATTTTTTAAAAGCAGGCCAGTACCATTCGCACAGGTAACAAAGTTTCGTGAAGAAGCTGATAGACTTATCAAATCAGGTATTTGGAAACCCATCAAATTTAGCAATTGGGCGTCACCAATTGTATTAGCACCAAAGCCTGATGGCTCAGTGAGAATCTGTGGTGATTTTAAAATTGCGGTTAATTCGCAATTAGAAATTGAACAATACCCCTTGCCAAAACGCGAAGAGTTGTTACACACCATTCGTCGGGGCACTCATTTTTCCAAAATAGATCTGAAAGATGCCTATTTACAGATGGAAATAGATGAAGAGTCAAAGCAAATGATGGTAGTGAACACTCCTTTAGGCCTCTTTCAGTACCAACGACTGCCATATGGCATCGCCAGTGCGCCCGCAATTTTTCAGCGCTATCTGGAACAACTCCTCCATGGCATTGAAGGATGTGGTAATTATTTAGACGATATAATTATAACCGCACCGTCAATTGAAGAACACATAGGTCGCCTAGAGCAAGTAATGAAGGTATTAAAAGACAATGGCATAAAATGCAAAAAGCAGAAATGTTTCTTTTTGAAGGAAGAAATAGAGTATTTGGGTAGAAAAATTAGCGCAAAGGGAATACTCCCAGATGACTCAGGGGTACAAGCTATTAAATTGCTGAAACCGCCTAGTAACTTGGCGCAATTAGAAGCTTTTGTAGGTAAAATAAACTACTATTGCAACTTCATACCGAATTTTTCCCAGCTAGCAGCGCCACTCAACATGCTACGTCGTAAAAATGTGAAATTTGTGTGGGGTACTACACAGCAAGAGTCTTTTACTGCCTTGAAGGCACATATTATCAATGCTACACAGTTAGCACATTTTAATGAGAAGTTACCACTAAGCCTTGCCGCGGATGCATCGTCTTTTGGAATTGGCGTTGTCTTATCGCACATCAACCCGGATGGAAGCGAACGTCCGATTGCTTTCGCGTCGAAAACGTTGGATAAGCACCAACTTAAATACAGTCAAATTGAGAAGGAGGGTCTCGCCATTGTTTATGGTATTCAAAAGTTTCACCAATACTTGTATGGTCGGAAGTTTGTCCTCATTACTGACCATAAGCCACTTGTACATATTTTCAATCCAAGTAAAAGTCTGCCACAAATGACGTCGCACCGTTTACAACGTTGGGCTTTAATTTTAATGGCGTACAATTTCAGCATCAAATACCGCAACACACATGCACATGGTAATGCCGACGCACTTTCTCGGTTACCCGTGAGTACCGATGAACAATTCGACTTAAGTGAAGCTTGCCATAATATTTCAGAAATTAAAACACCAATCGATGCAGATGTTATTGGAAAGCATACAATTCAAGATGGCACCCTTACAAAAGTCCGTAACTTTGTCGAAAAGGGCTGGCCTGAAAAGTTATCTCCGGGGGATACGGACATCCAACCATACTTTCAGCGTAGGTTTTCGTTAACCATCTACAAAAATTTGTTGTGCTTAAACAGTGAGGTAAATCGAATTATCATTCCGAAAACTTTAAAATCAAGAATTTTGCAATTGTTACACGAGGGGCACTGGGGAATCGTCAGAATGAAACAGCTGGCTCGACATCACGTCTGGTGGCCAAAAATAGACGATGACATTGCAAAGGTAGCACGGGAATGCGACATCTGCAAAATGGCTAATGCGGCGCCTGCACGCGAATATCTCAGCTGGCCAGAAGCAAAAGGTCCTTGGGAAAGAGTCCACATTGATTTCGCCGGCCCAATATTTAATTCAATGTGGCTTATCTGTGTAGATGCTTATTCGCAATTTCCATATGTAACACAATTACCGTCGACTACAACGGATAATACCATACTTGCACTAACAGCTATTTTTGCTATTGAAGGTTTCCCGGTGACTATTGTTAGCGACAATGGACCACAGCTGACGTCCGACAGCTTTGAACAATTTTGCAAAGAACATGGTGTCACTCACATAACGACAGCGCCATTTCACCCTGCGTCAAATGGGCTTGCTGAACGTTTTGTGCAAAGCTTTAAAGCAGCTGTCCGAAAAAATATAAATGCCGGCCTAACAATCAAAACCGCCGTAGTAAAATATCTGGCAACTTATCGTTTTACCCCAAATGCTAAAGGGAAAACGCCTGCAGAACTCCTGCATGGCAGATCGGTTAGAACAATGTTAACTCAATTATTTGAGACATCAGCTCAGAAAAAACGTGCAAGCACCAACGCACACAGATTTGAGCCAAATCAACTAGTATATGCCAGAAATTATGCAAAAGGGGGCAAATGGATCAAAGGCACCATAATTCATCCGATAGGTAGAATGATGTTTATGGTAAACACCAAAACAGGCAAAATCAAGCGTCATATTAACCAACTCAAACCAAGATCGAAAACGGATTCTGATCAGGCACCCGGTTCCAACTTACCTCCGCCGTTGGTGAATACACCTGAATTAGGGTTATCCGACAACCAACACCAAGCTAGCTCAGAAAGGAATTTGAAAGATACCGAAAATAGTTCAGCCAGTAAAGAACAGCCAGTTTCTCAGTCAAGCAATTCGCAGAACTTATCACCGCAAACTATTCCTAGCTCATTAGTCGAGCAGCCAACAACGCCAACCGCAGGTATGCCAATTCGCAAAAGCAGCCGTTCCCGAAAACAGGTGAACCGTTTCACGGCTCCAGATTTTAGATCCACATAAAACTTTTAATATTGTAAATTAAAGGGGGAGGTGTGATATGTATCTAAACAAATTAACATGTATTTTAATACTTTACAACACTAACAGTAAGAACTGTCAATGACAGCTAAAAAAGCGGACAACCTCTTTTGCTTCTTCTCGATTTGACCGCCGAAAGAAAAAGATACGTATAACACTTTACCCTCCACGTTTTGTATATAAATTATATTTAATAAAGTTATGTTATAGAAATCAACTCGTGTATTTAAAATTGGCAAACATAATTGAATTTTGTCGGTTTTTTTTTATGAAAATGGTTTAAAATACTTTGTCCGCGTCCGGTTATTAGAGTGTCCGTTTATTATGATGATATTTGTATGAAAAAATGAATGAAAAACCTGCGTACCCAAAATTTGTCCGGTTATTGGAGTTGTAATGGGGAATTTCACTGTATTTTATGTTTGTATGAAACTAAATCAATATGCACTTAACTAATTCAAGGTTTCTGCCAAATTATCATCTCTGGTCATGGTAAAAGCGAAAATTTTAGCAAAACAATGCGACAGATATTTTCTTTAGCTGGCAAAATGCAATTTCAACAGCAGCTGTAATTATTTAAAATATTTAATTGAATAAACACCAACTTATAATTAGCATGAAATTATTATGTAAATATGCTTACCTGGCCATATGACCGTTCACCTACCGAACGTACACGCACACACCAACCGCACGCCAATCTGGCCAACGAAAATCCGAAAACAATTCAGTACTTATTAAATTTACAGCTTAGTATTTATGTATATGGTTTAATAAAGTATTAAAAATGCAAATACACTATCAAACTAAGGTTTAATTATTATCTAAATATATGGAATTTTCTCATGTAAATATTTTCACAGTAACTCCAAAGCAAAATGAACCAAACTGTTTTGGCTATATTTTCTGGAACAAATTCTTGAAAATATGCTAAGAATTTAAAAAAAAAAAATAAGGAAAACTTAGAAATGTCTGTAACTATAGATTAAGGATTTGTCCTACAAAATCCAGAATGTAAGCGTTAGTATAGAAACTACAATATCGCGATAATGAACGTGGTAGAGTTGATAAACAGAAGCGCAATCAAACAGCAAATTAAGGCAATGCAAGGCGGGTTATCAAGTTGTTAACGAATTTTTACTGGTTTGCTATCGATAAGTTATCGGTTGGATATCGACTGGTTATAAAAATGTTATCCATTTCTCATCGTCGAGTTTATTATAGGTGTATTATCGGCGATGTATAGAAGCGTAATCGATGTGTGATCCAATTAAAATGAGTTCGCCTTCAACGTCAGAGGTTAAGGGTGAGTTATCGATTCTTTGTAGACAATTTATAAGTTTGTTATCGAAAAATTGTGGAAAATTTATCGTACTGAAAAGCTGTCGTTGATAAAAATTATAGACTTTTTATCGAAAAAAGCATTGATGTGTCATCGAAAAGCTATCGACTTGCAAAAAAATTTACCGTTTTATCATAAAAAAGGGATTGATTTATTATGGAGTAGTTATCCATTTTTTTTTTTTGTTTTGTTGATTTTCTGACAGGGTGGATAAATTATGTATATTGGAACGATTTTCCGTCATTCCTTGTCAAATTTGGTTTCGAGACAAACCGGTTTCGGCGTTGTGCCATCATCAGTGTCGATTTTTGTTCTGATATGTTGTTGTCGTTTGTCTTGTATTTATACTTCGTAGGTACATGAGCAGGTATTGTCAAAATGGATGACTGATGGCTGTTCCCGAGCTTTCACATTAATAGTGCTTGTTAACGGAGCGTACCGGGTATATATTCGTTTCTGTTCCAGTTATCCCTTATGGGGTTAAAATTCGATTGACGCCAATGGAACCTTCGTCATTTTGTATAAATCATTTACGACTTCATGTCAATTGAAAATTCCGAAGAGTTGAGATTTCAGAACCCCTTTATGATTAACTACAACATTCCTCACACACTCTTTTGGATTAAGTTCAAATTTATGATATTCTGTGGCCAATCCCAGTCCTGGGTTTCCCAATTTAATTTAGTTTTTCTAAATTTTCTCGAACTTTATCGAAATACCTCAAATATTTGGATGGCAGTAATACGATGAGTGATGAGCAATTCCTAAGGTTTATAATGAGCATTCATTATCTCTATACTACAGTATGCAGGAATCTGCGAATTGCCGGCAGTGTCATCCATACTTCTTGAGAAAAACCAACGTCCACAGCTCTTTGGGGATTCTCTGCAGCTAACTAGCTCTCATTTACTCCAATTATCTTGGGTTAAGTTTGGTCCCTAATTCTTGAAATATGTTGAAAAGTGAGGGTAATGCTCTCAATTCTTTTAAGTTTTTGAAAGGTAATTTGAAATGATTCTTTACGTAAAGAGCATCTCTTCTCGAGAGTGGTTTTTGGGATTGCAACATGCCTGCTGTAAGAGAAATTCTGTCTCAACGTCTCTTCATTTAGTTACCAAACTGATAGAGGGGTCACTTGAGTGCAATGTGTTTGTATTGAACACCTTTTTTGACCTTGGCCTTCAACTGTGTCCTAGCAGCAGCGGTGGAAGGGGCTGAAATTATTCAGAGTTAAAGCGGCTCGAGCTCTGCCAATTTGAATTGGAAGGATGTCATGAATTCATCTCACTCACTGTGCCATTGAACTATTTTTTGTTAAAGATTATCTTAATGCCAGGATACAATGATATTCCTGGCAACTGTCGCGCGGTCTCCTTGCACTAGCAGATGAATGTGTCTTTCAGTAGTCATTTTCGAACTCTATCTTCGTGCTTCTGGACAGGTGGGACCCGATATAGCTAAGAAATTGTTAAGGGGATAGGTGTTGTGGTGCTTCTGGCTTGTTATTGGTTTCAGGAGATCTCCATAATATTTTAGGCAGACTCTATAGCGTTAGCTGTATGAAGAACGACGACGAGGAATTATGCATTCGTTTTATGGTCAGCTATTCAGCAGAAGGGTAAATATGTCGGTAGAAATATATTGGATATCCTGAAGAAAATATTCGATATAGATACCAGCTTTACTCTTTTGCAGCTGTGATAAATGAAGAACGGGCTATTTGAATAGTTTTTCTCGATACCAAATAGAGCTTATTTTCTGATGAAGAAGGTTTCCTTTCCCGCTTCAACGTACTTTAAATTTTGGGCAAATGCAAATTCCATTGTATAATTTCATTTCAAAATTTTACCCAATTATGGAGGTAATGTGGATGCAGTTATAAATTGACCAGTAAGTTGACAAATTTCATTGAGAATGAAAGACACGCCATCTACTCATTTTTGAAGGATAATGCCATATATTTGTGTCTCATTAGTGAATAAATTTTTAAATTTTACTTGCGCGGAAAGGCGGTTAAGCTCTTTTGAGCGACAGTAGCTAAAATGAATATAAATGTACACGGCTACGTATATGAACTGGATACAAATAATGCAATATACGTGTGTCCTTGATTTGCTTGAGTGTGTGTGTGCCTTGGCAATATTGGCAATATTCATTTGTGAGAGAAAGTGTGGGAGCCAAAACAAAAGCTGACCACGCGCTGAGCTCCGCTTTTTTGTTGCATTCCACAGCTCGAGGTGAACAAATTTCTCTAATATCCGCAAACAAACAGCATACAAACATACATACATACACGTGGGCAGTAAGCAAAATGAACTAAATAAACGCATGCCAACTTTGAAAGTCGTTACAAACCGGAAAATTAAATAGTTTAAAATTTTTAACTAATCAACGCTCGGGTTAACCCTTCACTGTATTATTTAGCGCATAAAAACTGCTATAGGGCTGACCTACATTCGTATAAAAGCTTTTAGTCAAACAAGATAATGCAGAAAGGCCAGATTAATAATATTTGCAAAACTTTCTTGCATTTGGATAATTAAGAAAAATTGCAGAAATTGATTACATTGGACCAAAGACGGTTTATAGCAATGAATTTAAAAAAAGGGTTTCACAAATAAAAGGGAGTAACGCAATCGCTTAAAAAAGAAGTATGTAGAAGCATACGTGTGAACATTAGAGTGTGTCTGTTTCTAAAATTTGTGGTGGTAATGAAGACTTCACTCAGAAATGGTGGTAGGATAAAAAAATTTGTTGCGACTGGATCGTGAAAATTCACAACACGAGAACGAAATTTTTCCAGTGAATGCAATTAGTTTTAATTTTCAAATCGCCTTTTTATAATAACAATTTAATTTTGTTGTAGTTCTATAAATAGACCAAAAGCAACAATAGCAGTTTCTTTGAAACCGCCTTACCAACGCATAAATATAACACATGATTACATAAGAAGTATGTACTGTGCAAAAAGAATAAAATATGCAAGGAAGGCAACTGGGATAAGGTTTACAACAACTAAGGCATGACGTGAAATGCGTTTGTAACACTTCAACCATCTTAGGAGTGCGGGTTCAAATCCCACTCCCGGGAGAAAAGGCTTTGAAGGGATGTACAAGGTATAGTCGAAACAGCAGTCGCCTTGCCCGTCCTGACGTCACGTTGTCTAAATTTTTCCCAAATTATTAAATAAATTAAATAATTGAAAATTGCTTCAAATAAATGTTTTCATACATTTAAAAGCAATAAGCGCAATTCCCGCATAACTCAAATTAAATTTTGTATTTTGCTCAGAAAATAACAATTATTTATTGTGTTTTTTTTTCTCACGCAAAATAAGAGTTCTTTTCTGAATTTTTATATTCAGCTGAGCAGAGCTCACAGAGTATATTAATTTTGTTAGCACAACGGTACCCTGTAACGGCATAAACAAATCCAGATAGATATAGACTTCTATATATCAAAATGATCTGGGCGAAAAAAGAAATTCATTTAGTCATGTCGGTCCGTCCGTCCCTCCGTCCGTAAACACGATAACTTGAGAAGCTTTGAGGTATCTTGATGAAATTTGGTATGTACGTTCCTGAGCACTAATCTCATATCGCTATTTAAAATGACAGGTAAACCATGCCCACTTATTCGATATCGAAAAATTCGAAAAACAGAAAAACTGCGATAATACATTACCAAGGACGGATAAAACGATGAAACTTGGTAGGTGGGTTGACCTTATGACGCAAAATAGAAAATTAGTATAATTGTGAGCAATGGGCGTGGCACCGCCCACTTTTAAAAGAAGGTAATTTAAAAGTTTTGCAAGCTGTAATTTGGCAGCCGTTGAAGATATGATGAAATTTGGCAGGGACGTTACTCTTATTACTGTATGTGTCCTGAAAAAAAATTAGCAAAATCGGATAACAAACACGTCCACCTTTTAAAAAAAAAGTAAATTAAGTAAATTTTTACCAAAAAAATTAATATCTTTACAGTATATAAGTAAATTATGTCAACATTCAACTCCAGTAATGATATGGTGCAACAAAATACAAAAATAAAAGAAAATTTCAAAATGGGCGTGGCTCCGTCCTTTTTCATTTAGTTTGTCTGGAATAAGTTTAATGCCATAAGTCTAACAAAAATTTACCAATCCTTGCGAAATTTAGTAAGGGCATAGCTTCTATGAAGATAACAATTTTTTGTGAAAATGGGCGAAATCGGCTTGAATCCACGCCCAGTTTTTATACACAGTCGACCGTCTGTCTTTCCGCTTGGCCGTTAAGAAGATAACTTGAGCAAAAATCGATATATCGTTACTAAACTTAGTTCACGTACTTATATGAACTCAATTTATTTTGGTGTTGAAAATGGGAGAAACCCGACTATGACCACGCCCACTTTTTCGATATCGAAATTTTCGAAAAATTTTAAAAATGCCATAACTCTATAACAAATACGAAAAACGGGATGAAACATGGTGATTGGATTGGTTTTTTGATTCAAAATATAACCGTAGAAAAAACTTTGTAAAATGGGTTTGACAGCTACCATATTAAGTAGATGAAAATGAAAAAGTTTTGCAGGGCGAAATCAAAAGCCCTTGAAATCATGGCAGGAATACTGTTCGTGGTATTACATATGTAAGTAAATTAGCGGCACCCGACAAATGATGTTCTGGGTTACCGTAATCCACATTCTGGTCGATATCTCGAAAACGCCTTCACATATACAACTAAAGGCCTCTCCCTTTTAAAACCTCACTAAAACCTTTAATTTGCTACCCATATCGTACAAACACATTATGGAGTCACCCCTGGTTCACGTTTATGGCGATATCTCCAAAAGGCGTCCACTTATAGAACTAAGGCCCACTCCCTCTTAAAATACTCTTTAATACCTTCCATTTGATACTCATGTCATATACACACATACAAGGGTTACCCTAGGTTCATTTTCCTACATGATGGTTTTCCCTTATTTTGTCTCCAAAGCTCTCAGCTGAGTATGTAATGTTCGGTTACACCCGAACTTAGCCTTCCTTACTTATTTATTTTAATCAAAACTTATCGGTTATTTCATGGATTTTTAATTTAAAGTTATTTTTTGAATTTTTAATTTTACTTAAAAAATAATAATTGAGGCTTTTTCCTACACCTCTGTGGCACAGTAAAATTTAAATTATTTCTGCTGTTATAACTACAAGTGTATTGACTTCGAGGATTGATATTAAGTCGGCGATTTTTATAGAGATTTAGCTATTTTGGAACAGTTTGCGGATACCAACCCCTCCCCTAACTGAAGCAGTATCTTTAAATTGCTATAACTCTACATGTATATGTATTTTACTAACAATATTTGATGTTAAGGTAATAAAGGTAGATTTCAATGCAACATAACCGGTGGCGCAGTTCACTCTCACAAGCCCTACTCCTTTCCTCCTTTAATGATGTTTCTAAGGTGTGAAAACTCTACGCTTTTGTGTCCTTAACAAATCATATTTTGTATATTGTTCATACAGATAGAGGTTAAGGTGTTTATGGAAAAGTCCCATTCCTCCTACTCATAGCTCCGTTGAACCCTTTTATATAAATAGCCATAAATCTGAATGTATATAAATATTTACTTCAGTTCAGTAATGATATAATATTTGGTGGTATAAGTTTCCCGCTCATTGTTTTCTACCAACTTACACTAATAACAAGTATTGTGACTATTTCTGAACGTTCATTTCATTTATGTTTTTTAGGATTCTTAAGGCTGTTTGAGAATCTTATCGGAAGGATTGCTATGGGATATGTTAAACTATTTTGCGATCATTTCGTAAAAAGTTGTATAAGGGGAGGAGAGCAACTTTTTAAAAAAATTCAATTTATATTCCGAATATTTCACGATTGTGTTATCTATAATTTCGAGATCATTTCGGGACTTTTTCAAGATTATTTTCTGGACTTATATATACAAATCACTTAACAAAAGATATTTGTGTATTAAAATAAAAGTTTCTAGGCAAGAAGAAAAAATCGAAACAAAATTTTCGAAAAAAAAATGTTATTCAAAGATAAATTTTTCTAAAATTTTTTTTATTGAACGGAAACTTATAACCTTTAAGTATATGGCTTTTAAGTTATCATTCTAAGAGAAAATTGCTTAAGTTAAAACTTAAATATATCGGCTTGAGGCTTGCAAAGTCTGAATGGGCTTCCTATTGTAACGTTATATGGTCTCACAATTAAAAATTTAATACATTATAATTGGTTTATTTTACAATAGCAGTGAAATTTTTTCCTTAAGTGTATTTTACCTTAGTTAAATTTTAGTGAGGTAAGATCAAAAACGTTATAATGCGTTGACTTAGGGACGCCTATATAACCTGTTTTTTGATATATTTACCTCACTTGTTTGCTTGAACGGGTATCTGTTCTCCAATACTTCTCTGATACATCAGCACCTGTTCTATGGTTTTTACTATAACCAGAGCTGCGAACTATATGCATGTGTGTGTGTATGGTATAGTATATGTTTGTAAACTGGTGGTGAATAAAATACTGTGTAGTTATCAACGTATCTTGATAACATTTACCATAAAATATGTATAGACTTCCCCTGAGAACCATAAAAAGTTAAAATTATAGGTTCGTTTATTTCAACATTACTCTCAAATCGATCTCTCCCTAATCAACTTGATTGCTAAGATATCGAGCCCTTACCACCAAACTGATTTAATCGACAAAACTTTCACATCGGTAAACGCTCGCAAAGGTATTTTTAATGTAATGATGATTTAAGTGACAATTTTAATAAATTTTAAAGCTTATCTTTATAAAAAAAACTTGTCTACAGTAAAATCGTTATTTACATCTCTTACTTCGAATTGACTGATTTGGCTTGAGATGCATCTGTGTGTGAGCGCATACAAAAAATTCTTTGGTTATAAGTAAAAAAAGAAAACGAAAGTTAAATCTACTAGCTCAAAATTCAGAAAAATGTGCAGTCTTCTCCGCAAAAACCATATGGGGAATTAAGTTTTCTTTGTTCGATAAAAAATACTTAGAAAATATGTAGTAAGTATGAAAATTTTTGTCTTTGCCAAATTTCCGGACAACTCTTACTTTTTTCAATATAAACTCAACATTGAATGTATTTCCTAAAATTAAAATTTACTTACACAAACGAAGATAAATATGTACCATCCAGTCAGTTAAACAAGTTGCAAAGTACTTCCAAACTAGTGTTGATGTGATTTGCTAGTCGATAAAATTAGTTTTTTCCATACAATGGATGTCTTAAACGGAAGTCGTCAAATTATAATAAAAACTGTGCCAGTTCAAAATGGACAAAAAGTAATTTTTTCAATAAATAGAAGAGAAAAAGTTTGAATGTCGCTATGGCATAATGGTTAAGAACTTCGTTTACGTTGAAGAGGTTTACAAAATGAGCGCTGACAAATGACACAAAATTTTAAAATCAAGTGTCTACACTTTTGACTTAGAGTACATACAATAGCGTAGAATGCAGATATTTTCAAATTAAACCAATCTTTTTATTTTTTCTTTACAGCACAGAAAGAAGATTTTCAATGCCCATCACAAATTGCGAACGGCAACTATGCGGATCCCGTCACTTGCAGGCGTTTCTATCAGGTAAGAAAATAATTCAAGGCCTACCTTAGTAAACTTAATAAAGTAAAAACGAAATATGAAGGCAGTAGCCACAATATAGTTTCGACATCTATGCTGCAGAACTATTGAGATCTTAGTGAACCGTGACCGAAATATTTTCCCCTAACAAGAGCTGGATAGTCAAGCACGAGCTAGCCTGAAGATTTCTCCACGATAGATCCCGTCAGAACATCAAACAATATTTATTAATTATTGAATAAATTTTGTTGAACACAATAATTTGGCGGACTGTGTCCTACCACTCCCAACAGAAAGATATGGCTAACCTACAAGATTAATGTCTTGCCAACTTTTGCTCAGCCCGCTTAACGATCATCTCTGTATAAGAGTAGCCAGCGGATTTTTTTTATTCTCTGCAGCTTTCTACGTCTATTAACATACGTATTTCATAGTATTTAATAAATTAATGCTTGGCACGTAATTCAGTGCCAGGGTATGTATTTAGTTAGAGAGCCACTGATACCAATAAGCGCTTTCTTCTCAATTGTGGCCTTTACCGACCTCTCTTCGTAAATTCGCTTGCACGAAAATATTTAAAGGAACCAAGCGAGAGCCTTGCGACTCAACGCTCAAAGGCAGGCGATGTCTAGAAATGCACCTCAGGCAAGTTCAATATTCTTTAGGTACTCATCTATATCTTCTATAATCGAAATTTTTAAGCATGCGGTCCATCGTTTCTTAAAGAAACGATGAGACACTCACTGAGCTGAAGTCCTTAGGTGAGACATGAGAGCTCTAACTGGCTTTTGGAATGAAGATTACTTTGACCGAGTTTCAAGTCTTTCGGAATGATGTTGAAATAATCTCAGGATGATTCTGAAGACAGCTTCGCGGTCCGTATAAAACATGTTCTGAGATGATGCCGAGAGTAATGCTCAAATGATTCGAAGTTAGTCACGAAGCTCATACATGATTTAGAACTTATCACGAAACGAGTCCCAAAATACAGCCGGCATTATATGTGAATTCATATGAGAATCATACGGAAATAGTTCCAAAATTAACAATGTAGAAAAGGTCCAGATAGTAATTTTTCCAACATAGTCCCGACCTGATCATAAAAAGAATCCCGAGATTGCTGCGGGTAAAATAATCCCTATAAAATCCGAAATCATAAAGAAACGGCTAAGAAATATTTCGAAAATCATCTTGAAAATAATCTCGAAGTTATACTGGAAGACTCTCGAAAACTTCCAAAAACAACCCCTAATCAGAACCGAAACAACCCAGAAAAAAATCACACAGATATCTCAAATTAACCTGAAAAGTTTCGTTGATGGTTCAGATACCATTTCGTAAACACTCCAAAGCTATATCCATACGGTCACAAAACGATCACGAAAACAATATCAAACTCTGGCCTTTTCAAAATTGTTTGTACCTCAATCTACGGCAGTAAATGGAAAAATAATACTGCCAATTTTTAACAAATTTCGTCTTACTTTCCATATTTAAGAAAAACTTTAATAAATTTTGTAACTAAATCTGTGAAAACCGATGTAAAAAAGGTTTTAGAAAAAATTTTAAAATGTTTCAAAGGTTACGAAAATTTCGAACTGTTTATTTATAATTTTCTGAATTTTTTGAGTATGCTGTTTTAAGCCCAATTAATTTTAGTCCAACAAAGTACAAGTTGTAGGCCTCTCAAAATTTGCGTTCCTTTTAGATAAATTTTTTTCAAAGGGTGTTTTAGATTTCGCTCCGTACAAAGTAGAAACTTCCTTTTTTTTTTTATAAAAAAGTCTAAGACATCCTTCGGAAAAATATTTATCTAAAGCCAATGCGAATTTTGAAAGACCTTAGAACTGATTGACTTACTAGCGCACTAAAAAAAATAGCATACTCAAAAAATTCAGAGAACTCTTTAAAAAAAGTTCGAAACTTGTCAAAAATCGAACTAAATTTAATTACTAATTATATTTGGATTAAATAAGTGGATACGACATACTCATGCAATTAAATTTAATTCGAACTCTATTTTAATTTAAGTGCGTGGATGGCTTTCCTTATCTGAATCGTTGTCCATCCGGACTCTACTTTGACGATCTTCAAAAGTTTTGCACATTCAAAGATGAAGCAAAATGTGGGCCACTTCCGACAAGTAAGTACCGAATTCTTAAAAGTAGTGTGGAAATGTGCTAACATCATGTATGTTTGTATATGCAATGCAAAATTCTGCAAAAAATATATTTAAATATATTACAATAACTGCATTGTATGCTCACAAAAACGCTCATAAATAATAAATTTACATAAATATATGAAAATAAAAACTAAGTTAATCTAATCAATCTAGTTTATGCACATATGCATTCAACTGACCTTAATCTTAATAGTTGCATATAAAAACATTTATGTACATACATATATATGTATTAAATATCAAATCCAAAAATGTACCTAATAATTGTGAGAAGACATGATAGCAGCAGAGCAAAATAAACTTGCTACAATAAATCATAATTGATATGGCTAAGGTATGAAACATATATGCGTCTGTGTGTATCTACAAGAAAATGACAAAAGAGTCATCATATCTGCATGCTTACACACATACACATACAATGCACGTCTAGGTGTATTCATATATCTGCGTCTTAGTAATATGTAACATCTGTTATTTTAATATGCTTACACGGATACACACAAAGAAGCATATCAGCAAACAGCTCTTTGGCACCTTCCTTTACATCAGCAAGAACGACAAACTGCAGCAGCAACATCTTACAAGTCGAAATATAATTTATTATGCATTTAATATGAAATTGGAAATTTGCCTCAGAGCAAATAGAAATTCGATTAGAAGTGCAGTAGAGCTAGAACAAACATTCAAGGAAAACACTAACAAAAGCTCACAAGTGGGCATATAAATATACATATATGATGAATTTCTGATGTATGAATGTGTTAGAAAGACAAATTAGCTGCTGAACAAGAAGTAGATGAGACAAACAAAAACAAGTAAGGACGGGGCTGTCTTCGGCTGTGCCAAAGACTCATACCTTTCAGTAATTGGGCTAAACAATAATCTTATCCTATTCGTAATCTCCAAATAATGTGCTGTATAAGATAAGAAATATATGGTGAACAGATGTACATACCTAAACGATTTTAAGATAAATATAAAAAAATGGCCAAAAAGCCCTTTTCTGAACGATCGGTTGTATGGGATATGTATTATATATATCTCCGATCGAAATGATTTTTACAGGAAATCTTCTATGATATATTAGAATAAATATCACCAAGGTTAACGTTTTATATTGGAAATTAAGGGAGAAATTACCAAAAATATTTCTATCTGAACTATCGGTTGTATGGGATATATGCTATATATACCTCCGCTCAAAGTGATTTTTTCAGAAAATCTTCTATGATATATTAGAGTTTCACGTTTATACTTTCTAAATTGCGGCAGGAATGACCAAAATCGTCGTATCTGAACGATCGGTTGTATGGGAGATATATGTTAGAGTGGTCCGATCCTACCGGATCCGTCAAATGTCTAATATAATACAAAAATACATCCTTGAGCGAAATTGCATTGAGATATCTCAAAATTCGAGGGACTAGTTTGCGTTCAAACAGGCAGACGGACGGACATCAACTCAGTTAGTCGCCCCGATGAATTCGGTATACTTAATGGTGAGTCTATCTTCTATATTTCTCCCCGTTACAAACATCTGACCAAAGTTAATATACCATTTCATGTTCATGAAAAGTATAAAAAAAACCGATTTACTTACCTGATGTCTTCTCAGTGAGATGGTTAAGTTCGGTACATCAGGGCGTATACGTAACTATTATTGAACTGGCAAGCCTTCGAAATATAAACTGGTGTGCAAAATAATGGAACCACAAAGTGATTTTAAGTAAAATCCAATCATATTAATGTGTATATTTATTTAAATTTCTTGCCATATTAGGCTACAGTCAAGGTATAGAGGTAGCGCGCTGATCTATCATATTGAAGCTCTTAGATACAAGTTGCGCGTCAAATAACATTTCCAATATTTTGGAAAATTTATTTAGACAAGGATTGATTTCCATTGCTCGAAATATTTGCATTCCGTGTGCCAAGTGCCCGTGAAGTTTGGTGTGTAAAGATTGTACATATGACTGAAATGGATTGTTATTAAATAATAAAAGTCAGGATACAAATCGAATTCGCCATTGAAATTTCTCTGTAATTCGCCAACGAAGACTTGGTTGAATGTGATTTTAACTATTCACCGCTATTTTGTTCACTCAAAAACGTGTATGCCAGCTGTTTCAATTTCTTCCGTCAATTTAAAAAAAAAGTCCGAAGCGAATTTGGCTCAACGATTGTTTTTCTTCGCAGCGAAGTTTTGTTCATTCCAAAAATACGCCTTAAAATTTGCCAGCCAATGATGACGGTGCAATTGTCAAAAGTGGAAAGCGCCTTCCAACGATTAGCTCTTTGATGGATCGGGCGCTTCGGGATATTCATACCTGGGCATCTAATGTCGGGTTGAAATCCAACGTGGAGAAGACTGATACGTTCTTGTTTACAAAGAGGTACAAGGTCCCAAATTGGGCCAGGCCTAAGTTAGGAGGGGTGACCCTTGCACAAAATATCTAGGAATCATCCTAGACAGGAAGTTGTCATGGAAGCTCAACGTGGAGGAGAGGGCGAAAAAGGCCTCAACGGCACTTTATGCATGTAAAAGAATGCTGGGGTGTACGTGGGGCTTATCTCCCTCTGTTTCTCATTGGGTTTTTACAGCGATTGTAAGCCCTATCCTATGCTATGGAGTTCTTGTTTGGTGGAAAGCCACACAAAAATCAACATACCTTCAAAAAGTTAGAGGAGGTATGCAGACTATTAATGCTTAGCATTATGGGAGCCTTGAAAACAACCCCGACTGCTGCACTGTATGCCATTTTGCACATTTCACCTATAGACCTGGTAGCAAAGAACATAGCGTTGACAACTGCAACCAGGCTTGGTGCCTCGGGTAGCTTTAACGCCGACAATACGGCCACAGTAGTATAGCGTCATCAATCATAAGACGAACAGATTACCTGATTCTCTATCTGTGCTTAGAGGGAGATCTTAAGGTCACAATAAAGGTGGATGGTTGGCGCAAGGGAGCTCAAATGGCGGACGAGGCGATAACTGTGTTCAGAGACGGTTCCGAAGTCAGATTACTGTAGCGTCTTCCAAGCGAAAATATTTGCAGTAACCAAAGCAGTAGAAATACTGAAAGATAGTAGCTTAATCTGCAACCTTGTTAACTTTTATATTAACAGTCAAGCAGCAGTTAAGGCAATAATCTCGCATAGCACAGCATCTAAATTCATGATAGAGAGTAAGCAGTCTCTGGAGATAATCGGGACAGGGAGAACCATACATCTATATTGGGTCCCACGGCATGTGAGAATAGATGGGAATGAAAAAGCAGATGAACTAACTAAAAAGGGCGCATCCCTTGAAGCTTTCTCCGTAGAGGTCCCAATTAGACTGAGCGAGATTAAGCGACGGCGAGAGGTGCACATGATCGACCAAGCGGGAAAGGCGTGGGTTCAAGCGAGGGGCTGTAAATTGTCGAAGTATATGTGTAGGTCTTACAACCTTAGATTAACAAAGTTGCTT
Organism: Eurosta solidaginis; assembly: GCF_040869045.1. NCBI lineage: Eukaryota > Metazoa > Arthropoda > Insecta > Diptera > Tephritidae > Eurosta > Eurosta solidaginis. Next base: position 262,238,548 of record NC_090322.1, on the reverse strand, counting down.
CTATCTTTAAAAATAGAGGACTGTAGACTCATGACGGGTATTCTTACTGGACACTGCCTTCTGGCGTGACATGCCTTTAAATTAGGCTTGGTCAGTGATAGCAGATGTATGAAGTGCGGGTTGGAGGAGGAAACGATTGAGCACGTTCTGTGCTCATGCCCTGCGCTTGCCAGTCTAAAACTCCAGCTATTGGGAGTGATACAGCTGTTAAATCTAGAAGCAGGAAGTGGCTTAAGTCATAGGAATCTTCTAGTATTTGCCAAGAGGACGGAGTTATTTTATAACATAGGTCCTGGTTTCTGATAGGGTCTTTCAGGTTAGTCGTCAAAACAATCTTCTGGTAACACTACGGACACATTCAGTCTATGTGAGGTCCTCATTGACCGGCCAGTTCGACCTAACCTAACCTTGCCAGCCAATTAAAATTTACCCATTGGATTGAATAGAATTCCCAAAATAGAATCTTCAGTGAATTTTCACTCACCTGAAAATACGTCATAAATTTCTCTAGTAAAATTTCGTTCAACGAAAACCTTCTGAGTGCGTTTTCACATGCTAAAAAGGTGCCTTGAAAATTTTCGTTGACTGTGAGTTCGCAATTATTACGAAATTGTTTGATAAACTGTGAAACATGCTGAGTTAGAGCGATACATTCTCTCGAAAGTTTCAGAATCTTTAGGCTTCCAAGCCTTGTAACAAAATTCGTCCATACAAAGCGATATATTTTTAAAGAATTGTGTAATAAAATTGCTGCAATTCTGTTATCCAATTAAAAAGACGTTTTAAAAAAAACTGTGTCTACTATTTCATCCAGCAGTATAAGTAATCAAGCACGTGTGTGTGCGTGTGGCTTTAAGAAACATGTACGTAGTTATACTTTACGTCACCCAAGGAAGAAATTCGTTGCATGGTTTAAATACTAAAATCTCAATACTAGCCTAGTGATACACATATAAGCGTTTCTTTGTACGTCTAATAGTTGAACGCTTAGGTCATAGGAACAGCTCGAAGAGTTGACGTAGGCAACATACTTTATAGTAACAGTCGCATAATTCATTTAAAGCCAAAACCACACTAATGCACACACAGCTGAGATGATTTTATTATAACTGAGGCACACACTCACAAACACATGCACATGTAGAGAATCACAATGCACTTTAGTTAAATATAGAGAATTTGATGCTTAGTAGAAACATCAACTGAAATTGCTATTCTGGATTTCATACAAATCTTTTATATCTCAGCAAAGTCTAAAGGAAAATCTTTATCTCTCACAGCGCAGTGCAATTGAGTCATAGCAAATGGAAAATGGCATAAAAGAGAAACTATATATATGCATACACTGACATATATATGTGCATGTATATTTTATAGTGTCACGAAAATTTTGCAGCAGCAAAGCATTCATTGCTAGTGGCACGTTTAAAGGCGTAGCCATTGAAGTGAAGGTGTGCGCACAAATACACACTAACACAACTGAATATGACTGACTCAAACGCCAACTAAATGAGATGTTCAAATATAAAAGCGTGGTTAAGGAAATGCTTAAACTACAGCACATGTACATCCCAGAACAATAACAATTTTGAGGAAAAAAACAACCAGATTTATATCTTAGAAAAACTTTTTATTTTATTGCTTTAAGCACAAAAGTCACCAAAAGAAGTTAGCGTTATGGAGCAGATTTTACGTCAACTGCCGTTTGACAATTTACACGTTCACTTTATTATGATTATTGCGCTTACTGCCATAACATTTTCTTTTGCTATGTCAGGCGATTTTTCTTAGCAGTTGTCAGTTTGCAGAAAAGCGAAAACTATTTGCTGGCATATGCAAAAATCAGAATTAGAATTTAAAGAAAACGTGGACAATTGATTGAGAAATAAAATGGTGAAAAAAAAACTGATTGTGAAGCTTGATTATAAAAGAGCAATAGAAAAGATTTAACTGCTAACGTCAAAGCTAGCAATGTCTGTTCTACAGCAGGTGCGGGGAGTTGTCTGTCTTGCATGACCCGGCTCGATATACGTGTTCTGGGCTTTGGACCTGCCCACAAAAGCTGACATAACCGCCATACAGAAGTACGCCACAATAGAGAGGAGTACTATCTCCTCTATGACATCAACATCATGGATGGAAGCAAGAAAGATGTTTGTGGTTTTACAAAGGAAAATTTCAGCGTCCACAACTAAACATCTCTCAATGTTTTGAGTCTGATCGAATTCAACGTAAATCGATAAAAAATCGCAAATGATCGGCGGAAGGCATGCACCAGTTTTCTTGTTGAGCGCACGAGCTCCGAACATAGACCCCGAATAATATTTCTTGGCATACAAAATACGCATATATCTGTGAGTAGCGTTGAATTTTTTTAACTGAGTGTAGATCAGACCTTCGGATATTTGCTGATAGCAGTCGTGATGAGCGTTGCAGTCACAGCTGATCTGCACTTAACTCAAAACTAATAATTGGTATATTTTACTGAAGCGAAGGTCTTTGTTTTATACAAATTGAACAGGTGTATTCTAGTCTAAGTTTCTTACTATTAGATTGATGACAACTTGGGCAGGGTTTTCTCCGTATAGAAAGCAGAATCAAGCTACAGGTGAGCTGTGGATGTCAATCCATCAGTCTTAGAAGGTACAACCAAGTAGCCGAACTCAGAGAAAAGAATATATTGCATGAAGCTCTTGGGATTTTTAACAGAATAGTGGAAATAAAAGCATCTAGCTCAGTTCTGAGCGAACACACAGCACATACATATAACCAAATATATACAAGCATCAATTCTGACAATACCTGCTCATGTACCTACGAACTATAAATACAGGACAAATGACAACAACAGATCAGAACGAAAATCGACACTGATGATGGCACAACGCCGAAACCGGTTTGTCTCAAAACCTAATTTGACAAGGGATGACGGAAAATCGTTCCAATATACATCATCCGGCTGTCATATATCTGAAAAAAAATTGTGCTTTTCTATGTCCTAAAAAGACCATGTCAGACTTTTTATCATATGTACATCTATACACTGAGAGGAGATTACGCGGCAATACAAATTAGTACTGAGGGCGGTAGACTTGGAACGCCCAATGAATATGTTATTAGGAAAATATCTTTTAATTGTGATTTTATTGAATGCAATCTCGAGCCCAAGTAAAGAGGGAAGATGCTTTTTCTGAGAAATTTACTACCAATAACATAGGTGGTATCTGGGACAATAGCATTTTGGATACACACCATAGCGTGAAAATAATTTCTGACCAAGGGATAGTAAATCATATAGGCGGAGCCATCCAAAGAAAGAGCACTACTCTGACAATGTCTCCATAGTCTGGTTTCTTGCATCTATTTCTGTTATAACTACGAACTGCTCATCTGACTCATCTGATTTCTCAACTATTGGCGGTGTTGTTTCTTCGTTGTAGTAGTAATAAAAGCAGGCACTAGGAAGCTTCTTTATCGATAAAACCACTCTAACTGCCGTCGGTTGCTCAACAACTGGGTTCCAAAATGATAGTTCTTGTCCAATCTTGTCATCAGATCCTAACTTTATATTTACAATATTTATGTATCTTATGCACGGTGATCCTCGTGGTGTGATGAAAGCGTGGTCGGCCTACTAAACCGAACACCCGCGGTTCACGCGCCAGACAAAGTAACATGAAAATTTGAGAAACAATTTTTTTAAATTAGAAGAAATCTTTCCTAAGGGGGTCGCCCCTTGGCAGTGTTTGACAACCACTCCGAATGTATTTCTGCCACGAAAAGCTTCTCAGTGAAAACTCCTTGCAGATGCCGTTCGGAGTTGGCATAAAACGAGTAGGTCCCGTCGCGCCAATTCGAAGGAAAACTTAAAAGGAGCACGACGAAAATTTGAATAGAAACATGGCATAAAATCTCTTTGGAAGGTATCGCGCCTTACATTTGTTTTGTACTGATTTACTAGCCTTTACCCTCTGCCTCGTCCGCAAGGAGAAAATAAAATATATGGGCTATTCACGTTAACCTGCTTATCAAGTTAATATATTTTATTTTTGTAATAGAGTAAAAAAATACCTAAATGAGCTGATAACCTGATAAGATCCCCGAATGATCGAAATTATACAGAAAAGGCCACGAAATAACCCCGACGATGGACGGATCCCGAAAACCATCCAGAAATGCTCCCGGAAGTTTCTCCAAATGATCCCGAACTAGTCCCGAAATTACCCTAACGGGATCCCGAAAACCATCCAGAAATAATCCCGGAAGTATCCCCAAATCATCCCAGAACACTCCCGACAAGTTCTCGAAATAATCCTCACATGATCCCGGACAGATCCCGAAATAGTCTCGAAATGACCCTGACGGGATCCAGAAATGATCCCGGAAGGATACCGAGAATGTCCCGAAATAACCACGACGGGATCCCGGACGGCTTTCGAAAACCATCCAAATGGGATAAAAAGTATCCTGTGTCCGTCTCCTAGTTCTAAGCTACCTCTCCACCAATTTTCAGCCGAATCAGTTCATCCGTTGAGTTATAAATAGCGCAACTAACACCACTCTCTTTTATATACATATTTTAGATTTAGATTTAGATTAGATTTGTTCATTTTCTTTCAATAAGTTTTTTACATATATGTATACAATAGGAACTTCGCACAAACCCACACAACTTTAGATGTAAGGATAACAACAGCTTTCCAAAGCAATAGAGAGCAGAATGAAATGCATCAGGGTGACAGGTGTACAGCGGACGAATTAGTTGAGAGCGTGAGTGTTTTGTGTATAATTACGTCAAAGTGATTCTTACTCTGTTTTGAAAATAAAGTCCTCTCGCGACACACACAATCACACACTACAAGTCGCTAATCATACATGTCCTATATAGGGCTCGGTATCATGAACGGTGTTAAGCGCAGATCAGATGACTCTTGCAGTGTTAAAGGTAAAAGTTCTTCGGAAGATATGTAATGCTGTCCACGATGCCGGCAGCAAGTACCAAAGAAGATACATGTAATGATGATCTGTATGAGCCTTATAAAGAATTGAAGATTAAACAGGAAATATAAGTACAAAGACTTCGCTTGCTAGATCATGTTATGCAGATATGCTCCATCCAAAAAGTATTTCAGTCGAAACCGCAGTTTGGAAGTTGTGGAAGGGTGGACGTCCACTGAGTTGTGAGAGGTGTTGGATGAAAACTTGATCTCCATTGATTCTATCAATTGGCGAAACAGGGATAGCTCGCGTAGCTTGTTACGAAATGGTCCAATCGTTAATGATGATGATGTCTTTTACTTAAAAAATGCGTAACTCGCTGCCGAAACACTTGAGACAAATTATTTGAATATTTGCAAATCTGTCTAGTTAAATAAAAAAGCTCACAAAGTAGTATAGAAGCACATATTTTATTTGACTTCGGTGAAGTGCTGACGGTAACCATTGGTCGGCTAGGATTTATTCGCTGAGATGTTGTACTATAGTATAGTTTTAGGCGCCAGTGAAATTTTGCTAAGCATCGTAATCGCAAAGTTTTTAAACGAAGTTTTTAAGCCTTTCTAAATTAGTTTTTTTTTTGTAGCACGAATATTACCTGAAATATTCTCAAGCTTTAAAGCTGAAATTTCAACACGTTTCAAACTCTTTTTCGATTTGTGCATATCATTTTTATTTCCAAAAATTTTGGTTAAAATCCTATGCGGTGATTTGTGAAATGTAGTTAATTTTCCTATTTTGACGAAAACAATTTCGCTCTTTGCTAATCCACTCGCTTAGTAAACTCAAAAAATTTGCAATATTATGCACAATGCATTGAAGAGATGGGGCAACGACACAAAAGTTTTTCGAGAAAGTTTACAAACTGTTTTCAATTTCACGATTCGATGATCACGCCACTTGGCAACAAAATACGTATTGAAGGAACTTAGACTTAAATACTAACTACTTAGATTACGTGCACATTAGACTGAGGCATCCATGTGAAATAACAAAATCCAAAAAAAAAACACTTCTAAGGTCCTGGATCCAAGTCCTAGAAAGGAACATCAGAAAAGTTTTTCTAGGCGTGATGAGCTTTAGGCGGAGTTTTCCCATCTCCAAAGTGTAAGCAATAATTCTGATAAAGTTTTATTGCAATCCGGGCTTACAAAGGACCCTCTGATGCGTCAAAGCAAAGAAAGCAGCAAGGCATTCCGTTGTTATCTTATGGCGCTGTTAAGTATTAAAGCTATATATCTCGCCATTCGGTAAAAGAGAAACTTGTTGCCTGCGATTTGTATATGGCTGTGAACATGGGCATAAAAAAGAGAAGGTGCGGGAGCGATATGTCGTTTGTTTGGGAATGATCAAAAATTCAACAATTTAGTTAAAATGTGTTTTCACTATATTAGCAATTTCTATAAAATCGCTATGTTGATTTGGGGCAAATATTTAACATTTTACAACTTTAATTAAGAAAATCGGCCCTGTGGATCGGCTGTTTAGCCCCAAGCAAATAATGATCTTTAGTTTTCATTTATCGGCCTTTGAGGTTCGATTCGAGCCCAAGGCCAGAGCAATAGTGTTTGTGACAATTATTGTTTTTTGTTTTTAACAAAACCTTGGGGTCTTTAATTTTGTATACAGTAAAGCTCAGTAGCTCTATAAACGTTATTTTTCATTTCACTCTCAAAAACTTTCTTCTCTCTTACGGCATTGCATGATCTTAAGGCCACAAAGAGGTGGATGCTTTGCGCAAAGCTGCTCAAATGGCGGACGAGGCAATACATGTGTACACAGATGGTTCCAAAGTAGTGGAAGGAATAGGGTCTACTATATACTGTGCTGATTCCGAAATAAACAGATCCTACAAGCTGCCAGATTACTGTAGCGTTTTCCAAGCGGAAATATTAGCCGTAACCAAAGCGGTATAAACACTGGCAGAGAATAGCTTAAACTGCAGAAGTTTTAACTTTTATATTGACAGCCAAGCAGCAATTAAGGCAATAATCTCGCATAGCATAGCATCTATAAGTGTGTTGGGGTATGAGCAATCTCTGTAAAGAATCGGAACAGTGAGAAGCATACATCTATATTGGGTCGCAGGGCAAACGAAAATAGATTGGAATGAAAAATCAGATGAACTAATTAGATTTGGCAAGATTCAGAGAAGGCGAGAGATGCACCAGATCGGCCAAGCGGGAAAGGCGTGGGTTTCAATGTTATAACATAAGTCCTGGTTTTTGATAGGCCTTTTCTGTTCGGTCGTTTAAACAAACTTCTGGTAACACTACGGACTCATTCAGTATATCTGAGGTCCTCATGGGCCGGCCAGCTGAACCTAACCTACGGCCTTGCACTAAAATGGCTTATTGCGCTCAGCTAAAAAGAAGAGCTGACCACACATGCGTCCTATAAGAATGCAATGAAATCAAGCGTCACAGGCCATTTAATTTTTTTTTTTTTAATAATATCCTACCACGGAAGGCTATTATAGAGTTAATTTCTTTCTATACCTATAATTACAATTTTTTTAATTATATAAATAGTAAATATCTTAATATATAAAAAACACGTGTCACACAATTGAGGCCAATGGACTCCTAAATTACTGAACCGATTTTGAATTTCTTTTGCACCTCGTGTGTAGTTTGATCTAACTTGAAATATAGGATAGGTGACTGGGTGACTAGGGTCTCGAGATATAGGCCAAAACGTGGACCCGGGTACCCCTAGAGTGTGCTTATAGAATATGGATATCAAACAAAAGCTGTTGATGAGTGCTTTAGTACAGAGTAATATATTATCCAGAGACGGACTGGGACTTGGAGTAGGACTAGGACTGGGACTGGGACTGGAATAAAATATATACCAGCTTCTGGGACAGGCAATAAGGGATGCAGAAGAATGAGAAGAAATTGAGAGAAAAGAAAAGAGAAAAGAGAGAAGGAGAAGGAGATTGAGAAAGAGATATAATGAGACGAAGATGGAGATAGATGAAGCGAAAAAGACGGAGGAAGGAGTGAGTAAAGGGATTAGGAAAAAGTGAAGGAGGGGAGGGCAGAGTCAGACGGAAAAGCTTATTAAAATGTATGCAGATTGGCCAAATTTAGGGCAGGACAACGTCTGCCGGGTCTTCTAGTAAAATATTTAATCTATATGCCAAAATACCTTAATTTTTGTATGACATTGTAAAAAAATTCATAACTCTTTCACTGCAGCCATTACTAAATTACAACAACAGTTCGTTTAGTGAAAAGTCTCGTTTGTTGAACTATGCATGAAAGTCAAGTGAAATTGCTTTCGGTGCACATCCAAATGTCCCGCTGCCAATGCGAAATCTTTACAATGAACAGTCGACTTAGTAACGACATTTGATTTTTATCTTTTTACGCACATGACCCAGCTAAAATACACAGTTGTCTAAGTTCATATAGTCATACACATATGTATATTTAGATATGTCTATGAACATGTTTTGGATGTTTGTACTTTATATCTATTTACTAGAAGACCCGGCAGATGTTGTCCTGCCCTAAATTTGGCCAATCTGCATACATTTTAATAAGCTTTTCCGTCTGACTCTGCTCTCCCCCTCTTCACTTTTTCCTAATCCTTTTATTCACTCCTTCCTACGTCTTTTTCGCTTCATCTATCTTCATTTTCGTCACCTTCTATCTCTTTCTCAATCTCATTCTCTCTTTTCTCTTCTCTCAATTTCTTCTTATTCTTCTGCACCCTTATTGCCTGTGCCAGAAGCTGGTATGCTAACTTATTCCAGTCTCAGTCCCAGTCCCACTCCGAGTCCCAGTCCCAGCCCTAGTCCTAGTCCCAGTCCCAGTCCGTCTCTGGATAATATATTACTCTGTACTAAAGCACTCATCAACAGCCTTCATTTGATATCCATATTGTATAAACACTGTCGAGGCATTCACTGGCTCACGTTTTGGCCTATATCTCGAGACCCTAGTCACCCAGGGGTATGAAAATTACCCTCTGCTAAATCACTCATCCACAGCTTTCATTTGATATCCATATTTTATAAATACATTCTAGGGGTACCCGGGTCCACGTTTTGGCCTATATGTCGAGACCCTAGTCACCTAGGGGTATGAAAATTACCCTCTACTAAAACACTCATCAGCAGTTTCATTTGATATCCATATTCTATAAACACACCCTAGGGGTAGCCGGGTCCACGTTTTGGCCTATATATCGAGACCCTAGTCACCCAGGGGTATGAAAATTACTCTCTGCTAAAGCACTCTTCAACAGCTTTCATATGATATCCATATTCTATAAACACACTCTAGGGGTACCCGGGTCCACATTTTGGCCTATATCTCGAGACCCTAGAGACCACCCTATATTTCAAGTTAGACCAAACTACATACGGGGTGCAAAACAAATTCAAAATCGGTTCAGTAGTTTAGGAGTCCATTGGCCTCAATTGTGTGACACGTGTTTTTTATATATTAAGATTGATTGTTATGTGTACGTAAAGCTCACTACAATAAAAATTTGTATAGCTTCACGTATTATAGTACTAAGTGTAGTTGATATGTTAACTGCACATTTGCATATGAATGTACATATTTAATGCTTTTAGACAAATTACCTTATCGCCGTTTGCATTTATAGGTCATTGCAATTGTCCTTTTAGCTAGAAACGTGGCTGATCCCATCTTTGACTTTGCTTTTGTATTTGGTTGACTTTGTTAATGCATTTTACATCTGAATTTATTGCTGCTTGGCTGTTAAGTAGATTACATTGAGATAAGAAAATAGAAAGTGATTGCATGATACAGTAGACAGGGGCTTGAAATATTGATATATTTGCAAAGTAAACCGATTATTTGAAGCACGTCAAGAAACATGAAAAAGATTACATCTTCAGTGCCACATATCGATAGTAGTACAAATATTCTTCTAGTTCGGAGGAAGCTAAGAAGTATTATCGTCCGTGTGCTATAGGCTTATTATTGCCGGTTCATTTGCTTTTTATTGGTTTCTTATCGACTTGTTGCCGAGAGGTTGCAGATGTGTCTTCGATTTTATATTGAACTTTTACAGGCATCTGTTTCGTAACAAATGGATTAATAATCATTAATAGATTAATATCACGGCGACAAAAATTGATAACACGACGACACCAAATTGGCTCTACTCCGATAAGAAATCGATGACGTTTCCATGACAAACTGATAACTTTATTCAACTTATCGATAACGTTTCGATAACAAAAAGAAACTTTTCCAAAGGTTTTTATTAACATACACATAACATATTGAGAATAGCTCGTAACAAATCGAAAAATTTTCGATAAAAAATCGAGAACTTTTTTGAGAAAATGTTAATAAAATTTCAATAACAAATCGATAACTTAAGATTCAATAACAAACCAATAACATGCCCATATCAAACTGTTAATACGCTATTAACAAATCGATAATTTTTCGATAACAAATCGAGAACTTTTTTGAGAAAATGTTAATAAAATTTCAATAACAAATCGACAACAAATCGATAACTAAAAATTCAATAAACATGCCCATATCAAACTGTTAATACGCTAGTAACAAATCGATAACTTTTCGATGGTAAACTCAGTGTTAATATCGAAATAAAATAGATAACTTGCCGATGAAATATCGGTAGCCAGAAATTAACATTTTTTATCGATCGTTCGGTTATTATGCTTCAATAACAAATCGACAACCCATCAATGACAAACACACCCACAATAAACTTTCTTTTCATTTACTTATCAATGCCAAATACCCCGCCTATTCTTATATACATTCTATATTGTCCCATACGGCATACCACTTCTAAACATTACGCTTACGCCTAAATGAAGCTCAGGTATTTTTGAATCAAACAGATTTGTACGATAAATGGAATTCAAAACACCGACTTAATGAGTCCTCTAAACAAATCACGTAATTTAAAATTCCAAAAACTATGCACTGTCAACAATGAATTCATTTCAAATCAAACCCTCTACGCGGTATCTTTAACTTTCAGTTCGTGATCGATTCAAAGTCATAAAACTGTTAGTTGAACCATGAATTAGACGAATCGAAATGCCTTGTAAAATTGTGATACAATGTGTGCTACATTCGAACTTGCTTACGCGCAAACATCTAAGCCCAGCTGCTAAAGCAAGACAACAATGTTGATAGTAAAGTATTTACGTATCGGCACACTTTTATATGTATTTGAAATTTAGTTGTATTGATATCGAAAACAAATGTCCTTGTATTGTTGAGCAATGAAATTCTTAATGCTTTACAACATACAATAAACTGTTGATGAAGCCTAAAAGTCAGCAGCTGACAGGTGATAACTTTAGCAATTGTTGACATACATTGCTCAGAAGGCAATGTAGTTATGTAGACTGATATTTAATATGCAAACCTATATACCTATAAAAAGGAATTAGTAGCAAGTATCCAAGAAGTTATGTATATGACACACAAGCATAGACCATGATAACATCAAATGAGGCAGCCCTGGGGGGTTTCGACAGAAAAATGCTTCGACAGGTATGCCGACCTTTACGCGGTGGCGATGCCGAAAACCGAATACCGAAAAAGAATTAATAATGTGCTGTAGTCCAGCGAAAAAACACAGCGACTGCGCTGGCTAGGGCTTGTTATGCGAATGAAAGGTGATGCTCCGGCAAATAAAGTATTTCAATCGGAACTCGCCTATGGAAAAGGAGGAAGAGGGCGGCCCCTCTCCGCTTGAAGGACCTTGGGGAAATTGACTTAATAGCCCTTGGTGTGTATAATTGGCAACAGAAGCGACTTTTGAAACGGATACACGCCAACTAAGTCAGTAAATCAGCTTAAGAACAGCTTCGTTGCCTTCTTATCGCCAACAACCCATACCGAAAAGTTATTCTTCTACTATCGACATACTATCGAAAATGAAATTATAGTCGAGATATCGGTTTGTTATCGCCGAGTAATTGCTATAGATTTCTTATCAGCTTCTTATCGGTTGCAGATGTGCCCTCGATTTTCTGTTCAACTTTTATCGTTATCTATTTCATAAAAAACCAATATCACGCCGATAATAAATGGGTTACGCTCCAACAACATATTTATAAACTTCCGATAGCGAATCGATAACTATTTTCTTCATAGCGATAAATACATAATCTATAACTCTTGGGTGATATTGGAAAATGTGTAATTTTTTATAAACATTCTTATAATAAATCGATAACTTTTCGATAAATAACCTACATTTTTCAATGATATATCGATAAATTTGGAAAACAAATTTATAACAGGCCGAGAGCAAATTGGCAACACTCATATAAGAAATCGACACATTTTCTATAATAAATCGATAATTTTTTGATACAAAATCGATAGCTAGTCATTTCGGCACGTTACACGTACACAAATAAGGTCTGATTGGAAGGGGAGGAGGGTGGAGCCGTATGTAGAAGTCCATGAAAGTGGGGAAAGCTTCTGACCGCCATTCACCTGGGAATGGCCAGAGCGATTCTTTTGCATGCGGTTGAAGCAGCTCAATACTGCCGGTAGCTTGCGGCCGAGTATTTTCTGGGTAGCCGCTAAACATCCGTTTAGCATTGAGCTAATGTGAGAAGGCGACAACCTGGCTACGCCACTCTGACGTAATCGGTTTAAGGGCTAGCCGGGGGAGATCTCATCGGCAGCGTATGTACACCTCTAGGTGCGGCTGCAAGCGGGCGTCTGTCTTGGAGCAAGCGGCTCGCTATATAAACGTACAAGTAATATTTCCACCCCCGCTGAGCGGGTTGTGCGCTGGGCTTGGGACCCGCCACGTAAAACCATACTCCAATGAAATATAACAACAAGCCTCGGATAAATACACTCTCTATTGATGACGAACATGGCAAACGTTTGGCATGCACCTGGAACGTCCGCTCTCTGAATGGGATAGGTGCAGATGTCCGACTGATTGATGTCCTCGTCAAAGCAAAATCTGACATCACCGCCATCCAAGAAATGCGTTGGACGAAGCAAGGAAGAAAGAAGAGCAAAAATTGTGACACCTATTGTATTGGCCATACGAATAAGCGCAGTTTCGGCGTCGGGTTCGTGGTGGGAGAGATACTTTGTCGCCAAGTGCTGGCGTTCACGCCTGTGGACGAGCGTCTCGCCGCTATCCGGATAAAAGCAAAATTTTTTAATATATCATTCATCTGCGCCCATGCGCCGAAAGAGGAGAAAGACGATGAGGTGAAAGACACTTTTTATGAACAATTCGAACGCACATACGAGCGCTGCTCCCGTCATGATATAAAAGTCATGCTTGACGACTTTAACGCCAGGGTGGGCAAAGAAAATGTGTTTGGCCCTACAGTCGGAAAGTTCAGCCTACACAATGAAACTTCTCCTAACGGACTGAAGCTGATTGGCTTTGCCGGTGCTCGAAACATGCTCATATCCAGCACGAGGTTCATGCATAAAAAAATACATCAAGCTACATGGATGTCTCCTAATCGAAATACTCGCTATCAGATCGATCACGTTGTGATAGACGGCATGCCTCCAGTGTTTTATATGTGCTCACGATCCGAGGACCTAACATCGACTCGGACCATTATCTCGTTGCAGCCAAAATACGCACCCGCCTCAACGCGGCTAAAACCAAGGAACAAAAAACACAAGGAAAGCTAGACGTCGGAAAGTTTCAATCACAACACACTGCCAATGATTTCGCAACTCGACTCTCACACCTGCTCTCTGAGAGCACAACTCATCCTGAAGGAATACAGGACCAGCGGAAGCATATCTTCAAAGCGCTTCGTACTGCCGCCGAGGAAAAAATTGGTTACCGGCGGCCACGAAAAAACAACTGGTACGATGAGGAATACCGCATTGCAACCGAAAGAAGAGACGCTGCCTACAGGGCTACGTTAAAAGCGAGCACGACAAGAGGAGTGTGTGAACGCTATCGTGAGTTGAAAAGGGAAGCGATACGCCTTTTTAGAAAGAAAAAAGCAGAAGCAGAAGGGCGTGAGTGCGAGGAGCTTGAGCTGCTAGCCACCAGGAATAACGCCCGGAAATTTTACCAAAAAATACGGCGACAGACGGAAGGTTTTAAGACCGGGGCAAACTTCTGTAGGAACGAAAATGGCGACCTTGTAACTGATGTCCAGAGAGTGCTTAGATTATGGAGGGAATACTTCTCTGCTCTCCTAAATGGAGGCAGCAATTCACCGCGCAGATATGAAGAACCCGATCCCGCAGTCGATGATGATGGAATGTATGTCCCCCCGCCCGATTTTGGCGATGTTAGAATAGCAATAACCATATTGAAAACCAGCAAGGCCGTGTGCGCTGATGGATTGCCTGCGGAGCTATTCAAGTACGGCGGCGAGGAGTTGGTAAGGCGCATGCAGCAACCTCTTAGCAAAATATGGGTGGACGAGTGCATGCCCGACGGTTGGAATCTAAGTGTTCTTTGCCCAGTCCACAAGAAGGGGGATACTGCAAAATGCACCAACTATCGTGTATCTAACTTACTTACTTACTTAATTGGCGCTTAACCGTCTAAACGGTTATGGCCGTCCAACAAGGCACGCCAGTCGCTCCTTCGCTCCGCCAACCGGCGCCAATTGGTCACACCAAGGGAGTTTAAATCGCTTTCCACCTGGTCCTTCCAACGGAGTGGGAGCTGCCCTCTACCTCTGCTTCCATAGGCGGGTTCCGATAGAAACACTTTCTTGGCCGGAGCATCATCATTAATTCGCATAACATGGCCTAGCCAGCGCAGCCGCCGCGTTTTAATTCGCTGGATTATATTTATGTCTGCGTAAAGCTCGTACAGCTCATCATTAAATCTTCTTCGGTACTCGCTATCGCCAACGCGTAGATGCTATCGTGGAATCAGCCTTCTTAATATCGCATATAAGGTTTTTTCAAGTGTATTGTGCGAAAGATTGAAGCCCACCGGCTTGATTGAACCGGCTGATTGGACCTTATCAGTGCGGCTTCAGACCTGGTAAATCTACCATCGACCAGATTTTCTCAATCTGCCAAATTTTGGAAAAAACCCGTGAAAAGAGAATTGACACACATCACCTCTTCGTCGACTTTAAAGCCGCCTTCGGCAGCACGAAAAGGAGCTGCCTATATGCCGCTATGTCTGAATTTGGTTTCCCCGCAAATCTTATAGGGCTGTGCAAAATGACGTTGAGCAACACCATCAGCTCAGTCAGAATTGGGAAGGACCTCTCCGAGCCGTTCGAAACTAAACGAGGTTTCAGACAGGGTGACCCCCTATCGTGCGATTTCTTTAATTTGATGCTGGAGAAAATTATACTAGCTGCAGAACTTAACCGCACTGGAACAATACACTATAAAAGCGTGCAATTACTGGCATATGCTGATGGCATTGATATCATCGGCCTAAATACCCGCGCTGTTAGTTCTGCTTACTCCAAACTGGAAAAAGAAGCGGTAAAAATGGGTTTGATGGTGAATGAGGACAAAACGAAGTACCTGCTGTCATCGAGCAAAGAGTCAGCGCATACGCGCCTTGGCAACGACGCTACTGTTGGCGGCCATAATTTCGAAATAGTAAAAGATTTCGTTTATTTGGGAACCAGCATCAACACTAGCAACAACATCAACACTGCAATCCAGCGAAGAATCAATCTTGCCAATAAATGCTACTTTGGACTAGGTAGTTCAATTGAAAAGTAAAGTCCTCTCTCGGCGAACGAAAATCATACTCTACAAGTCAATTATCGTACCGGTCCTGCTATATGGGGCAGAAGCATGGACCATGACAACAGCAGATGAAGCGGCTTTGGGAGTGTTCGAGAGAAAAGTTCTTCGAAAGATTTACGGACCTCTACGCGTTGGCGATGGCGAGTGTCGAAGAAGATTTAATGATGAGCTGTACGAGCTATACGCTGACATCAACATAGTCCAGCGAATTAAAACACAGCGGCTGCGCTGGCTAGGCCATGTTATGCGAATGAATGATGATGCTCCGGCCAAGAAAGTGTTTCTATCGGAACCCGCCTATGGAAGCAGAGGTAGAGGGCTGCCCCCACTCCGTTGGAAGGACCAGGTGGAAAACGATTTAAACTCCCTTGGTGTGACCAATTGGCGCCGGTTGGCGGAGCGAAGGAGCGACTGGCGCACCTTGTTGGACGGCCACAAGCGTTTAGACGGTTTAGCGACAATTAAGTAAGTAAGAAAGTAAATGGAAGGGGAAATTTTGGGGCTGCGCAATGAAAAGGTTGGCCATTTACGCGTGCCAAGTTTAAGCTCAAGCTTTAAAATTTTATGCTCAAGCTTTTACCATTTTTCGATCTAGTGGCATCTAGTAAGGTGTCCCCTGAGAGCTTTTAGTAATCAAACAGAGAAAACGTAGTTATTTAATTACAGGTTTTTTACTTTGGCTGTTAAGCAATCTTCTGGCAACACTATGGACACATTCGGACTATTTGTGGTTCTAACGCATCGTTAAGTTGAACTTTACGGAATCATATTTTTTAATCTCAAAAATACCTAAAACCAGGCTTACATAAAGAAATTTAGAAATCTTTTCCAAGTCTGTTATTGAGATAGGAAAAAATGTATGGTCGACTGTATCATGTAATGAAGAATAAAATACTCTAGTTTATCTGCATTATCATTAGTTTCATGTCGACTCCGACCAGTTGAATTTTAAAAAGTGTCTTAAGTATGTTGGTAATATATTCAAACCCTATCTCTCAAGGAGCTGCAAAATGAAATATTCACTAATTTGTACCGAATATAATCCTACAAAGGATTAAGGAATTCGAAAGCTATTATAGAATATTGACAACCGTTGATGGGGTAAAAACTGATTTGAATTCTTTGTTGAAAAGTTGTTTCTTTTATATAAAATTTGCTATATGCTAAAATACCTATTTGCATTAATACTTACGAACGAAGTGTACTAAATCTTTATTTATAAAAATCACGTGTCACATTGTTTGTCCGCGATGGATTCCTAAAATACTGAACCAATTTTGAATTTGTATTGCACCCCGTGTGTAGTTTGATTCAACTTGAAATATAGGATAGGTTTTATCTCAGTTTAGAGTCGCAATATTATTTTATTGCAAATTTTTTTATATTTATACGTAATAATAAAATGTTAATTATACTCCATATACTCATATTTTATGGTGGTGTTTAATTAAACAATTTGCTTATCAATAAAAAATATTATAGCGAATGATATCAAGTATACCACATCACAAGGCACGGCGAGAGGGGGAAGGGCAGAGGGGGGGTGGTATAACCCTCGGACCCGGGGCTTCTGAGGGGGCCCGCGATTTAGAACTACTAAGAATATTTTTTTTAATTCAGGAGAGTCTTTAGTTGTTCCATGTCCAATTTTTAAGCCGAAATTCAAAAGCATCGAATATCTGCATTTCGCTTAAATATTATAGTGAAGTGTGAAAAATAAAAATCTATATATATAAAAGGAAAGGCTAAAATGTGTGTTAGTTGGTCGCCGATGTTTGAAGAGATGCGTCGGTCGATTTTGTTCAAACGTGTACCCGGGTACGCCTAGAATTTGTGGGTAATATGGATATGAAATGAAAGCTGTCGCATCAGCCTGGCAAAACTGATAAATATGCATGCGAAGCCGAAATAGAGACATGAATTATTAATACCCACATACCTATTTACATAGGTCCTATTCGATTTGCCTGAAATTTGCTATATAAATTTGCCTATATTAGTATTTACTATCCTTTTTTCCGGGAAGTAGACCAGAGACCTACTGGGACTGGGATTAGGACTAGGACTGGGACTGAGACTCGGAGGGGGACTGGGACTGGGACTGGAACAAAATTCATACCACCCTCTGGATAGGCAATAAGGGATAAAGAAGAACGGGAAGAACGTGAGAGAAGAGAAAAGAGAGAAGGAGACTGAGAAAGAAATAGATTGAGACGAATATGGAGATAGATGAAGCGAAAAAGGCGGAGGGAGGAGTGAATAAAACGATCAGTAAAAAGTGAAGAGGGGGGGGGGGGGGGTAGAGTTAGACGGAAAGAGCTTATTAAAATGTATGCAGATAGGTCAAATTTAGGCAGAACAACGTCTGCCGGGTCTGCTAGTATACATATATGTTCAGTTCCCTGGGAACTGCAATCTAAGCAAAAACGGAATAAGTTGTGGGAAATGCAACTTAAGCATAAATAAATCGTGGGAATAAATTGCGTGCAAGCAAAGGCTTGCGTTGAGAATTTACTTGGCTGGAAACTGAAATAGAATAAGCTTCATGTTACGAGACAGCGTATGGAGTTGACTGTGGTAGTGTGAGTCATAATATATGTATGTACAAATCAATAAATCTTAAGACATGTTACACGAACATAATATCGGAATTATGATAATCTGGAAATGATTTCGAAAACAATCCTAAAACGATACCAAAAGGACTAAAACTTTTCCCAAAATAGGATCAATAACTCAAAAATATTCCGAAAATTATAGAAAGATTTCGAACCATTCTAAAACTAATCCAAATACAGTTCAGAAACGGTTCCAAAAAAAGTTTCGAAATTTTTCCAAGCAGGTACTCTGCCTTCAAAACTGAAATTAAATTATCTCAAAGGAATCTTGAAAATGTCAAAAGATTGTTTAGACTAATCCTTAAAACTACTCTGAAATTTAACTGAAATAGAATTTTTACTGATGTATGACAAATGAACAGACGATGAATTTTAGTAACTGAAATGATTTCGAAATATTTCCGGCTATTCCGAAACCACTTTGGAAAAGATGCTGAAAAAGTCTCGAAACAATCTCAAAACCAGTTCCGATATAATTTTTGCTATAAGCAAGACAAACAGTAGTTAAAACGTGACCCAAAATAAGTGCCGAAATCTTTCGTAAAAGGTTCTAAAAAGCCTCGATAAAATTCAGATGTAGTGCCAAATGATTTCGGAAAAATTTTGAAATTGCCTTAGCGGTTCATGTAATGGTCCGTAAATAGCCCCTGTAGCGAAATTAAAAAAAGATATTCAGAGACAATCATGGAATAACTCCGTTATGGTGACGACAGACTTCAGGGTCATATTTGGGCTTGATGTAAAGGAATATCGTAACATTATTTAGTACTACATCCGTTTGTATTTGGATTTAATTTAATTATATATATATCTATGTACGTATGTCTTCAATCTTACACTTACGGTTTTCTATTTTACTTAATTCCACACAATTTTCCAATTTCCAGCACCATCACCAGCAACAGATGCTCCAGCTGATCAAGCGCAACGTTGTAATACGGAAGAGTGTCAACTGCCATATTGTTTTTGCTCTAAGGATGGCACACAGATTCCCGGTGGTTTGGAGGCGGAAAAGGTGAGTGAAATGAAAAGCAAACCAAACTGAATACGAACCATAAGCTTACAAAATTTTATGTTACTAATAGCAATGGCATTACAAACACTTACACAGAGTTATGGCACCGCAATCAATGAATTTCTAGCTATGCTAGAAGCATTTTATCATTTTAGTTGCTTATTTTTTTATATTTTTTTTAATGCAATTCGAAATCATTTCGCCAATCTATAAATTAACACCTTTGCAATGTTATTTGATACCAATAAGCGCATATCGAGTGTACAATAACAAAAACTTAATGGCATTTATTCTTTGAACTTAGTTTCGTGTATGACAATATTTCCGTTTTACTTCTATCTTCAATTGTTTTTAGTTGGTTTCAGCTCTTTGCGGGCAATTGCCGGGAAATATGTGTATGCAAATGCGAAATGTTGAAACTTATGAAAATCCACAGGAAATAAAACTGTCAACATAACCTTTCATACATCCGGTTTTTGAAATCGACTCGGTTTCCTATTTATGAGCATCAGTGGAGCATAGCAAATATTGATTCACGTGCATTATTTAAAAGATAAAAGAGTGTGTTTCAAGCAGAAACTTTGAGATGAATAAACAAGCAAGTGGCATAGCAAAACAAAAGCACGCGAATGCTTTACGCTAGAACGCTCCAAACAGTGTATTCCCGAGGAGTTTTGCTTGCTTCAAAGAATTAATGTGGGCGTCAACTAAGGTAAAGTAGGGTCTACTTGGAAGCCACTTAATTCAATTAAAAGATACCTCATTAGAGACTACAACGTATATTGTGTTACAAACACAAATATCTTTGATATATTCTCCAGAGTGTCGAGCACGTCTCAGCCGATATATTTGCATGACTATAAGATCCAACCTCGTCCTTTATAAAACCAACATAACTGGAGATGTACAGGATACTAAGCTCCACCGCATGCAGTACTACATTGCCTTGTTATAACTCCAATCGCCTTGAACAAATGACATTTTATAAACCACAACAGTTTCAGTTCATTGATTAGAGTCAACAACTGGCCAAGAAAACCTCGGAAACTAACACACAGTGGAGAAAGCGCAGCGCTTGCTATGCTTAATCAGATGGCAGTGCCGTTCAGTTTGCAAATTTAAGAGATCAGCAAAGATAGTTGCTAGAGTTATCCGTATGCCCTAGTATCCAAATAATTTTTATCAAACGTAGGCTAATTCCAGTACCAGTGCCATCAAGCAATCCGTCGACCTCACGATGGCAGAGATTAGCACTTTGATAGCTACTTGGCCCCCTGAGTTACGATTAAATTCCTTAATAATAGATGCAACAGATAGCATCTTCTTTTACACTTTT
Source organism: Eurosta solidaginis (assembly GCF_040869045.1). Classification (NCBI taxonomy): domain Eukaryota; kingdom Metazoa; phylum Arthropoda; class Insecta; order Diptera; family Tephritidae; genus Eurosta; species Eurosta solidaginis. The sequence continues at coordinate 262,217,860 of NC_090322.1, read as the reverse complement.
CTAATAGCAGCAACATACGCCTATTAGACGCTGCAGTGATCGGCAGCCTATTTTTTTACCACTTAGCTTCCTGAAGAAAATCTGCTCTCCCGCTCAGCTTGGATACGTCCTTGAACGAGTAGCGTATTCAACGGTAATTTGGCGGCATGGGTTTCTAAAATTTTACAGTTCTTACTTCTTTGCAGTTACGATGAGAGCACAATTGAGCTATGGAGTGCAGACCCTTATTTTAGTGTCATTAAAGGTATTTTATGGAAGAGCCAGAACAAATTGCTGTACTGCTCCCCCTCTTCGTCTGAAAGAATTTGTTTGACTACCATATCATACAGCTAATGTACCATCCCACAGTGTTTCGTGTAGAACAAGCTAGCAGGACAAAATTATTTTATGAGATTTTCCGTTTCATATTCAGTCATTTTTTTCAGCCATATTTTCTTTTTTTTATTTTTTTCCAAAATTTTACTTCATATGCATACATTTGCTTATTTCACATACAGTAACTCATGTGAATAAGTGACATAGGTCCAAAAAAATTTAAAGGACTTAAGAATATTACTTTGTTGTACTTGAATTGAATGGACTACAAATCTCAATACTTGAAAAAATTTTAAAAATTCCGAAAAAAAATTAAAATTTTTTATGAAAATTCGTCGAATTTTTCAAACATTTTTTAAATATAATTTAGTTTTTGTTATAGATCGTGACACATTTTCTTATGGAAAATTAGTTAAAATAAATTTGCGAAAGCGAAAATTGTAAGAATTGTCCAAAAAGGGGTGTCTACTTATTTATGTGAGTGACTGTACATATGTACATACATATTTTTTTATTTATTTGAGTATTTATCCTGGCACTACAATTTTTACAAAATTATTTTATAGTACCAGTCAGGAATGTAAAAGTGAATTTCAATAATAATAATAACAATGTAAATAATTAAATTAATTATGTGAAAATTACTTATTACAAAAACTTAAAAGTAAAGTATCATACAAAGTAGAAAAGACAATAGATTTAAATTGAATAAAACCTGATCCAACAAAAAGTTATAGGGTAGGTCATCTTTTATAATTATGTTATTATTCGCTATCATCACTTTCATTCGCTGAGTCACTTGTGGAATAGTCATGAGCATCAGCAACACTACTGTGAAAGCTTGAAACAACTGGGGTATTTATTGACTCCTCAACATTATCGGGGGACAGTAAATTTAAGACTTCTGAAGTCAGACTTTTAAATTTTTTCTTAGGTATCTCCAAAAAAATGTTAACTAAAGGATCCGATATTATAAGCAACATATTCATAAGATCTCTATTCGTGGCATAACGCGACTGCTTTTGTGTGTTATCGTCCCTGAATCGTCTCAAATCTATGTTACGGGCTTCCTGATCAATAGGTAAAATTGCTGATTTTATAATATCAGTATTATGCACTAAGATCTTATGAACTGTAACAGGCATATTAAACCATGGATAGACATCTATATATAGTTTTTTAGTCTCGACCGCAAATTTTTAAAATCTTTGGATATTTATATTGTACGCAGATGCTAATGCGCGAAGGAGAGTGTCGAATCTTTTGATGAGCGTTACATCCAATCCCGTATTCTCAGCACTAGCCTCATAATTTTCGAACAACCTACGAGCAGTGTTGCCGTCATCGGTATTGCCGAAACCTGGTTTTGGTTTATCTACTATCAATCCAAGTACACTTTTAAATTTATTCTGGATTTCGTTGGAACGTAGCTTTACATTTTCTTTATCTGCCTCATTCATAAGCTGCTATTGTTTTACTTCGAGGCGATAACTTATGTGAAGCAAGCATTCAAAACATCTTATCCATGCATGGAGACTAGACAAACCAAAACCAAGATTATCTAGGTTAGGCGTAAAGTCCCGTAACTCATTATTCATATCTTTTGTAGTGGCACCACAAATATAACACTTTTGTGCGGAAGAAGTTTCAGTCAAAGCATTGCAAACTTTTCTGTCAATCATTGTAAGAAGCATATTGTGATTTACGGAAACTTTGTATTCTTCGAGTATGTACTTTGTTGGCAACAACGCACTTATCTCCTCTAAAACTTTGTTCGTTTCAAAAAGAATAAAATCTTTTGTTTCTTTAGAAAAAATAAATTTAATTGGTAGAAGAGGGTCGAGGATTCTGTCAAACAATGTTACATTTTTCATCCTGTAATTGAAGAGGACCGAAAGAAAATATAAACAAAAACTCATCAGTGTCAGAACTGCATGTCAACTTTTGCTTATATGTGCTATGGCCAAAGCTTCCATCGCAACCCCACTTGCTAATTAAGGTATATGTCAATATTGTAGGTAATAAACTAACAAAAAATTTTGATTTGCTAAAACTAAACGCTCAACAATTTTATCTAATATGGACTGGACTTTAATTTCCGCACGTGTTTCACCCATATCACTTTCATTTGGATAGCATTCTGCCTTAGCTTTTCTTAGACTATAAAATTATGGATACCTCTTATGGCCTGCCTTGATGCTCCACTTCTAAGTCGTTTTGTACCCATGAGTCGTCGACTTGCTATCTACGTAGTATGCTAAAGCTTCTACATTGCTCAATTATCTTGCATCTGGCTCACATGTCATCTTTTTTCCGGATATTTGAGTGGTTTCCTGTGATTTTTTTATAATGTTAGCAACATTTCTGTTGCCAGGCATATGCGTTGATACCTCTGCCGCATAAAGTAACTCACCAGGACTTCTAGATTGCAAGAAGTCATCCATTCGGCGCCGTTTGGTTTTTTCACTGCAGCTAACAAAGTCCTTCTTTCGGCGTCGGGGTGACCTGAAGAAGTGGTTGGTTGGTCTGATGGCAACTTTGAATCCACCGTTATTGTAAATGTGAAGTCTGAACTCGAAAGCCACTCCGAGTTTTTATTCAAAAATCGCTCCTTATGTCTTCCAGAAGTGTTCCACTTTTGATACAGCTTCGACGAATATGCCGATATTTGTAAGCTTAAACTTTTTATCGAATACTCGTCTGCTTCGCTTAAATCGCCTAAACTCAATAATTCTTTATATCTGGTTTCCTTCGAATGTTGAACCCAAATGTCAAAAAACTCCGTTCTTGGTACGGTTATAACTAAACTGCTTTGTGTTGTTGATTTTCCGACAGAGTGAATAGCTGATGATCGTTGTGCTGCCATCTTAAGTGTCGTTGATCGTTCTGGTTTGTTATCAGTTGTGCAGTATTTATATTACATTGGCGTAGATGCTACCAAATGGGGTTGTTTTGTGTAGCGTTCCAGTGTGGTTATACCTGCATTAGGATTGTTTTGTATGTACTTGTTTTTATGCCTTGGTAACTGGTGCGGTAGGTTGTGGCAGGTTGAAGTCAGTGATCTTCGCCTTTTTGCTTTTGGTGTGCTCTGGTTGACCTCGCGCGTTTATTTTTGTTTGTTTTATGGCTACGTGTTTGTTCCCTGTACCTGGTAATTGGTTTTGCCGTTTGCAGATCAGCTTTAAAGGTTCAAATATCTCGTCGGAGCTGGTACGTACATACATCCTATTTTATATGTGGAGATAACAAAATCTACAAAAAAAAATTAAAAATAGATGTGCAAAGAATTCGCAATAGTTTTTTCTTTCTACTATTAGAGAATACGTCCGACTATAACACATGTAAAACTTAGCCCAGATGTCCGCGGATGTATGTAACTTTTTTGTCCCTAAAGTTAAAAATATAGAGAAAAATACCTTTTCTTATTAATAACGGAATGTTAAATATATTGAAAATACTCCAATTGCGAAAGACCTACTATTAAAAAATTTTACTTACCTTCGGGCTTAGAATGCATCAAAAAAAATTATATAAAAGTGTTCACTTAAAAGAAATATGAAGCTTAATGTTCAACACGAATTTTGCAAATTAATCAATGCATTTTACGGTCACTCCTGCCTTCTTACTTCAATTACTCAATATATATGAGCAAAAATATCAAAAAAAAAGCAGAAATCCCGTTATTTTGTTTGTTTTCTTTCATTTCTCATTACACTTTTCTTGGAATAAGAACTTTGTTTTTGTCCAGGCTTGTTCTACACGAAACACTGTGCATCCTAAGAAAAACTCACAGCGTTTCTCAATTGACATCGACTATATCCCAAAGCCTTGCTAGTTTTTATGTAAGTTTTGAGTACCAGTCTCCTTAGTTTCTCCCGTTTAGAAGAAAAACTGATTTTTTCACAGCAGAGGTTTTTAAAATTCACTTCCCCAACGTGTGATCCAAAATATTTCTTATAACATTAAGAACAAAGGCAAGATCAAGTACTTCGTGTCACTAAAGAAAAAATCAGCGCATTCCAGCCTTGACAGTCACATCTCCGTCGATGGATAAATGTTCGAGACAGTGAAAGACCTCGTCTATTTGGGAGCCAGCATTTACATTCCCGCAGGTATAGACTGCCACTAGTTTGCGCATAGGGTTGAAATGTATGTCCACGATGATATCACATCATTCATTTAGAGCATTTCTAGTATGCGGTGAGAGCTGATGGCAAAACTCAACTTGCTGATAGTTGGTAGGTTAGTAGGTACATATAAAGGCTGCCACGTAGGATGCCTGAGTAGCTAATGAAAAGCTGTTTTGATGTTTTAAAGCTCTCCTGAATCTAGCGAGTTCTACATCGGATCGATCATATATCCATCCCTAGGTATTTATAAAATCAAGAATATTTGAGACACGTATTTAAAACAATCTAGCCCGATTTCCTAAAAGGGGGCTCTCGAAGAATATTAGACGTGTTCCAGCTAGAGGTGGTAGTTTAAACCGAAAGTGCAGTGGTCGTTATAAGGAATATGCATCTTTTCGCATGCGTGCTTTCAGCCAAATATGTTTATCGGTGTCGGCAGTACAGTCATGAAGAGCATGTTGCTCTTCTACCTTTTCTGAGCTTTGTTGCCCGTCAAAGTTTCGAATTTCCACCTTTGCTGTTCTCTCATTTCCTTCTGCAAAGCCTCTAGGTTCCAGTTCGATCGTCATCTCATTTTCTTCTATCCTCCTATGACCTGAAACCCTTACAAATGAGCTTTCTAGAATGTCGGTTAACGCAGGTAAAAGTACTGCTTAGTCTATTATGGTGCATTGCAAATCCGGAGCTGCTCAATTATGGCTACACCAGCATCTTTTTTAGTGATTCTGAATGCTCGTGATGTGTGATAAAAAGCCTGGCATATTATATTGCTCATATATTTTATTCTCTTTGTTTTTATTCTATAAGTGGAATTATATAATTTTATTGATTTAATGCTAACGCCTTAAGCGAAAATCTTCACACATAATGAGTCAAATTAATACCCAATTTTAAATTTATCGTATTTATTAAATGATCAAAACAAAAACTATTTAATCTAATTCGCACAAAAATGTTTGTTGAAAAAACATCACATACATATATCTTTGCATATGTAACATTTTAGCTCACAATGCCCGCAGGCGAATCATAATCAAACATATGCGCATACGCGTTTACATATATAAAATGTATGAGCCTAAATTGAAAGATAGAAAGATGAATCAATATACGAAACTAATCGCTCATTTGTTCTTAATTAAGTTATAATTAATTATTTTGTACTAGAGAAAACAACAGCAATAATGTTGCCTTGAGCAATGTTACAAGCAATATATACACACGTACACTAGACATACATACATATGTATGTATATGTATGTCATGTCTATAACACAACATCGTCGTTGGCAAGTGCGTACACGTTTACGTGCATGTTTAAGTTACCACAACTATTTAAGTATGTGGCAAAATGATGACGGATGTTCATTACTACATACTTTATCATACTTAAATATATAGCTATATATACACACTTAAACATTGAGTTTCGTTTTCATATCATTACAGTTGTGGTTGTTGTCTTAAATAAGCACCTTGTATACCTATGTGAGCCTATCTACTTAAATCTTTGTAGTTAATGCAGCTAAGTAAATATTTGGTGTGTATGTGCGTATACATATATATATGGTAGTACGCATACTTAAGTTCACTAACGATAGTCGCTTCGTTTGTGAAATAATTCAGCATTCGAAATGCAACTACCTAATTCATTACAGTACGCTAAACTTGATATTTTTTATACTCAGTTGAGCAGAGCTCACAGAGTATATTAAGTTTGATTGGATAACGGTTGGTTGTACATATATAAAGGAATCGAGATAGATATAGACTACCATATATCAAAATAATCAGGATCGAAAAAAAATTTGATTGAGCCATGTCCGTCCGTCCGTCCGCCCGTTAACACGATAACTTGAGTAAATTTTGAGGTATCTTGATGAAATTTGGTATGTAGATCGCTATTTAAAATGAACGATATCGGACTACAACCACGCCCACTTTTTCGATATCGAAAATTTCGAAAAAACCGAAAAAGTGCGATAATTCATTATAAAAGAGAGCTAAAGCGACGAAACTTGGTAGAACCAATCCTTTTGAAATTTGGTAGGGGCATAGGTTTTATGACGTTAGTTGTTTTCTGTGAAAATGGGCGAAATCGGTTGATGCCACGCCCAGTTTTTATACACAGTCGTCCGTCTGTCCTTCCGCATGGCCGTTAACACGATAACTTGAGCAAAAATCGACATATCTTTATGAACTTAGTTCACGTGCTTAATTGAACTCACTTTATCTTGGTATTAAAAATGAACGAAATCCGACTATGACCACGCCCACTTTTTCGATATCGAAAATTACGGAAAATGAAAAAATGCCATAATTCTACACCAAATACGAGAAAAGGGATGAAACATGGTAAGGTAATTGGATTGTTTTATTGACGCGAAATATAACTTTAGAAAAAACTTTATAAAATGGTTGTGACACCTACCATATTAAGTAGAAGAAAATGAAAAAGTTCTGCAGAGAGAAATAAAAAACCTTTAAAATCTTGGCAGGTATTACATATATAAATAAATTAGCGGTATCCAACAGATGATGTTTTGGGTCACCCTGGTCCACATTTTGGTCCATATCTGGAAAACGCCTTCACATATACAACTACCACCACTCCCTTTTAAAACTCTCATTAATACCTTTAATTTGATACCCATATCGTACATACTCATTCTAGAGTCACCCCTGGTCCACCCTTATGGCGATATCTCGAAAAGGCGAACACCTATAGAACGAAGGCCCACTCCTTTTAGAAATACTCATTAACACCTTTCATTAGATACCCATATCGTAGAAACGCATTCTAGAGTCAACCCTGATCCACCTTTATGGCTATATCCCTAAATGGCGTCCACCTATAGAACTGTGGCCCACTCCCTCATAAAATACTCTTTAATGCCTTTCATTTGATACAAATTCCAGGGTTTCCCTCGGTTCATTTTCCTACATGGTTATTTTCCCTTATGTTGTCACCATAGCTCTCAACTGAGTATGTAATGTTCGGTTACACCCGAACTTAACCTTCCTTACTTGTTTTCTTCTATTTTTGGCGCAAACCTTTGCAAAGTAATTATTTACTTAATTCGCGTGCAAGTTTCGCAAAATACGACAAGGTGAAGTACGCAGTCTGTTGATCTAAAGTTTGTATATTTTAGTGCGCAGTTTTTCCAAGTGCTTAAGAACTAACTCAAAATATATTGAAACGCTGATTAAAAAAGCTCTTATTATCGACAAGTAAAGTATAAGTATGTTCCATTAGAGAAAGATAGGTGAGACCGAAAGGGGTTAGTGCGAAAAGCTTAAAATACCGTCACAGAAAAATGGTTAGGTTGGATTGAAAAGATCGCTCCGTAAGGACCTCATATAGACTGGATATGTCGATATTGCTGACAGAAGTTTGCTCGACCAATCTGAATAGCTCCATTAGGTGCAAGGGCCGTTGTTATAAAATTACTTTGTTCTCTTCGCAAATTCTTGTAATGTTTTAGAATGCACTCGACTACACCTTTTCCAGCTTAAGTTCAGAAAATTACAATTCAAGTTCAGAAATTTACAATTCAAGTGCAGAAACTTACAATTCAAATTCAGAAAGTTTGTCAGGAATTTTTTCTTTCATGCAAAGGAAATAAAAGTATATAAGATGTTAAATGTTAGCGCTTGTAATTTGATACAAGGATATGAAGAGACTCCTGTCTTTTGGAAGTATACTGCTTCTGGGTTTCCAAAAGCTTTTCCAATTTCTGCACTCTCCAGGTGATAATCGAATTGTCAATGGTCGAAAAATGGTACCATATCAAATTTCCTTAGAGGCTCTGAGTAACCACTTCGCAAATTCTACCAGAAAATCCGAAGGACGATAAAATTTTTTAAGACATGGGTGCTCTGAGGTAGGCGTGCATGACGTACGAGGCGAACTTTCCCTCACTAGTACCAGAGGACGCTAGTAATTGAGTGTGCAGAATTCCGTCAGCCAAAGGGTTGCCAAAATACGTCCCTTATACTTATGGGAGTGATTTTCCAGCCAAAACAACAACAGCAGAATATACAGCATATTATTGGAAATTATTCCTACGGAAGGATGATCCATGGTCGATGTAACTTGGTGAATCGTAATAGCGGGGAGTATCCTGGTCGTAGCAGCAGATGGAGCACCACGATACTTGGTGGCAGCATCCGAATAGCGTGGCAATGAGCGGGCACTGGATCGCCTTGCTGTAGGTCTCTACCGCCCCAGCCTTTTCCACATACTAGTACCAAAGGTGCTAAAGTGCAGGCGCTGGTGCGCCAAATTTTTCAGAGAAGAATAATTAGAAGAAAACGTTTTTAAGCCAAGGTCAGCTCTAAGTGGGGAGAATATTTTATGCCGAAGCATCGACGTTTGTCGGATTACGGCTTTGCAACAAGACATTCCTTATAAAATTATGTAATTGAAAATAAAGCACACTCTCTTCGGAAACATCAAAGGTGTCAATTGAAGATGTGATGTTTCTTGAAGAAATTGAGAGAAAAACTCTGCATATGATTCATGATTCTATATGAACACCGAAAAATAGTTTCGAATTAGATAAAGACCCAAGCAGAATCAGAATGTATCCCAATGGATACTTGGTGGAAAGGGAGGCCACCAGTGACCTGAGAGAAACAGTTTGAGGAAGTTTTGATTACATTAAGTGCACCCGATTGGCGTCTGTCAACACTAAGTTGAATGCTTTTCGAAAAATATGTTTCTTTTGAATTTTTTTATTACTTATGCCATGTCACCACAGCAATTTTCTTTTTTGAAAACCTGTTCTTACCCAAGAACACCCACACTAAATGAGTATGAAAATCCAAGCATTAATCATTTAATGCACAATCGCTTAAACCCAATCCTCGCAGTTAAAAACAAAAGCATAAAAAAAAACAAACACAAATAATAAAAGAGCGTAACGACTATGCGTACGCTTTTACTTCTACACTCATTGCTATTGAATTGTAAACTACGAAAGAACCATAAAAAAATTTAATCCCCTGAAATTGCAATATCAACTTCCTTAAATATATCACAAAGCTGTAAGCACTCAATTCAACCCGTCGCACTGCCGCGCTGAGTATTATTTCAACGTCATACAAAAACAATTTTATTTGCTGCAAAATGCAATGTCAGCGCTTACAAGTTCAATCATTGAGCAAAGCCAAGCGACAATCTACGAGAATAAAACCGCTAAAATTTCACACGCAAATGCGCGTATTTCCGTTCGACCATTAAATATTGCAAGCTTTGTAGCAGCAGTGCCAACAACAAACGATTGATGACAAACAACGTCATTGCCGCGTAAGGAACTCTATAATTTACTGCATTTTCGATTGTAAGAAAGCTCACTCATTTTCCAAAGTTCAATTTTTTCTCTTGCGTAGATTTTTTGTTTGACGTAGAATTCGTTTTAATCCCAGCGTGAGGGAAGAGACATCGAATATTGTTTTAGTTGGTAAGTTTCGATACAAAAAAAAAACAAAAATAAATTGACAAAATTCGAGTTAATATTGTGGCCAGTATTAGCATCACTATGATGTTAGTAAATAATCACAATAACAGAAAAAGCAAGCAGCCACACCTTGTACAAGGCAACGAGGAATATTCCGCAAAAATAATCAGCAGCTCGAAACGAAAAGCAGCAGGTATGAGCGAAAAGAGAAAAACATAAACTACAGATACACATGTATATAGCTAAATACCCAGGCATGAGATACAACTGTTCCAGAAGGCATGTTCGTGAAAAGTTTAGACCTTAAAAGAAATATGTGTGAACGAGGCTAACTGAGGGTACAAAAGCAGCGTGGAGCAAGCGACAATCATTCAGTTTGATTTAAACACGCTATTATTGAAGTATAAATTGCAATTGTGAAATAATACTCCCAAAGTAGTCTAAATAAATATCATTTTGCAATACTGAATATTGGAGTTATTTATTCGACAATTCAGTGATTCGAACGTTAGCAGAACGTGAATACTTATTAGGAAATTCCCAAAATTCGTTGCAATATAATAGTAAAATAAAGTTTATAAATCGATTATAATGGGGGAGGAAAGGAAACATAAAAAAGAAAAAAAAAGAAAAGAAGAGAAAATAAAAGAAAAGGATAGAAAAAAAATACACAAAAGAGAATGAAAGGAAAGGCTAACAAAAGGTGTGTTATCGACGAGTTATAGACGAGTTATCCGTTTTTAATACAAATTTGATATCGATAACGAAGGTCATTAATAATTTATGGATTTCTTGTCAACGAAATATCGGATTGTTTTCGAAAATATGTCTGAATTTTATTGGTTTTTTTATTACAAAAAAAATTATTTATTTTCCAACGAAAATTAATGGATCGAGGTATTACCAATTTGTTATCGGCGTTTTACAGAAAAATTTAAGACTTCCTACCGATTTTTTATCGAAAAGATATCGGTTGGTTATCGGTATGCAAAAGTTATGCATTTTTGTCAAAAAATATCAATTTGTTACCGGTATATTTTCGACAAGTCATGGATGTGTTTTCAAAAATTTATCGATTTGCCATAGAAATGTTATGGACTTGAAGTGGTACCACCTACCACAGGGGCTGTCCTGGGTTCAACTTCTGGGCAATTAAAAAAAGTTATTACCAAACTTGCCGAATCTTTGTTAAAAAAATATTGTTTTTTATCGATTTGTTTTCGAAAATGTATCCTTATATTATCAAAAGTTATCGATTTGTCATCGCAGTGCTACCAGTTCAACTTCGACGCGTTTGGTTTCTATATCTTGTTATCGATTTTTTAACAAACAATAACGATTTTTATTTACTCACTTTGAAAAAAATTCGATATGTCATAAAAAGACTGTCGATTTGCTAAAGAAAAGTTATGGACTTGTTAAAAAAATATAATATTTGGAGCTATTTACCTTCGAGGAAATTAAGGCCGAGCTCTTCCAATTTGCTCTTCAATTTGCCTGGGCAACCCAGGTCTTCAGTGTGGTAGGCGAAGCACGCTACCAAACAGGTCCCAATCGACTTGTTATCGATCAGTTATCGACTACCTATGAAAAAGCTTTCAATTTACTATCGAATAGTAATCGATATGCCAATGATTGCGAAATGGAATCGGGGATTCCCCTACTGACCATTACCTGGCGAATGGCGATCAAAACTTTCTGCTACATGCATCGGCTTCATCCTCCAATATATTCAGCGTTGACCTGAGTCAAAACATTTTCTTTCGTTTACTGAATTCCTTTTTTTTTCAACTCCAAGCAGTTTGTCTTTCGCTGACCTGCGATGCATATAAAATAATTATCGGAAGTGTCACTTTTCAAGCCTCAGGATATCATAAGGATTAACTTTAACGGTAATATCTCCGCCACAGGCTGTAAAACGAACTGTACTTATAACCGATTTTTTTGTTTTAATCTTTTATTACACTTTCCATTTGCACTTGGCTTGACAGTTGCACGACATTAAGTGCAGCACAAATTTTCTTCCATACATACACACAATCATGCGTATAAACATCAATTCATACACAAACAAAACCATATCAACCGCATTTTCATTGCATACTTAACGGCGCGGACAATTCAAGCAGTCGTCAATGATAAGCAACCAAATATTTGCTTGCAAATCGAACTCGCCGTATACACACACATACACATACATATTATGCTGATGGTGGCGCTTTATTTGTTCTGAAATTTTGCATAATATTGAATGGCGTATTTCAACTCCAAAACTTCCGCCTCAAAGATAAATCACGTCAATGAAAACGAGAAAAAAAAGAAACAAATCATAAAAATATTGGATGTGTAAAGTGAGAGCGGAATGAATGAATAGCATTGGAAATAGTCGTTCTATGAAAGCCGCAGGAAGCGCATAAAATCAACACCAATGCGTTTTTTATTAGTGTGAAAGCGATATTTTTTTCCAAACTATTTATCAATATTATTATTATTATAAATTTTTGCGCATCATTTTTAGTGCTTGCATTATGGTCAGCTGTTGGACGCAGTTTTATGCGGTGCTAGAGGCATTTGATTATATCCAAAAAAAAAAATTTGTGATAAATACTCAAACTATCAAAGTTGCACCCACCAAAGGATGTCAGCCCTGAGTGTCATTCAATTCTCGATTTGAGTTTTATGAGCTGTTTGTGAATGATGCGGAATGTTTCAGTATATATATGTACGTATGTGTATGTGCACTTTTATACAGAATACTGATGTACTAATAGCAGGAAATATTTTTGTAGATAATTTGTCTATAAAATATGTTTATTTGAATTTATTTCCATTTGCGAAAAATTTTAAATAAGAAATTCGATAAATTTATGAAAAGTAATGGCAAAAGAAAAAATGAAACAAGTCAGCATTCTTGGCTTTTTAGTTTTTCTTTTGATGATATTTGCTAAATGGGTTATAAAGAACAAGGTAGAGGAGCTAACAGCCCCCTTATGGGTAGTAGCACCGGAGGCTATCTCATTAGTATCATAGGATCATTTCGAGACCACATCGGTGTTGTTTAAAGGATGAAATTAAAGGTAGTTCGAAATATTTCGAAACTATTTGGAGCATGTCCCTGAAGGTTATTTCAAGAATATTTCCGGGGTCGTTTTCATTTCTGAACTATCAACGAATCATTACGGGCATGTTTCGGGATAATTTTGAAACTTTCGAGGTGTCATAACGTGATCATTTTGGAACTATTTAAGCGATTTTTATAAATATTTCGCGATAATTTGGAATTGTTTTCAGAATCATTTTGTTGCTAATTTAGGAAATCGCTGTATCTTTTTTTAATAGTTTCTGACCGTTTCGTGACTTTTCCGAAATCATTTCGGAAGAATGTTTCCACAATATCTGAATCTAACTCTTTAAATGGCAAGAGTTTACTTAAACATTGTTGACTTTTCAAGGACGATTGACAATAAAATAATTTGATGATTGCTTTGGCGTAGCTTTTCAGGCAGTAAGGCGCCTTTCTTCAATACAAAGCCTACTATTTAAAGTAAGTTGCTTAGCGTCATCTTTTAATTTTGAATATTCAGGCTTTACTTCATGGCTGTCATGACGAATTATCCAAAAATATATGAATGAAAGTTGCGTACATTTTTCTTGCTAAGCACCAGCAGGATGAGCTATACTTTCAAACTTTACTCAATTATGTTAAAACAAAAATTTTACAGCCATTTCAATTTAAGACACCACAGCTCAGCCACAGCAGCCACAACAGATGCTTCCCTTTTTAACTACTCAATCTTTTGTTCAACGTGGAATGATTTTTTTTTTTTTTTTTGGTCCGATTTTTTTCTTTTGAATGCTTTACGCTTCTGTTGTTAAAATAAAATCTTGCTCATAAATATCTTTTATATATTAAACGAAATTGATATTTCACCATTTCCGATCAGCGCAATTCATTTTCTCTCACATTTCCACACTTTTGCTTACCACGCGGACGACGTCCATTCGTCGACGCCATACTACCCTCCTCTTCAGCTTATTGTCGGTATCGGCAACAAATCGTTGTCTTGCTTCAATTGTACTTTAAACTTTAACAACTTATACAGCATTGGGATGCGGTCAGTGCTACAGACGCCTGAAAGGACAACGAACTAACCACATTCAATACACCATTCAGATATGGCTTGTGCTGCGCAGCAAAATTTGCAATGAAGTCTACGTAACACTAACACACATACATATACACTCACTGTCTTATCTAAAATAGTCGTGCTGGCTTGCTGGTTGTACGCACTGACAAGCAAGTAATAAATTATGTTGTGCTGATTATTTTAAAATTACTTGTAATTGATGTGACTTCTCTTTATGAATTTCATTTTCTATAAAAGTTTTTTTTTTATATTTTTCATAACTTTTTACCGTTGCCGTTGTTTGCTTTCTCTTTCACAGCAAAACTTAGTTAAACTTTGTTGGTCGGTTTTTAACGTAGAATACTTTTTGGGTGTCCTATTTGTCGAAAAAGTTCAGAAAAAAAAATCCGATTAAACGAATTTCTTTCCGCAGAAATTGTCACCTTGAAATAATACATAAAACGTTTAAGCGCCAGTTAAGTAAGTAAGTATGATGAAAAGATTCGTTAGACAGCGAATAAAGAGCCCGTTTTCTATACAAAATGCGTGAAGCTAGAATAAAGCTAGCAAAAATCGATTAATATCTATAAAAGTTTAATAGCTAGATGTATAGATAAAATATTGCGATAAGGAAGCCTCGTAAAAGAGCGATTGACCTATAGTGGAATTCAGTAAATTTTTCAACGATTTTCGTCATCGATATATTGGCGAATCGATAACTTTAACGATTTTGGTATTTAGTAATCATTTTTAATCGATATTCGTTAAACTTTGATAAGCTGTGCTAAATTCTGTAACTTTTTTTAACGATATTCGCCATTGCTATACAATGAATCGATAAATATATGGATTTCTATTGTCAATAATAACTTTTTATCGATATTCGTTTTACTCTGATGAGCAGTTGTTGTTAAATTAGCTGAAGTTAAATGGATGGCTATTTAAATGAATAATAATGGTCACCTCTTTAGCCATGTTATAACGAAGTTAGTGAGTAGCGAAATTGTTATCGTAAGCGATAAATCGTTAGTTAACATCTCGACAAATCGATTCTTTAAAGGTTAGAGAAATCCACCAATGAACTGGGGCTTTGTAACTTTTTTTACGACATTTTCCATCGCTATATAACACATTAATAAATTTAACGACTTCGATTTTCAATAACAATTTTAAATCGATATTCATTAGTTCACTATCAACTGTCGACACTAAATAAGAGAAGAATATTTAAATTTGTTTAACGGCCTATGCTGAGAAACCACTTTCCTTCCATTTAAAATCAATAAAACTCTCACCATGTTAAGGCTTGGTTTCGTCGGAAAACGGTGAAGTTATATTGCGAGTAATAAATAGCGGCCTAGCACCGTCATCAGCGGCACCGCGCTAAACTTACCCCGTCCTTACAAAGGATTTATGATCAAATTTTTCTGCTCATGTCGCACCTTTTTGGAATGTTTCCCATATTTTTTTACTGTTCTAATTTTTGTTATCATTTTAAATGAACGTTCACCGCTTCGGTTATAGGGGGGAGGGGGGTCTTCTTAGTTTCCCCTTAATAAATTTTACATTGCTACAATTGTGATAAGGTACTCTACCGCTATGTTAGCGGCACCGCTTTAGCGGCAAGCCTTTAGCGATGATGAAACCGAGTGAATGAAAAGCAAAGTTGTTATCGCCAGTGAAGAATCGTAAGTTAAACTTTAAACAAGTCGCACCGTTAAAGGTTAGTGAATTAGCCTAGTAGAAAGCTAATGACTGCAATTTGTTTTTGTGGGCAACAATACTCATATTGGTGTGGTAAAACAACATATCCTCATAATCTCGCTCTCCGTTAGCACGATTTCAGTGTCGATGAAGGCGTGCTAAATCTGAAATATTGATACACATCGATACAGACTCATAAAAATTTAAAAATATTTGCATTAGCTAGCTTTTTTTTTTTTGGTCCACACTGACCGGCCCATTCAACCTAGGACCTTTTAAACACTGCAACAATATAATTAATAATTATTATTAAATAAAATATAAACAAGTAAAGGTGTCTAAGTTCGTGTGTAACCGAACATTATATACTCAGCGTGAGCTTCAATTGCACATTTCATTTCAGATAAATTACTTCTACATAACACGTGGCACCGCCCGTTTAAAAAAAATGTCTTGCCATTTCCTCTTACATTAAAACTTGATAAGTGAAATATCATTGATACAAAACTATATTTTGCTAAGTTATAGCTTATTATTCTAGTCTACGATCCTTTTAAACCTTTTAAACTTGTTTTTTATCTAAGTTGCCGTGGTGTTTAACCGATCCCGTCCATTTTTAGTAGAAATATTTTCTGCTATAAGGAAAATTTGTGTACCCAATTTTATTAAGATCCGTTAATTTTTCTTCGAGTTATGGCTCCCGAAACATAGAAAATTGCTTAGTCATAAAAGGGGCGGTGCCACGCCCATTTTTATACCTTTCGTGAACATGAAATGGTATATTAACTTTGGTCCGATGTTTGTAACGTTGAGAAATATAGAAGATAGACTCACCATTAAGTATACCGAATTGATCAGGGCGACGAACTGAGTTGATATAGCCATGTCCGTCTGTCCGTCCGTCTGTCTGTTTGAACGCAAACTAGTCCCTCAAATTTTCAGATATTATATTAGACATTTGTCGGATCCGGTAGGATCGGACCACTATAACATATACCTCCCATACAATCGATCGTTCAGATAAGACGATTTTGGTCATTCCTGCCGCACTTTAGAAAGTATAAACGTGAAACTCGGTGGTATATATTCTAATATATCATAGAATATATCCTGAAAAAATCACTTTGAACGGAGCTATATATAGCATATATCCCATACAACCGGTCTTTCAGATAGAAAGATTTTTGGCAATTTCTCCCTTAAATTCTAATATAAAAACGTTAAACTTGGTGATATTTATTCTAATATATCATAGAATATTTCACGAAAAAATCATTTCGATCGGAGCTATATATAATATCCCATACAACCGATCGTTCAGATAGAAAATTTTTTAGCCTTTTCTCCCTTAATTTCCTATATAAAAACGTTAAATTTGGTGACATTTATTCTAATATATCATAGAAGATTTCCTGAAAAAATCAGTTTGATCGGAGCTTTATGTATATAGTATATACCTATCCCATACAACCGATCGTTCAGATAGAAAGATTTTTGGCCATTTTTCCCTTAGTTTCCAATATAAAACGTGAAACTTGGTGATATATATTCAAATATATCATAGAAGATTTCCTGTAAAAATCATTTCGATCGGAGCTATATATAATATATATCCCATACAACCGATGCTTCAGATAAGGGGTTTTTTTGCCATTTTTTATTTTATATTTATCTTAAAAATCCTTTAGGTATGTACATCTGTTCACTATATATTTCTTATCTTGTACACCCGATTATTTGGAGATTACGAACGGGATAAGATTATTGTTCAGCCCCATTCATGAAAGTTATGAAGTCTTCGGCACAGCCGAAGACAGTCCCGTCCTAACTTTTTTAAAATTAAAATTTTTCCTATTTATTGTTATAAATCCACTTGGGAAATGAAATACCATTGATAAAAAGCTCTTTTTTGCGAAGATATAGCTTATTTTATTCGTACACGACCCTTTTAAAAATCTTTTATATAAAAGTGGGCGTGGTCCTTAACCAATTTTGTTAATATAGGTTTAACGATTTTTGATTTTTGATTAATAATATTTGTAAAATTTATTTTATCACAAGCGGGCGGTGCCATGCCTATTTAAAATATTTTTTTCAATTTTTTATCTAGAGTCTCAATGTACGTCCACACGCCAAATTTCAAGATTCTAGGTGTATTATTTACTAAACAACAAGGTTTTTGTGTTCTCCAAAATGTTATATGTATATATAAAAAGTGGGCGTGGTCATTATCCGATTTCGCTCCTTTTCAGTACCAATCTATTATGGGTATAGATAAGCTCGTGTACCAAATTTGGTGAAGATATCTCAATATTTGCTCATATTATCGTGTTAACGGACGGACGGGCAGTCGGACATGGCTCAATCAAATTGTTTTCGATTCTGATTATTCTGATATATGGAAGTCTATATCTATCTCGATTCCTTTATACCTGTACAACCAACCGTTATCCAATCAAAGTTAATATAATCTGTGTGCAAAGCACGCTGAGTATAAAAATTGAAAATTGCTTCAAAATAAATGTTTTCATACATTTAAAGCAATAAGGGCAATCCCAGCTTAATTCATACAAATATACAACATTTGTTAATTCTTCGTATTTCTATAAATAGAACAAAAGTAAGAAATGCCAGTTTCTTTGAAACCGTCTTACAAACAAGCATAACTTTAACACATGATTACATAAAAAGTGTGTACTGTGCAAAAAGAATAAAATGTGGAAAGGAGTCAATTGGGATAAAGTTTACAATAACCAAGGCATGACGTGAAATGCGTTTGTAACACTGCGTGTGCGTGTTCAAATCCAACTTCCGGGAGAAAAGGCTTTGAAGAGATTTACAAGGTATACTCTAAACAGCTGTCGCCTTGTCCGTCCTGATTTCACGTTGTTTAAATTTTTCCCAAATTATTATATAAATTACAAAAAATTAAAAATTGCTTCAAAATAAATGTTTTCATACATTTAAAGCAATAAGGGCAACCCCCGTTTAATTCACACAAATAAAAATACAAATTTTTTAATGTAAAATTTTCGATTATTGACAAAAAAAACTGACAAAACTGGCAACATATGTTAATCAAAAATCAATAAACTCGAAATCAGTAAATAACAAGTAAGGAAGGTTAAGTTCGGGTGTAACCGAACATTACATACTCAGTCGAGAGCTATGGTGACAACATAAGGGAAAATAACCATGTAGGAAAATGAACCGAGGGAAACCCTGGAATATGTTTGTATGACATGTGTATCAAATGAAAGGTATTAATGAGAATTTTAAAAGGGAGTGGGCCTTCGTTTTATAGGTGTTCGCCTTTTCGAAATATCGCCATAAAGGTGGACCAGGGGTGACTTTAGAATTTGTTTGTATGATATGGGTATCAAATGAAAGGTGTTAATGATTATTTTAAAAGGGCGTGGGGCTTAGTTCTATAGGTGGACCCCTTTTCGAGATATCGCCATAAAGGTGGACCAGGGGTGACTCTAGAATTCGTTTGTGCAATATGGGTATCAAACGAAAGGAGTTAAAGAGTATTTTAAGAGGGAGTGGGCCTTAATTCTATAGGTGGACGCATTTTCGAGATATCGCCGTAAAGATGGACCAGGGGTGACTCTAGAATGCGTTTGTACGATATGGGTATCAAATGAAAGGTGTTAATGAGCATTTTAAAAGGGAGTGGGCCTTCGTTTTATAGGTGTTCGCCTTTTCGAGATATCGCCATAAAGGTGGACCAGGGGTGACTTTAGAATTTGTTTGTATGATATGGGTATCAAATGAAAGGTGTTAATGATTATTTTAAAAGGGCGTGGGGCTTAGTTCTATAGGTGGACCCCTTTTCGAGATATCGCCATAAAGGTGGACCAGGGGTGACTCTAGAATTCGTTTTGCAATATGGGTATCAAACGAAAGGAGTTAAAGAGTATTTTAAGAGGGAGTGGGCCTTAATTCTGTAGGTGGACGCATTTTCGAGGTATCGCAATAAAGGTGGACCAGGGGTGACTCTAGACTTTGTTTGTACGATATGGGTATCAAATGAAAGGTGTTAATGAGTATTTTTAAAAGGGAGTAGGCCTTCGTTTTATAGGTGTTCGCCTTTTCGAGATATCACCATAAAGGTGGACCAGGGGTGACTTTAGAATTTGTTTGTATGATATGGGTATCAAATGAAAGGTGTTAATGATTATTTTAAAAGGGCGTGAGGCTTAGTTCTATAGGTGGACCCCTTTTCGAGATATCGCCATAAAGGTGGACCAGGGGTGACTCTAGAATTCGTTTGTGCAATATGGGTATCAAACGAAAGGAGTTAATGAGTATTTTAAGAGGGAGTGGGCCTTAGTTCTATAGGTGGACGCCTTTTCGAGATATCGCCATAAAGATGGACCAGGTGTGACTCTAGAATGCGTTTGTACGATATGGGTATCAAATTAAAGGTATTAATGAGAGTTTTAAAAGGGAGTGGTGGTAGCTGTATATGTGAAGGCGTTTTCCAGATATCGACCAAAATGTGGACCAGGGTGTCCCAGAACATCATCTGTTGGATACCGCTAATTTATTTATATATGTAATACCTGCCAAGATTTTAAGGGTTTTTTATTTCGCCCTGCAGAACTTTTTCATTTTCTTCTACTTAATATGGTAGGTGTCACAACCATTTTATAAAGTTTTTTCTAAAGTTATATTTCGCGTCAATAAAGCAATCCAATTACCTTACCATATTTCATCCCTTTTTTCGTATTTGGTATAGAATTATGGCATTTTTTTCATTTTTCGTAATTTTCGATATCGAAAAAGTGGGCGTGGTCATAGTCGGATTTCGTTCATTTTTCATGCCAAGATAAAGTGAGTTCAGATAAGTACGTGAACTGAGTTTAGTAAAGATATATCGATTTTTGCTCAAGTTATCGTGTTAAAGGCCATGCGGAAGGACAGACGGACGACTGTGTATAAAAACTGGGCGTGACATCAACCGATTTCGCCCATTTTCACAGAAAACAGTTAACGCCATAAAATCTATGCTCCTACCAAATTTCAAAAGGATTGGTTAATTTTTGTTCGACTTATGGCGTTAAAAGTATCCTAGACAAATTAAATGAAAAAGGGCGGAGCCACGCCCATTTTAAAATTTTCTTTTATTTTTGTATTTTGTTGCACCATATAATTACTGGAGTTGAATCTTGACATAATTTACTTATATAATGTAAAGATATTAAATTTTTTGTTAAAATTTTACTTTAAAAAAAAGTTTTTTTTAAAAGTGGGCGTGGTCCTTCTCCGATTTTGCTAATTTTTATTAAGCGTACATATAGTAATAAGAGTAACGTTCCTGCCAAATTTCATCATGATATCTTCAACGACTGCCAAATTACAGCTTGCAAAAGTTTTAAATTACCTTCTTTTAAAAGTGGGCGGTGCCACGCCCATTGTCCAAGATTTTACTAATTTTCTATTTTGCGTCATAAGTTCAACTCATCTACCAAGTTTCGTCGCTTTATCGGTCTTTTGTAATGAATTATCGCACTTTTTCGGTTTTTCGAAATTTTCGATATCGAAAAAGTGGGCGTGGTTATAGTCCGATACCGTTCATTTTAAATAGCGATCTGAGATGAGTGCTCAGGAACCTACATACCAAATTTCATCAAGATACCTCAAAATTTACTCAAGTTATCGTGTTAACGGACGGACGGACGGACGGACATGGCTCAATCAAATTTTTTTTCGATGCTGATTATTTTGATATATGGAAGTCTATATCTATCTCGATTCCTTTATAAATGTGAGCTCTGCTCAACTGAGTATAAAAAAAATATATTAAATAACCCTAAATACCGGTACAAATATATCCAAATCGGCAGATGAAAAAATTGTAGATTACAGTTGAAAGGTTACAATAGGTATCTATAAACGTACATAGGAATCGAAAGATTTAATATCGGCAGAAAATCGGATAAAATCAAAGACAACCCAATAAAAATCGAAAAAATTCTGCGGAACGTTCTACAAATCCGTAAGAGTCGTAACAAGACGACTTAAATTGATGAGCTCTATAAAATTTGTTGAAATTTTGTAGAGAAGCATAACATTTATAAAAAAAAACAACAAAACATAACATTATGAAAAAATCGTATAAAGTAGGCAACGGAAAAATGGCAGTGCCAATTTTTATCAATTTTTGGCAAATAAATTCTTCTTCTTTTATTTTCGATATTTTAGATCTTATGAATTTCCTAACATAACAATTCGAAAACAGAAAAAAATTTTACGAAAATTTCAAGCTTTTAATTTGTCATTCTATAAGTATACAGTTTTTTTAGCCCAATCAATTTTAAAAATTAAAATGCATAAAACAGATGCAAATCAATGAAACGCTCGAAGTTTAGTAACTACGCACAACTTGATTTGAATCCCATATTCTACATTGCAGCTTAGTAGTCATATTGTGACGAATATTAGCAACGCTAAGAGATACTATCATTTCTAAGCCAATACTAAGCAGTGATTTGTATGCACATCAATAAATCAATCATTATGTCTATACGTATGTCCATACAAGCAGCGGAGAGCAACGCACAAACACATGCATATATCTGAGATACTCCCAAGTGTAGGCAATAATTTGTGCAAGTATCACTCACATATACACGCGCATATGGGAAGCTATAGACGTAGTTATAACTGCACTAAATTCTTTACAATATGTCCAGCACACCATGCAGGCCAAATTGAACTAATAAATTTGCATCCTGATTTTATTCTGCTTTTCTTGACAGTTCTGTCTTCTTTTCAGTAAAATTTTCAATAACTTTTTTCCTTAACTTCATTTTAACTATATTTCCCACCCAGCCGCGAAAAAATGCGAAATGAACATCTAATTAAGGCTGAGCGCTTTGACTGTTACAACACTCAACATTTACACATACCATAAATATTAGAGTGGTTGAAAAAAACAAACAAAATTTGGAAAGACGCAAACGTTGCTCCCCAGTATTTTTCCTTGTGAAAAAAGAAGAGACACTTATTTCTTTAACTTGTAAAACAAAGTGATTTCAGAGCTCCCGCTCGCCGTTTATATAAAGAAAATTGAGATGCTCCCAGTTTTCATGTTTTCATATTTTGTCAGTGCAAAAATTGTTTTTGCATGTTAAAATTCGTGTTTCACTGGGAAATATTCCTATTAGTTCACAGCTTCCGTCGATGGATAAAATGAGTGTGGCGCCTAAAAATATGTTGTGAAATTGAAATCGGTGAAACTAAATTTTGACAATATTACGTATTGTTTTGGGTTAAAAATCTACATTACGTAATCCTTATCGCTGATGACGAAGTCCATGCAAGCTTTTCAAAATTCAAAATAGCGGACAACATTTTTTAAATTGATCTGATTCTCTTGAAACTTTGTACGGGGGGTATTATGAGGTAGCTGACTTTGAATCCGATGTCATTTTTTCAAAATTTAAAATGCTGGACCGAATATGGCATCAATATTTTTAAAAGTGATTGTATTCTCTTGAAACCCTGTATTCGGCGGCTTATGATGTTTTTGATTTTTATTGCTTCAAATAAGAATACTTAGGGCCATTTTCTTAAGTAAACTCAAAGCCGTATCTGTCCGATAAAACCATTTTTGTGAAATTCGGGTTTGCAGGAAATATAAATTTTAAAGTTCACGGTCTTTATTATATTCAAAACACTCTGTCCTCAAAATACAGACTTTCCAAAAAAACTCGTTTCGTTTAGTTTTTAATTGACCGCCAGATAGGATATGCTATTTTGAATTTTGAAAGAATAGACACGGGACTCGAAACCAGCAACTTCAGAAACCCCCGAATACCAATTTTAAGGAGATTCAAAACACTTTGAAAAATGTTGACCTACGTATTAGGACCGCCATTTTTAATTTTTAAAAACTGATACCGAATTCCATATCAGCGATGACGTACGTAATCCCTTAATGCTGAATTTGAGTCCAAAACAATCCGCGGTGTGTTCAGAATTATCGCTTCAGTCTTACCGGCTTCAATTGCGCAACATATATTTAGGCGCTACGCGCGTTCTAAGCATCGAAGGCAGCTCTGAACTAACAGAAATATATGCCAAAAGATGAATTCTATCATGCAAAAAAAACATGAATTTACCTATATATTGACAAAATATTGTGACGAATACTAGCAACACTAAGGGGTACTATCATCTCTAAGCCGATACTGAGCAATGACTTGTATGCACAAACCAAATTAATCATTATGTCTACACATATGTCCATACAAGCAGCGGAGAGTAACGCACAAACACATGCATATATCTGAGATACTCCCAAAAGTATGCAATCATTTGTGCAAGTATCGCTCACATATACACGCGCATGGGCTATGAGAGAAGTTATAAAATCTTGCATCTGTAATTATAGCTGAAAAATTTATAGCTGATAACTAACTAGTAAATTCTGGAAATAGAAGCGCCTAGAAATATGGAACGAGGCAATCGAAGAGTATAAAATAGCCCAATCTGAGCAATCAGCAATCAGTTTGATTTAAGCATTCTCTCAGTTGCGAAGTATAAGTGTTATTGTGAAGTACTATAACAAAGGCCATTTTGCATTATTGAATAGTGGAGTTATTTATTCAACAGTTTAGTGATGCGAACGTTAGTAGAAGGTTGCAAATAAGAGGAATTGCACTAAATTCGTTACAATATGATAGTATGAAAATTGAAAACATTTCGATCTTTTTTTTATAAAAACGACTAGTGCGATCTCTAGAATCACTTTTTTTACAAAATAAAGGAATATGTGTCTGTTATTTTTGCACAAGAAACAAAATCGGGGGATAACGTTTGCGAATTATCTAAAAAGTGCATTTTTTAACCACTCTAATACATATGTACAAAAACAATTTCGACTCGAATATCATTGGGCGTGCTGCACTTTTTCATTTGATTAATTCTGATTTATTTTATTTTAGTTTTTTTATTGAACAGTACAAAGGAAAAAAAATACTGTTTTAATTACCATCATTTTCTTTGTAATTACCATTTCCATTTTGCATTTTACTATTGTATTGTATACTTTTTCTTATATTATAGATTCCACAAATTATCATGCTAACATTCGATGGTGCTGTAAATTTAAATAACTATGATCATTATTTGAAAATTTTCAATGGCAAGCGAAAAAATCCAAATAATTGTGCGATTCGCGGCACATTTTTCATGTCGCATGAGTATAGGTGAGTAAGAATATTAATTTGTAGGTGTAACGATGTAAATGTATGGCGATAACTTTTAATTTCTATATAACAAAATGTTCAAGGTGAAAAAAAGAATCGATTAACCCATGTCTGTCGGTCCATCGGTTTACGCGTCGGTAAAGTTGCGTGACTTTTGAAATTTCTTAATGAAATTTTTTTATGTATATTCCTTGGCGCTAATTTCCCACTATTATGAATGAGCAAAATTAGAGGATAGTAACTATTCTTTTTTTGAAAACTTTTGTACCCAACATAATAGCAACTATTTTTCTTATAGTAAATAGAAAGTACATATGAAAAACCAATTATTATTACGCTAGTCACAAAAATGCTTCGCTGAGTTGACACGGAATGACCCCTGCAAAAATATATACAATTGTATGGTTGGGTTTCTTCATATCAAGATAAAACGTGACAAATATATAAGTTTCTATTCAAGGCTTTAAAGTAAAATCTTTTACAAACAAAAGGCTCTTAATTAAATGTTTTATTCCTACGATGAAAAAAATTCTATGCTCTTTAAACTCTCGAAAATGAGAGAAAAATCCCTGACCAATGCAAGAAGGCACATGTCCCACTAAATAAACATACATGTACTCGCATACATGTTTGTAAATCTAGCATAAGATAAAATGTATAAAATCCAGAGGTTGCATTTAATGGTTAGCCAGAAAAAGAAATTCGACTCTTCGCGGATAATAATGACTTTATTCCCGAGATGTTCGGGCTAGTACCTTAATGGTGCTTGCTACCCGAACGTACGGGATCTGCATCCGGCAAAGGACCATCAACATCGATAACACTCCCCAAGGCTTTCCGGGGAGTCATTATCGCAACGACAACAACACCAACAGAGCACAACCATCGAGCACGTTTTGTGCTCGTGCCCTGCGCTTGACCAGCTAAGACTTCAGCTATTAGGGGTGATACAACTGTCATATCAAGAAGCAGCAATTGGCATAGGTCCTAGAAAGCGTCTTGTATTTGCCAAGAGGGAAACGTTTTTTTAAGACATAGGTCCAGGTTTCTAAATGGGGTTTTTGAAAGTGGTTGTTAAACTAACTTCTGGTAATACTACGGTCTCCTTCAGTCTATGTGAGGTCCACATAGACCGGCCAGATCAACCTAACCTAAGCTTAACATTATGTTACAAAAAAGAATCTGCAAATAATTGTTATTCCTTAAAAGTTAAACCAAAAAATGATGATGCGTCCGAAAGTATCATTTTGGGGTTCCGTAGGCACTGTATCCGGGAGCATTTGGTGATAATTCTAGACTTTCCAGGGATCATTTAGAACCATATAGAAACATTTTTTAATGATGTTGGGGTTATTCCGGGGCTATTTTGAGATCATTTCGATTTTTTTTTTTTTTGCACTGTTTCCAGATTATTTTGGAATCGATCTGATGCGGCTCGGAAAAGTTAATAAACAAATACGAAGTGTTATCACATCTTTGGAATGGGGCAGGGTAATGCTACAACAGTTGTCGGCCTGCTGTCGGATTATTATCGGTGAATTATCGACTTTCAATGGGTTTTTATCAGACCGCTTTTAACGTGTTATCGCGTTGTTAACGATATCGGAAAATCATGAACGTATTTGCTATCTACAAGATGTTGGCTTGTTTACCATTTTTTATAGATAATAACTCATATCTATCAGTTATCGGTTTGTTGTCAGCTTGTTATCACTGAATCATATTCTTGTTTGTGGCTTTTTATCGGTTTGTATCGACGGGTTATTAGTATATATGTCATAACAAACTGATGAATCGTCGGTAGTACTCTTACCAATAGCAAATCTGTAATACCCGGACTTAAACTCGATAACAGGTCAATAATTTTTCGATATCGGTCGATAACTTATCAATAACAAAGTTTCTAATAAAAATACAAAAATTTCTCGATGATAACTCGATAGTTTAGCAAAGCAAATTGACAATTTTTAAGAGATCAAATTGATAAATGTTCGATATATTTGCGATAAAAACCCCATACTGTGTCGCGTCGCTTACCGATGCAAACCCCGATAACACATCGAAAAACGTTTTTTATCGATAGCCCGTCTATACCTCGCCGAAAGCACGGTGATAATAAAATTGATAACTTTCCCTTTTCCCTTGCATTTCCTCCATTTACCGTTAGACACGGAAACATACAATATCGACATTGAAGAGTTGTTTAAAGAGCAAATATTACGTATTTGAAATATCGATTGTGGCAACTGTTATTTGCAATCTCTGCTAAATCATATGAGACCACGACTTTTCTTTAAACCCTTTACTACATATATGTTATTCTTTAACAAAATTTTGAAAATTCACGGCATTCCATTTTGTTCGCTGACGCTTAAAATGCTTTGAGCTTACATTTCTCTATGAAAGAGAAATGTGTCGCGTATTCGCAAAAAAATTCACATGATTCAATGTGTTGGCTGCCATTTGAAATTGTTTCAAGTTGTTTCACATTGCTTACACAGATATTCCATATTTTCGTTCTCGATTCCAGCGACTATAAAATATGGTCATACTTTTTAGCATGTTTCTAATTTCTTTATTTTTTACACAATTTTTGTCAGCACTGAAGCTTTCACTGTTTAGTCAAGCCGAAAAAAATTTGAACAAAGAGATTTATTTGATATTTCAAATAAAACTTCACTTTTGTTACCACTAAACTTGCGTAATTATGGCACATATGTACACACATACATACATATTTACATTCACAGAAATGAAAACTATCAAGGCCTCTTTGAAATTTTGTAAAGAAGTTAAAGTGTTGTGATTTTGGAACACATTCTAATTTGACAGTGACAGCTTTTTTCAATAATTCTGCTAGATAAATGAACCGATTGGGTTCATATATAGGAAGAAGGTCAAAATGTATCCCGTCGATACCGACCTTTAATAAGGGTGAGGGTGAAAGATTATTTTTACTTCTACGACGTCAAGAACCTCTCTATGCTATTTCGACTGATAAGCTTTTTCGGAGGATAAATACCCAAACTTCATTTTCTGAGCGAAACAAAAACTGCTTTTTTCCGAGGTAAAGAAATTCAAAAACTCTGTCCTAACGAAATAAAAAACTCAAAAAGTACTATTATTTTCTGAGGGAACCAAAAAAGTATGCAGATAACTACTATTTTCCGTTCGAAATAAAAAACTTAGAAAGGTTTCTGCTATTTTCTAAGGGAAATAATAGACTCAAAGAGGAGTTATATTTTTCAGTACGAAATAAAAGACAAAAAAGTAAGTACTTTTTCCCGTACGCAACACAAAAAGGTCAATACATATATCAAAAAGGCTGCCATATATGAAACACAGGAAACAAATGCTATTTTCAGAGAAAAATAAAAAAATCAAAAGATAAACACTATTTTCTGAATACGAAGAAATTCGAAAATTAAAGACTCTTTTCGGAATAAAATAAAAAGCTCCAACGAGGATTTTTGTGAGATAAATGTAAAACGAGCAAAGAAGCTACTTTTTATTTAACATTTTCTGCGAGAACAAAAACACTCAAAAAATTACTACTATTTTTTTTTTTTTAAGAAATAAAAAGCTCGGAAAGTTACTACCTTTTTATACTCAGTTGAGCAGAGCTCACAGAGTATATTAAGTTTGATTGGATAACGGTTGGTTGTACATATATAAAAGAATCGAGATAGATATAGACTTCCATATATCAAAATAATCAGGATCGAAAAAAAAATTTGATTGAGCCATGTCCGTCCGTCCGTCCGTCCGTCCGTTAACACGATAACTTGAGTAAATCTTGAGGTATCTTGATGAAATTTGGTATGTAGGTTCCTGAGCACTCATCTCAGATCGCTATTTAAAATGAACGATATCGGACTATAACCACGCCCACTTTTTCGATATCGAAAATTTCGAAAAACCGATAAAGTGCGATAATTCATTACCAAAGAAATACAAAGCGACGAAACTTGGTAGATGAGTTAAATTTACGACGCAGAATAGAAAACTAGTAAAACTTTGGACAATGGGCGTGGCACCGCCCACTTTTAAAAGAAGGTAATTTAGAAGTTTCGCAAGCTGTAGTTTGTCAGTCGTTGAAGATATCATGATGAAATTTGGCAGGGACGTTACTCCTATTACTATATGTACGCCAAATAAAAATTTGCAAAATCGGAGAAGGACCACGCCCACTTTAAAAAAAAAAAATTTTTTAAAGTAAAATTTTAACAAAAAATTTAATATCTTCAACAGCATATAAGTAAATTACGTCAACATTCAACTCCAGTAATGATATGGTGCAACAAAATACAAAAATAAAAGAAAATTTCAAAATGGGCGTGGCTCCGCCCTTTTTCATTTAATTTGTCTAGGACGCCATAAGTCGAACAAAAATTAACCAATCCTTTTGAAATTTTGGTAGGTGCATAGATTTTATGATGTTAACTGTTTTCTGTGAAAACGAGCGAAATCGGTTGATGCCACGGACAGTTTTTATACACTGTCGTTCGTCTGTCCTTCCGCATGGCCGTTAACACGATAACTTGAGCAAAAATTGACATATCTTTAATGAACTTAGTTCACGTACTTACTTGAACTCACTTTATCTTGGTATGAAAAATGAACGAAATTCGACAATGACCACGCCCACTTTTTCGATATCGAAAATTACGAAAAATTAAAAAAATGCCATAATTCTATACCAAATACGAAAAAAGGGATGAAACATGGTGAGGTAATTTGATTGGTTCATTGACGTGAAATATAACTTTAGAAAAAACTTTATAAAATGGTTGTGACACCTACCATATTAAGTAGAAGAAAATGAAAAAGTTCTGCAGGGCGAAATAAAAAACACTTAAAATCGTGGCAGGTATTACATATATAAATAAATTAGCGGTATCCAACAGATGATATTCTGAGTCACCCTGGTCCACATTTTGGTCGATATCTGGAAAACGCCTTCACATATACAACTACCACCACTCCCTTTTAAAACTCTCATTAATACCTTTAATTTGATACCCATATCGTACAAACACATTCTAGAGTCACCCCTGGTCCACCTTTATGGCAATATCTCGAAAAGGCGAACACCTCTAGAATGAAGGCCCACTCCCTTTTAAAAATACTTATTAACACCTTTCATTTGATACCCATATCGTACAAACAAAGTCTAGAGTCACCCCTGGTCCACCTTTATGACAATATCTCGAAAAGGCGAACACCTATAGAAATAAGGCCCCCTCCCTTTTAAAGTACTCATTAACACCTTTCGTTTGATATCCATATAGCACAAACGAATTCTAGAGTCACCCCTGGTCCACCTTTATGGCGGTATCTCGAAACGGCGTCCACCTATGGAACTAAGGATTACTCCCTTTTAAAATACCCATTAACACCTTTCTTTTGATACCCATATTGTACAAACAAATTCTAGGGTCAACCCTGGTCCACCTTTATGGCGATATCTCGAAAATGCGACCACCTATACAACAACCACCACTCCCTTTTAAAACCCTAACTAATACCTTTAATTTGATACCCATATCGTACAAACACATTCTAGAGTCACCCCTGGCCCACCTTTATGGCGATATTTCGAAACGGCGTCCACCTATAGAACTAAGGATTACTCCCTTTTAAAATACTCATTAACACCTTTCGTTTGGTACCCATATTGTACAAACAAATTCTATTGTCACCCCTGGTCCACCTTTATGGCGATATCTCGAAAATGCGACCACCTATACAACAACCACCACTCCCTTTTAAAACCCTAATTAATACCTTTAATTTGATACCCATATCATACAAACACATTCTAGAGTCACCCCAGGTCCACCTTTATGGCGATATTTCGAAACGGCGTCCATCTATAGAACTAAGGCCCACTCCCTTTTAAAATACTCATTAACACCTTTCGTTTGATGCCCATATTGTACAAACAAATTCTAGGGTCACCCCTGGTCCACCTTTATGGCGATATCTCGAAACGGCGTCCACCTATGGAACTAAGGATTGCTCACTTTTAAAATACTCATTAACACCTTTATTTTGATACCCATATGGTACAAACAAATTCTAGGGTCACCCCTGGTCCACCTTTGTGGCGATATCTCGAAACGGCGTCCACCTATGGAACTAAGGATTGCTCCCTTTTAAAATACTCATTAACACCTTTATTTTGATACCCATATTGTACAAACAAATTCTAGGGTCAACCCTGGTCCACCTTTATGGCGATATCTCGAAACGGCGTCCACCTATGGAACTAAGGATTGCTCCCTTTTAAAATACTCATTAGCACCTTTATTTTGATACCCATATGGTACAAACAAATTCTAGGGTCACCCCTGGTCCACCTTTGTGGCGATATCTCGAAACGGCGTCCACCTATGGAACTAAGGATTACTCCCTTTTAAAATACTCATTAACACCTTTCTTTTGATAACCATATTGTACAAACAAATTCTAGGGTCACGCCTGGTCCACCTTTATGGCGATATCTCGAAAAGGCGTCCACCTATGGAACTAAGGATTACTCCCTTTTAAAATACTCATTAACACCTTTCGTTTGGTACCCATATTGTACAAACAAATTCTATTGTCACCCCTGGTCCACCTTTATGGCGATATCTCGAAAATGCGACCACCTATACAACAACGACCACTCCCTTTTAAAACCCTCATTAATAACTTTAATTTGATACCCATATCGTACAAACACATTCTAGAGAAACCCCTGGTCCACCTTTATGGCGATATTTCGAAACGGCGTCCACCTATAGAACTAAGGCCCACTCCCTTTAAAAATACCCATTAACACCATTCGTTTGATACCCATATTGTACAAACAAATTCTAGAGTCAACCCCGATCCATCTTTATGGCGATATCCCTAAATGGCGTCTACCTATAGAACTATGGCCCACTCCCTGATAAAATACTCTTTAATGTCTTTCATTTGATACACATGTCATACAAACACATTCCAGGGTTTCCCTCGGTTCATTTTCCTACATGGTTATTTTCCCTTATGTTGTCACCATAGCTCTCAAATGAGTATGTAATGTTCGGTTACACCCGAACTTAACCTCCCTTACTTGTTATGATTAGAATTATCTTGGTCCCAGGACATAGTGATATGCTACTTTTTTCCGTGATAAATAAGTAGCTCTTTAACCACGCTGCGCTTACCATTTAGCTATAAAGCGGTGGTTTGTTTTGACTGATAAAATCCTACTTCTATTCCTTTTTACCAAATATATTAGATCAGCGTTGCTCCATCTGTTGCAAGACACTGATAATGTTGGATTTGTTTATTGTCAATTACTTTATTGTTGCTAAATGGTTAGCACAGCGTGCCTAAAGCATACTGATGATGAAGGCTTAGCACCCTTAGAAATTGATTTATCTGCGCAGCTATGGCAGGTTTTCTGAAAAATTGTTTACTTACTATTCCAAAAACAAAACACAATTTTTCAATTATAGAAAAATTTAAAAAAAAACAATAATAATTACAAAAAATTATTGTTCTGGCCTTGAGCTCGTTTCGAACCTTGAATCCTTTATCAGTAGGCCGATAAAACAAAAATATAAGTAGCTACTATTTTCTGAAAAAAAAACAAAAACCTCAAAAGGTACGAATCATTTTCCAAAAAAAAATAAAAACTATTTTCTGAAATGAACGAAAAACTAAAGAAAAAATTACTATTTATTAACAATTTTCAGTCAGAGCTAAAACACTGAAAAAATAAAATAAATAAATAAATGTAAGGCGCGATAACCTCCGAAGAGATCTAAGGCCGAGCTTCTCTTCCAATTTGCGTCATGCTCCTCTTGATTTTTCCCTACAAATTGGCCGGACGGGACCTACATTTTTTATGCCGACTCCGAACGGCATCTGCAAGGCAGATGAGTTTTCACTGAGAGCTTTTCATGGCAGAAATACACTCGGAGCGCTTGCCAGATACTGCCGAGGGGCGACCCCGCTTAGAAAAATTTTCTTCTAATCAAAAAGTAACTACTATTTTTGAAAGAAATAAAAAACTCGAAAAGTTACTACTTTTTTTACGATTAGGATTATTTGGGTTCGGACCATAGTGTTATACTATTTTCTGTGAGACAGAAAGAACTCAAAAAGGAACTACTATTTTTCTGTGAAATAAAAATATTTGGCAGAGTTAAAAACCCCAAAACGGAACCAATATTTTTCGCACGAAGTAAAAAACTCAATAGGAAGCTACCATTTTCTAAGAAAAATACAAAACTCAAAAGACACCTACTTTCTGATATAAATGAAAACTTTATTACATTACTTTCTGCGAGTACTAAAACACTCAAAGAGTAACCACAATTTTTGTTAAAGAAAAAGAAAACTCGCGAGACCTGCTCATGTTGCTTTATACAATTGTTTTTGTTATTGATATTAGAGAAAAATTGCAAAGTTTACAAACGGCTATGGTTACTAGGACATGTTTCTGAATTTCACTTCTTCATCAGCTGGCTTCTCGGGAGCTGAGTATTGAACTCGAAATCTCAAACATTCATACCTTATACTAGTGTAAAAGTAGGTGCCTTTAACCATTCTGCCATATGAAATCCCCGCTGCGCGCCTATAATTACACCACATAATTAGGATTAAAAAGCATATAGAAATAGTGTGTACCTAAATAGTTAATAATGAAGGAATAGCAACAAACAGCGGGCTGGGGCATTCATATGGCTGAGTGGTTAAAGGCATCTGCCTTTACACTAGTATGAAGTATGAATGTTTGAGATTTCGAGTTCAATACTCAGCTCCCGAGAAGCCAGGTGTTGAAGAAGTGAAATTCAGAAACAGTAACAGTTATCAATAATAATTATTTTCTCAAAATGTTCTAAACTCATAAAAAAGAATCAATCAACTTATCTACAGTCTGTGTAGAAAGGAAAGTATTGGTGTACTTCTTATTTAGGTGGTATTACCCTTTTAGTATGATTTTTTTGATTCAAATAAATAGCATATATCTGCAATCCCCAATTTTAGCACATTTCCAAAATAAATCACATACAATTTATCGTTTCTTATTACTAGCCCACGACTGTAACTAAATATGTAGAAATCGCTCACAAAAAAAGTGTTTGCTGTTAAGAAGTAAAAATTTTCCCTTTTTAGCTGAATAGGTATTTTTTTCTTTTATATATTTTGCGTACGTATATATATGTGTCGGCAAGTAGCAAAATTGCGTTTGAAATAATTTTCGCTTGTTTGCACTATTTCGCTTATATTTCCTTGTAGTTGCATGCATTTCCAAATTTGTTGTTATTATTGCAACTACTAGAAAAAGTTGCATTTGAATTGAAGTTTACTCATTTATCGTACTTGAAGCCCTAAAACCATTTTGCATATATTTGGCAGTGCGTGGCGCATTGAAAGTCTACTTTACGCGACTCCAGGGCGTATACGTAACTTTCCTTTTTCGTAAGCTTTTTCAGTTCTACACTTTTAAAAAGTGAATTTTTTGTTTGTTTTTTGTTGAAAATTGATAGCACGGACAATTTGCGCAGCAGTAGATTACCATATGTCTTCTAGTGAATGCTTCCAGCTGAGGGTGTGTGAGTGTGTTGCGTGTCAGTCAAAAGTGGTGAAGTGCTACTGTGTTTGCATGAATCTCTCAAAGCTTACATCAATTGTGGGTGCATGAGTGCTGCAAAATGTGTTGAAGGCTGCAGTGTGAATTGTGAATGGTTTAGTTCTTTTTTTTTTTTTTTTTTTGGTGAGTGATACATAGCTGCGTTTTGGCTTTAAAGTGGTGAAGCTAGAGAACTCATTGAAATATTTCTTAGTATGGAAAAAATCTTCCTACTTCTTGTCCTTATGCAATAAACTCAGGGTTTGGAAATAACAGCAAAAATCATACAGTAAGAATTATGCGATTGGTACTACACATACTGTAGATAAATTGATAGAATTTTATTTTTATAATTTTTATTTTGAGTTCTTTATTCCTCTCAAAAAATAAAACATTTTTTGATTTTTTTATTTTGTTCAGAAAAAGTAATTTCATACTTAGTTTTTTTATAGCTTGGAAAATACTGCAAATTAAAAAAAGTATCTAGTTTTTAGGATTGAGTGTTACTCTCGAAAAAAGTATTAGTTTTTCTTTGAATTTTTTGTATAGCTAATAAAATATAAATGGTCTATTTTTCTCGGATAATAATAGCTATTTTCTGAGTTTCTTGTTTCGCTCGAACAAAATTAGTTACGTTTAGAAAATAGTATTTCTTCCCTTAATTTTTTTTTTTCTCAGAAAATAGTATTTTTTTTAGTTTTTTATTTCCCTCAGAAAAAAGTACTCATTTCTCAAGTTTTTTATAATGCTCGGAAGATATAACCCAGTTTTTAAGTATTTAATTTCTCTCACAAAATAGTAGTATATTTTTGATTTTTTTATTTTGGCCCGAAAAGAACCGTTTTTTTTTGCGTTTTTTCGTACCGAAAAATATAAATGTTTTTTGAAATTTAAATTTCGATTAAAAAAAACAATCGTTTTTGTTTTTATCGGCCTGTTGATAAATGAGTCAAGGTTCGATTCGAGCTCAAGGCCAGAACAATAATTTTTTTCTAATGATAATTATTGTTATTTTTTAATTTTTCTAAATTTGAAAAATTGTATTTTTGTTTTTGGAATAGTAAGTAGAAAATTTTTCAGACAACCTGCCATAGCTGCGCAGATAGATCCATTTCGAAGGGTGCTAAGCCTTCATCATCAGTACGCTTTAGGCATGCTGTGCTAACCATTTAGCTATACAGCGGTGGTGTGTTTGACTGGCAAATTTGCTACTTCTATTCCTTTTTACCAACCATATTTATTCAGCGTTGCGCCATCTGGTGCAAATCACTGATAATGTTGGATTTTTGTTTATTGTCAATTACTTTGTTTGACATTCCCAAGTGCTCATGGTTTATTAACAATTGTTTTTGTTTTTATCGGCCTGTTGATAAATGAGTCAAGGTTCGATTCGAGCTCAAGGCCAGAACAATAATTTTTTTCTAATGATAATTATTGTTATTTTTTAATTTTTCTAAATTTGAAAAATTGTATTTTTGTTTTTGGAATAGTAAGTAGAAAATTTTTCAGACAACCTGCCATAGCTGCGCAGATAGATCCATTTCGAAGGGTGCTAAGCCTTCATCATCAGTACGCTTTAGGCATGCTGTGCTAACCATTTAGCTATACAGCGGTGGTGTGTTTGACTGGCAAATTTGCTACTTCTATTCCTTTTTACCAACCATATTTATTCAGCGTTGCGCCATCTGGTGCAAATCACTGATAATGTTGGATTTTTGTTTATTGTCAATTACTTTGTTTGACATTCCCAAGTGCTCATGGTTTATTAACAATTGTTTTTGTTTTTATCGGCCTGTTGATAAATGAGTCAAGGTTCGATTCGAGCTCAAGGCCAGAACAATAATTTTTTTCTAATGATAATTATTGTTATTTTTTAATTTTTCTAAATTTTTGAAAAATTGTATTTTTGTTTTTGGAATAGTAAGTAGAAAATTTTTCAGACAACCTGCCATAGCTGCGCAGATAGATCCATTTCGAAGGGTGCTAAGCCTTCATCATCAGTACGCTTTAGGCATGCTGTGCTAACCATTTAGCTATACAGCGGTGGTGTGTTTGACTGGCAAATTTGCTACTTCTATTCCTTTTTACCAACCATATTTATTCAGCGTTGCGCCATCTGGTGCAAATCACTGATAATGTTGGATTTTTGTTTATTGTCAATTACTTTGTTTGACATTCCCAAGTGCTCATGGTTTATTAACAATTGTTTTTGTTTTTATCGGCCTGTTGATAAATGAGTCAAGGTTCGATTCGAGCTGATGATGAAGGCTTAGCACCCTTCGAAATGGATCTATCTGCGCAGCTATGGCAGGTTGTCTGAAAAATTTTCTACTTACTATTCCAAAAACAAAAATACAATTTTTCAAATTTAGAAAAATTAAAAAATAACAATAATTATCATTAGAAAAAAATTATTGTTCTGGCCTTGAGCTCGAATCGAACCTTGATTGGAAAAAATTTAATTTTTAAGTTCTTTATTTTGTAGGAAAATAGTGATATGTTTTTGAGTTTTTTCATTTATCTCAGAAAATGGTACTAATTTTTTTGGGCAGGGAAATAAATTTTTTTTTTAGTTTTTTATTTTACTAAGAAAAAAAAGTAGTTATAATTTTTCTCGAAAAGTAGTTGTTACTTATTGAGTGTTTTTTTTTCTGTCAGAAAGTAATATCCCATCTACATATGAGACACATGACGTCAGAAGGCACTGTCTAGTCAGAATACCCGATACGAGTATACAGTCCCATCTTTTTAATGATAGGAATAACCATCCAGGGCTCATCTCCAAAATTTGGAAACCTTTTATTACAAACAAACATTTGTAATTGGATTCGCCCATCAGCAATGATTCATCAAAATGCCCGAGAGCATTTCTGCCATGAAATCCTTTCCAGTGAACACTCATCTGCCTTGCAGATGCAGTTCGGAGTCGGCATAAAACATATACATATGTTCCGTCGCGCCAATTTGTAGGGTAAATTAAAAGGAGCATGATGCAAGTTGGAGGAGAAGTTCAAAAATTTCCTTAGAACGCAAACTCGAATACAATGCTCTACTGCTCACTACTATGAAATAAATAAATGTTAAGTAATTAGAGATGCCCGCTATCTAGGATGAGCCAGATAATTTTATAAAGAAATGCAATCGCCAGGGGTAAATCAACATTTGCTCTATGCGCGTGTGGGTTAAATTAGAAAACAGAAAATATATAACCACAAACTAAAAGTGCCTTGCAAAGCCCAGCAAAACTAATTGAAAGCCCTTCTTTGTTGTTCAAAGCTGTTGCTACCGCAGTGTGCATTAAAACAACAACAATCAAAAGCAATAAAATAATTCAATTTCTATACAAATGTATCAGATATTATTTTTATTGCAACAAAGCCCAAAATCTAAACAAAGATATATATTAGATTAACATCAATGTACATATTATTTACTGTACCACAATATCAAACATACAAAAATGGGTTATATAAGTATGTATATGTGTGATGTTGACTTCTAAGCGTGTATGCTAGCTTTGTATGCGGTTGTAAACGGATGTATAGCACGTCAATAAAATCAAAACAATGCATTTTACAAAGATTTAACATATTCCAATTATAACCTCACCCCGTTCGTCTTCATTTCTTCCGTGTGCTGGTATGTGTGTGCATTTGCTGCTATTGTTTTTTTGTTGTTACTGCTGTTGTGTGCTCCTTGTTGTTGTTAGTTTGGTTTATGTTATTCTGTGGCTTTTGTTTTACTTTTATATGGTAAACAAGTAATTTAATTCAGCATACAAAAAAAAGTTTTGTAAATTTAATTTCTATTTTGTTAGTGCTTTTGTTGTTGTTCATATTCAACAATAGACACCGTTGTTCGGAGCTTTGCTCACACTTCACATTTCACTCAATGTGTTTCCTCGATTTTTTAGGTTATGCTGCTCAATTTTTTGGCAACCTAACTCCTGTTTTTTTGTTTTTGTGCTATTTTATTGCATGCGGTTTATTCTTTTGTTTGAATTACGCAAACTTAAAATTTTGCTTTGTTGTTATGTTAATGCAGGAAAACTTTTAATGTTAGTTGCATAAAATATATTTTGCTGAAAATTGAAGTAAAAGCTTGATGAGGGTCCCCTGCCACAGCAAAACTGATAGGAACGAATTTGTTGATGACACGCCTAAGTAGCAGAGGTACCAACCTTGACATGAGCATCGTTTAAGGCTACATTATAGCCTCCACTAAGATATCTTTTAAGAACACCCTGGAAAAGCGGGATGGCGGTGACAAAGAACTGGCAACCCCCTAATCCAGGGTGTCATGCGGGCCGTGCCTATTGGACGATTTGAAGCCAGGAGATAAATTCGGCTATATTCGAACGGAGCCTTCCCGATACCGGGCCACCTCGGCAAGTATTGGTGGCCTTAACACAGCAATGGGCGCTGCTGTGGGGGACGGTTGTTCCCCCGTCGGGCAGGTGGTCGTACTCATTATCTAATTCTAATAAGGACAATGACATGAGGAGAACTGCGACTGCCAAGGCCGACAAAAACGCATTAAGCGATGCGCCGGACTCGGGGAGCGAGAGTAGTGCTGATTCAATGAATTCCTATTTGGGAAAGCATACAAATAAAATCGGAGGAGTAGAGTGGAGAAGGGTACGGTGCAAAGGAATTAAGAGAGCGCTCTCGCAGTACCGGGCAGCACTAAGAATTGTCTAACGCCTGGGGGCAGTGGTCGACCCAACAGAAGCCTAGATCGAGCGCTTGGAATGGTCCCATGAGGCGGTAGAAGTAGGTTTAGTAGGCGGTTCAAAATGTTTGCTGCGAGAAACCATCGTTACTGCAACCGGTACGAGGAGGAAGAAGCGTCAAATGGCAGAATGAAGAAGCAATGTTCGGCGGAAGACGACAAGCCAGCTTTCAAGAGGCAGAAAGACAAGGTCCCAGAGCTGAGAAGAGGGCAGTCGCATACACAAGACAGGTAGGCCTAAGGCTGTATTATATTGAGCTCCGAACGTGATATATCAATGTATGATTGGATGGTTCTTGAGAGACCATCCTTCTTCGACCATGCCGTATATCAGCTTCATGTCCACCTAAAGAGTGTAGAGAAGGGATGAACCTTTAGAAACCCTAGGTAAACGAACTGGATTAAATTCCAGAAACAGGTGGAAATAAAACTTGGACAACCCAAAGAGGTTGCCAATGTGGAGGAACTGAAGGAGTCTAATGAATTCCTAACAAGGACACTTATGACTGCGTATAACAAAGCTTGACCTCTGTAAAGATTTAGAGGGAAAGCGAAGCCGCCATGGTGGAGCAATGAGCTGAGTCCTCTAAGAAGACAGGTAAAAAAATGATTAAGCTAGCAAAGACCGCGGAAAGCGAAGCGTGACGGGACGAGTAAAGGCATCTACTGAGGATCTACAAGCGTGAAATTTTCAGGGCGAAGTGAGTGGAAAAGTTTTTGTATGGACATAGAGTGCTCCAGCGAAACAGCACGATTGAAAAAAGTACTAGCAAGTGGACACATAATCCAGGGACTAATAAAGAAAGAGAACGGAGAATGGTCACGTAATAGTGAGGAATCCCTATTCCCAGAGCCAGCAGACAGCACTCACATTTCGATCATGGAGCGGGTAGTGCCGGTGACCGATACCAAGATCGGATGGGCGGTGAAGACTTTTAGTTTAAATCGCCGGGCCCAGATGGTATATTCCCGGCCATGCAACACGTTTCAAGTAGAGCGGTCGTGGAATGGCTTAAAATAATATTCGATGGGTGCATAAGACTTAATAATATACCGCACTCTTGGAGAACTGCTCGTGTATCTTTCCTACCAAAGGCGGTAAGATCGGTCACTTGTATCCCAAAGACTATAGTCCCACTAGCTTCCCATCATTTCTGCTCAAAACCTTTGAGAGGCTGATAGATGTCTACATAAAATTCAACGTGGATGAAAAACTGCTCTCCACAACACAACATGCGTACACCAAAGGCAAGTCAGTAGACACCGCATTGCATAGGGAGGTAATAAGCATAGAGAAAGCCCTGGAATATAAGGAAGATGCTCTAGGAGTCTTCTTAGACATTGTCAGGGCTTTCAACAATGTTTCTAACCGGGCAATAAAGGATGGTTTTAATTATGTTAAAGTACATCCAGCTTTAACCAGATGGATCGGCTGCATAGAGGAAGCCCCGGAATATAAGGAATATGCTCTAGGAGTCTTCTTTGGCATTGCCGAGGCTTTCAACAATATTTCTAAACGGGCAATAATGGATGATTTTAATTACAATAAAGTACATCCAGCCTTAACCAGATAGATCGCCTGCATGTTAAATTGTAGGAAGATCACATCACAATGGGTATTGTACGAGGCCATGAAATCAGTGAACAGGGGCATGCCGCAGGGGGGGGTGCCATCACCTCTGCTATGGACGCTAGTCATCAACCAACTACGCAGGCGATTCATAAAACTTACGTCTTACGCAGATGACGTTCCAATTTTCATAAATGGAAAGTGCTTTAGTGCGATTAGCTCTTTCATACCTGGGCATCTAATATCAGGTTGAAAGCCAACGCAGATATGATGGTTTACAAGGGGTACAACGTCCCAAATTGGACCAGGCCTAAGTTAGGTGGGGTGACCCTACATCAGAAACCTAGGAATTATCCTAGACAGTAAGCTGTCATGGAAGCTCGAACGTGGAGGAGAGGGTGAAGTAGGCTTCAAATGCATGTAAAGAATGCACGGGTGTATGTGCGGCTTATCGCCCTCTCTTTCTCATTGAGTTTTACAGTGATTGTAAAGCCTATTCTATAGTATGGAGTTCTTGGTTGGTTGAAAGCCACACAAAAAACAACATATCTCAAAAAATTAGAAGGGGTATGCAGAATATCGATGCTTAGCATTACGGGAGCCCTGAAGATAACCCCGACGGCGGCACTGTATGCCATTCTGCACATTCCACCTGTAGACCTGGTAGCAAAGAACATAGTGTTAACAACAGCAACCATGCTCGGTGCGTCGACGCAACTTGAGCGCGGACTATACGGCCATAGTAGTATAGCGTCATCAATCACAAGACGAACAGACTACGCGCCTCGAGGGTGATCTTAAGCCCACAATAGAGGTGGATGGTTGGCGCAAGGGTGCTCAAATGGCGGACGAGGCGATACATGTATATACAGGTGGTTCCAAAGTAGTGGAAAAAGTAGGGTCTGCAGTATACTGCGGTTATCCGGAAATAATCCTACAAGTTACCAGATTACTCTAGCGTTTTTCAAGCGCAAATATTAGCCGTAACCAAAGCAGTAGAAACACTGGAAGAGAATAGCATAGGCTGCAACCGTGTTAACTTTTATATTGTCAGTCAAGTAGGAATTAAGGCAATAATTTCGCATAGCACAGCACCTGAATGCGTGTTAGAGTGTAAGCAGTCTCTGGACAGAATCGGGACAGGGAGAAGCATACATCTTAATTGGGTCCCAGGGCATATGAGAATAGATGAGAATGAAAAAGCAGACTGGGCGAGATTAAGCGAAGGCGAGAGGTGCACATTATCGG
Source organism: Eurosta solidaginis (assembly GCF_040869045.1). NCBI lineage: Eukaryota > Metazoa > Arthropoda > Insecta > Diptera > Tephritidae > Eurosta > Eurosta solidaginis. The sequence continues at coordinate 262,175,739 of NC_090322.1, read as the reverse complement.
CCAAGCGGGAAAGGCGTGGGTTCTAGCGCGGAGCTGTAAAGTGTCGAAGACCATGTATATGTCTTACAACCTTAGAATAACAAAGTTGCTTCTATCATTAAAAAAGAAGACTTTAGACTTACGACGAATATTCTGGCTGGACACTGCCTTCTGGCGTCGAATGCATTTAAATTAGGATTGGTCAGTGATAGCAGATGTAGGAATTGGGGAATGAAGGAGGAAACGATCGAGCACGTTCTGTGCTCGTACCCTGCATTTGCCAAGCTAATACTCCCGCTATTAAGGGTGATACAGCAGTCCTAGAAACCGACTAGTATTTGCCAAGAGGACGGAGTTTTTTTATAACATAGGTCCTGGTTTTTGATATGGTTTTTCAGTTTGGTCGTTAAAAGAAATTTCTGGTAACACTACCGACTCATTCAGTCTATGTGAGGTCCTCACGGACAGGTCATTTCCACCTAACTTAACCATACCATCGGAACCATTTGATTTCTCATCATACACTTACGTTCATAAAAAGGTTTAAAAATGGCTTATGTCTAGGACATTGTTAGGATAATATTAGCTGCTTCTTGGTAACAGAATTATGTAGCTGAGACTTTATGCAGGTAAGTCCAGGACACGAATAAAATACAGACTCACCAGTTTTGGTTTTGTGCATGTCAATCTGATTGATACACCTACCGTTTCTAGAATAACACCCTCCTTTGCCATATCATTCACCTGTTCGTGGCCATGTGTGCCCAAGTGTCCGTGTGTATGTTTTAAAAACACTGGCATCTGAAAGACCTTTCAGTCATATGTACCGTGAAATATCATGCGTTATTAAGCGCCTTATTTGATGTTACCTCAACATATGTAGGAATAGAATGGAATTTGTATGAGGTTGTTATTTTAGCATAGACACGAAAATAAATGTACACACATAAATATGTATGTGCTTGTAGTAAAATTCTTCTACGTTAGAGGAAATAACTATTGGATGCCCAATATTTCTACCACTGAATTGGTAAACTCGAGTATAAACAGACTATTTCAACAAAATCTACGATTAGCACTTGTAAATAGTTCGAGAAGCTATTACAAACAAGCCACGATATTAAATCCCTTGAAATACTAGTGAAGTATTCCTTGGCCTCCTCTTCTCTGGCCTCGTATCCATCTACGTCTCTATCTCCCTCTTTGTTTCCCTCTTCGTCACCTTCTCCGTCTCTGCGTCCATATCAGTTTAGTCATTACAATAAACTTCTGGGAACACTATGGACTCACTCAGTCTATTTGAGGTCCTCATGTACCGGCCAGTTCAACCAAACCTAACACTGGAAGATGCTGTGGCAGTTGAAAGAACTTGAAAGTAATAACATTTGATTACTTCGCGAATTTATGCTGCATTTAATGAAATATTTATTTATTTTATTTTTAAACGGTTTTATTTAGCTTGAGTTGACAGGCAGGCCGCATGGCCGCATGCACGGCCGTTGTGAACGAATCTTGTAATTGAAATTTAAGTAACATCCAGATAAGCTACAAGCTTGAAACTTGGAATATAGTTCAGAACCCGATGAAAATGTAATAATAAGAAAAAAGCGCCGCTAGGTGGCGCATGGATCGAGATATTCGCAAAATTCGCATTTTTGGTCCGATTTGGCTCATATTTGGAACACATAATACATGCAAGAATAGAAATCGCTCTGTGAAAAAAATCGCCGCTGGGTAGCGCATGGATCGCTATATTCACAAAAATCGTATTTGTGGTCCGATTTGACTCATATTTGGAACAAATATTGCATACAGTCCAGTAGAAGTGACATCAAAATATTTTGGTATAGTATACGTGGCGCAGAGTCGAGTAAAGTCTTTGGAAGGATTATGTATTGAGGACTTAGGTTGTAACAAATTGTCAGGAAAGAGTCCTTGTAATAATGAGTCACTAAATGAACTAAATAGAATGAGAAATATTAGGCAATAAAATAAAGACTAAAAACTTGAAAATAAAATAATTATAAAAAAAAAGTTTTTAGTTAAACGGTTTTATTGAAAACAATACTTACATGAAATAATAATAATAAGAAAAGCTAGAAAATAATTAGGTACGTCCTAGCTACTAGTCATCATACTCCTTATCAATCCAGGGCATTGATCAGACAATTAAATAAAAGCGTTGGGCGCATGAAATTTCTAAAAATGTGACTGATTAAGGTTCAGTTAGTTTTACTTATGACTATCAATAGAAATATGACGCGTCCAAGGCTTTTATTTAATTATCTGATCAATGCCCTAGATTGATAAGAATTGTGATGACTAGTATCTATGACGTACCTAATTATTTTCTAGCTTTTCGTATTATTATTACTTCATGCAAGTATTGTTTTCAATAAAACCGTTTAACTTAAAAAATTTTTTTAATTATTTTATTTAAATATAAACTGAACTTTTTTGTCTTTGTTGAAAATATTTTCGAGTCCTCTTATTATTTTATTGAAATTAATTATTTGGATGCAATTAAAAGCTATTTTTTAATGATGATAAAGAAGTATAACTTCTCACGTACACTGCCCCTAAATATGCTTTTGTGGCGGAGAAAAAAAAAAAAACATATTAGCAGTTTGCAAACAAATAGAACTAATAAGATTGCATTTGTACTATTCTCTATTTGTTTATTAAAAATACAGTCATTGTACACATGTCACGTGATCGTACTAAAATTAATAGATCTATTCAATTGTGCAAACGCTTCCGCATATAAAAGTAAACAACTACCAGGATAGAACAAAAGCTCTTTGTTCAATATTTGTTGTACTTGAAATTTTATCAGGTTATTTGCCCAGAAACTTCCTCAAGCTATAAAGAGATAAACTAATTAGCATTTACTTCAATTCATTTAACCTTAATTAAAAAGTATTGTTATTCCTCAAATTCAGAGGAAAAAGCTTTTGTTGTTTTCTTTTTTTGCACAACAAAATTTTGTATAAATAGCGCCCACAAAATTTAATTTGCTTCAGCTTAAACTTAACAATCGACAGAGAGTTTTAAAATCAAATGAATTCGCGCAGTTTCTACGCGATCCTATATTTCGTCCTTAGCTGTTTTTTGGCCAAAACGAATTCGGAATATCGCATTTTTCATGGCGCTAATTGGGAGATACAGGATAGCCCCTATGTGGTATCCATAAATTATCGCGACAAATATAACTGCACTGGTTCTTTAATTACTATGGATTTAGTGGTTTCAGCTGCGCATTCTTTCAAGGATTTAAGCGAGCGTTACTACACTGTTGGAGGTGGTGTATCCGATTTAAATGATTTACCAGAAAAGGGGGAAATTCGCTATGTACAGGATATACATATTCATCCAGATTTTAATTTCGTATCACTGCATATGGACATCGCTGTGATTAAATTGTGTGCGCCCTTTATCGAGTGTGATACAATAAAAGCAATACCACTTTGCAGTACTAGATTATACTCGCGCACACCAATGCGTGTTAGTGGATGGGGTAAATACGAATGTCTTAACAAGGGGCCCTATTCATCTATACTCCAATCTGCTGTCTTTTATGTATTTGAAAAGGATGAGTGTGAGGAATATTATAATACGGCATGGAAAGTTGTAACAGAATCAATGTTTTGTGCTAAAAGTCTAATAGCTGCAACGGCTTGGGGTGATTCTGGTGCCCCGGGCGTTGTAAATGAACAACTTTGTGGTGTGCTATCAATTGGGGTAACCCCCCTTGACCCCTTTTATCCGGGTATATATACAAATACAAGTAATGAAAAAGTTCGAGCTTTTATAAATTCAGTGAAATGTAATAAATTGGAGGGTGTGCAGAAAGGAAGCGTTATCTACAAATAAATGTTTATAATTGCGATTTAAAAAAAAAAATTTAGTGTATTCAATTAAAGTGTGACGCATGCAAATGCCTTAGGTTGTGAGATCAAACTAATCAAAGTAAGGCAAACTTGAGCCATCCATAACGGTATACAACTGCTGATCCAACCACTCTTATGGATAACATAGCGCCTTTGTCATAATCTTACTTACTTAGCCAATTATTTAATTTTTGTTTTGCCGCCATATCGATAGTCTATAAATGTTTGCTTTCTCTGTTCACATTTTGGATATATATTTTTTCATTTGAAATATTTTACCTAAGTAGGTGAGTTAATGATTCTGTAGCTTGTTAGCAATTTTTTGCATTTACTATTTTATGAAGTTATTACATTTTCTATGTTATGCTTCTTTAAGCGCGTTATGAAAGATTTATGAGAGTGAAATTTTACAAAATTTTACACAAAAGTCAGTTCGTGTGTATATTCGCTGTGAATTGTACGCGCAGGATTGTTTTGAGTGGGATGTCGTTATGTATACGGATATATGTCTTTATTCAAAAAAAAGCTACCAACAAAGTAGAAAAAGCGCCTCTATTTTTGGTACCTTTGTATGTACATATGTATATACTAATGTTTGTGTACTAATAATATTTAATTGATCTTATACATACATAATATTTCTTTGGTACGTGTGTTTGTCACTGAACTCCTCCTAATCGAGGGGCTGGTTTTGTTAAAAAAATTTGAGTGTATTCAAGAGGGTTTGAGCATGATTTAGATTTACAATTTGGTTCAGGAAGTGGACCTAGGCCGACTTAATCTACATAAAACAGTTTATAGTGCGTTTTGCTTGGTATAGCGTACTTCTTTCTTTTCGGAAAGTGGCCGAAGGTTTGATCTTTTGTAATAAATCGTAGCTATTGAGCAAAACCTGAGAGTGTTCGTGTGAAGTTTTTTTTCTGGGAAGTGGACCGTGGACCGTGGAGCTGTTCGATCACATTCAATTGATTCGATTTGTCTGAACTTTGGGTTGTTTTTTGCCGAAGTTTTTTTTTTTTTGGAAATTGGGCCAAGCCAGGTCTATTCCAAAAAATTATATTCATTATTCGATTCGACTGAATTTTGGTATATATGTAGTTTTTTTTTTTTATCATAATCCACTGATAGATAACTGAAATATTCAGTCAGTACTGGAAGATACTGTAGCAGCTGATAGAATTTAAAAATAATAACATTTGATTACTTCGCGAAATTATGCTACAAACAATGAAAGAAAGCAAATATTTATTTATTTTATTTTTGAAGTTTAAACTGAACCTTATTGTTCTTGTTGACAATATTTTGCGAGTCCTCTCATAATTTTATTGAAATTCATTATTTGCATGCAATTAAAAGCTATTTTTTAATGATGACAAAGAAGTATAACTTCTCACGTGCGTACATAAATACATACACGCATGCCTTTTTCTATATTCCAATAGATGTCGTCTTAAGATCATTAAATTTAACGAATATGTTAAAGGTGAACAGATTTTAAAATCAGATTAAATTAACGTCCCATCAACACGTAATACAAGATCTTGATTACGTCAATCCACTTAGCTTCGAGCAGTGGTGCTGCCCAAAATTTAGTGCACTGCTTTTATGGCGGGAGAAAAAAAACATATTAGCAGTTTGAAAACAGATAGAACTAATTAGGTGTGCTTTTTTACTTTTCTCTATTTATTCATTAAAAAAACTGTTATTGTTTGTATACATATCAAATAATCGTTCACAAAATAGTATATCAATTCAACTGTGCAAATACCTATAGTGATGGAAAAAAGAATAGGGGCAATTTACTGCCAAATACTTAATAAATTATATCAGCAGGTATTATTTTTATTTTTTTTTTTATTTTGCCTTTATATTAAGTCGCTTTCATGTTTATCCCCTCATTTCCATACGAATTTTTGACCCACGGAAAAGTCTTTTTCGGTAACTTCCCGTTGAGCTAGGCACTTGATATTTAGAACATAGTTCAGATCTGGGAGACATTACAATACAAGTGAAAAAAATCCGCTAGGTGGCGCGCGGATAGAGATATACAGAAAATTGATTTTAAAATGGAAATTTTGCGGTGATGCAGAGACTTGAAACTTAGCACATAGTTTGCGAATCGATGGCACTACAATTCGTGGAAAACAAAATGCCGCCAGGTGGCAGACGGACCGAGATAAACGAAAATCTCTGAAAATCCCTGAAAAAAATGCAGGGAATCTTGTGATCGAATTTTAAGTAACTTCCCGGTGATTTAGAGATTTGAAATTTGGGCTGAGAGTCAGAACCCGGTGACAATGCAATATTTGATCAAAAAACTCTCGCTAGGTGACGCATGGATCGAGATATTAAGAAAATAAGTTTTGATTTGGGAATCTTTCAATCCATTTTTAACTAGCTTCCCGGTGACCTGGAGACTTGAAACTTAGCACATAGTTCGAGACCCGGTGCCAATACAATTTAAAGAAAACCAAGTTCCGCTACGTACCGTGCTAAGTGAGATAACTAAAAATCCTTGAAAATTAGGGGAAATTTGCAATTGATTTTTGAGTAACTCCCCGGTGAGCTGGAGATATGAAACATGAGCCGTAAGTCAGAAGCCGATGACAATGCAATATTTTACCAAAAAAATTCCGCTAGATGGCGCGAGGATCGAGATATTAGGAAAATTAATTTTAATTTGGGAATCTTTCAATCCATTTTTAACTAGCTTCCCGGTTACCCAGAGACTTGTAGCTTAGCACATAGTTCGAGAACCGGTGACAATACAACCTATAGAAAACAGAGTTCCACTAGGTGGTGCGCTAGTCAAGATAACTGAAAATCCTTTAAAAAGGGGGGGACCTTGCGATCGATTTTCGAGTAACTTCCCGATGAGCTAGAGTCATGAAACTTGGGCCGTAAGTCAGAACCCGGTGACAATGTAATAATTTATCAAAAAAATTCTTCTAGGTGGCGAATGAATCGAGATATTGAGAAAACTAGTTTTAAATTGGGAATCTTGCAATCGAATTTTAATCAACTTCCTGGATATCTAGAGACTTGAAACCTGAAATATATTTTAAAACTGGATGACAGTGCAATTTTTGATCAAAAAATTTGAGCTACTAACGCGCAAGCTGAACTATTTGGAAGATTAGGCATACCTTCATGGCTAGCCTCCTGAGTGTTGCAGGCGTTGTAGAATTCCACGTCGTTGAAGGCCCAACTCAATGCACGTCCTTGCTTACTTTTAGGCGTACGCGACTTTCACCACGATTCTTTTAGACTTTCAGGCGTATGTGAATTTCACCACGATTTTCAGCTTTGCAAATTAAGTAGCTGATAAACGAGGTGGAATTCTCTTGTTATGATGTACATTAATCAGCAATGAAAAATCACCACATCTATAGTAACGCCAAAGAATGGGTAGCTATTTTGACCAAATAACCAAAGATAAGAATTTTCACTTAGGAATTACTTAAATTACTAACCAATGCTGCAATTGCAATTTTGTAGGCAGTACTAAAAATTTAAAATAAAAAGATGATAAAAAATTTTAAGGACTACCTTTATATAAATGGACCAAAAAATAGAAGGCAATTTTTCCTTTAATACAGACATAGTCTTGTTGAATTTTGACTAAAAAACTTTAACAATAGCTCTTCTAAAAAATTTTGGGATTTAAATCTATAAAGGTGGAGCGCAATCTTTCAATTTAAGACAAGCCATGTACTTGGGATTAACCAATTGATTATTTAAAATTTAAACACGTGCTCTACCTTATAATTTTGAATCCCAAAATTATTTTACAAGAGTTATTGTTAAAGTTTTGTTGTCAAAGCTCAACAAGACTATGTCTGTATTATAGAAAAAATTGTCTTCTATTTTTGGTCCATTATGCAGGCCTTTAATTGTGTGGCGACCACCGTGGTGTGATGGTAGCGTGCTCCGCCTACCACGCCGTATGCCCTGGGTTCGCACCCCGGGCAAAGCAACATCAAAATTTTAGAAATAAGGTTTTTAAGTTAGAAGAAAATTTTTCTAAGCAGCGACCCCTCGCCAGTGTTTGGCAAGCGTTACGGGTGTATTTCTGTCATGAAAAGCTCTCAGTGAAAACTCATCTGCCTTGCAGATGCCGTTCGGAGTCGGCATAAAACATGTAGGTCCTGTCCGGGCAATTTGTAGGGAAAATCAAAAGGAGCACGACGCAAATTGGAAGAGGAGCTCGGCCTTAGATCTCTTCGGAGGTTATCGCGCCTTACATTTATTTTTTTTATTTTTATACTCAGCTGAGCAGAGCTCACAGAGTATATTAAGTTTGATTGGATAACGGTTGGTTGTACATATAAAAAGGAATCGAGATAGATATAGACTTCCATATATCAAAATAATCAGGATCGAAAAAAAATTTGATTGAGCCATGTCCGTCCGTCCGACCGTTAACACGATAACTTGAGTAAATTTTGAGGTATCTTGATGAAATTTGGTACGTAGGTTCCTGAGCACTCATCTCAGACCGCTATTTAAAATGAACTATATCGGACTATAACCACGCCCACTTTTTCGATATCGAAAATTTCGAAAAACCGAAAAAGTGCGATAATTCATTACAAAAGACAGATAAAGCGACGAAACTTGGTATATGAGTTGAACTTATAACGCAGAATAGAAAATTAGTAAAATTTTGGCCAATGGGCGTGGCACCGCCCACTTTTAAAAGAAGGTAATTTAGAAGTTTTGCAAGCTGTAATTTGGCAGTCGTTGAAGATATCATGATGAAATTTGGCAGGAACGTTACTCCTATTACTATATGTACGCTTAATAAAAATTAGCAAAATCGGAGAAGGACCACGCCCACATTAAAAAAAAAATTTTTGTTTAAGTAAAATTTTAACAAAAAATTTAATATCTTTACAGTATATAAGTAAATTATGTCAACATTCAACTCCAGTAATGATGTGGTGCAACAAAATACAAAAATAAAAGAAAATTTCAAAATGGGCGTGGCTCCGCCCTTTTTTATTTAATTTGTCTAGGATACTTTTAACGCCATAAGTCGAACAAAAATTAACCAATCCTTTTGAAATTTCGTACGGGCATAGATTTGTGACGCTAAATGTTTTCTGTGAAAATGGGCGGAATCGGTTGATGTCTAGCCCAGTTTTTATACACAGTCGTCCGTCTGTCCTTCCGCATGGCCGTTAACACGATAACTTGAGCAAAAATCGACATATTTTTAATGAACTTAGTTCACGTGCTTACTTGAACTCACTTTATCTTGGTACGAAAAATGAACGAAATCCGACTATGACCACGCCCACTTTTTCGATATCGAAAATTACGAAAAATGAAAAAGATGCCATAATTCTATACCAAATACGAAAAAAGGGACGAAACATGGTAAGGTAATTGGATTGTTTTATTGAAGCGAAATATAGCTTTACAAAAAACTTTATAAAATGGTCGTGACACGTACCATATTAAGTAGAAGAAAATGAAAAAGTTCTGCAGGGCGAAATAAAAAACCCTTAAAATCTTGGTAGGTATTACATATATAAATAAATTAGCGGTATCCAACACATGATGTTCTGGGTCACCCTGGTCCACATTTTGGTTGATATCTGGAAAACGCCTTCACATATATAACTACCACCACTCCCTTTTAAAACTCTCATTAATACCTTTAATTTGATACCCATATTGTACAAACAAATTCTAGAGTCACCCCTGGTCCACCTTTATGGCGATATTTCGAAAATGCGACCACCTATACAACAACCACCACTCCCTTTTAAAACCCTTATTAATACCTTTAATTTGATACCCATATCCTACAAACATATTCTAAAGTAACCCCTGGTCCACCTTTATGGCGATATCTCGAAAAGGCGAACACCTATGGAACGAAGGATTACTCCCTTTTAAAATACTCATTAAAACCTTTCTTTTGATACCCATATCGTACAAACGCACTCTAGAGTCACCCCTGGTCCACCTTTATGGCAATATCTCGAAAAGGCGACCACCTATGGAACTAAGGATTACTCCCTTTTAAAATACTCATTTCTTTTGATACTCATATTGTACAAACAAATTCTAGGGTAACCCCTGGTCCACCTTTATGGCGATATCTCGAAACGGCGTCCACCTATGGAACTAAGGATTACTCTCTTTTAAAATACTCATTAACACCTTTCCTTTGGTACCCATATTGTACAAACAAATTCTAGGGTCACCCCTGGTCCACCTTTATGGCGATATCTCGAAACGGCGTCCACCTGTGGAACTAACTCCCTTTTAAAATACTCATTAACACCTTTCATTTGATACCCATATCGTACAAACGCATTCTAGAGTCAACCCTTATCCACCTTTATGGCTATATCCCTAAATGGCGTCCACTTATAGAACTATGGCCCACTCCCTCATAAAATACTCTTTAATGCTTTTCATTTGATACGCATGTCATAAAAACACATTCCAGGGTTTCCCTCGGTTCATTTTCCTACATGGTTATTTTCCCGTATGTTGTCACCATAGCTCTCAACTGAGTATGTAATGTTCGGTTACACCCGAACTTAACCTTCCTTACTTGTTATTTATTTAATTGTGTGGATTTTATTTTGTACGTCATATCAATTTATTTTTGTTTTTTTATAAATTAAGGCTTGTGAAATTTTCACAGGTGAGTACAATTTCCTTCGCAGGTAAGTATCTTTTTGAATAGATGAGTATAGTTTTCTGCAGAGCTAAGTTTTATTTTATTCACAAATACTATTCATAGCTATTTGTACTTACGCGTACACCTACTGTATGCTTTTTTGTTACTGAACTCCTCCAAAATGACTGGAACCATTTTAATATAATTTTGTGGGTGTGTTCAAGGTGGTTTGGGAATTCTTTAGATTCACAATTTGGTCCGTAAAATGGGCCTATTCCAAATACTCTTATGAAAATCTTAATCTTGAAATTCGGTACATGGGTACCTCTTTGACAAAGATAATATTTGAGAAACTTTTCATTCCGGGAAGTAGACCAGGGGCCAACCTGTTCGACTTGGAACTTCCTTTCTTTTCGGAAAGTGGACCAGGGACTAGGCTATTCCAACAAATTCTATTTATGGTTCGATTTGCTTAAATATGATATACAGGTATCTAGCCCTTTTCATTATAAGCCTCTGATAACTGAGGTTCCGATTCAGACATTGATGGAAGATGCTACGGAAGTGGACATTAATAAAAATAAGAACATTCGACCGGCCAGTTCAACCTAACTTAACCTACGCTGGAAAAGTAAAAGAACGAGTTTCCTTCATAACCAGGCATCATATCAAGTCACTCTGCTATCTCACCGATGCTGCAGCGATGGCTTATACCAATAAACTATTTCTATAGAAAATGTCTTAATGAAAGAGGGGCGGATAAATTAAAACGACTCAGTTTCCTAAGCGCTCGGTTTGTCAACTATCAGGACGAGCTAGGCAGAGTGGAAATTTATATCCTTAAAACGTTTGTGTCGATTAATAAAGACTAATTATTGAGGATATGGGTAAACAAAAGTGCCGCCCACAACAGTTTTTCAGGTTATTTATAATGGGTAAAATGGTAGAGCTTCTCCGGGTAGAGCTTTTATGAATGCCGTTTCATCTTTATCTAAGCAACTCATAAACAAGTTTTTTTCATTAGCAAACATTTTTCTAATCGGGGTCGCTCCTCGAGAGTGGTTTCTTATTATATTTCTTATATAGAGAGCTTCTCAGTGATAATTTATCTGTCTTGCAGCTGCCGCTTGGAGTTGGCATAAAATAGGTAGGCTCCAACCCACCACTTTGTAGAAAAAAATAAAAAGGGCGCAAGGCAAATTAGGGGAGAAGTTCAGCAAAGTTATCGGGGCCAAATGTTCGCGATTGAACTCCTTCGACACGGCTCGACTGACGCACATAAAATTTTACATATTCAATACATAGGTTTGAGAATCGGATGCTATTTATTAGAGAGAATGCAGATAGACTAAAGTAAGGTAGGACAACGTCTGCCGGGTCTGCTAGTTTTTTTTTTATATATATCTTTCATACGCCATACTTTACCACAGGTATTTTTTAAGCTATCCGCTATAAAAGGGTTTCGTCCTCCGCTGTATTTCTTGATCGAGTTTTCGGGTGTTGTTTCTATCAACCAACACTTGAATCCTCCTTAACCGACAAGATTGTATGATCAGTGACGGCAGGAATAATAACGCTGATGATAACCACTATAATTACCAGCTCACCGCTTAAATGACGAACTCTGCACAGCCCAGTTAATTATCTAACGACTTCCTTAGTATTTACTTTAAACTTCTCTCTTGAAAGCAAAAAAAAAACAAATGGTGCCATGCAGATCACTTCATCAAGCACCATCGCTTTCCAACTATAGTGCCAGTTGTGGCTTCAGTAAAATGTGAGGTTGCTTGACTCTACTATTTACTATACTACCTCCTCTGACCAACTCCTATGAATTCCATCACCTTTCTACTAAACTACCACCTTTATAGTGATAATGACAAAGCAGCAATGTATGTTTCAGTTTGTGCGACTATACTTGGTGCTGTAGGTGCCTTAAAATCAGTTTAAAATTTACCGACTTCCGCTGTTGCTTAAACGTGACAACCTCATCATCAGAGTCGCTTTTGTTGCCTTTGTACGAAACGTCGCCTAACAACTGTGTGGCACATAAAAATGTTACAAGTTCGTCCCCAAACCACAAGCAAACGTTCATCAGAGACTCGAGCAAGTGAGCGGAAGCAGTTAAGGCAGCAGAAGTAGCATTAATGAAAATAACGCAAAACAGGCACAGTGTGATACAAATAACAAGCAAAATCAAAAATAACATGAAAATTTTAAAAATATGGAAATTGCATACAAAATATTCACACAAATTTAAGAAAGACCCTTTCGGACAAAAAAAAATATTCGCAGGATTTTAGGCTATTTGTAAATTGGTTGACAATGTTTCTAATCTTATCGATGTATATACGAAGTGTCTCCAAAATTCTTCAATCGATTGTAGGATTGCGGGTTAAATCCCACTCCCGGGAGAAAAGGCTTTGGAGAGATTTACAAGGTATAATCGAAATAGCTGTCGCCTTTTCCGTCCTGGTGTCACGTTGTTTAAATTTTTGCCGAATTATTAAATAAACTATTGCGATCAAATTTAATAATCGCCTGTATTATGGAGCAACCGAAGCTACTTGAACTCAGTGAGCAACCAAGGTGGTTAGTACCACCTCCCAGCCAAAAACAAACTCGTTATTTATATAAATGATAAACTTTGCTCTGGCCGGACCATACATCTTTACTGGGTTCCCGGTAATAAAGAAATAGAAGGTAACGAAAATACCCATGAGTTAGCAAAGGAGAGTGCAATACTCACTGAGTCGACGACAGACGTCCCAATCAGTATGGGGGAAATCAAAAGGAGACAGGAATTGCATATGGTCCATCAAGCAGGAAAGACGGAGACAAAAGCGCAGGGCTGCAAAATTTCTAAGATCATGTGCAAAGCTTACGATATTACACTCACAAAGTAGATATTATCTCTGAATAGAGAAGACTCACGTTGGGCATACTGACTGGATACTGCCGTCTCGCGTCACATGTTTATAAGTTAAGCCTCGTCAGTAACAGGCTTAGCACGTTCTGTGTTCGTGTCCTGCGCTCGCCGGTCAAACCTCCAGCTATTGGGGCGGCAGAGTTGGCAGATCTCGAAGCAGCAATTAAGCTGGGTCCTAGAAAACTGCTATTATTTGCCAAAGGGACGAAGTTATCCTATAACATACGTCCTGGCACCCGATTGGAGTTCTTCCGTTTGGTCGTCGAACAAATTCTGGTAACACTATGGACATATTCAGTCTATGTGAGATCCTTATTGACCGGCCAGTTCAACCTAACCTATATAACTGATTCTTTCTGGAAAATTGCTATCGCCAACACTTTTCGTAAACGTTTGAAATAGGTGCGTGAAAAAGTAGTGGAAAAACGTGAAAGGTATGAGGAAATGGTGAGTGTGAAATTTGGAGGACGAAATAAAATTGTAAAGGGAGGAAGGGAGAAATATTTTCAAATAGAAAGTGGTCACAGAAATTAAAACTGCGGCTGTGTTGTTAGGAGTTTAGAAAGGGTGGGAAAAGACAAGGAGAAGTGAAAATAGAAAAGCGAGTGGATAAGGTATGGGTGATAAGAGGAAGAAAGTTCGTTAGGAGAAAAGATAATTTGCGTTGGGCAATAAATACTTCAAAAGGGAAAACGGAGAGCAAAAAGAAGAGGAAAAGACAACTATTAAGAAGAAACTAGGTTAAGGTGTGTAAGAAGAACTGAAACGGAAGAAAGTGGATACAGGAAATTGAAGGTGAAGAGACAAACCAAGAGAAGGAGATCGGAAAGGAGGGAAAAGCAGAATAGAAATGGAGAAATTCAAATAGCAATTGAAGAGATAGAGAAAGGGATAATGCAAGGAATCAAAGAAGATCTAATAAAGGAGGAAGATCGAATGTCAGTGGAGGAATCGCGGCAATGGACGAGGGAAAAGTATAGTAAGAAGAATGAAATATAATAACAACAAAGGGATCAAGCGAAAAGCTGCAAAAAAGGAAGGACAGATGGATCAAAATCATCAGAGTATAACAAATCCCTTAAGCCAGTAATAACAATACGTCTCTTGAGCATTATCTGTGCCTGAACGACCTAGCTTAAACAAAACAGATAATAAAATAAGAAAGAAGCGACGTGGAATGAGTACTCATTTCTCTTGTGACCCAGCCGAGTTCGACCAAATCTCCGTTCAAATAACATATGGCTGCAAGAACGGCTCATACCTCTTTAAACTAGAAGATGCTCTTATGGCCGTTGACAAGAAAGCTAATGCACCCACGCTTAATAAAAGCGAGGACCAAGTTAGAGGAAATGACCATAACAATATGAACAACATTGGAAAATTATACTAAAAGATTTGGAAATCATTTAAAAAAAAAAACACTTTTATAAAGTCACTAGCACACCCGGCACACGTTGTTCTGCCCTAAATTTAGTCTATCTGCATACATTTTAATAAGCTTTTCCCGTCTAACTCTGGCCTCGGCCCTCTACACTTTTTCCTAATATTTGTATTCACTCCTCCCTCCGTATTTTTCGCTTCATCTATCTCCATCTTCGTCTCATTCTATCTCTTTCTCAGTTTCCTTCTCCCTTTTCTCTTCCCTCAAGTTTTTCTCATTCTTCTTCATATCTTATTGCCAGTCCCATAGGGTGGTATGTATTTTGTTCCAATCCCATTCCGAGTCTCAGTCCCAGTCCCACTCCGAGTTTCAGTTTCAGTCCCACTCCTAGTCCTAATCGCAGTCCCAGTCCGTCTCTGGTCTACTTTCCGGTAAAAGCATTGTAAATACCAATATAGGCAAATTTATATACCAAATTTCAGGCAAATCGAATAGGACGTATGTAAATAGGTATGTGGGTATTATTAATTCATGTCTTTATTTCGGCTTCGTATGCATATTTATCAGTTTTTCCAGGCAACTAAATAGAATATCACAATGGAAATTACTTTAAAGCTCTCAGCAACAGCTTTCATTTGATATCCATAATACACACACATTCAGGGGTATCCTGGTCCATGTTTTGGCCTATATCTCGAGACCCCAGTCACCAATTAGTATGAAAACTACCCTGTACTAAAGCACTCATCAACAACTTCATTTTTTACCCATAATGTAAAAACACTATCTAGGCGTTCACGGGCCCACGTTTTGGCCTATATCTCGAGACCCTAGTCCCTCGGTATATGAAAATTACCCTCTACTAAAGCACTCATCAACAGCTTTCATTTGCTTTCATTTCTTTGCTACAAACCTCACGAAGCCCGAGACCTTTCCAAAGAATGCAAAACCGTGGAAATCGGTTCATGCGTTCTGGATTTATACAGTCAGGAAGGAAATCCCGACTTATTTTTATATTACAAATAATTAATTGAGCACTCGCAATGATATAAAAGACCTTTGCACAGCTAAAAAATAAATTTTCATGAGAAGAATTTAGAACCCCTTTTTCATGCAGTAGGCACGAAAAAAGGTAGACGAGCAACAAAAAACAGGAACAAACTGAAACGTAAATGAATACTGCATAAACGTTTTCAACTTTGTAATGGCCCGTGCAGCCGCAACCAGTCAGCCAAGCAACCCACAGCCTTCAGCGTGCAACCGCTATGAACAGCTGTTATTGCTAAAGCTCTTAAACACTTCCCACAATACTCACTGCCAAGTGCCAATACAGCAGGAAAAGCACCAACAACAACAGCAATAGAAGCAGCTAAAGAAAAACTTCCAAAACTGCTGGCAAAAATAATTTTATACTTTTGGCATTATGCTGCAGGTAAACGTAAAAAAAAATCTATGTGGAATGTGACAAGACTTTGGCCCTAAAAGTAAGTAGTACACAACAACAAAGCGCGGCAGCTGGAAAGATAAAACCGAAGGCCATTCGCAAAAAAGTGGTTACAAAACAGTCCTTAAACTTCGATGTATTTCTTATTGCATAACGCCTTAAAGTCAAAATAGTTTACGATTTGGTTGACGAACTTAAAAAAGTAACAGTAATTGTATAAAGATTACGCCGGTAAATTTCTAGTGGCACATAAAAGTACAAGCAATTATTTTTTTTTTATGTATGTTTGTGTGAGCGATCCTATCTAGACGTGGATATAAATAAAGCTTGCATGATTGGGAAAGGGAGGAGAGGGAAACTATAGGCAAACGGAAAAGGAGTGGGAAATGACAGGGAAGGAAAAGGGAAAAGGAAGGGGTGGCGAGAGGAAAACAGAAAAGAAGGAGAAGAGTAAAGGAAAGGGAATTCCTCCCAGCAAGTTAGGGGGCTTGGAATATACCCGGGGCAGATATGCCTGTCATAAGAGGCGACAAAATAACAAACTGATTGGAGGGGTTGTGCAGCGCAACCCTTTCAAGGGCTTGCCAGCGCAATATATAGCTTTTCCAACCCAACAGTCAACTTAACCTTCCTGTGGGAAATCCTGTTTCTTTAACAGCCGAGCTCTGGCAACCTCAAGTTCATCATGGACATAGGGGGTGGGAGGGCGGAATGGCCTAAAAAGATTCACGTGGTTAAACTAAATCGTTCCCGAGATGGTCGGGCTAGTACCTTAATGGTGCTTATTACCAGAACGTACCGGATCTGCATCCGGCAAAGGAACATCAACATCGATAAGACTATCCAAAACCTTCGGGGAGTGTCCACATTGCTACAACAATAACAAAAACAGGAAATTTAAATGGAATGGAAGGAAAGATAAGGGGAAAAGGAAAGGGAAAAGCAAAGCGAAAGGAGTGGGAAGGAAAAATGAAGGGAAATACCAATAGAAAAAGTTAATTGATATATCGAGGGAGAAGGCGGCGGTTTATCGTAACACCCATCCTTGTCTATTGCGTCATGATGCGTTTGGTGGCCGGTAGTTCAGAGAAACAGCACAATCTGCAAGGTGACCATAATGCAACGGTCTGAAAGAACAGACTGAGTACAAGATTCACGGCTGTCTTCATGGATGGTTCCAAGCTGGATCCCAAAGTAGATGTAGCATATACACAGATGTTCTTTCACTTTAATGAAAAATAAGGCCGGCGAGCTATGAGGCATCGCTCAGGTGAAACTAACAGCCACAACGGAGGCCGCTCGTTGACGTCTACCTAAAAATCTCATATCCTTGGTTAAATTCACTCTAGTAGTCAAGAAGCGATCAAAGCTTGATTGCAGATGGTCTATAAATGAACTGGCCTGTCAATGACTCACAGCGGTGACATACATATGTCCCAGGGTGGCTCGAATCTTACCACATAATGAGGACCACATGAATACTAGGGCACACATGTCAGGTGTACAGGCGCACTTGGCCAACATAAATTAGAGCTTAACAGAGTTTATAGTTAGTACTTGTCATCTCATTTCTGTCACATCTGTGGGAATGAAAAAAGATTGACGGTACTGAGCAGGAAGCTAAACAATCAAAAACTTGTTTCTAGGATTTTAATTTCTACAGAGTTCTAGTATTTGTAGCAAAATTTAAGAATTGTTACTACAAATTAAAAATAGAGATATTTACGAAAATCGATTGGAAAATGGATGAGCTATTTCTTAGTTATGGGACCGGCCTTTTATACTCTCCTTAGAAAATAAAAGTACGAATTTATTTTTTATTTTTGGTCTTATTAAAAAAAATAAAAAGAATACATGATTCGCCATGAAAATATTATGGGTATTCCCGGGATTCCATGAACTTTTACCTTGGAAAATTTTTGACCCGAACTTTTTCGACTAAAAAAAAAACTATTTAAATGGGTCCTTGGTATTGAACATTTTCTTTGTAGATGCCTTGCACTAGCCAGTGGACGTAAGCAGTGTCTGAACAGATTTTTTATTGGCTGTTTAGCACAGCTTGGCTCTGCTGGAATCAAGGCTACTAAGAGTGCCCATCTACTTTGCAGTAGGAGAACCACTCTAAGCTAAGCGTAGCATACTTACGTTGCTGATAACATTGAGAACGCCGATAACGATGGTGATGATTCTTCTGACGATGGTTGTGATAGTGATGAAAAGAAAAGTAAGTTGTAGATAA
This sequence comes from Eurosta solidaginis, assembly GCF_040869045.1. Taxonomy (NCBI): domain Eukaryota; kingdom Metazoa; phylum Arthropoda; class Insecta; order Diptera; family Tephritidae; genus Eurosta; species Eurosta solidaginis. Next base: position 262,157,234 of record NC_090322.1, on the reverse strand, counting down.
ATGCCTAGATAGAAAGCTACAACTAGTCAGACCATTAAAGTTATGTTTCCCTTCCTTGGCCGTTCCCGCAAATGGTTGCCGTAAACGCTATGTTTGCAACGGTTTTGGCTTGATACGCCTTTGCAAAATGCAAATTTGATAGCAAGAGCGGTTATGAGCAAAGGTTTCTAAGGTTACTTGAATGGTTATGTGTGGAGCGCTGCTATGGTGATGCTTATGGTTCGGTATTTAATCCTGATACGGTTACGATGGGCGCTTTGTTCTAAAACATGGTTGTTATCAAAGTTACGCCTACGATTATGCTTATAGTTAGGGCACTATTCTGGTAATAGGTATGAGTAAAGTCCTGATTTGGTTATGTGGGCAGTTCACTTTGCTGTTTTGATGTTGGTTTTGGTTCATTCTGGAGCAGCGGTTTGCGTTGTATAGCACAACTTAGCTCTCACCGCATATACAAAAGGGCAATCACATTCAATTTTGGAGACCCGTATTCTAGAGACATTATTATAAGTGAAATCAATGAGCCTTTTTAAAAAAATTAACAAGTTTTTTAACGCCTTCATTCTTCATTCAACTATCGCTTTGTTGACTCTTTCCTTTTTGTGAATCTCGTTTTATTTGAACTGAACGTATTTGATTGCACTTCCTTACATGTGACAACTTAACTGTGTTGGCTAAACAAATCCATGTCCGTTTCCTTTACAATAATCTCTCATAAAAACGAAATACATAACATTACATACATATCACACATGAATCGTTACACAAATGCAATACAATAAAGATGTACCGGAAAAAAGAAAGCAATAACACTTATAACTTTTTAGTCATCACATCATCGTCAGTTAGCTATAAGCCCTGTGGGTAATGACCAAACGTCTGACCATGTTAGTGAAACAAAGGAAATACATTGAAGAAAGAAAAAAATAAAGAATAATATAAAACAAAACTGTAACCCATAATCGACTATTTCTATAGTCAACGTGCATGAAAATACTTTCACAAAGTTTTATTAATGTTAGAGAGGATATATGTACGTATTTACATCTTTACATATGATTACACTGTTCCACAAAAAAAATCTGTACATGCAACTTTCTCTCTCCTTCTAGTCGACTATACAAGGGGTCTAACAGACCATGGCTTTCGTTTAAAAAACGGTATTATAGGAAAACCAGATACCCCGAATTCTCTTTTGGGTACAAAGGAATACTTACTTACTTACTTAATTGGCGCTTAACCGTCTAAACGGTTATGGCCGTCCAACAAGGCGCGCCAGTCGCTCCTTCGCTCCGCCAACCGGCGCCAATTGGTCACACCAAGGGAGTTTAAATCGTTTTCCACCTGGTCCTTCCAACGGAGTGGGGGCCGCCCATAGGCGGGTTCCGATAGAAACACTTTCTTGGCCGGAGCATCATCTTTCATTCGCATAACATGGCCTAGCCAGCGCAGCCGCTGCGTTTTAATTCGCTGGACTATGTTGATGTCTGCGTATAGCTCGTACAGCTCATCATTAAATCTTCTTCGGTACTCGCCATCGCAAACGCGTAGAGGTCCATAAATCTTTCGAAGAACTTTTCTCTCGAACACTCCCAAAGCCGCTTCATCTGCTGTTGTCATGGTCCATGCTTCTGCCCCATATAGCAGGACGGGTACGATAAGTGACTTGTAGAGTATGATTTTCGTTCGCCGAGAGAGGACTTTACTTTTCAATTGCCTACCTAGTCCAAAGTAGCATTTATTGGCAAGATTGATTCTTCGCTGGATTTCAGTGCTGATGTTGTTGCTAGTGTTGATGCTGGTTCCCAAATAAACGAAGTCTTTTACTATTTCGAAATTATGGCTGCCAACAGTAGCGTGGTTGCCAAGGCGCATATGCGCTGACTCTTTGCTCGATGACAGCAGGTATTTCGTTTTGTCCTCATTCACCATCAAACCCATCTTTACCGCTTCTTTTTCCAGCTTGGAGTAAGCAGAACTAACAGCGCGGGTGTTTAGACCGATGATATCAATGTCATCAGCATATGCCAGTAATTGCACGGAATACTCACAATGAAAATATGCGAAATCGGTCTGCGACCACGCCTACATTTAACTTGGAAAATATTACATACAACGCAAAACCTGCGATTCAGTTGTATATAAAAAAGCAATGTCGGCTAGATTTGGCACAAAGTTGCTATGATTTTCTAGACCCGGATATGATCCTAAAACCATCCCAAAATACTCCTTAAATTATTTGGCGGGTCACGGAAACAATTTCAACACTATACTACCTACATATATAATCCCAAGATGATCTAGATAAGTTACCCAAAAAAAATCCCGTCCATAGCAAGAAAATAAAACATCAAATTTTTACGAATTGAAAAATTGAAATTTTTGACTTACCCACTTTACTTACATTGCTTGAGTCTATATCTGCATCACATACAAAAGGTTCAGAGTTACCACGATTGAGTAAACGCCGATTTGATCCTGAAAATGATCCGGAATAGTTTTAAACTAATTCCTAAAACAATAGTGGAATGTTGCAAAGATAGTTCCGAAATTGTCACGGCAACAATTTCAAATTGATACCTTAATAAGACCACACAATTTTGATGAATTTAGAATTTAAATATTTTTATATGCTTTTCTTACATTGCTTGGACCTCGCTCGAACATACATAAAAAATGTTCCAGGCTTGGGGCGAATCGTCACAAAGTTACCACGACTTAATAAACCTCGGGATGGTTTTGAAAACGACCCCGAAATAGTTACTGAAATATTCCGAAACAGTTCCGTAATGGTCAAGGAAATAATCTCAAAATTATACCTTGATTTGGGACTAAAAATTAGTCGTAATTGATTCCAAAACAATCCCGAAATAGTCAAAAATGATTTTTAAAAAATATGCCAGCATGATCATGGGAGAATTCTGAAGCGATCAGTCAATCTGAAGAAGTCCCGAAATAGTTCCGAAAATGGTCCCAATACTATTTGGAAAAAGCGTTATAATCCCGAGATAGTACAAAACTGATGCCAAATTTTTCTCCAAAGCAAAACCAAAATAATTTTGAAATCGCGACTAAATATTCCGAAATCAATACCGAAACTGTCTGAAAATTATACCGGAAAACATACTGTAATGCAATAGAGGTAGTGTCGAAATTATCAAAAAACCATAATTAAATATACAGATTCAGTCCAGAAATGATCTCTTAATAGCATCGAAATAGTTCCCAAAGCTGTTCCCAAACGGTCCCTTAAACAATCCCGAAATAGTCCCGAATTGGTACCGAAATTATGCCGAAAAAGTATTAACTATGCCGACAAGCTAGAAGTACCGAAATTATTCCAATGAAAGTAATACAAACGCTACCGCCGTGTTGTGATGCTCCGCCTACCACACCGAAGATCCCGGGTTCACGCGGGGTTTCTAAGCGGGGTCGGCCCTCGGCAGTATTTGGTAAGCACTCCCACTGTATTTCTGCCATGAAAAGCTTCACAGTGATAATTTATCTGCCTTGCAGGTGCCGCTCGGAGTCAGCATAAAAATAAGTAGTTCCCACCCCACCGATTTGTAGGGAAAATGAAAAAAGGAGCACGACGAAAATTGGAAGAGAAGCTCGGCTAAAATCTCTTCGGAGGTTATCACGCTTTACATTTATTTTTTATATATAAGTAGTACAAAAGGATGGAAATATTTTCCAGAAATCATGGCTGCCACCCTATATTGGCTGCTAGTTCGAAAATGCTATATGTAAGTATGTTTTTCAAAAACACTTATCACAGGATTTGTTTCAAAAATACTCTATCTCAAAATTTGGTTGAAGAATTCTCTTACTCAGATTTGTTTCATAAAAGCCTTATCTAATATCAAAATATATTGAATTTATGCTCAGAAGTTCTAAGATAGGCATTTTCGAGCTCAATCCAGGAGTAAGGCGTTTTCAAAAAAATTCTGAGATAACTCTTAAATCAGATGATTTCGAAAGGCCAACTCTATCCCAGAGTGATATTCCACTCAGCAATCGAGCACTGGCTTCAAATTCCCATTTGAAATCTATAACTCACGAGTGAAAAATTCATGTTTTACGGTGTTTTATCTAACTATGAACATTTGCAAAGCATGCTACTACTTGTTGTTTATATATTTTCTTTTTATTTTTCATGCATACCAACTGAGCTCAGCTTCTTACCATTGTTTCGTCGTCAATCAAATTGTTGTTTCCCTTCTTGTGGTACACACATGCATATACGTGCGTTAGCTTACAACTGTTAATGATGCTGTTCTCGGTACTTGCTCCTATTCCTCTAATTACTTACATGAATTCACCATCAACTTTTAAACCTCGTATATACTATCATTATTGAATGCCACCTTTCTTCTTATCTGAGCTTCTAAAAATTATCATTATATTGAAGCACTTACCGCCACACTACTATACTCATTAAGTTTTCAACTTTTGTCCACTATCATAATTTTGCAATAAATTTCACCCACTTTAATGCAGTTTCCAGCTGACTGCTTGGCTTGCACATCCACATGGATATCAACCTTAGTTGCTTTGTGGCATTCAGTACTGATGGAATTTCGGTTGTAATTGCCAGTTTTAGATGTCAGCAATTGTCACGTTGACTTGTTGTGCCCTTTCAACAAAATATCCTATACATATGCACACATGTGTTTACATGTGCATGCGGATGCATATGAATACATCATGTAGTGTCATACATGCACATCCACATTAGGGTGGCATCAAAAAATACAGTACTTTGGTGGAGAGTTATAGTTTCTAAAAAAGAAAACATTGAAAGAATTAAATACTTTATTTAAGATAAAATCGTATACTACCAATGGGCATTGATATGCGTCAAGAATCATTTCAAGGGACTCTTCACTACTAGGCGACCGTTCCCCGTTCTCTTTCTTTATTAGTCTCCAAACTATATATATTTTCCTCGGCCCCGCTGTTTCGCTGTAGTTATCAATGTCCACAAACAGGTGTTGGACCTCTATGCCAAGAATTGCCCGGCGAATCCTGTACACAAAGAACAATACCCCAAAACTTGCAGAAGAGGAACGCTCAACTTCGATCTGGATACTGTAACAGGTTATACTCTTGCCTATCCAGAATCAACCCCGACATACAAAACATATGTCCTGCTTGTAACGTGTCCCCACATGACACCAACCACCTCTTCAACTGTATTGTGGAACCAACGCCTCTAATACTCCTCTCATTATATCCGCACCTGTTGGAGCAGCAAGTTTCCTTGGACTCCCGTTACAGAATATTAATGACAATTTGTGATCAGTCACACCTATTGGATGGGGCGAAGCACTGTTACAACAACAACAACATATTCACACAAAGATTTTTCCATGGAGTTTCTTAGTTCTGTGCATTTTGTACTTGTATATCCACCAGAGATCCTTGTACTGAATCCTGCAGGCTTCGCTTTCCACGATCTTCACAAGCTTGAAAAATTATTTTGCCTAACTTGTGAATCTTCTTAAAGGCAAACTCTGTTCTACACAGTTATAAGCGTCTTTCATAGCAAGTTATTGGGTTCCTCCAGCTCTTCTATAGTGGCAACTTCTTTGGGTTGCCGTAGTTTGGTTTCAAAATGTTTCTGTAATTTTCTCTAGTCCGTTGACTTAGGGCCTCTATAGGTTCCTTCCTTCTTTCCCTTTAGAAGGATGGTATATGGAGGACTCCCCAATCATACCCGGATCACATACATGTATCACGTTCGGAGTTGAATGTTAGACCAGCATATCTAGGCACACTACCCCTGTTGGCTATTTGCAAATCGCTTTGTAGGATGTAACAAAATAGAGACTCGCCTCCCTCCAACGCACTGTGGTGCGCATTGCCATCCGCACCTGCGACCAATCAGCGCTTTATCGAACGAACCCTCCTCAAGGGTAAGGAGGAAATTGATCGATGCCAATTTACTGCGTTTGAGGTTTATCTGTACGACTTACAGCACCAATGCGCTGTTTGTCCCCCTCCAACCCCTTCGTTGTGACGCCTACATTCTTTTCTTGCGCTTTTCGCTTATAGCTCTCGAGGTCCTCTTCAATCTGTCTGCGTGCTACGTTTATCCTCGGGACCTCTTTTCCCGAGGCGTAAATTATGTGTTGGATATTTCTCTGTACGTCATGCAGCTTTAATTTGTAAGTCCGGAAATAAAAGTTAATTCCGAACTTTAATTTTTTAATGCCAAACAAAATATTAGATTTTTTGGATCCCTGATTTTAACTTTAAGGTTCCCTCGAGAAAAGATATAATCTCATTGCGAGCAACTGAAAATTGTGTTTTACAACCGTCTTCTCTATTCAGTTACTATATTCGAAGCAGTAGTATTAGGAATAGAGTTAGTGAGTAACTCCTTCGAAGAAAACTCTCTAAATGAAAGCCAGCAGCGCTTATTTTGTCCTTCAAAGGCAGTCAATTTACACATCGAACCAACGTCTTAGCCCCTACGTCGTTATTTCTGTGGTTGGAGAAACCTTGTGTCCAATCCGTACTTATTCTTTTACTATTTCGTACCTTCGTTGTTTCTTCTGCGGCTGGAAAGGACGCTTTCCAGATTTTACTCCTTTCTTTCCCACGAATATCTGGGGAGTGTTATCTGCCCTTAGTGTGCTGCGCAGTCGCCATCTATAGCTATGGGACCTCGTGCATTCGAAAATTACATGGTACATACTGCCTCCTGCTACACTTTAATATTTATCATATATGTTTTTCCCTTCGTGTTTGAAACGCTGGGCATAATCCTTGCAACATCCATGCCCGGTAAGTACCTGGGTAGAGTACAAATCTACTTCGCCGTGTTTACGTCACAGCTACTGTTTCAAGACGAGAGTGCAATATGTCCAGTACCTCTATGTCAAATTATCCCATCTCAGCTTCCAGTTTCTAATACTGATTCCTCGTACTTTGAGCGAGTACTTTCCATCGTTGACATCACCTTCAGCTCTTTCATTTCAATATTGGATACCCTACTTCTTCGTCTGCTAAACATCTGCTAAAAGCACAAGTACACAATGTAAGGGCGAATAGAATTTGAGTGCCCTGCAATGACGACCTCAGGATTTGCAGTGACTCCCTTTTTTATAAAACTTCGTGACATTTCTGTAAGCTATTTAGATAGATTAAGCACAATATATTTTCTTCGTTCCACTCTAATGTACAGCTATAGCATAGGGATGCATATTGTGATAAGGACATACACATACATATAAATGTGATATAATCCCCTGTTGGGTATTTATAAATATTCCAATATTTTCTTTTATATTTTGTATTTAAAGGGGAATTATACATGTATACAAAAGTATTATTATTTTATCTTTTGTGCCATTGTTGACAGGTTAGTGATTATCATATATTGCATTAGGTTGTAATTATTGTTGCATAGTGGACATTGTTTGTGATAGTTTTAACCTGTAAATTTAATAAACTTAATAAGTAAGTATTATCAATCGAAAGAGATACTAAAAACTTCAATTTATTTGGTCATGGCTGTAGATAATCTTTTCTACCAATTACAGAAATACATTTAAACGAGTTTATACTCAAGGTTCATTTAACAAACATTGGTCCTGCAGTCAGAAAATTCAATGTCCGAGATTCAATATCAGGAGGTGAATTAACTTAGCTAAGAAAATGGTCATCCATTCAATCAGAATAAGAGAAGCGAATATTGACCAAAGCCATCACTGAAGCAACAAATATACCCGCTGGAAGTGATCAAAAACGGGACAATTTATCCAATGGACTATCACTTTTACTCTCTCAAATCCTGAAGAAGAGCCATGCTAAGAGTGCCGTCATGCATATTTTTTATACTCAGCGTGCTTTGCAAACAGAGTATGTTAACTTTGGCAACATAACGGTTGATCGCAACGGCATAAACGAATCGAGATAAATATAGACTTCCATATATCAAAATGCTCAAAACGAAAAAAATGAATTGATTTAGCCATGTCTGTCAGTCCGTCCGTCTGTCTAATCACACGATAACTTGAGTAAATATAGAGATATCTTATTGAAATTTGGTACACGGGTTCCTTTGCACTCATCTCCCATCGCTGATTAACATAAGCGAAATCGAAAGATAACCACGCCTACTTTTAACATATATACAATTTTGTAAACATAGAAAATCTGATTATTTAGTAAATAAAGCAGCTAGAATGTTGAAATTTGATGTGCGAAAAACATTTTCAAAATGGGCGTGGCACCGCCCACTTGTCATAAAATCAATACTACAAATATTATTAATCCTAAATCAAAAACTGTTAAACCTATCATAACAAAATATGGCAGAAAGGGTGCCTCTACTATAGGTATGCCTCGAAGAGAAATTAAGGAAATCGGTTAAGGACAACGCCCACTTACATATAAAAGATTTTTAATTTAAATTAAAAAAGAGCTTTATATCAATGGAATTTCTTTTCCCAAATGAAATTACTACAAGAAAAGGGAAAAATTCTAATTTTTGAAAATGGGCGTGGTACCGCCCCTTTTATGACTAATCAATTCTCTATTTTTCGGGAACCATAACTCAAAGAAAAATTAACCGATCGTAATAAGATTGTGTACACATATTTTTCTTATAACACAAAATATTAATAGTGACAAGTAAGGAAGGCTAAGTTCGGGTGTAACCGAACATTACATACACAACTGAGTGTTTTGGAGACAAAATTGTGTTTTTCATGGATACATACAAATGGTAATACTAAAAAGTGGAGCAACTTGCAACTTGCTAAGTGGTTTTTAATTCCATATCTCATATATTTGAGAAATATCGTCCATGGAACGATTTTCCTTCATCCGTTGTCAAATAAGGGAAAATCACAATGTAGGAAAATGAACCTAGGGTATCTAACCCTGGAATGTGTGTGTATAACATGGGTATCAAATGGAAGGTATTAAAGCAGATCCGGCCACACAAATACTAAAACAATTGCATAAGTGTGTGTAAAAATCGAATGACAACTCCCCACAGTGTGCTAAGAGGAAAATGTAGACTGTGAAGTTCGAAATTAAAAAGGACTCTGGTTATTTGATTTCAAGCTAATCCTAACAATATTTACTTATATTCATATAACTAAGGACGCGGGGGTCGAGCTAGCAAGATACAACTTTTTTATAAAAGAAGGTATGGTGTTTCTTCAGTTTACTTAAAAAAATCACTTTTTCATTAAGAAAGAACTATAAAACAAGGTAAATGTAAAGATAGAAATATATATTTTCAAAACATAAAGTTATTCAATAAAAAAATGTATACAAATTAATAAAACTAAGTAGAACCTATAAAAAGTTACTTATATTAAATTGTCAATATTTAATAATAATTAATTAATTATTATTAATAATTAATTAATTATTATTAATTATTAATATTTAAATTGTCAACATTATTATGTATGTTCAAAGCAACTTAATAATACTAACTAAAACGTATTAAAAGTCACTTTAACCTTGCAGCATATTGTTTTTATTATGTGCCCAAAAAGTAGCATGGAATTTTCCTTTTGCATTCACTGTTGATTTTAGTCAGTGGCAAGCGAAAGCAACCGATCGTGATCACACATCGTTAGTGTCTGTATGAAAATACGAATTCAAATTGCACAATGTGCAACTTTTGGCCGGCTCTTTATTAAAGAGTATTTTAGAAAGGAGTGGGCCATAATTCTATAGGTGGGCGTCTTTTCGAGATATCACCATAAAGGTGGACCAGGGGTGACTCTAGAATTTGTTTGTACGATATGGGTATTAAATGAAAGGTGTTAATGAGTATTTTAAAAGGGAGTGGCCCTTACTTGTTTATGTGGAGGCGTTTTCGAGATATCGACGAAAATGTGGACCAGGATGACCCAGAACATCATCCGTCGGGTGCCGCTAATATATTTATATATGTAATAACACGAACAGTATTCCTGCGATGATTCCAAGGGCTTTTGATTTCGCCCTGCAGAACTTTTTCATTTTCTTCTACTTAATATGGTAGGTGTTACACCCATTTTACAAAGTTTTTTCTAAAGTTATATTTTACGTCAAAAAATCAATCAAATCACATCATGTTTCATCCCTTTTTTCGTATTTGGTATAGAATTATGGCATTTTTCGATATTGAAAAAGTGGGCGTGGTCATAGTCGGATTTCGTCCATTTTTAATACCAAGATAAAGTGAGTTCAGATATGTACATGAACTAAGTTTAGTAAAGATATATCGATTATTGCTCAAGTTATCGAGTTAAAGGCCGAGCCGAAGGACAGACGGTCGACTGTGTATAAAAACTGGGCGTGACAAATTAGACGAAAAAGGGCGAAGCCCCGCCCATTTTAAAATTTTCTTTTATTTTTGTAGTTTATTGCACCATATCATCACAGGAGTTGAATGTTGACAAAATTTACTTATATACTGTAAAGATATTACATTTTTTGTTAAAATTTGACTTAAACAAAATCTTATTTTTAAAGTGGGCGTGTTCGTCATCCGATTTTGCAAATTTTTATTTAGAACACATATAGTAATAGGTGTAGCGTTCCTGCCAAATTTCAGCATGATATCTTCAACGATTGCCAAATTACAGCTTGCCAAACTTTTAAATTACCTTGTTTTAAAAGTGGGCGGTGCCACGCCCATTGTACAAAATTTTAATAATTTTCTATTCTGCGTCATAAGGTGAACTCACCTACCAAGTTTCATCGCTTTATCCGTCTTTGGTAATGAATTATCGCTCTTTTTCAGGTTTTCGAAATTTTCGATACCGAAAAAGTGAGCGAGGTTATAGTCTGACTTCGTTCATTTAAATAGCGATCTGAGATGACGCCTAGGAACTTACGTACCAAATTTAATTAAGATACCTCGAAATTTACTCAAGTTATCGTGTTCTCGGCCAGAAGGACGAACGGACAGACGTGGCTAAATGAATTTATTTTTTCGCCCGGATCATTTTGATATATAGAAGTCTATATCTATCTCGATTAGTTTATGCCGTTATATGGTACCGTTATACGAACAAAATTAATATACTCTGTGAGCTCTGCTCAGCTGAGTATAAAAATGGACGGAATCGGTTAAGGCCAACGCCCACTTTTATGTAAAATATTTTTAAAAGGGTTGTAGACTAGAATAAAATGATATATCTTAGAGAGGAATTTTTTGGTATCAATTATACATATTTCACTTACCAAGTTTTATTTAGAGAAGACATCGGGAAATATTTTTTTTTTTTTCAAACGGGTGCCACAAGCTTATTTCGATCAAGCATTACAAAACATTTCTAGAGCTTCAAAAAATTAATCCGTCGTAACGAAATTCAATACACATTTTAGGCTTATAGCAAGAAATATTTTTAGTAAAAATGGCATTGATCAAATTTAAACACTCTAGGTGTATTATTTACTAAATAATCAGGTTTGTTGTGTTTTCAAAATGTTATATATAAAATAAGATGGGCGTGGTTATCATCCGATTTCGGTCAATAGCGATGGGAGATGAGTGCCAAGGAACCCATATACCAAAAGTCGATAAGATATCGCAATATTTAGTCAAGTCACATATCACAGACAGATGAACAAAGAGATGGACGATTTTTCAAACTGAGCATTTTTTTTATATGGAAGTCTATATTTATCTGGAACTATTGATTACGTTACGATCAATCGTTATGTTAACAAAGTTCATAATATTGGAACGTAAGATTCGAGTTTTATGTTTCCTTTAAATGCAGATGTGTAAATAAATATATAAAATAAACACCAGCGTAAATTCAACCTCGGTTGCGCTCGAACTTGGACTTCCTTACTTTTTGGGAATAGTTTGTGTTTAAATTATGTCTCAGTAGGATTATAGAAGTAATTTATCTGAAATGAACTGTACAATTGAAATTCACGCTCAGTATATAATGTTCGGTTACATCCAAAATTAGACATCCTTACTTTTTATATTTTTATTTCATAGCTTCTTTTAAATTTTCTTAACTATTCTACAGCTTCACAAGATACATTCAAACTAATTTATTTTAAAGTTTAGTGATTAGTTTTATTTTAAACAGGTGGCAACTTTTTTAAAATATATGCGGTAGCAACACCCATATAATAATAGTGCTTCGAGTGTAACTCGCGATCTCTGCCCGTTTTCAAGAAAGTAGCGGATATGCAAAATATTATATCGTCGGCGTCAAGCAAAAGCCACCCAAACCATTCCATCATTCTTGAGTTAACATTTTCAAGAAAGAAAATTTTCGACAGTAAACTTGCTACATTCCATTTCAACATTTGTGGTTGTCAACTTCAAATTCATCAAATTATTTTGGTCTTAGTAAATTTTGCCAGAAAGTCGACGAAATGTAACAAGCTTCATTGGCAATTTTGTGTGACTATACGTTTAGTAATTTTGATCTACTTTGGACAATTTTACTTAATTTCAAATAGGTGTCAACCTATAAACACACTTTTAGTGGCAAGCCCTGTCTAGGAAATCTAAAAATATGATACACAATACGTGTACCAAATTTCATTCATTTCGGTTGATGTGCTTCAAAACTTTCATTTGAACTTGAAAAGAAATAAACAAAAGAGGGTAAAAATTTGTAAGGATAAGAACGGCGTAACCTGCTATGTAATACAACATCCACGTATTAAATTTAATTCAAATCGGTTTGAGCCGCTTGCAAACAGTTCACTGTACTGTACTTAGTTTAGTGTTTAAAAAAATACAAATGAGTGGCAACCTTGTTGAATTATGCTCAAAAATGATACATAAGTAAAAAGTGGTGTAGTGGATGTGCAAAGCAATAAAACTAAGCATAATTTTATAAATAAATAAGACACAAATCAACTTTAATTTGATACCTGCATTGGCATATCTCTCTTTATTTAAGAAACATTTACAATTAGGTGGCAACTTTGTGAAAAAATCTTAGTGGCAACACCTAAATAGAACTCTAATAATGTAGTACGTTATTTATCTGTCAAATTCGATTCAATGAGTTCTTTCCAAGACAGTAGCATATACATTAGGGTGGGTCGATTTGTATGGACGAAAGTTAACCGATATCGCGCCATCGATTTTTCGATAGGATTTGGGCTCAAGAAAAAAAATTCCACTAGGCATACCCAAAAAAATAATTTTCGAGCCTGTGAAATTAATTTTTTTGACTTTTTTTCGACTTTGATTTTTAAGGTTTTTTCATGACCTACTAAAAAAATGTTCATATGTATACCTTGTCCGACCCAGAAATGTCCGCTAAAAACTTTGACGATAACGGTTTTTTGAAAAAAAAATATTTTTGACAAAAAAAATATTTTATACATGAAAATTTTACAACCAAATGAACATTTTTTTAGTAGGTCATGAAAAAATCAAAGTCGAAAAAAAAGTCAAAAAAATCAAATTTTGCAGGCTCGAAAATAATTTTTTTGGGTATGCGTAGTGGAACTTTTTTTCCTGTGCCCAAATCCCATCGAAAAATCGCTGGCGCGATATCGGTTAATAAATCGAGCCATTCTAATATACATATAAAAAAAGTAAAGTGAAAGAAATTTACAACCCCATTTGAATAAATTATGTTTCATTCGACGTAAAATACCTTTAATTTGTCATCCATATTCGCATAGCTCGTTTTGATAAAAAATATTACAAATACTTATACAGTAGAATCGCGAAAAAGTTAACCAAAATGTCCCAAGTGTAGTTTACTTTTCCGAAATATTAACTTTTCCAATCGGTTTTCAAATTTGATAAAATGCAGTAATAAACATATTTTTTCGGATATAACATATTGAATTTATTAAATGACTAAGTTTTAATCATTACAGAGCATAAACTTAGATTTAATTTGTACTGGCTGATTTCAAGCTCACAGAACATACATATTAATTTATTCACATTGTAAATATCGACGTGCCATATGAACACTTTAAAATCTTTTTACAAAAAAACTCTATGAAAAAATTTTGTAAGTGTTACTTTTCGTATGCCACGTTGATATGTACTTATTAATTTGTAAGATCTGGTTTAAAGAAGCAGTCGAGACTTCTTTGTTTTTTTCTTTTGTGTAATTGCTTTTGACAATTTTCGCCCGCATATTAATAAGATCTGATATCTGATTTGTATCATTATTGTTCTCGTACCACTTTATCAACGTATTGATGCATTCAACTGCTTCCGAAAACCTCACTTTCTGTTGTTGCATATCTTGTTCGATAGCTGATTCTTCGTTATCATTATCGGACTTTGCAATCTTCGTCATCTTCCGTACGTCGTTCCAATTTTCAATGTCGTCAATGCTGACGTCAACACCACCCACAAGGAGAATACCCTCACTTGTTTTTATTGCCAAACAAATGGTTGAATTTGAAAAAGCTCAGAAAAGTTAACCAATACTTATCTTTTTAGAGCGCTACGTGGACGCTCAAGCTCGGTCAACTTAGCCGAGCGTTTAACTTTCTCGAGAGTTAATTTTTTCGCGATTCTACTGTACAAACATACAAAAAATACAAGTTCAAAACTATTAGGTAAACACGTATCAAAAGATTTACAAATGCATCAATAAATTTAGCAAAGACGGTTTTCATTTTTATAAACAAAAATAAACTAAAATTTTTTTTATTTAAAACATACGATGTATGTATGTAAAGTTTCATATTTGTCTGAATATTCATAAAACATAAATTACAAAATTTCTATTGGCTGTTTTTCAAAAACTTATTTGATAGAACAAAATATTCCACAACTTCGGTTTATTATATTTTATTTTCTTATATAAAATGTTCTTGTTTTCCGATGAACCATAATACATACAGCCACGTACATATGTATATGCTATTGTAACGTATTTCCGTTAACAGATTTTTTGTTTTTTGTTATTTGTTGTTATTGTTTGATTGCAGCAGCATCCGTACCTACATAACAAACAAAACTTGTTCACCCTTTAGGGAAACACAAAGACACACCAATACAAGCAAATGAATGGTTCACCCTTTATATTTGTCTAATTTTTTACTTTTATATTTCCTTCTAAAATCGTAGTTACGATTCTATTATAATCACACATATAGACGTTAAAATATTTTTGTTAGCATTGTTTTGATAAAAATTCATTCACTATTGTTCTTAGTGCAAGCTTTTCGGTTTGCCTAAAATATAAATATGAATAATTTTATGAATTTAAATATTTTGCTATGTATATATATTTGTATTAGCAAATGCATATACACATAATGCTGCAGGGATATGAGTAACATGTGAGCAGCCTTAAGTGTTTCAAACTAGAAGAAAAACGCCAAATAAGAACTAGTTCCTTAGCATGTTGTAGAGCGAAGCTCAAAAAATTTAGGAACTGAGCTACCAATAAAGATGTTCGGAATAGTGGTGCGATATAAAGTCAACAGTCAAAAGGTCAGTTAACCCAATGGCCATTTCCATTGGCCATAAGATCGATTGGTATTAGGACCACTTAAAATGGTCGTAAGGTAAATTGTTTTCCATACAAAAAAATTACGTATTCGTCATGTATGTACCAAATATGTCATTGCTGTTGAATCTTTGTTATATGGATCGATAGGTAGATATTGAAATATTGGTATGGTATCTCTCACAAATAGTATCCCATGAAAGATTTTCCGAACTTTGCGAAAATCAATATTTTGGTAAAAAGCAGGGGCCGAAACTATTATTCCATTAATAATACAGTTCCTTGCAAAACTATTAATTTTGGACTTTTAATATATTTGGATCAAGATAAAAATTATTTTCGGATTTTTTTAACTGAGTCCGATAGAACTAGTTAAACTCGGACTTTTAAAAATAAAAATCCGGAAACAAAAGTTAAATCCGGACTTTTATATTTTAAGGCCAAAATAAAATTCCCGCTTGATAATAAAGAAACGAATCATCCGAAATAAAAAAAAAATTTTTTTCGACATGATATTGCTATAGAGATACTTGGGAACTCAAATATTTTCACCAAGGACAATTTTTTGACCAGGACTTTTTCGACTCCGAAAAAAAAATAATTATAATTTTGCGTCCCTTGTAAAAAGGTCACAACTTTTGGAAACCTATTTGCGGTCATAGCAAATATCTTTAGCTTTAAAAATAAAGGAGACGTCCGTACTTTGCCGCAGTGTCATGCCTGATCTTTCTACATTGGAAAGTACCCTCGAAGTGTGATGAGCGACAATCAATTGACTTGAAGGCTTTCACGGAAAAGTCGTATGAAACTTAAAAAACTGTATCTAATGATTTTGTCCGTCTTGGCTCTAGGAATACGTTAGCAAAGAAAAATATTTTAAATGCTATTTTGGAAGACTCTGTTCATAGCACATTTGATTACATTATTATTACTTATTATTAGGCCTGGAACCACTGCGACCTTTGTGTAGGTCTATTGTACATGACCGTTCAGCCTTATTTTGTGTGTGGAGGCTTTTGATTACCTCTTTAGGCTTTTTACTCCATAAGAGTAAGAGCGACACGTTCGCAGAGATTGTGAACCGGCGTTTCATCCTCCAACTCACAGATACGACAAACTTGAGTCTTGGATAGATTTAACTTACTTAGGTGATATAGTAGACCACAGTGTCCCGTATAGTACCCAGTGAGAGTTCTTAGGTCCTCCCTGCTTAGATTAATGAGTTTGTCTGATACTTTCATTACCAAAATATAAACAGTCTGGCCTGTCTTTGCCCTGGGCAGTCAATCCACTGACGTCTGAACTGTTTTCTTTCCCGCTCACTTATGGTTTCACTGGTGTGTGCTTTTGTGAGTCCACAAAAAGGGCTCAGGACCATAGAATGCTGCTATAGCACCCTGCTTTGCTAGGTAATCTGCATGTTCATTGCCTTCATGTACTTGATGCCCGTGAACCCATCCTAACAAAACCTTGTTTTTGACTCCCAATTTTCCTATTACTTTCATATGCCCTATCAAGTTTCCTAGCTTCAGCTCAGAAATATTTTGAAGTCTTAGTGCGCCTAGTGGTGCCTCTATCTCTCTCAGAATAGGGAAGGGAGGTATTCCCACTAAAGCGCTAAGTGCATCAGCAGAGAACGTTTTCAGCGCACCCGGTATGCCAATGCAAACTGGTTGATGCAGTTTGCTTCGTTTTGCTGTTGCCATTCTTTGCGTGGCCTTCTGCCACCAAACTATGGAAGCATAGGTGACTATTTGCCTAATAACAGTATTAAATATTCAGTATACTATTTTCATTACATTTAAATCCATCTTATTGAGTGACAAGAAAATTAATATGTCCCGGAGAGCGGCAGTTTTAATAGCCAATAATGTACTGCCAATGCACATTCGTCGCTGGTTTCTCTATTACTGCAGGGTATTTCACGACAGTTTCGGAAGCATTACGGAATATTTTTCGGATTTGATCTCCAAATTCGATAGAAAGATTTCGAAATGATCCCAGAATTATCCCGAAAACTATTACGCAATCATCTCGAGAGAGTCCCGGGAGAGTCCCTCAATAGTCGCCAAGATCATCACAACATTACGACAAATTTACCTCAAAATGATCCGTAAAACCACGAAATGGTTTCTAAAAGATCCTTACAGTCTCTACAACTATTCCGATATGACCACGAATTGATTCTTAAATCATCCCAAAAGGACAACGAAATAATACCTTTAACCTTCTAAAAGTGACCGAAATAATTCCGAAGTGATAATGGAAGGCAATGCCCTGCCAACCCAAAAAACATATCGCTCGTTGTTATTATTTTGCTATATTCTGCGCTCTAAAATACGAAGTAGCTCCTAGCACCCCCCCCCCCCCCCTCACTTTTCGAGTCATGAAAATCGAATATAAGATCATTGCAATAATTGGAATATTTGATAAGTCGAAGATCACGATTTCTATTAGTTAGACGCTTAGTTGAATAAATTCCTCTTGCTTCTAAGAGCCAGCTTTTGCATTTCAATGAACCCAGAGTTAGAAGAAATAGCGACGGAGATGCCGCACAGTTAATTTGTCTCCTTTCATTCGAGACCGAACAAGATATAGCGAAAACAATAAAACGTTGCCGTAATAGTTGTAAATATTTTAATACGTGGAGGTGCAAAATAAAATAATTGAACTTATGCCCACTTGAGAAAAAAAAAAGTTGACCTTATGGCCATTTCGGAATATCATGATAATCTTAATGTCAATATGCTTCACTTTGTAACCATTTGAAGTTTGACGAAGCGACCATTTCATATGGTCATAACTTTAATAGCCTTTGTGGCCACTTGAAGTGGTCATAGAGTCAATTGACGTTATGGCCGTTGACCTCTTGTCACCCCTCCTAACTTGCATAAACGTTACTTATATATTTGTATGTAACTCCCCTGCAAAAATTGCGATTAGTTTGAGTCCGGGACGAGTCGCAAAGGAGTATGCGACTAATGCCAGTTTTGATCTCTTTGTATGCGCTGAGCTGTTTCCTTTTGTATTCGCTTCAATAAGGACTCAAATAGGGACCAGTCGCATTTTTCGTGGCAGAAACACAATCGAAAGGCTTTCCAAGCCAACAAATCTATTTGATGTAAATTGTTCGACCGCTTTTAATAAAAGAATAAAAAATATTCTCCGAAAATTTTAAATCTGGCGTAGTCGTTAAGTGCTAGTAATTTAGGTTCGGTATAGGGCTCCGCATTTTTCTTAAATAATTAGATTCACCTGTAATCTTTTTTGATTTTACTCATTTCGTCGCCGTTTTTTATTAATATTTCTTAAAATGGGCTACATAGATTTCAAACTAACTAATCCCAACTGTACCCGAAAGGTACCAAAAGGGATAAATTTTGCCCACATGTAGACAAAAGAGATCAATCGGAGACCAATCTCTTTAGGGAATAATCGCACGAGTTTTTGCAGGGTCTTGTATGCCAAATAATAATACAAAAATGTTACGTATACACACTGGTAGCCATATTTTTATGTGGTACAGATATGTTTGGGTGTATTAGTTGGTTGCTTTTTGTAAAAAAAATAATACTTGTTTTTTTTTTTATTTATTTAATAATAAAAAATAAAAACAAAAATCAAAAAAAAAATAAAAAATTCTTTACTTCCAGCAATTACCAACAAATTCAACATCTCGGCTATGCTGGACATGAGTTCGCCACGGAAAGCATTTCACAACAACAAGGCCTGCAAGACAAAGGCTATGAAGAATGGGTTGGTGAAATGATTGGCATGCGTGAAATACTCAAAATTTTTGCCAATGTGTCGGTCAACGATGTGGTTGGCATGCGTGCACCATTTTTGAAACCAGGACGCAATACTCAATACAAAGTAAGTCAGTTTTTTATATTTATAAGTAAACAAACGCACTATCCAAAGTATTATCCATGAAATAATATAAGGACTTTTTCTTTTGGTTATTACATGAGCCGCATTGAGCAAAGACATTGCTAGAGCCAAAAACTTTATTTATACACCATGCTGTAGTATTCTGTACTAGTATTCTTCTCATAGGGAAGTAGAGCGTCCTAAGTGTTGAACGCTGTCCTTTTTTTGAATTGTGCGCGGTCTGATGATTAGTTGATAAGTAAGGTCAAGGGTATACATCGGAATTAGGAATGAGATATTCACAAGCTTTGCTATTTTACGTTTAATAGCAGTAGGATAACGGGCTGAACCTTTTAGTTTCTATTCCATTCTCCAACATGCTATTTTCAATCGTGTTTTAAGTGAAAAGAGTAGCTTCTTCCCAAGAAACTATATCCAAAAGAAACCACTAGCTATTCTAAGCCCTTAGGGCATTTTAAATTTTCTACTACCCATACTGCCAGCAAGGACTCGACAAAGCTATGATGTCTTTCTACACAGTTATTCCATTCTTGAGGGAGACAAAATAGTTATCCGCCAGAAACTGTTAGACATCTACTCTGTGAATGAACAGCGCTTGGTAGAAGAAGGCACCGTGTTATGGGCAAGATGTTTCTCGTAGATCTGACTAATATAGCTGAGGTTAATACACGACGCTTAGTGAGCTTCACAAACTCAACGAAGTGGTTTGATTAGGAGAGTAAGAACAAATCAGTGTGGTTTCGCAATGGGCCTATAAAGGCCAAAGTGTGCCGTTCCGATGTGGACGGCAGCCACTTGAACCTAACCTAACCTATCCTACATAAATGATATAAAATAGTGAACGTAGAATTGGGCTATCTTATCCACGTTACATTAAACAAGTGTGTCTCAGATAGGTTTACTTTATTGTCATACGCTGGGTCACTTTTATTATTGTTGTTGGGTTTGCTATTGGCGCCTTACTTTTCCTTAAAAGACAATACTAAAAAAAGTGTAACAGAATTTGACACCGATGACGGTTCTCAACTGTAGAGACCTGACGAAGAACGTATTCGTGTCTACATAAACACAATTCCAGAGCAACGCTCGCTCTTTTGGATCAAGTGACAGAGTTAAGTATTACCGCTGATTTTTTATCATTTGCACTTATTGTTTGAATCTTAGCTGCTTTGACACTCGACTCCGACCATATCGGTGCAGCTCTAGACAGTGGCAGAAGCAATAAACTCTACATAGAGTGCTCGAAAATGGATGAGGAATAGGGAGTTGTGTTACCTCTTAAAAATATCTAGGAATTTAAGGTTAGGGCAGTAAGCTTACTGTGGCTCAGCCGGAACCATTTCGAGGCCTCAATGGACATGTGTGTATATGAGTAAAACAAGCTTCCTTCTCAAGCAAATCAGATCTGCGTGAGAGTACTCATGGTTGTATTGCAGTTCATTGCGCCATTACACCGATGCTCTCACGAAGTCGATTTATCACTATTATTGCCGATGCCCAGCACTGCAAACAAGACGACTCAGATTTCTGACACCGGTCAGCGTTCAGGACTCCTTCGGAGTTACTGTAGGCATCATAGCTAGTTATTTTTGCTGTATTCGTTCGGCAGTAACTAACCACTTGCTTGGAAGAGTCCCTGTGACAAAAAGGATATTCCTTAGATGCCTTTCTACTTAGTTATCATAAAACTGTTGTGCAACAGAACTGCGCCTGAGGAAATTGGTACGCACAGGAACCCTCAGAGACATATGTTGTATCTTCTTCTTAGGTTAATGTAGTAAACGAGCTGCTGGCAGGGCTTTAAGCCTGCACAAACTGCGGGGATGTTTTTCAGGCCAATATAGATGGGGTGGACAGATCGTCTAAACCATTTTAGTCGTCTGTCAACTTTGAAAAAATAAAAGCGTTATTTGTTTTATTGGGGAAATACCGCTGGGAATGTCTTACAAGTATAAGAATATATATAGGTGTTATTTGTCAAGAAAGTATAAAATGTGCAGGTAGTGCAAGAAAGGTCTCAATTTGCTTGTACTGATGGAGGGGCCCATCGGTGGGAGCAGGAGGTTCTCGCCTAGTGCTGCACACTGTATTCATGAGATCGCAACAGAGTTGACTATGTCCTATTTGGTGCTGATCCAGTGGATCGCATCAAACAAATCAAGCATTACCAAAATTTTAGTGGCAGTACAGTGGAAGGCCCTGCTTAGCATCACTGGCGCTGTTAAAACAACACATGCGTTGGCATTGAATGTCGCTTAGTCTATATCCTATGGATATTGGGGTCAAAGCAGCTGCAGCTTGGTCGTTACACAGGCTTCTTGATAGGGGCGGCTCTCTGACTTTTGATACTTGTCAACTTTGACTCCATCTCAGTCAGGTTTACCTTTAGTTTAAAGGCAGTCATTCCCTCAAAAGGGCACTGGGGAGAACATAGTTAGGTACAGTGCACAAAAGTTTAAGTGATGCTCAACTAAGCATGGCAGATGCTGTTTCCCGTTTGAAGTAAGATATATAGAATGGCCGCTAAATTTTTATTGTTAAGTGGAAAATTGTGTGCGCTTTACCGAACTATGGGGAGAGGGATCCATCTTTGAAGGGAAGTTTGATTATGGAGATTTCTGCTAGAAGCTTCATATAAGTTAGAACCAAATATGCATATCAAACTTATTTCAGACGGTTACGAATGAGTATTCATTATGTTTCTTGATTTTGTATCTAACTACAAAGACCTTTCTAATATGTACACGTTGATATATCCTATATAAGCCCTTTTACTGTAGTTCATTATTACCCGGACAAACAATTACAAATAAATTTATATTGTTCTAACATTTTAATCCTCAAATGATATTTCCGCTTCTCTTACTTTTTGTTTTTATAAACCCTTTTTCAAATTGATACTTTGACCTTTCTCCTTTCTTTCTTCTTTTTTAGTACTCTATTGTTTTAGCTTTGGTAAATGCATTACATTTGTTTGTAGTAACAAGATATCTAAACTTGCAATAGTATGTAAGTTTTATACAACAACAAAGATACATATATATGTATATAAATATGTTGCATTTTTTTGTAAATAAATGTTGATATTTGCTCAGAGATATATATTTTTGTATCATATCTGAGTTTGTCCATTATAATGGCCCAATTGAATCTCATGGGAATGAGTACGTCAGCTGGGTACTTACATGTGCATTGTGAGAGCTCTGCTACTCTTTGAACAATGTAAGGGTTACACATGTTTTGTTGTTACATTGGAGAATTGCATCAAATGGATTTTTAAGTGCTTCAGTAGCAATTTTCAACAATGACTTGTCAAAAACTATGCTCATTGCAAAGCTTGATAAAAGTCAAGTGGTATATTTGATCATTGTAGGAATTTTTATTTTCTTCTCGCTACGCGTAATATAGCTTCTTAAAAAAGACTCAGGTAACTAGTAAAAAACGCTCACTGAAAAAGAGGAAAAGATAGAATTAAAGGGAATAGGGTAGGGTGTTAGAAAGAATAATACAATTCTAAAGGGAGCGGGAAAGAAAAATTAGAACAAAGCGAAGCGAGAAATAAGATAGAGGAAAGGTATGGACGAAACAGAAGAAGGAAAAGGATGAGTTTGCTGTTAAATTGTTATTGTTATTGTTACGATAATGATGACGGTGATTTTAATGATTATATTGATTATGAAGGTGATAATAACAAAGAGAAAACGAATGCGGAGAAAGAGGCTTTGGCGATGGCGAAGTTGAAAATGAAAAGAAATGGGCTTCTTAATAGTTATAGTCAATGTTACGGTGTGTGAATGGTTATGAGAACTCTGGTAGCAACAGTAACAATTTCACTTGAGTATTCTTATGGTTATTGTGACGGTTATTTTAACGGTTATGTTAACTGATCTTACACTGTTATGGTTATGGTTAACTTCAGAATTATGGTTGAGCTTGGGATTACGTGTAGTGTAAAGGCTTCGCTGACTGTCACTAGGGGAACTTACGTTTTGCCTTAGATTACCGTTGTGCTAGGGTAAGCCTATGGTTATGGTTGGTCACGTTTATGCTAATAGTAACGTTAATGGATATTGTTCTTGATACGGCTTAAATATAATGGTTACGGCTACATTTACGGCTACGGATTTAGTTATAATTGAGGTTACAACTTCGCTGTTTTCGGTTTCGTTTAGTTTAGCTGAGGAATTATGACTGTGGTTACGGTTATGGCTATGACTTCGTTTATGGTGATGGTTCTGCTTTCGGCAATTATGTTATGGCAATAATTACGTTGGTTATGACAAAAATGTTATAGTAACGGGTATATTTATAAATCTAAAGAAACTTAGTGGTGTCCATGGTGGGCACAATTCCTTGGGGAAAAAGGAACCCCCATGCTGACCCTAACTTAGAAGTCTGGGTCACGTTTTAACCAAGATGATGACAGATTCGTGCAAAAATCCATGGAATAGCAGTTTGCGGTAGAGAATGTCTACGGAGAGGTTTATTCTCATTATGTCAGACAGCCAGCCATTCTTGCGTGCCATGAAGTTTTAAGAACTATTTCTTAGCTGGTGTGTGAATGCGTTGAAATCCTTAATTATTTGGAAGCCAAAAACAGGAATAGGATATGTGACCGGGCACCAGGTGAACAGGCAGACCAACTAGTAAGGTGGGGTGCTAAAGTTGCATTTTATGGTCCAGTACACTTCTGTAGATACACTAGAGCACACACTAGTGAAACCAAAAGTAGCTGAGAAACAAAGCAGTTCAAAAAACACTGGACTGAATGCTCAGCAACGAAAGTATCAGCCAAACTCATTATTCGAAGTAGATTGGACACACGGAAACTCACTGTGTACTATGTGCCATGTAGACTACTTACAATATCACCCAACTCGGCCGCTATTGTGTACTGAAAGATGAAACCCCATCTCACACTATCTGTACATGCGTCCCTTTGACAAGGCAGATACTCTCCCGACTAGTGCGAATGTCTGCAAATCCATTCGTGATATGAGGTAAAAGCCAGTAGAGATACTTAAATACATTCAAAGACCCACATAGAGTAAAATGCCGAAAGGTCAAATGCAACACATATAAGAAAAGGTGCATAGAGGCCCAATAATAATAATAAATTGTGAGCAGGTTTTCATGTCCTTTTTCATGTTTCATTCCCAACCCAAATTCTTTGTGTGGGCTGGTTGGTTGCTCCCTTACCAAGCTTGCTATCTCCGAAACTCCCTCTCTTTCCAAATCTGAATAGTCGCTTATAGCAAGTTATCCGTCCCAAGCTTGCAATATCATTTCTCTCTCCACTCGATCTTATCATCATTAAACGTTTAAAGCTTAATAATATTAATTGCAGTACTACCTACCCACCAGCACAAGCTCAGTAGTTCAATACTCAATATGAAGGAAAAAATAACACAACAACGCCCTTTGCTATGGTAATGCCGTCGGTAAATATTTGTCGGTGCGGCTCAGTATCGGAAGGCTCTGTCCAAAAACTGCCAAATAGACAACCTTACGTAAAATCTTCTCGTGTTCATGGTCCGCATAATTACCTCCTGCTTCCCTCCTATGAAGCAAAATGTTGTAGATGGAGACCCCTGATCTGTTTAGTCACATAGTCGGACGCTACCTAGGTTGGCGCATACACTGACCACAAATTTGGTAACGTGGTGTGAGATATGGACCTGATACTTCGTTATGCAATTCTTGTTTCCTTTTAATATGGCGCAAAGATTTCTTAAGTTGATAGAAATAATAAGTTTCGCAGTATAAATATTCACCATCACGACCTCGTTCAAGTACTTTGGATAAAATTTACTTCAATTTAAAGAAGTTCAACTAAAGTTTTTCGCTTCGTTAAACATAAAATATGCACCACTACATACCAGTAGGAAAAACATTAAATTAATAAAATCGCAACAAAACGACATTTCCGTTAGGGGAAGGTTATTGTATCGCTCAAATCAATGTCTGACTGTCTGCTTGTGAACTTGAAATTTGTTGCACATGAGTAGCTTTGAGCATTTTGCGCATACAACCAATTACCTGTAAACAGATTCATTTAACTGACAACAACAACAACAAAAACAATAAAAAAAAACAAGTAAGAACGGGACTGTCTTCGTGCTGTGCCGAAGACTTCATACCTTTCATGAATGAGGCTGAACAATAATCTTATTCCGTTCGTAATCTCCAAATAATCGGATGTATAAGTTAAGAAAAATATAGTGAACAGATGTACATACCTAAACGATTTTTAAGATAAATATAAAATAAAAAATGGCAAAAAACCCCCTTATCTGAACGATCGGTTGTATGGGATATATATTATATATACCTCCGATCGAAATGATTTTTACAAGAAATCTTCTATGATATATTAGAATAAATATCACCGAGTTTCACGTTTTTATATTGGAAATTAAGGGAGAAATTGCCAAAAATCTTTCTATCTGAACGATCGGTTGTATGGGATATATACTATATATAGCTCCAATCATAGTGATTTTTTCATACCACTGAGTTTCAGGTTTATACTTTCTAAATTGCGGCAGATGTGACCAAAATCGTCTCATCTGAACGATCGGTTGTATGGGAGATATATGTTATAGTTGTCCGATCCTACCGGATCCGACAAATGTCTAATATAATACAAAAATACATCCTTGTGCCAAATTTCATTGAGATATCTCCAAATATGAGGGGCTAGTTTGGGTTCAAACAGACAGACGGACGGACAGACGGACATGGCTATATCAACTCAGTTCGTCGCCCTGATCAATTCGGTATACTTAATGGTGAGTCTATCTTGTATATTTCTCAACGTTACAAACATCGGACCAAAGTTAATATACCATTTCATGTTCATGAAAGGAATAGTAACCAGAACAAGCAAACCAAACTGTTGTAAAATATAATACTGCAAACATACAACCATAGCAGCATTTAAGTAAGTACCTACAAGAACATGAAAGTCATGTTCATGTTCATGGTCGCATTTATACTTGTTTCACGTTTTATATTATGCTTGTTCTTACTGTAACATTAACACCCACGTTTAACATTTTTAGTATTATTATATAAAATGCATTAGTAAAAAACATTTTTAGCTTTTATTTTGAACGTAGTGAGTTGTACGTATATTTATGTGAACATTAGCCGGATTAAAAAATGTAGGAACAGCATGAAGAAATTTGTTTTTTATCAAGTACAGGTGGCAGTTCTTGTCAGAAATTATTGTATACGTGAAAATAAATTGACAAAAATATTTCTGAAAGCTATGTCGTTTTGAGTTTAGGTAAGTGGGTGCCCCACTTTTGAGATATCTCAATGAAATTTGGCACAAGGATGTATTTTTTTATTATATTCAGATAAGACGATTTTGGTCATTTCTGCCGGAATTTAGAAAGTATAAACGTGATACTCGGTAATATTTATTCTAATATATCATAGAAGATTTTCTGAAAAAATCACTTTGATCGGAACTATATATAGTATATATTCCCTACATCTGATCGTTCAGATAGAAAGATTTTTGGCAATTTCTCCCTTAATTTCCAATATAAAAACGTGAAACTCGGTGATATTTATTCTAATATATCACAGAAGATTTTCTGAAAAAATCACTTTGATCGGAGCTATATATAGTATATATCCCATACAACCGATCGTTCAGGTAAGGGGGTTTTTTGCCATTTTTTATTTTATATTTATCTTAAAAATCATTTAAGTATGGACATCTGTTCACTATATATACTTCTTATCTTATATATCCGATTATTTGGAGATTACGTACGGGAAAAGATTATTGTTCAGCCCCATTTATGAAAGGTATGAAGTCTTCGGCACAGCCGAAGACAGTCCCGCCCTTACTTGTTTTTTTATTGATATAGTTTATATAATTTTTTAAATATTTCAAAATATGCGGCATCCTTGCAGGAAAATTGGTAATACCTAGCTTAAAATTTAAAATTCGAATGCACTATCTACCGTCGTATTCGTTAGATAAAATAATTTAAAAGATTATCTCATTTAAATGTGGCATAGTTCATTAAATGCTCGAAAAAATTTTGATAGGTGGCCTTTGTGCCTAAGATGATACTCAATAGCTGCAGCTTGGAAAAAAAATTAAGTTTACAACAACAGCTCACTTAAAAATAGGAGTATTCTCAATAATTGGTAGCAACCTTTGAAATATTTTCATATTAAACCTATGTAAAATAATTTGCAATAGGGGGCAACCTTGCAACCAATCTTCAAAATCTTAAAAATCCACGTTAAAAGCACGGTTTTTCAGTGAGAGTACAACTTCAGTACATAATGTGAAAGTTTTCCTGTTTATATGCCATATCTGCACTTCACGCTGTTTGCATTTGTGGCTCAATTCCGCGAGAACGGCTGGATGGGTTCGCAATAAACTCCACACTCAGATAGAATGTGTTAGGCGGAAAGCAGTTGGAGAGCTCGCAGATAAATGTTATTCATATCAATGGAGGTCAAGATCCTTCCTTCTAATATAGAAGCCATCTCGGGATTTAATTTTCACCTTCTCTGTCTTGTTTCGAAACAATCCGTTAATTATTTAGGGATCGTTTGATTGATTCATTTATATTGCTAAAGAGATTATTTCAGAAATACTTCGGCCTTTTTCACTGCCATTAAGAATAATTTTCGAATAATATCAGAACTGACTCTTGATAATTGCAGGAATATTTTCAGGAATAATTTCTAGAATATTCTCCGACTGATTTTGGCATAACTTCAGTATACTGTACGGAGCCATGCAGGGACTATGGTTGTGGTAATTTTTAAAATGTTTTAAGAACTGTTCCCGGTTCTTTAGTGCCTATTTCATCTATAACTCCAAATTAATTTACAACTATTTTTATAATTAGCTATCCTTGCAGCACTACTATATGGATTATGGCAACACTATTTCGAGGGGTTTTCGGTACTTGTCGCGAATAAAATGTTGACTTTATTCCAAACCTGTTCTCGAGATAATGTCAGAACTATTTTGGTTTAATTTCGACTATTTCTGGGTTATCATGTTGGGCCATTCATCAATTCCAAGTTGTTTACGGGATTACTTTCTACGTTATTCACAAATAAGCTCGGGATATTTCCGGAACTATTTTTGGGACAATTACGTGAATACTTAGGACATAGCTCCGGAACTATTTGCGAATCATTTGCGGACAATTTCAAGAACAGTTAGCAATTCTGTTCGTCTTCCTTTCGATGTTTCGGGATCTTAACTGAGCTATTTCTAGATCGTTTCGGCGTTATATCAAATTTTCCAGATATTATCAGAATTTGGACTGTTTTGAATTTATTTCATATATAGCTCGTAACCATTCGATAGTGTACGGATTATGTTGACATTATTTTGAAATGTTTTCTTCTGAACATTTTAGAATCGCTTTTGGCATCGTTTTGGATCGATTTTCGATTATTTTCAACCAGTTTAAGGTAATTTCGGAATGGTTTTCGGCATCATTTTGGGATTACTTTAGGCATAAATTTGGAGCTATTTGCGAGTCTCAAGAACAGCTGTGGACTCTTTTCGTTTTCCCTCCGTTGATTGCTGCAGCTTGCCAAAGTTGTTTCGAGATTATTTCGGTATAGTTTCATAGTAATATTTTGAGACTAAGAAACGTTTCCAGGATAATTTCCGGGCAATTCCGGATTCATTTGGAAATATTTTGGCAATCCTTTCGAGATAATATTTGAGGTTTTCGGTTTTTTTTCGCGAATGTTTCTAAAATCATTTCGATATTGTTTTAAGTATCCTTAAAAGTTCTGTTCGGGACAATTTCAGGACTAGCCCTAGCTAATATTTTTTTTAAACACGGTAAATTTCCTCTTTTATTATTTTTTTACTATCATCAGTGTATGTTTCGCACTGTGTGCGACAAAAGTATGTCAATTACGTTGTAAATGGCTGCTCTATTTTTTGAAGAAGTTTGAAAATATCTTTTATTTGATAGCAATACTGTCATATTTCATTATTTGAAAAAGGTGGGAACCATGTAAGACCATTCACTGTTGCAACACGTTGTTGTTTGAAAGTTACAAACCTTTTTCTTTACCTTTGCACCCTCACGAAACCATTGAATTTATATATATAGAAATAAATAATTGTTTTTGTTTTTTCAACCAGTCGAATGTTTATGTCTCCATGTATAAGTAAATATATTCAATGCTGTTATAGTAAAAACACAACGTTTTCAATTATTCCTCGTTTTGTTCTTATTCTTTTTCTTTACATGGCACATAACCACAAATTATGTTCGAACACCCATCAACACACACACACACACGTTTGCTTACAATATTTCAACCGTATGCTGATACTACCGACGTACGTATGTATGTGTATTTAATATATACACACACACATAGGTTATTGAAGACTTTGGTTACATCTATGACAGTTCGATTACAGTGCCACCGGTAAGTGTGCCCATCTGGCCCTACACGCTCGACTATAAAATCTCACACGAATGCAAGAGCGGCACGTGCCCTTCAAAAAGTTTTCCTGGCGTTTGGGAGGTACCACTTAACACACACTATGTCGAAGGTTATGAAGGTGGTCACTGTCCCTATCTGGATCAATGTGTACTACACAATTTAGATGAGAATGAAGTATTTGCTTGGCTACAAGAAGATTTCGCACGTTACTATGAACAAAATAAGGCGCCCTACATGATGCCATTCCATACGAATTGGTTCCAGACAAAACCATTGGAGAATGGTCTGCATAAATTTCTTGATTGGGCACTTGAACTGTAAGTATGAAATGATCATATATTTTATACGATAAGTATGTAGTCGTAAATACGGTATATTATGGGGTAGCACCTATAAAAAGGTGAACTGCTAAAGGAGGGAGCCAATTATGTAAGTGTGTGTGAAGGAAGGTTTATTAAAAGGTGAAGGAAGGCTTATATAAGGGTCTGAATACTAGTACAGTGGTAGAGTTCAAGAGGAAGTTTATATCTAATATATATTATAAATGGCAAAGTTTGGATGTGAAGATGTTTGGATGTTTGGATGTTTGGATGTTTGTCCAGACGTTTGTCTTTGTGACTCAATAACGCAAGAACGGCTGGACCGATTTGGATGAAATTTTGCACACATATAGCCAATAGTCTAGAAGGATCTACTAGCTATATATTTTTCTAAAGGGGCGTGGTCCCCGCCCCCTAGGAACAGTTATAATTTAATTATCATTTTTTTTCGCCTTTGCGACTGAATAACGCCAGAATGGCTACACGGATTTTGATGAAATTTGGGACACAGATAGTAGTCTACTAGCGAAATTTTTTTCGAACATGGAAAGAGGGGTGGGGGTCCCACGACCCTTTCGAGCAATTACTTTTTAATAATTTTTACACATTATAACTTTACGTATACTGGCCTTAACCAATATCACAGACTCAAGGGGTCAAATAAGTCGAGGGATTACAAAGTAAGCAGTGACACCCTCCGCCCGCCCCCTTTATCTCCCCCTCTGGTGTAAAATCTATAAATTGTTATAACTCAATATAAATTTTCTCCTAAATCAATAGTTTTTGGTATCTGGTACATACAGAACGAGATCTAGACAATTTTGGAGGAACGATCAGTGGTCCTCTCCTCTACTCCCGCCATCCGCCCTCCATCAATTGTTTTTATTAGCACGCTTTTATTAGCCTTACCTGTATGTTTCTATGTAACTTTTTATTCGCTCCAATGCGCCTGCTGCCTTATTAACATGGTTTTATAATTAGCTTCACCTTATTTGTAATCCCTTAAGGGCCATATCGAGACCCTTATGGGATCATTTCCGGATGGTTTTCGGGATCGGTCCGGGATTACGCCGGGGTAATTTCGGGACTTTTTCGGGACTATTTCGGGATCATTTTGGGACCCTTCCGGGATCATTTCTGTATAGTTTTCGGGATCCGTCCGGGATCCCGTCGGGGTTGTTTTGGGACATTTTCGGGACTATTCCGGAATCATTTCGGGACTATTTCGCGATCATTTGGGGACCCTTCCGGCATCATTTCTGGATGATTTTCGGGATCCGTCCGGGATCCCGTCGGGGTACTTTCGGGATCATTTGCGTACCTTCGAGAGATAAGTTCTTGATGGTTGCCGGGATCATTACGGGACTTTTTCGGGGTTATTTTGAGCCCCTTTAGGCATCATTTCTGGATGGTCTTCGGGATTCGTCCGGCATCCCGTCGGTGTCATTTCGGGACTTTTTCGCGACTAATACGGGATCATTTGGGGACCCTTTTGGCATCATTTCTGGATGGTTTTCGGGGTCCGTCCGAGATCTCGTCGGGGTAATTTGGGGACTTTTTCGGGATCATTTGGGGGCTTTTCCGGCATCATTTCTTGATGGTTTTCGGGATCCGTCCGGGATCTCGTCGGGGTCATTTGGGGACTTTTTCGGGGTCATTTGGGGACTTTTTCGGGGTCATTTGGGGGCTCTTCCGGCGTCATTTCTGGATGGTTTTCGGGATCCGTCCGGGATCCCGTCGGGGTCATTTCGGGACTTTTTCGCGACTAATACGGGATCATTTGGGAACCCTTTCGGCATCATTTCTGGATGGTTTTCGGGATCCGTCCCGGATCTCGTCGGTGTCATTTGGGGACTTTTTCGGGATCATTTGGGGGCTCTTACGGCATCATTTCTGGATGGTTTTCGGGATCCGTCCGGGATCTCGTCGGGGTCATTTGGGAACTTTTTCGGGATCATTTGGGGGCTCTTCTGGCATCATTTCTGGATGGTTTTCGGGATCCGTCCGGGATCCCGTCGGGGTCATTTCGGGACTTTTTCGCGCCTAATACGGGATCAATTGGGAACCCTT
Organism: Eurosta solidaginis; assembly: GCF_040869045.1. NCBI lineage: Eukaryota > Metazoa > Arthropoda > Insecta > Diptera > Tephritidae > Eurosta > Eurosta solidaginis. Next base: position 262,125,052 of record NC_090322.1, on the reverse strand, counting down.
TCGGTATCATTTCTGGATGGTTTTCGGGATCCGTCCGGGATCCCATCACGGTCATTTCGGGACTATTAGGGGATCATTTGAGGACCTTCCGGAATCATTTCTGGATAGTTTTCGGGATCCTTTCGGGGTCCCGTCAGGGTCATTTCGAGACTTTTTCGGGATCATTTAAGGATGGCTTTCAGGATTCGTCCGGGAACCCGACAGGGTAATTTCTGGACTTTTCCGAGACTATTTCGGTATCATTTTGGGACCTTCCCAAGATCATTTCTTGATGGATTTCGGGATCTGTCCAGGATGCCGTCAGGGTCATTTTGGGACTATTAGGTGATCATTTGAGGACCTTTCCGTCATCACTTCTGGATGGTTTTCGGTATCTTTTCAGGATCCCGTCGGAATAATTGCGGGACTTTTTCGGGATCATTTGGGGTCCCTTCCGGCATCATTTCTGGATGGTTCTTGGGATTCGTCCGGCATCCCGTCGGGGTCATTTCGGGACTTTTTCTCGACTAATACGGGATCATTTGCGGGCCCTTTCGGTATCATTTCTGGATAGTTGTCGGGATACGTTCGGGATCCCGTCAGGGTCTTTTCGGAACTATTAGGAGACCATTTGAGGACCTTTCTGGCATCATTTCTGAATAGTTTTCGGGATCCTTTCGGGATCCCGTCAGGGTCATTTCGGGACTTTTCCGGGATCATTTAAGGATGGCTTTCAGGATTCGTCCGGGATCCCGTCAGGGTAATTTCTGGACTTTTCGGAGACTATTTCGGGATCATTTTGGGACCTTCCCAAGATCATTTCTGGATGGATTTCGGGATCAGTCCGGGATGCCATCAGGATCATTTTGGGACTATTAGGTGATCATTTGTGGACCTTTCCGGCATCACTTCCGGATGGTTTTCGGTATCCGTTCAGGATCCCGTCGGAATCATTACGGGACTTTTTCGGGATCATTTGGGGTCCCTCCCAAGGTCATTTCTGGATGGATTTCGGGATCTGTCCGGGATCCCGTCAGGGTCATTTAGGTATCCTTTCGAGATCCCTCAGGGTCATTTCAGGACTTCTTCGGGACTATATCGGGATCATTTCTGGATGGTTTACGGGATCCGTCCAGGATCCCTTAAGGGTCATTTCGGGACTATTAGGTGATCATTTTGGGATCCTTCCGGAATCATTTCTGTATGGTTTTCGCGATCCGTCGTGGATCCCCTCCGAGCCATTTCGGAACTTTTTCTGGAGTATGTCGGGGTCATTTGGGGACTTTTTCGGGATCATTTGGGGTACTTACCGTCATCATTTCTGGATGGTTTTCGGTATCCGTCCGGGATCTCGTCGGGGTCATTTGGGAACCTTTTCGGGATCATTTGGGGGCTCTTCCGGCATCATTTCTGGATGGTTTTCGGGATCCGTCCGGGATCCCGTCGGGGTAATTTCGGGACTATTAGGGGACCATTTGGGGACCTTTCCGGCATCATTTCTGGATAATTTTCGTAATCCGTCCGGGATGCCGACGAGGTCATTTCGGAACTATTTCGGGATCATTTGGGATACCTACCGGCATCATTTCTGGATGGTTTTTGGGATTCGTCCGGGATTCCGTCGGGGTCATTTCGGGACTTTTTCTCGACTAATACGGGATCATTTGCGGACCCTTTCGGCATCATTTCTGGATAGTTGTCGGGATCCGTTCGGGATCCCATCACGGTCATTTCGGGACTATTAGTGGATCATTTGAGGACCTTCCGGAATCATTTCTGAATAGTTTTCGGAATCCTTTCAGGATCCCGTCAGGGTCATTTCGGGACTTTTCCGGGATCATTTAAGGATGGCTTTCAGGATTCGTCCGGGAACCCGTCAGGGTACTTTCTGGACTTTTCCGAGACTATTTCGGGATCATTTTGGGGCCTTCCCAAGATCATTTCTGGATGGATTTCGGGATCTGTCCGGGATGCCGTCAGGGTCATTTTGGGACTATTATGTGATCATTTGAGGACCTTTCCGGCATCACTTCTGGATGGTTTTCGGTATCCGCTCAGGATCCCGTCGGAATAATTGCGTGACTTTTTCGGGATCATTTGGGGTCCCTTCCGGCATCATTTCTGGATGGTTTTTGGGATTCGTCCGGCATCCCGTCGGGGTCATTTCAGGACTTTTTCTCGACTAATACGGGATCATTTGCGGGCCCTTTCGGTATCATTTCTGGATAGTTGTCGGGATCCGTTCTGGATCCCGTCAGGGTCTTTTCGGAACTATTAGGAGATCATTTGAGGACCTTTCCGGCATCATTTCTGGATAGTTTTCGGGATACTTTCGGGTCCCATCAGGGTCATTTCGGGACTTTTTCGGCATCATTTAAGATTGGTTTTCAGGATTCGTCCGGGATCCTGTCAGGGTAATTTCTGATCATTTCTGTATGGTTTTCGCGATCCATCGTGGATCCCCTCGGAGCCATTTTGGAACTTTTTCTGGAGTATGTCGGGATAATTTAGGAACCCTTCCTGGATATTTTCGGAATGGTTTTTGAGATCCGCCCTGGAGCCCGTCAGGGTCATTTCGGAACCTTTTCGGGATCATTTTGGAACACCTTCAGGGATTATTTCTGTGTGGTTCTCTGGATACGTCTGGAATCGTGTCGTTGTCATTTTGGGTTTTTTTGGGACTTTTCCGGGAACTTTTGGAGACCCTTCCGGGGCATTTCTGGATGGTTTTCGGGATCCGTCCGCTATAGCGTGGGGGTCATTTCGTAGCTTTTTCTGGACAATTTCGGGATCATTTGTGATCCTATCAGGTTATCAGCTCATTTAGTTATTTTTTTACTCACTTTCAAAAATATAATAAAATGCATTAGACAGAAAACAAAATTTTAAACAGATAACTTGATAAGCAGGCTAATGCGAAGAGCCCATATATTTAAATTTCTCCTTGCGGACGGGGCCGCGGGTAAAGGCTAGTTTGAAATAAATGCTGCAGAAAATTTAATCATCACCTGAAATCGGAACAGAATCCGGAGTTAAAACCCAGAATAGTAGCCGGCGCTGAAATCTCACTCAAAACCGAAACTAAGACCGAAAAAGCCAGAAATCTTAACCGGAGTCAAAACCAGAACCAAATCAGAAGCTGGAGCAATATCTGGAAGCAAAACCAGAATCAAAAACAGAACTATGATCGGATTCAAAACCGGAACCAACACAAAAGCAGAAATCGGAACGGAAACCGGAGCCAAAATTTAAACTGACTCCGGACCGAAACCGAAGATAACAGCAGAAACAAAACCGAGTACAAGGTTCAACGGAGCCCGTAACCGAATCGGGGGCCAAGCCGAAACGAATCCCGATAGAAACCTGATCTGGAATCCGAAGACTTAACCGGAGCCGCAACTAAAACCGAAACCGGATTTGAATCTGGGGCCAAACTGGAACTGAAATCAAAACCGGGAACGAAACTAACAGAATCCGAAGCCGGACCAAATCCAAGACTGAAAGGAAGGCAAGAACCGTATCAGGAATTCGAACTCGAGTTTGAATGAGAAACCAAAATCAACACCAGGTCTTAGCTGAAACCGAAATCGTAGTCGAACACAGATCTAAAACTTTTATGAAGTCGGACCGACACCACAACCGAAAAGAGAAAACAAGACCCATTTGAAAGCGAAACAAAACGAAACTAGATGGGGAGGGAAAACTTGGCGCTGCGAAGTCGCGTACCCATCCATCATATAATGTCTGTAGTCATTTTGCGACGTACTGCGCACCAAATGTCTCATTCTCAAATGACTTGGACTTTGCAGCATCGAACATGGGAGAAACATACATCGTTGTGTACCTTCCCTCGGGGGACAGATAATTTCCAATGGCTTTAAAGCAATATGTGCCTGTCGCCGCTCTAAACATTATTATTATTATTATTAAAAGCATACACCTGGCTTTCAAGATATGCTGCTCATAACATGGGAAGACGGCAGCACACTTATAGCCGTGAGGGCAAATTAACAACTCTGGGCTATAGCGCGCATGCAACTTAAAGTATTCAAGGGGAGAAAGCTTGTATTTAAAGTACATAACCGCAATTTAATTTTCAAGTCGCTTGCCGGCAGCACCTTGTGAAAAGACAAATCAAAATGTCATTTTTTTATTTTTCGTAATTTTCGATATCGAAAAAGTGGGCGTGGTCATTGTCGGATTTCGTTCATTTTTCATACCAAGATAAAGTGAGTTCAAGTAAGTACGTGAACTAAGTTCTATAAAGATATGTCGATTTTTGCTCAAGTTATCGTGTTAGCGGCCATGCGGAAGGACAGACGAACGACTGTGTATAAAAACTGGGCGTGGCATCAACCGATTTCGTCCGCTTTCACAGAAAACATTTAACATCATAAAATCTATGCCCCTACCAAATTTCAAAAGGATTGGTTAATTTTTGTTCGACTTATGGCGTTAAAAGTATCCTAGACAAATTAAATGAAAAAGGGCGGAGCCGCGCCCATTTTGAAATTTTCTTTTATTTTTGTATTTTGTTGCACCATATCATTACTGGAGTTGAATGTTGACATAATTTACTTATATACTGTAAAGGTATTAATTTTTTTGTTAAAATTTTACTTTAAAAAAATTTTTTTTTAAAAGTGGGCGTGGTCCTTCTCCGATTTTGCTATTTTTATTGGGCATACATATATTAATAGGAGTAACGTCCCTGCCAAACTTCATCATGATATCTTCAACGACTGACAAATTACAGCTTGCAAAATTTTAAATTGCCTTCTTTTAAACGTGGGCGGTGCCACGCCCGTTGTCCAAAATTTTACAAATTTTCTATTCTGCGTCATAAATTCAACTCATCTACCAAGTTTCGTCGCTTTATCTGTCTTTGGTAATGAATTATCGTACTTTTTCGGTTTTTCGAAATTTTCGATATCGAAAAAGTGGGCGTGGTTATAGTCCGATATCGTTCATTTTAAATAGCGATCTGAGATGAGTGCTCAGGAACCTACATACCAAATTTCATCAAGATACCTCAAAATTTACTCAAGTTATCGTGTTAACGGACGGACGGACGGACATGGCTAATCGAATTTTTTTTCGATCCTGATTATTTTGATATATGGAAGTTTATATCTATCTCGATTCCTTTATATATGTACAACCAACCGTTATCCAATCAAACTTAATATACTCTGTGAGCTCTGCTCAACTGAGTATAAAAATTACAAAAGGCTGCAGGCCTGCCAAAATGCTGCACTCAGAACTACTGCGATATGCCTTCTTATGACCCCTGAACATGATCTACATAGTAAAGCTAAAGAGTTCAACAGGAAATGCTGAAAAAATTATATTGCTAAATTGTTACAAACCTGGAAATAACTTCTTGATATAGCCCTAAAACTAATCCACACACAATCGGTAAACACCTCTGATAGATTGCACTCGGTGAACCACGTTATCAATATACATTATCCAACCCCTGCAGAAGGATAAAATCAAATTAGGAAGAGACTCAAGGGAGACACAAACCACACTGGCCCAACTAAGTTATGGATACTGTAACAGGTAAACTCTTACTTGACCAGAATCAACTCTAACATAAGTGTTGTATGTCCTGCATGCCATGTGTCCCCCCTTGACACCAACCCCTGTTAACACAACAAAAACAGAAGGAGAAAGCAGTTAACGCAGCCAAAGTGAAAAGCTTCAATGCTTACAGCGCGTCAAGGAACCTGGTACAGCGGATGCAATTCGTACTTTTGCTAAGCCTTTGCCTAAAAAGTAGATGAGTCGTTCAATCAACCAACAGTACATACAATAGTAAATATAAAAATTAGAAAAGCAATTTTTATCGAATTTCATCAGCTAAATTTTACTTTATTTTATTTTCGATATTTTGTTAAAAAAAAACTTCTGTGAATTTAATAACTGAGAATATGCCAACTAGTCCCAGAAACTTTTCGAAACAAAAATTCGAAAATCGAGCAGATTTTGCGAAATTTTCGAGCATTTTACTTAAAGATTTAAAAATTTTTTTGAGTATGCAGTTTGACAGCCCGATCAATTTAAGCCACACAAAGTATAAGTTGAAGTTCTCTCCAAACTCTAATTGATTAAAAAAAAGTTGTTTAAAGGTGTTTTATATTTTCTGCCAACAAAACACATTTCACACTTTGTATTGAGAAAAATCTCAAACGCCCTTCAGAAAAAAATTTTCAAAAATCAAAGCGAATTTCGAGGGAGCTATAACCTATACTCTTTGAATTTAAATTGACTGGGCTATCAAACTACATGCTCGAAAAAATTCAAATAAAAATTCGAAATTTACCCAAAATGTTCTCAAATTTTCGAACTATTTCGAAAACGTTGTTGAGAGAAATATGCATTGTTTCAATTCACAGAAATATTTCTAAAAATATTACAATTAAAAATAAGGGTTTTATTGACGAAATTTCATAAATTTTTCACTGCTATTTTTGTGTTCGCTGGTGTAAATACGGCCACTTGCAATGTTTTTGTTTCCGTTCAAATATTTCAACTGCCTGCCCAGCAGCATTTCGCACGTTTTAATGAGAAAAGTTTAACTAAATTAAACTTTATTTTGAAACAATGTAAAAAATGTTTAACAGCAAATGGTGTAAAAATTAAACTAACGCTGCGCAAAAAAAACGCAGTGAAAGCAAAACATACAAGCATACGTGAGTTTAAATTAAAAGCAAAATCAATAAAAACGGTTAAACGTGGCAAATAACCTCAATGTAGAAATTGCCTAAACCGCCACGTTGGGAAAAATGGCGCAACTATGGTAATGAAGTTACGTTCTCACTAACACTCACATAGTCCGGTGATGGCTAAAGCCGATGGCTATAAGCATATTAGTAGATATAAATAGTGTTGTTGTTGTTTTTCTATCCTACTCATTGCAAAGTTTCATAGCTAAAAGCAGGAGTATGTATATCTATTAGTTTTTGTGCTTTTGAGCACATACTACAGTTCGACGTTGCTTGCCGTTACATACTGTTATATTTCATCCTCAATCCAGTTACTATAATGAAAATGACAACACCAACCAATGCTTGGCGCATAATAAAAAACTTTCAGAATTTAATTTAATTTTATTTTAATGTAATTTTCCTGACAAAACAAAAACAACAACAATATATGGCCAATAAAAACTTGTTGTCAGTACTTCAGGGAGACGATGTCATTGTTGCCGCTACTGGATTGATGAGGTTAATGTTAATAAGCTGGAAAAAGGCTGCCGCTCATACTATACAGTTATCAATTGATTTTTTCTTAATTTGCGATTTGCGTGAATATGTTTGCATAACAGAACTTCAGGACATTTGAAAAGAGGCCCTGACCTGAGTAATGACATTTGACTTTTTGTTCATTTAATTTACATTCATAGTTTTTAAGACGATTAGGCGTAAAAAAACAAATACTACACAAATTTTCAAAAAAACAAACCCTCAAACAATAATCAACCAATGCGAGTTACGCTAGCTTTCTTATGGTGTTTTCTTTCCTGGAAAAAATGTTACCCTCAGGTTACACTCTTTAATTCTAACTACTGAAGTAGGCCAACTTGAGTTTTGCAAAATGGCTGAACACACAAACTTACAAGAGAGCTGAAAAGAAACAGTAGTGCGGCATTATTTCCAGAAAAGAAAACGCAATTAGACTGATCTGGTCGGTCGATAAAATCACTACATTTGTAAACTGAATGCGTTCATAGTATTTCTAGAATTTGTTTGGCGACCAAATGGAAAAACCTTATTTCGCTACCAGGAGTTACATTATATTGTATAAAATATCTATAATAAAAAAAATAAGTCGGGTTTTCCTTCCTGACGCTATAACTCCAGAACGCGCAAACCGATTTTCACGGTTTGCATTCGTTGGAAAGGTCCCGGGCTCCGTGAGGTTTATAGCAAATTATAGAAAATTCAGGATCGATGCAGAGAGTCTCGAGATATAGGCCAAAACGTAGACCCGGGTACCCCTAGAATGTGTTTATACAATATGGATATCAAATGAAAGCTGTTGATGAGTGCTTTAGTAGAGGGTAATTTTCATACCCCTGGGTGAATAGGGTCTCGACATAAGGCCAAAACGTGGGCCCGTGAACGCCTAGATAGTGTTTTTACATTACGGGTACCAAATTGAAGCTGTTGATGAGTGATTTAGTACAGAGTAAGTTTTATGCTGCTGGGTGACTAGGGTCTCGAGATATAGGCCAAAACGTGGACACGGATACACCTATAATGCGTTTCTACAATATGGGTACCAAATTGAAGCTGTTGCTGTATGCTTTAGTACAAAGTAAGTTTTACACCACTGGGTGACTAGGGTCTCGAGATTTAGGCCAAAACATGAACCCGGAAACACCTAGAATGTGTTTTTACATTATGGATATCAAATTGAAGCTGTTGATGTGTGCTTCAGTACAGAGTAAGTCTTATACCGCTGGGTGACTAGGGTCTCGAGACATAGGCCGAAACATGGACCCGGATGCCACTAGAATGTGTTTTTACATTATGGATATCAAATTGAAGCTGTTGATGTGTGCTTCAGTACAGAGTAAGTCTTATACCGCTGGGTGACTAGGGTCTCGAGACATAGGCCAAAACATGGACCCGGATGCCCCTAGAATGTGCGTGTATTACGGATATCAAATGAAAGCTGTTGCTGAGAAATTTAAAGTAATTTTCTTTGTGATATTCGATTTAGTCGCATCAACCTGGCAAAACTGATAAATATGCATGCGAAGCCGAAATAAAGATATGAATTAATAATACCCCCTACCTATTTACATACGTCATATTCGATTTGCCTGAAATTTGGTATATAAATTTGCCTATATTAGTATTTACGATGCTTTTTTCCGGGAAGTAGACCAGAGACGGACTGAGTCTGGGATTAGGACTAGGACTGGTACTGAGACTGAGACTAAGACTTGGAGTGGGACTGGGACTGGGACTCGGAATGGGACTGGAATAAAATACATACCACCCTCTGGGACTGGCAATAAGTTATGAAGAAGAATGAGAAAAACATGGGAGAAGATAAAAGAGAGAAGGAGAAGGAGACTGAGAAAGATTTAGAATGTGGCGAAGATGGAGATAGATGAAGCGAAAAATACGGAGGGAGGAGTGAATACAAAGATTAGGAAAAAGTGTAGAGGGGGTAGGGGAGAGTTAGACGAAAAAAGCTTTTTAAAATGTATGCAGATAGACCAAATTTAGGGCAGAACAACGTCTGCCGGGTCTGCTAGTATGTTATAAAATAACGTCGTTCTCTTTGCAAATAACAGAAGTTTGCTAGGATTCAGCTTAATTCTTGCCTCAAGATTTGGCTTAAACGATTTTTCATGCTACTCGCACGTCCTTCATCTGCATTTACTTACAAGTTCTAACTTATAAGCTTGTGACGCCAGGAGGCAATGTCCACTTATAATGACCGTCGAGAGCCTTAGGTTTTGTATCGAAGAATTTGCACAAGATCTTAAAAATGTTGTATCCCCAAGCTTTTTTAGACACCTTAAGAGGTAAATGGATCATATAAAACTCTTGTCTCTTTTGATCTCTCCCCAACGTATTGTAACGTTTGCCTTAGATTCAGCAAATGCTGCAACCTCATTCTCCAACTCCTTGTTACCTTATATCCCTTTGTGAGCGGGAACCCAGTATAGATGTACAGTCCGTCCTGCGCAAGGACTGGGAAGAGATGAAATACTGTATGAGCCTTTATTGCCTGATTTCCTCATGCTTACAATTTCCATCTGAAAGCTACTGCAGTAACAGAAAACGCTTACTAACATTTATTTTTTGCAGAAGGAGAATAGAACATGGGACTTTGAAGGCTGTTTTTTCAATACAGCATTTATTTGAGTTAAGCCTTAGTAAATTTATGCCGGTCGATGTGGACAGGGGATGCCTTTATAAGAAAACGCATATGAGGACTGCTCTGGCAAAGTCATCAAAATCATGCTTTGCATTTTCAAAGACAAGGTTGATAGGAAAGAGATGTTGTTATAGTTACAGCAAAAACCCTCCACGAAAGTTTGGGCGAGTGTTGCGAATGTGCGCAGCCCTTTTTCGGATATGAATCCGGCGAGCTTCGGTACTGCCATCTACAGATGCTACCCCTACTGGCTTTTGGATTTTAAGCGCATCTGGCGCCCAGTGTACTCATTGGTTGAATATTCCAAGCCCCTTAACTTTCTGGGACACAAGGAAGGGGTGTTTGATTTGATTATACTGTTAGAAATATCAGTGAGCAGTGAAGCACGTGTCTCACTAACGGCTGAAAGATACAACTGGCGAGAGCCCCTTAAGAAGAAATAAAAGGATAGCCATACGGCTTGAGTAAGAGGAGCTGCAGGGGATGGCTGATAGAAATAAAGCCCGAAAATTCGACCAGGAAAAGGGAGAGTGAGCATGAGCGTGAGCGTGATAAGGAGCGTGAGAGGGGTAGGGAGAGAGAGGGAAGGGAGTGAAATAAAATGGGAGCGAGAAGGAAAGTGAGAGACAGGGAGTAAGAAAGTCATTGATTCATCCAAGTGTAAATTCTAGAGGGATATATTGCAAATCTATAACTTTAGCGTTTTTCTTATATTCTTTTTTTCTCATATACTTCGTTTTACTTATTTTATTGTTATTTTCTTTGCAATACTTCAAGCGATAAACAAGGTAAATAACAATAAAGAACTGACAGAAGTGTGTGGGAAAAGTTGTCGTGAAATGATGGCGCAATCAAAATATAAAGGTGCTTGAACTAACGAGCCAATAAGGAAAAGGTAGGAATACAAAAAAAAAAAACGATGTATGTCAATAGTGTAAGAAGAAGCATTAGCGAGGAAAGAATAAATGAAATAAAATTTAATGTGTCAATGACATTTGTGTACCGTAAACAAATTAAATGCTTGTCAACAAACATTTTCCAACTTTTGCTTTGTAGACACTAACTACAACAACAATGCAACAAAAACTTCTCTTCATGTGCACACTCGAGATTCAAGCCACTTGACGAGTACTATTTGACTCTATGTATATATGTTGTACGCTTTATTTACTGCTACTCAATGCCGTTTGTTGAAGTGTGGTAACAAATGCACCCTGCAGGAAATGCGAGTAGTGAAACGCTACTGGTGTTCGCTAGGCCTTCCTGCAAACAATGAAATTTTACATAGTCACTAATAGTTTGATTTTTAATTTTTATTTTGAAATGGAAAATAATTATTATTTCTTCGGGTTTTTTTAACCTACAAAAATGAACAAAATTTTTATGAGTTAATGACACGCTTGAAAATGATAGGTTTTTTTAAGTCTTTTTTATCCCGTTTGGAAATTCAAACTTACTTTTTGAATGTTTTATCGGAAAGCTAGTTTTTTTACCATTTTATTCGGCAAATAAACGATATTTTGTAAGTTTTTATTTCGCTCGAAAAATAAAAGTAGTTTTTTAAATTTTTCATTCGGAAAATAAAAATTTTGTTTCAGTGTTTTATTTCGCTCGAAAAATGTAAGTAATTTTGTGAGTTTTTTATTTTGTATTTTGTTTGAATAATAAAATTAGTTTTGTTCTAAGTTTGCTCCAAACCAAGGCGAATCTATTTCAGGTGGTGGCAAAGCGAATTCAACAAATTCGCCGTGCAGAAGAATGTCAAATCCAAAGAAAATTTTCATTGATTTCAATTAACTGACATATTTTTGTACAAGGCGTTGTATGGAAAATAATCAAGAAGGCGCAATCAGCTGTAGTGTTATCCCTACCTGGTACTAGATTCGCCTTGGCTCCAAACATAAAATAAATTTTTTTAGTTTTTTATTTCGCTTGAAAAATTAAAGACATTTTCTTAGTTTTTATTTTTCCCGGAAAATAATAGTTTAGTTTTATGTTTTTTTTTTTCGCTTGGAAAATTTAAGTAATTTTTATTTTATTTCGTTTATTTTGCTTCGTGAACAACACGTTAATATTTGGTGTTGGTGTCTTCAATTCACCTCACCCCAAAATTCCGTCAGGGTATATGTATAGCAGCAATTGTTGGTCTGAAACTTTCATATTTTGACAGCGGCGCTGAGATTGAAATATAACTGTATCAGCAGTTCGAACGATACTGCTTGTTGCATGCAACAAAATACAAAACCCACCTACATGTATGTATGTATGGGTACGTATATAACAAATTTGTTAATGGGTGTGTGTGTAAGCGCGTGAGAAAGTTATTTAAGGACACTTCTATAAACTTCAATAAGAATTCTTTCACAAATTTTTTTTATTGAATTTCTCTACTGTGCAACGACTTTGCTGTATCAGTGGCGAATTTCGTTATAAAAGGTGTTAAGAAAGTTGTCAAGTATTTGTCACTTTGTTGCAAACAGTATTTATGTAGATACTTATGTAACTTAACTTGTTATTTACTTTATAAGAGTTCCATGAGAAAATACCTGCCAATTAGGAAGTTGAAGTCGACGGTATTGGAAAATTTAGTAAAATTTGTCGATCAATGGGAAATTTTTTACTCATATTTTTATTTTTTTTTTTAATGCACGATATTTTTTATCAAAATAAAAATCAATCAACCATTTGCTCTAATATTATCAAGTAATATGCTTGATATCAAATGTTGTGAGCGTGATATAACACTTATGGGCTTTGAAAGTGCATCCTTCTCAGACCATGTATATATCGACATCCGCATGCACCTATGTAGGTTACATTGGTTAAACTGGTCCGGCGTTAAAATAGAACTTTGTTCGAAATTTCATATGTAAAATTCCTATACCCAAGCTCGCTACGGCCATAAACCTTGCCTTCAGCTGAGAGCAATGCCTTCCTCCTTGACTAGAGGCTATCGAGATCTCTTTATTTCACCGGCTTTTAGTGTGTCGTAAGTGTTGTCCTTGCGACTTCCCTTCTTGAGGCCAGAATGAATACCGCCTCTGATCCCTGCCTTTTTTGCATGCTCTGGACGCAGCATATCCTTTGTTTCGTTGCTTATTTACAGAATGCAATACTGACTATTCTCCGTAGGTCAAGATACGAGCAGTTCCGTACAAAATTTGAGTCAGTATACTCGGGTTCTGACGCTACAGAAGCAGCACGCCATTTTCCAACTTCGGCATACATGAGATATATACTTCCACCTGGGTATCGTGGTTACCTTTGCTTTGCCCACCTTCTCATAAGGGACAACTCCCTCTAGCCACCTCAAGGCCAGTTATTGGTGTATCTGCCTCAAGGAATTGCTGCAATTAATATGTGCCACATTTATATACGAAATCACCACTCTCGGGAAAAGCTGCACTTACCGCTTTACCAACTTTTGGCCTCTCCGAGAAGGAAATCATTGCTATTGCTTCCATTTAACTTGTCACTCAATCTTATTCTTATTTTTTTTTTTTTTCTTGGATGGATAAAGACATTCTCCGATGGTTTTGGGGAGCTGTGTTGATGTAAATAACTGGCCCTTTCTCGGCTTTTTATCTCGAATATTTCGTAAAATAGCACCATTAAATTACTAACCATATTGGGAGTGATTTGATGGGACCACTCTGAGCTCGAGCCAGAGCCTCGCCTGTTAAACAAAAAGAATGCGCCAGGAATAAGTAAGTCTGACAGTTGGTTTTGGAAAGGTATAAATTGCGCTACAGATTCCTTCAGACTCCACTTAAATTTTTATTCCTTTTGTTGACATATCTCCATTATTTCCCACTCTCTCTGAGAGCTTTCAGTCTATTTACTTGGTCGCTATTGAGATCCCTTTGTATAACAAATTTGGACGTACGTATCTTATCGATGCTGCTAGCTTACCTCACGGTTATGACACTCGGTTCTTTCTGCCTTTATAAGTTTGTTCTGATATTGTCTGTTCTTTACGTTCGAAGCTTCCTCTCCTCATACCTGCTGTAGTGTCAAAACTTTTTCGCGACTGTCATCAAATTGCTTTCGACTTGTCTCTACTGCCTGGTAGAACCAAGCGAAGTGCTTGCTTGACGTTTTTAGTGAGCACGGCTCACAAACGCATTTAAATTATTTGTGCTGCCCTGCACTATGAGAGGTCTTTTCTGATTTTTCTGCTTCGCACCCTTCTCAACAATTAATCTCTTTTCGGACTCACCTGTCTCTCTTACCATGATCATTGACGTTCCGCTGCCTTCGCCTCCTACCACCGAGTCATCACTTGTAGCCATAACATCATCTTTTCTGACTCTTTTGTGCTCCCTTATAGGATAGCGGGCGGCCAACGGTCGTCGTAGCAGCGGCAGGACGGAAGCAGAGGCTTAACGGCGGTGGGATGGCGAACGGCAAACGGTCGTCGTAGCAGCGGCGGCTGAATGGCGATAGGACGGCAAACGGCCAGTGGTTGGTGTGGCAGAGGCGGTACCAGCTAAGCTAACTAGTGGGAGTGGTTCCACCGCTCCGACCAGCCTATTAAACCAGAGCTGAGGGTAAGGGTGATTTGGGTCATTGAGGCAGCGGGCCGCTCAAGCACCAAGGTGGGCGACGGAGGGAAAAGTAGTCCGAAGACACCACTCGCGTCGTCCAGCCCTTGTGGACGGTGACCCGCGCCATGACAGCGCCCCTTCCACTCAGCTAGCTAGCCGGAGTGGTTATTTTGTCTTTAAAAAGACAACCACTCCCGCTGGATCACCTCTGAGGACTGAATTGCAAAAATGCAAATTCGCAGTTTATATGGGAGCTGCCGCAAACTGGTTGAGAAACCAATACACCATTATTGTGATTTTCTTGCGTTGACGGGATACACCATTGGTTTGCTATCAGTCATTGGTAGCGTGTGGTTATTTACCATAGTGGTTGTTGGCTATGCTATAGAGAAATAGGTGCAGGGGGTTTCAGATTTAAGTGAATAAGGAAATACAGGGAGGTGATGTTATTGTACGCTACGTTACACACTATAGTCGTACAATCACCACAGCAGCGCCCCGTATCATGGTAAGGCCACTGTGTTGGGAATACTCGTTTCAAACCAGCCGAATATAACCCTTGGTTTAAATCATTAATTATTTTAATTTTAATTTTAATTAAAACATTAATTATTTTATTTTTATTTTTTAAATCATTAAATAGGTATGGTCCGCATAACACCCTATATTAGGAGCTTAGCATTTATTGTTAACCGAAAATCTCCTATGTCGGGAGAAGGGTATGTTCCGGCAAATAAGCAAATCCGTCACATACTCGAGTACTATGGAGTGCGACTAAGCCCACTTGATATCCGCAAGCGTTGACGTAAAGACATAAACAAATATACAGGGAGATCCAACCACTAAGTTTAAAGAATTTTCTAGCAACATCTTCAATCTGCAATGCTTGCTCTCCAGTACACATAAGCAACGAACTGCAAATAGAAATACAAAACCATTCTCACTTCTAATATATTTAAAAAAAAAAATTTAAGTATTTTTTGTTTTAAAAACTTAAATTTGCTTAACATCTACAAAAACTTGCTGAATGTGGTAAAGTGAAATACACAGAAATGTTTACTAATATAGATGAGAGCATCAAACACTCTCTAAATCGCGCACACATACACAACAATTTTCCCTTCAAAGTTAGTTTTAACTCGTCATTGAATAG
Organism: Eurosta solidaginis; assembly: GCF_040869045.1. Classification (NCBI taxonomy): domain Eukaryota; kingdom Metazoa; phylum Arthropoda; class Insecta; order Diptera; family Tephritidae; genus Eurosta; species Eurosta solidaginis. The sequence continues at coordinate 262,109,467 of NC_090322.1, read as the reverse complement.
CGACCAACACGATGATGTTGGTTAATAACAATAGGAGAAAAGAGGGTGCTGGTGGCAAGCATTACCAACTTTAACATGTTTTATTTGAAACTTTGGGAATTTTTAATTAGTGCCAATAGCAGCAGTAATCATGGTGGGGGGGAAGCATATTGGGATACGAAAGGTGTGAAGTAAATAGCATTTGACGGGGGCGTATGAGTAAATATTGTGAAGTTTGTGCTCAATGGAAGCTATCAATACCATGAGATCCACATTTTTAACTAACTTTGCTTAGTTTTTTTTCTGCTAGTGCTAATTTTTTTATTCACTTTTTTCTTTGTAGCAAAGTCAAAGTTTAATTTAAATTGAATTTTTGAAAGTTTGTTGCTTGACACCTGTAAGTTGGTCCATTAACACTCAACATTTGTTGTCACTTAGATATGCTGCAACATTGTGGATATTTATAAATGTTTGGCATCATTGTTGCCTTGCCTTCGGTATTGTACAGAGAACAAACAAAAAAATTGGAAAATTTTGTTGGCCAGTAATGACAAATACTTCTGAGTATTTATCTAATTTTGTTATTTATTTACATATTAATTTTTTTCGTTTTAAATCATTAAATCAATTCTTACATGAGTTAAGCTGGCTTCCACTGAATGTGCTGCATGTAGAAGAGGAATATACGTATGCCGTTGGTAGGCGGTTATGATTGAGTGCAGATTATGCTTGCGTGGTTCTCGTGAATAGTTTAGTGTGAGAAATAATTATTTGTGTCAGCCATGCTGATTGAAAACGTTTTGAAAAACGGGCGCGTACATGAGCACCATACTTGTCTTAAAAGTACTGACTGGCTTATTCCTGTTAGAAGGAAATATTTACCCACTTGAAATCAAACTAAAACTGTAGTCCTATTTTTCCTAACTCTAACAGATACATTAAAGGCTGTTCAGAACGAAGAATGCTGCTATTTGGCAATTTATTGGCATAGACATGACTTGACTTGACTAAATTTTTAATTCATTATACACTGCTTGGTATATTCTAGGCCTCACTTCAATAATTCTCTGAGTTTAGCACCCCTTCTGCCACCCAACAAAACGTAAACTTCCAAGCATTTCTCTGTACCTAGGACCACATTAAGCATTTCTTTGGCTCCGGGTGCGCGCTATGTAAACCCCATGGCCATTCTCATACCCATGGGCTAGCCATCCATATTCTCGTTTGCTTAAAAAAGATGCCTCACATATCTGCTGACCATATCCTAGCTGTCACTTCGTCGAGTTATGTTGTTGAAGCCACAGTCCAGCGATTGGCCACCAAGTCTCCCACCTACACTCCTTCATCGTCGGGTGAAGTGTTTGCATTCGAAGAAAATGTGGCGTACACCATCGGAGTTTGCGCAGTACAGGCAGTTCGGAATTTCAACCAAACCTATTTTGTGCAGATATTTACGGAAGTCTAACTACCACACCGAAGATCCCGGGTACAATTCGCAAGCAAATCAATATCAAAAATTTAGAAACAAGTTTTGTTAGTAAAAAAGCGTGGTTGCCCCTAGGCAGTGATTTGGCAAACACTTCGAGTGTTTTTCTGCCATGAAAATCTTCTCAGTGAAAACTCATCTGCCTTCCATATGCTTTCAGAGTCTGCTCAGAATATATAGATCCCGTCCCAAACACTTGTGATCTGCTTTGGTTGTTGCCAGCGTCGGATCGATTTTTCTTGCGCTTACACTTAAGCAACATCTCTTCTTATCTCCAATCCGTTGCCGTAGACTTTTTTCTTTTCACAGCGACTGGTTCCCGCAGTGGCCAATAAAGTTTCTGCCATGTCCTTGTGGCAAGCCAAATCTGTTCGAAGAGACCCTCTGCATTGTACCGAGGTGAGCCGCCCTATTTTGGTTGTTGTGGTTGTTGTATTAACAGTAAAGATACTTTCCGGAGGTTTTTGGGGGCATTATCGATTTAAGTTACTAACCCATTTATTTCGGCAACGATTGATATGACCACATTAAACCTGCTAGAATTTCGAAATTCTGAACCCCTCCACCAATCGCGGAAAAAAACCGAACTGATCCGAAAGTAGTCCTTATGCGATCCTCAAATTATTCTGAGATAGCTTCGAAATGATCACGAAATTAGAGAAAGATAACAATTAAATTATTTACAATTGTTCCCAAAACAATCACTAAATGATCTGAAGTTAGTACCGAAATAGTCCGAATCGATTTCGAAACAATGTACCGAACTGATCTCCTATGTTATAGTTAGTCCCGCAATAAACCCACGAAACGAATCGAAGGGTTCCCAAAACAGCTTCGTAATGAAGTCAAAACAATCACAAAGTGATTCCATAAAGGATGCGTAAATAGTCCCCGCATGGATGCAAAATCATACGATCTGAGCGCTTATAAGAATCTGATGGTGTTTCAGTGGGAAATGCGTAGAACGGCCACGCGCCACTTTTACAACTTTTACAATGTTGCCATGAGTGGCGCTGTGGTATGATGCGGGTGACATTGCTCACTTCTGCATATTTTAGTAGATCTCGATCTATATGACTTAGACACAAAATTTTTTGGTTAAAGTGAAAAAGTTTCAGAGTAATAGCCATTTAAAAAAATAGTTTAAGTGGGAGATCTCTGGGACTATTAAGTGCCAGTTTTCGTCCCTTTTTCAAAGCATTACTAAGATAGGACGTTCTTTAGCACATCCGCTATGCAATTTTATGCTATTTTATTTAAACATATTATGGATGTAACGAATGTGAATCGGAATATACAAATACTCTTTATAAGAGTCGTAATCCAAGTCTGAACGAAAGCAGGGTACACAAGAGCACGAACAATAAACACCTTAACTACACATAAAATATATATGTAGTTACAGCGAATAGGAGACGTGGAAATGAGAAATAAATAAGCAAATTTTTGAGAAGGCAGTCCTGAAAATGCTCTGGGAGAAAAATGATGACGGACCAACTAAGTGGTATATAAGCAGCGCAGTGTACGGAATGATTGATCAGTTTGATTTTAAGACGTTTAAAGTAAAGAACCATGCAATACTTTGATTTGTGAACTGCTGTAATGCCATTGTTGTGGTTAATAAAGAACATTTTGATATTAGAAGTATTGGAGTTTATAGTTATGATAGTTCAGTGATTCGAATCAGTAAGAGAATTATCGGGAATTCTTATTATTCTTTACAATATATTTAAGATATAAAACAGATATGATTTTATTCACTTTAAAGTACGATTAAAGATGTTCGATTATACTGAGCCAAATGAAAAGAAAAACGTTTACGTATCGGAACCAAAGTTTTTTAACACCCCTAATACATATGTGCATATTTAGCTTTTCACATATGGCATTCACTGACATTCCGAAAGTTTCCTCTTAAAGTGTGGCATCAGCAACAACTTTTTTAAATTTACGTATTGTTTATTGCTATTTCTACGGAATGCAAATGTTTAGTTTTGCACTTTGGTAATGTACGTAGGATACTTTTTTGAATGTTCTTTATATTCAATGCAAACCTTTCTCACTTTTCGCCGCATTTGAGTTTACAACTTTTACTATTTACCAACCTACAAAAAAAAGTTTTTATTATATTTGTTAAACTATTTACTAATTCACCTTCTATTTACATATATGTACTTACTTTTTCTCAACATTCTCCCACTCACTCTCATTACAGTCCCGACGTTTACATTCTTACCATCACCCAAATGTTGCAATACATGACCGACCCTAAGGAATTACGTGACGTCAACACCATCGAGTCATGGAAATGTGATAAAAGTGTTGCTGTAGCACCAAAACCATGCACCGTTTGGAATACCTGTGCGCTATCATTTAAGATACCCGAACAAAATCTGACGGATACACGTTATATGGAAACTTGCCGTGAATGTCCCAATGTCTATCCATGGTTGGGCGATGCTGGCGGTACTGGCATTTCGGGACGAGACAATTACATATTCTCTGGTCCAACTGGTGGTGGAGGTGGTGGCGATGAGGAGGATGATGCTGGCGCTGATGATGAGAAGTAAACAGATGAGTCGTGATGAGTAAAAATAGCTGTGCAAGGCGACGAGGACGACAAAGTTGCAAAAGGTGTGCTAAGCTAGTGTAAGCTGTAAAATAAAAAGTTTGCAGCAGAGGTCAGAGCGGCAACTGTCAGCTGACAACTGCTGTCAAATGTCAACTAGCACTAAGTGTGAAGTGTTTTTTTAGCTTTTATATTCGAATTTATTATTATTTGGCTAGTTTATTTTCATTTATCAGGATTAAGTTTTGTAAAGTAGAATTTTTTATTTTTGAAATTTTAACTTTTCTTGAGAAATTATTACAACCTAGTTTTTTTAACGTTTTTAAGTTATGAAAACGTGTCAATGTTAGGTATTAAGTAGATACACACATATACATACCTACATAAAAAATAATTAAAAAAAAAAAACTTTTGTAAAAAATTATTATTTTTGTTTGGTTTGGGCTGGGGCAATATCTGGTGAGTAAATTTATTTCGAGAGGTATCTGTTTTATGTTTCTTAATCTTTAGCCTTAGAGATGTGTTATTGTCATTGATTGAGCTAGAACCCAGTCGCTTCTGGAGACAGTAAATAACCGCACATTCATCATTAATTGGCCCGTAAGAGTCCAGTTTCTCGCCAATACCTTGTTTCCATCAAACCAAACCTCTATAATTTCCTAGTTTGTCTTTATTTTGATTATTTTCGTTTTCGTTTCATAGATGACCAGACCAAAGTGCGTCCTTCGATAACTCTACCGAAAATTTTAAATATATTTGAACAGTCGGTGAAAACTGACAGCACTGAGTACGGTTTTCGGTGAGAACGTAATATTACTGATGCCTATTTGAAGCACCAGTCAGCACAAAGTCTTTTCCCACCTGCAATTTCCACTTCAGTGGAGATCTCCCTTCTCCCCTGCAGCTCATTTAAATCATTGTTAAAAATATGTACATACACGGTGTTGGCATAACTGAAAGGACCAAAAATCTTCAGATGAATGTTTCTCTCATATATTCAAGAACCGTGTTGTTTTTGTTTTTGAACCCTGAAAATATTATCCGATCGCCAGGGGTGTTGTGAAAGCGTACAGTTTCTTGCGGGATAGGAATCTGGTACACACCGATATTGGCAGCTTTTACAACTTCCCTAAAGACCATCGGCGATTCTGACTCACATAACAAAATAAGTATGCCATCAGCCTTACAGTGCGGCCTTAGAGAAGATTTTACTTTTCAATTGCTTACCCAGTCCGAAAAAGCATTTTTCGGCAAGACTGATTCTCCGTTTGATTTTTGGGCATTGTTTTCGGCGTTAATGCTAGTTTCTAGATAAACGTATGCGCATTATCGAAAATATCCGTCATCATAGCTTCCAATACGCGAATGCCAGTTCGCTGAAAGTTCCTTCGCAATATGTACGAAGCTGGTGGTGTTGCTGTACGTAATTTGCGAACACATATGCAGACAAAACAGCATACATACACATCCTTTTCAGCGCTGTTTTGAAGTCGACACAAAGATGATACAGGTCGACTCTTCTAAGAAAAGACTTATATTTGGGATTTGGTGTATCCCAATGATTGGTCTTTAATAGATTTATCAGTTGTGAAACCGCCTCACCAGCTCTTCACTTCACGTTTGAACAATTTGTACGTTGCCCACTAGTTCACCATAACCATTCTTGCAAAAATCTACCTCGGTCTTGAAACTTTCCGCAGGATTTTCTGATATAAATTTAGCTGCCTCCTACGACAAGCAATTCTTCTTAGCCCCTTAAGCAGCTTGATTTACTACCAAACTTGAACTGTTTCAGTTGTTTTACTATAGAACTTGTGTTTGTAAATCTTGTATATCTGTGATTATCTAGAGATAATTATGACAAAGAAAAGGCGCCAAATCGATTTCGTAAAAAGGTCAACCAGTGCAAACGTCTTTTGAAATTCGTATGTTTGATAGCATTGTTTATGTATAAACATATGTAGTATATATATATACATATATGAGGAGTTCCAAAACAAAATGCAATAAGTGACTCATAACAAGTCATTGGATTTTGATCACTTTGGTGCGATGAGTTGAAATATGGCGACTAAGAGTAGGTATGGGACATGCATCAGTTTATTTGCAAACTATCAATTAGAAGAAAATTTTTCTAAGCGGAGTCGCCCCTCGGCAGTGTTTGGCAAGCACTCCGGGTGTATTTCTGCCATGAAAAGCTCTCAGTTAAAACTCGTCTGCCTTGCAGATGCCGTTCGTAGTCGGCATAAAACATGTAGGTCCCGTCCGGCCAATTTGTAGGGAAAATCAAGAGGAGCACGACGCAAATTGGAAGAGAAGCTCAGCCGTAGATCTCTTCGGAGGTTATTGCGCCTTACTTTTATTTATTTATTAAACAAGAAGAATACGGGCCATCCAATTGATTGTACCTCCAGTAACATATTCCGAGCTTGTATACAACAAACCAGACTCAGGTGCATCAAACAAAATCGATGTAGCTTTTCATAAAATCACACATGACATCTATGGTATCAAAAGTTCGACCATATTACTTTTTGTAAAAGCAAAATTTTCGGGTGCAATATGTTCAAATATCTATCTAGCTACTATATATATTTACATAATTTGTGAGAAATTTCAATTAATAAAATCTAGCAGACTACGTAGCCTGAATAACCCCTAAATATTCATACTTGTCTTTATCTAGTATGTTGTACGTCAATGCTGCTAGACTTTGGATTTCCATTCCAGAATCTATAAAGTAGGCGCTGAATGTGACTAATTGCAAGGTGATAATACTGTGGTGAATGTTAGCATCACTATGCTGTTAGTAAATAAATGCATTTACACAAGTACATAAAAGGCGACGAAGAATATCTCATATACAAATATGTAGTCATCAGCTAAGAGCAGAAGTTGTTACTCACACATACACACGTATATAGCTAAATAAACAAGTATGTGATACAACTGTTACATGTTCGTCAAAAGTCTAGTCCTTAGGAGAAATATGCGAACGAGGCAACAGAGAGTATTAAAGCAGCGCAAGCTGAGGGATAACTAATCAGTTTGGTTTACACACGCTATTAGTAGTGAAGTATAATTGTGAAGCAAAGTAGCCTAAATAAAAGCCATTTTGTAATACTGAATATTGGAGTTATTTATTCGACAGTTCAGCGATTCAAACGTTAGTTGGAAGTGCAGAGTTATCATCTCCAAAATTCGTTAGAATACTGTACGATCAAGGAGATTTTTCCATGCTATTGAATTGCAAAACATGGTACGAAAATGTTTGGGGGCGTATACGCGATAATATTATATGTTTCCAAAAAATGACGAGACGACGTTATAATAATTTATTTAGGCAACATCAAATATGTACAAAGCGTGAAATGTAATGAAGAGAGTGAGTGCAAAATTAAGTATGATTGCGAATATGTATGTGTGTGTGTACATTCATGTTTACAATTAGTAGTTAGTATTCTGTTGTATGTATGTAACTAATTATGTTTTAAATATAGAGTAGTAATATTAGTACAGTATCTTTGAATATTATTCGACCACTGTGTGTCGCAAGTTTGATCCAACAAATACATTAATATTTTAATTCTCTGAGATATAGCACAGCTCTTCTATCTTACTGTCTCTGAATCTTTCTTACTGTTGTAGTGCTTCATATCCTTGTATCTATAAGTTTTGAGTTCAATTTTGTTATTAATTTAACTTTGTGTTACAACTTTTACTACCAATTATTGATGTATTATAATTGCACAATTAAATGAACTGCAATTGATTGTTACATAGGTTTTAGAAAACGAAGTTCAGTTTCATCCATATCAACTCCTCAAAAGAAATTAAAAGTATACTAACTGCATTTTGTTTTGGAACGCCTCACATATCTTTGTAAAGCAAAATAAACAAGTAAAAATAACCCTTTTTATAAAAGAAAAAATTACAGCGAACAATACAAACCCGATCATACATTAAAGTTCATACATAAATAAGTTACTCGCACATAAGTACGGATATCCGCCACTAAAATTTCCGGAAATAAAAGGATGTTGGTCAGGAAATGTTGAATATATAACATACTCGTACATATTGTGACAACTGTAATCCAAATTTAATTTGACAAAACTTTACACTCAGGACGTGTTTACCTTTTTCGTAGACATATTTTGTTTTTTTTTGTTCTTTGTTTGGTTAAAATGTTTCTCACCTTATATTTTATGCGCATACGTCGGTGTATACAACAAAATGTGAAACAAAACATAGCAAATGTGTTTCAGCAATTAAATTGAGTGGGAGTAAACTTTTTGAACTAATAAAGACCATGCAATAACAATGCGGTTATTTCTGCTCAACTGCAGAACCTCTGTTAGCAGACGTCGCACGTAATTATACCTCCATGACTGACTAACCAACTTACTGAAGAGTTAGCCACCTCAACATCTGTGTATGTGAATGGCACTTGACTTGCTGTTGCAGAGCAAGTCATACCACAGCATTTCTTTTATTTTTTTACAAAAGTGTAAATTTAGTTACCTGTAGTTTTCTAATTTTTTTTTTTATTAAATGACATTACCTTCATTTTGTATGGCATTCCGCGTAATTCATCTCTTCACACTTTTAGTACCATTACCGCCACAACTACCAACTCTCGAGACATTAATGGCAAAAAAAATTGTGTGCCCTTTCGAAACCGATGTTGCCACTCTGTTGCTACAAGAACTGCAGGAGTATCAAAGGCTTTATATGCTAGTTCAAATATAATTATACTTTTGTACATATGTATTTATGTATGAACTACATTATCTGTGGTTGGATTTATTAGTCGAGAGTATGTGCATATATATATGAAATACTTTCCCTTAAATACAATTAATATTACAGTTGCATTGAATACGTGTTTGGTACGAACAGTAAAAGTACCCCCAGCGGGTTAGGGGTGCCTAGCGCAAGAGGTGACTAAAAATGATTCAAGGAACTTCAAGGGGTTGCCAGCGAAATTTATAGCTTCTCCAACCCAACTGTCAACCTCACCTTCCCGTGGCTAATCCTGCTTTTTAAGCAACCGAGGCCTTGGCGAGCTCAAGATCCTCATGCTAGTAGAAGGTGGATCGCGGGAAGGCCTAGTAGGTTCAATGTCGTCATATTAAATCGTTCTCAAGATGGTGGGGCTTGTACCTCAATAGTGCTCGTTACCAGAAGGTTCGTGGTTTATACCTAACAAAAGACCATTAAAATCGATAACACTTCCCAAATCCTTCGTGGAGTTTTTTTTTTTATCGCAATAGCAACATCAATAGTAAAAGTACAGTAACAAACTGATACAAATTTTGTCCAGTATGTCGAATTGTTATTGTGCTGACCAAATACGATTATTATTTGAAAACTTTATACTCTGAATTCTTACATTGCTCTGAAAATTGGGTGTCAGTAAGCATACTTACTAAGTCAGATCGTCCTCATACATTCCCTTATCATGACCCGCGAACCCTTGAACTTGAATTCGTTGCATTATGTTCGTATATGCAAAAAGCCCCTAACTGTCTAAGCAATTTTATCCGTTTCTTAACAATTCACGCCATTTATCCCTCTTTCGCGATAACTGACGCCAATTGGGAGGTCGAAGGGTATCCATTCTTCGTCTCACCACTCAGTGGTGAAACCCCCTTCCTCTCTTTCCGAATTGGGGTGCCAACTATAATATAAAAATACTTTTTTGGCTGGAGCGTCTTAGTTTATTCGCAAAACACGACTAACCAGCGAAGCCTTCGGGTCTATATTTTCTTCACCATGGTTATATCTAAATAAACCTTATACATAAATCTTCTGGTGAATTTTTCTGTTGAACACTCCAAGAGCCACTTTCTGTTCTCTCGACACCGTCCCTGATTCCGATCCATACATCACGACAGGTATGATGAGCGACTTGTAGAGCTTGATTTTTGGCCGTCGAGAGAGAACTTTACTTTTCAATTGCCTGCAAGAGTTTTTCTGATTTCTAAGCTGAAATTGTTTTTGCTGTTAATGTTGGCTTCCAAATAGACGAAATCCTTTACAGTTTCGAATTTATATCCGTCGACAGTGATATACTTCGTCTTGTCCTCGCTTCCCGCACGACCCACATTTTTCCTTCGTTATCAAATCCCGAGAGATAGAACTCACAGCTCGTTTGTTCAATTATTTAACCTCCTTTGATACTCGCCGTCGCATCACGGACAGAACCATAAATCTTCAGAATTATTCTCCTTATAAATACTTCAAGAGCTATTTCATCTGCTAGAAAGGCATCTGTTGCCTTCTACTGCTACAGGAGGACATTCGGCTAGAGATGTGGACTCTCGCCAAGGGTGATACAATGACTTTATTAAATGGTGTCGAGCCGATCTTGTTATATGGCGTAGTGATTTGGTTGATTATGATGAACTTAGAATAGCAATAACCAGATTGAAACACAACAAGGCCGTGGGCGCTGATGGAACGAGAACGAGGATACTGCAAAATACACCAACTATCGTGGAATCTTCCTTCTTAATATCGCATATAAAGTCCTTTCAAGTGCTACATTGAAAAGTAAAGTCCTCTCTCGGCGAACGAAAATCATACTCTGCAAGTAATTTATCGTACCCGTCCTGCTATATGGGGCAGAGGTATGGACCATGACAACAGCAGACGAAGCGGCTTTGGGAGTGTTCGAAAGAAAAGTTCTTCGAAATTATGCACCTCTACGCGTTGGCGATGGCGAGTACCGAAGAAGATTTAAAGGTGAGCTGTACGAGCTCTACGCAGACATCCACATAGTCCAGCGAATTAAAACGCAGCGCCTGCGCTGGCTAAGCCATGTTATGCGAATGAAAGATGATGCTCCGGCCAAGAAAGTGCTTTTATCGGAACCTGTCTATGGAAGCAGAGGTAGAGGGCGGCCCCCAGTCCATTGGAAGGACCAGGTGGAAAACGATTTAAACTCCCTTGGTGTGACCAATTGGCACCGGTTGGCGTAGCGAAGGAGCGCCTGGTGCACCTTGTTGGACGGCCATAACCGTTTAGACGGTTTAGCGCTAATTAAGTAAGTAAGTAAGATTTGGTACAACGGTGTGCCAGATGCGTATTGTATTAGTGGCGCTTCTAGAACAACACCTACCTTGGCATTGAATGTCATCCAGAACATACACTCGTTGGATATTGCGGATAAGGCGAGCGTGACTCGGTTACATGAGCTATGGGCTTTTCTCATCTAGCGCACTTCAGCATTTTTACCAACCTCTTCTTGATACCAGGCAAGACAAACTATCGTGTGTCAACAACTGTCGCCTGGGACAGCTTCACAACAGTCAGGAGCTTGGAAAGGTCTACTGCGGTTAGCGAATTGAACTATTATTTCAATATCTAAATGGCGATTAGATCCCTCAGTTCATATGTAGTGCGCTCGAGAGTAGTGTGGGAATGCCTGATCTCGCTTGTGTTTACGTCGAACTATTTTAATATAATTATCACCTGGATCCCAAGATATTGCAATATACCCGTAACGTGACCTTATAGCGCATAGGTACAATTGAACCGAATATAGATGGCTCTAGGAAATACAGGCTATTCCTGACCATCTGTGGTCTGCTCCTCTTTAGTTGGGCCTCGAGTCAGCTAAGCAAATGCTGGCCGGATACTAGGGTCGCGATATCCTTTTTGCCGAAAATGGATAGAAATCGGTCTGCCGAAATTATGGGGTACACCAAGTTTAATCTATCAATGGGAGTCCTTACGGTACATCTCAACATACTGCAGCTCCAAACCAAATAACGTCATTTTATGCCGTATTTGGCTGCTATAAGTTCCAAATAGGCTTGTGACCTATCCTTTTTTACGTAGATTTCCTTGTATATCCACTACCATTTCGATAAATATTTGTCTATAGGTAATACTCTAATTTAGTTTAATCTTTCTCACTTAGGTGCACCTACTTATGATGTTTTACCAAAGTTTCCACCTATTTCAACTTTTTCAAACAATCTTGAAATGGTCCGAATTTATCCGGAAATGGTCCAGAAAATAATCTAGAAATGATTTCCAAAACATCCTAAAAACAATTTTGTATAATCTCAAAATAATATCAAAATAAATGTTTCTCAGATCCCAAAAACAATTCCAATATAGTACCGAAGTTATCCATAAAACAATACCGAAATGATAATGACATATTCCCGAAAACAACAAAGAAACAAATCCCAAAATGATCCCGCACACAATACAGAGATAGTCATGAAATTATCTTGAAAAATTAATTAAGTGATTTTGAATTTATCGGGAAATATAAGCAAAATTTACGCAAGAAAGAAATTACGAATGATATGAGTCCCAAAGATAACCGCAAAATGGTTCCGAAGTTGAAGTGATCTTGCAAATAGTGAAAAAATTATCACGAATTGGTCTCGAAATAATCCTGAAAACAATCCAGAAATAATCTGGAATTTGTTTCGAAATGATCTCAAAAACACTTCCAAAATGCTTTTGAAACAATATCTAAACCAACCCTAAGATAGTCTTAATAACCTCGAAATAGTCCTAGAGCAGCCCCACAGAAAGCACAGGGATAGCCCGAAGAGATTCCTATATGATATCGATTTAGCCCAAAATTTATGACAAATATTTCCTGCATTCGGAATACTTTGGAAACAGGTATTCTTGGAGTGGTCGCGCCTAAGCATTGGTTTGGCAAACACTGCGAGTATATTTCAACGCAAATCCATCAAACTTGCAGATGTTGTCCGGAGTCGACAAAAAGCATGTAGGTCCCATGCCGCCAATTCATAGAAAATTTTAAAAATTAGCACGACCTATATTTGAAGAGCAGCTCGGCTTCTTCTTTATATATTTGTTTATCCCGAAATCATCCCTAAATTATCCCAAACCAATCCCAACATAGCCTGAAATGATCCCAAAATCATCACGAAATTGTTGCGAAAAGATCTATCTAAAAGATTTGTTCTGTGACCCTCGGACCATGAACTTCGAATTTAAGAGCGGTCTTCTGCATATGAAACGGAAAATGTTCTTCGAAAAGGTTATCCTACCTGTCATTAAAAAGACAAGAATACAATATAATATTGCGATATAATTTTCGAGCTACGTGAACGTAGTGCATTAAATAATAAGCCACCGGTGCTTATGAGTAATTTAAAGTAAACGTACTCCACTCCGTGTTGCGATATGGCAACATAGAATACTTCATGCATAAATGCATAGAACGGTTTAAGACAAAAATTGTTTATATAGGAATGCTTCTATGTAAGTTAAATAATTGCAAGGGATACTTACTCCTTTAGCTCTTAGGGCGCGTCCTTGAAGCTTGCTCCGTAGACGTTCCAATTAGTTTGGGCAAGATTAAGAAAAGGCGAGTGGTGCACATGATCGACCAAGCGGTAAAGGCGTGTGTTCAAGCGCGGAGCTGTAAAGTTTCGAAAATTATGTATAGGTCTTTTAACCTTCGACTAACAAATTTGACTCTATCATTAAAAAGAGTTAACGCATGACGGGTATTCTGAATGGGCACTGCCTTCGGGAGTCACAAACCTTTAAATTAGGCTTAGTCAGTGATAGCAGATGCAGGAAGTGCGGGTTGGAGGAGGAAACGATCGTGCGCATTTTGTGCTCGTGCCCTGCGCTTGAGAGGCTAAGACTCCAGCTATTAGGACTGATACAACTATCAGATCTAGAAACAACAAGTGGCTTAAATCCTATAAAGCTTTTAGTATTTGCCAAAGGACGGAGTTATTTTATAACATAGGTCCTGATTTTTGATAGGGTTTTCAGTTTAGCCGTTAATATAAATTTCTGGTAACGCTACGGACTCATTCAGTCTATGTGAGGTCCTCATGGACCGGCCAGTTCAACCTAACCTAACCTGTAATTCTATTTCCAAGCACGCAAAATTTTTAATTTGCGCCGGTATGGGTTAAGTATGTGTTAGTGTAAAATTTAAATGAAATGGGGTTGATTTAAAAGATTCAAAGTTGGAAAAATGTAATTACTAAGTGACTTAACCGAAGTAAATATTGAATGCAAAACAAAATTGAAACAAATCGCAAAATCGCATATTTTCACGTTTATATATGTACAATGGAATATTTAAGCATCTATAGATACATTTCCCATTCAAAGCTATGTAAAACAGCTTTTCGTCAGCTTAAAAACTTTCCTCATTGTTTGCTCTATAGTCTTATAATTCAATTACAATGGTATAATATTGGAAAACAAACAACAACATTGTTAACAATTTTTTAGCGCCCCCACTTTGTGGTAATCGGAGTAATCTACTTTTATTTTAAATAAAATTTCAAACCATAATATAAAATAAAACCAAAAACAAATAAAAACAGCCAAATCCGCTGCTGCCCGAACGATGCCGACGTGTTTTAATTTTCAACAATCGTTTGAATGGTTTGTCATTTTATTTTGCAAGATATATAACAGTACAAGTGACATATATACATATGTATAAATGTAGATGCATGTACATGCCATGGTCATATGGACAAATCCACAACATCAGAACAGTGGTCACCTGACCGTAGAAACAGGTAATCATTTGCCTCACAGTTCTGAGTGAGCGACAGTGCTACTTAGGTAGAAAATCCGATAGGTGGCGCACATATCAAGATATATGAAGATTTCTTTCAAACCAGATAGAAGGTGACCAAATAATTTCTATTTAAAGAGGTAAAATTGGCCCCAGGCGGCCAACGCATCTGCATGGATAGGAGAAAGATAGTTCCGCTAGATGGCGCATGTATCAATATATTCATATACATATTCATATTTATTGAGTCAATGGAAGAAACTTTACTGACTACATTTAGAAGTTTGCAAATTAACTTAAAACTAAATAACTAAAATTAATTCAAGGATGAGATAAATTTTCTCGATAGTAAGACTCAATCCGTAACTTAAACAAAGGCCTGGGCATTACAAAGTCAAGATTTAGCCTTCCAGAAATTTTATTATGCTCTTCGAGGCCTCTTATGAGAGGGGCAAGGCTAAGGCTATTGGTTCTCAGAACTTCACCGTAGAATATATTATGAGAGCGTAGAGATCTACTAGGTACAGAAAATTTAACTGCTCCAACAGAGCTGAACAATCAATAGTACCAGAGATAATATCGTAAATAAACATTAAATGTTGTACTGAACATCTGACATGCAGTGGCATAAAATCATGCACCTGTTTATATAAGGTGGTAGGGGATTAACAAAATGAAGGGGTAGGAGGGCAAATCGCATAAATTTACGTTGAACCCTTTCAATTCTAGCAGAGTATGTGCTGTAAATGGGATTCGATATAATAGAGGCGTACACTAATTTAGATCGCACTAAAGAATTATACAATATACTCCTAGTGTATGGGCCCTTAAAATCCTTCGCATAATGCCGTAAAAAAGCTAAATTAGCATAAGCTTTTGGTACAAGATAGTTAACATGACACCAAGATCACGAAATTCTTTGACCGATTCAAGATATGTATTAGCTATATAATATGTTGACTTGTAGATTTAGAAAACGTGACATGCCAATATTTGGTACTGTTAAGTCTCAGATGATTATTGAGGGCCCACACATTAAGAGCATCCAAATCAGTCTGTAGGAGCAATGCATCAGATACAAAGGTGATATGCCTAAGCAGTTTTAAATCATCAGCATAAAGGAAGTAATTTGAATGCTTTAAATATATACCGACGTCATTAATGAAAATATACTTATAAAATGCGCTTAAAAGCGATAAGACCGTGCTATAGAATTTTAAAAAAGTTTCCATTAGGCTATACGCTCGGGGGTTGGAATGTGGTACCGATCTCGAAGGCAATGCAAGATAAAATAACAACAAAGTCAGGTAGATGGCATACTGAGCGAAATTTTACAGCAGTGTAACTTAGTTTTTAGAGTTGTATTAATTTTGAAGCATTGTTAAAAAATACAAGTGGCGAATGTTGAAAAAAAAAGTCCCTCAGCGTTTGAGATATCTTTATGAAATGAAGTATATTTTGATTTGTGACTAGACATTTGTTGGCCGAACGGGTCCGACAACTTAGTATATATCTCAAATACAACCGACTTTTCAGATAAGAGGGTGTTCGCGATTTCTTTCTAATTTTTCTCATTTTAACAGCTAGAAGCTTTAAGCTTCACCAGTTTGTTACGCATTTAATAAATGTTTATATTAAGTTTTTCTAAATTTTAACAATTTTAAGACCTCAACTCCATTCATAAAAGGTTTCGGGCTATTCCTGTTCTTACTTTTTAAACGGTTTTATTTAGCTTGAATTGACCCGCTGGCCGGCTGGAATAGAAAGCGGCCTGTGAAAAAAATCGCCACTATGTGGCGCAAGGATCGAGATATTCAAAAAAATCGTATTTGTGGTCCGATTTGGTCCGTATTTGGAACACATAATACATATATGAATAGAAAGCGGCCTGTGAAAAAAATCGCCGCTAGGTGGCGCAAGGATCGAGATATTCAAAAAAAATCGTATTTGTGGTCCGATTTGGTCCATATTTGGAACACATAATACATACATGAATAGAAAGCGACCTATGATGTGCGATGTGGCTCATATTTGAAACAAATATTACATACAGTCCGGTAGAAGTGGCATGAAAATACTTTGGAGTTCGAGGAGGAACAAACATACGTGGCGCTGAGTCGAGTAAAGTCTTTGGAAGGATTATATATTGAGGACTTAGATCGTAACAAATTGTCTGGAAAGAGTCCTTGTAATAATGAGCACTAAATGAACTAAATAGAATGAGAAATATTAGGCAATTAAACAAACCAAAAACTTGAAATTAAATTAAATAAAAGCGTTGGACGCGTCAAATTTCTATTGATAGTCATATATAAGACCAACTGTACGTTAATCAGGTTATGCAACGCCTCACAATTTTTAGAAATTTCACGCTACCAAAACTTTTATTTAATTGTATGATCAACGCCCTAAATTGATGAGGAGTGTGATGACTAGTACCTAGGACCTACCTAATTATTGTTTGGCTTTAAGTATTATTATTACTTCATGTAAGTATTGTTTTTAATAAAACCGTTTAAATAAAAATTTTTTTTTATTAGATATAACCCCTTTGGTTGCCAAAGTAGGCAATTTATATTTAGTTGTGGTATGTAAACATCTTTACTCTGACAATTTAAGCGTAAAGTAAATGTAAGCATGAGAGTAGTTTTTGGAATTGGTATGTTAATAATTCGTCATCGATAATATGCCAATAATAAAAAAAATATTAGCTTGTCGGTACATGTTGTTGCCGATAAGAAACTGATGAAGCTGTCCTCAAAAAAGCCCGAAATTATTGGTTTTTGATAAGTTACCCCTTAATTTAAAAACACTATTTTACTAGACTTTCCACTGTATATTTACTAGGGTTGTCCTAGTATAAATCAAATTAACGATTTTTTCCAATCTGATCCATTCAGAAGGTGAAACTTAGCATGTCAAAAATATCACATATAATTTTGGGCCCGATTACAGCGGTCGCACAGAGGTCAAAGTTAAGGACCACCTTCACATCCTATTTTTTATAAATTATATATACTAAAATGAGTATCAAACTCATTATTTACACTTCAAATTCGTTTCTTATCTTTCTGAGTGACCAAAAAGTTAACACGTTGACTGCCAAGGCCATTTTCAGAAAACTGGCCAAAAATTACATTTTGATTTTTTCACATTATATTACTAAAAACTTTATTTCTACATCATTGGTATCATCAAAAATCAAAAATGATGTTTTTTAAAGGAGAAAAAGGACCTACGAGTTATCTCGTAGTTGGCGTCTGGGAAAGAATTCGCTACGAATTATCTCGTAGTAGGTAGGTCCTTTTTTTCCTAAAAAAAACATCATTTTTGCTTTCTATAGGTTTGTGTTTTATAGTTATTATTATTTATTATAATTATCATAATTTTATTATAATTTTCTTTCTTTTTAGATTTATAAACATTCTCTAAAATGACTGTTATAATTATCAAGAACCCAATATGGATAGGAAAAGGTCTCTGAATCAAAGTGAAATTGAGTACAACGCAAATCTAAGTGATTCAGAAGATGATTTCAGCGATGGTAGTAACGACATTTATGAGCCTTCTGAGAATACAAGTGATAGTGAAGATGAAGTCATCTCCGAACCTGAAGACGTCTCCGAATCTGATAATAATGACGATGATTTTCAAGCAACAACGTCAAATGAGAATGATGATTTGTGGACAGAAGTTCAACACAAGCCTGAATTATTTCTTTTCGAAGAAAATGTTGGTGTGAAATTCGATACATCAAATTTTACAGTACAAACGCTGGTGGATTTATTTTTTTCGGATGAGTTTCTTGCATTACTGGTAGAACAAACTAATTTATATGCTGCGCAAAATTTGCAACATTGGAAAATGGGAATCAAAATGCTATAACAAAATCTAAAAGGATATCAAATTGGCAAGACGTAAGTGCTACAGAGATGAAAGTTTTTATTGCACTTTTATTGCAAATGGGACCTTGTACTTTTCCAACAATAGAACATTACGGGAACACAAACAAGCTATATAATGTAAACTTTTGGCGCACACATATGAGCCGCAATCGATTCCAGTTGATACTTCGTTATTTTCATTTGGTTGATAACTCACAACCATCTACCGACAGATTATACAAGGTGAGACCAATCCTAAATCATTTCAACGATGTTATGCGTGAAAACTATGTACCAAGTAAAAATATTTGTATTGACAAATCCATGATGCTATGGCGGGGAAGATTTGTTTTCCGCCAATACATAAAAAATTAAAAACACAAATATGGTGTCAAACTATATGAACTATGTGAGTCCGACGGTCTTGTAATAAAAATAAAAATTTACAGCGAAAAATCTGAGGAAACTACCCATAATGTAGGTCACACTGCTGACGTTGTTTTACATTTACTTGAGGACTATCTCGATAAAGGCTACGCGCTTTACATGGATAATTTTTATAATTCAGTTAGTCTTACAAAAATGTTATATACACGAAAAACTTATGTGTGTGGAACCCTACGAAGTAACAGAAAAGGAAACCCCAAAGATGTGTTATATCGTAAACTAAAAAGAGGGGAGTGTTTTTGGCAGACAAATGGTCCTGTTACTGTATGCAAATGGAAAGACAAACGAAAAGTCCTTTCCATTTCAAACATGCACGCTATTGAAATGGTAGAGGTGCCCAATCGCAATGGAAGAATTTCTATGAAACCGAATATAATTCGAGATTACAATAATGGAATGTCTGGCATTGGCCGATCAGATCAAATGATTTCGTACTACTCATCTCTAAGAAAGACTATTAGATGGCACAAAAAGGTTTTACTTCATATTATAGAAATATATATACAAAATGCTCACAGAATTTACCAAAAAGTAACTTCATCTAAAATAAAACTGATAAAGTTCAGAGAAGAATTCGTCTTGGCGTTGATTCGAGATTTTCAACCAGTTTTTAAAAAAAATAGATCTAAAGAGCTCCATTATTTAGAGTGGTTACCACCAACGGAAAAAAAACAGCGTCCGACAAAGCCATGCCGTGTATGTACCCAAGAAAAAAAAAACGCCGAGAAACGCGTTACTTCTGTCCAGCCTGTCCAGAGAAGCCAGCCCTTTGTGTGGAAAATTGTTTTAAAAACTTCCACAAACAATAATTTATTACTTTATTTCTTGTATTTGAGTTAATTTTTCCATTATATTGAATGAATTTTTGCATTATATTGAATAAATTTTTCTAAAATTTTTTTTTTTTTAATAAAAAAAAAGCTCACGGAAGCCAAACCCAAAATTGTTTTCTTTTCCCAGAAGCCATTTATCGATACTAACACTATTATACTACGATATTACTCGTAGCTACACAAAAAGTGGTAGTTTTAGGTAGTACGAGATAACTCGTAGTTGGCTTCTTGGAAGGGAAATCATACTACGAGTTTTCTCGTAGTTGGCAGTCAACGTGTTAAAACTTTCTTGGATTTGCCCATTTACCCAATGTTTTGCAACTGAATGCTGTAAGAACAAGTATATTAACGAATCGCTTCAATTCATGCGGATGTGGCACGTGCTGGCTACGCTGGTATTGAGAAGTTTATACTTTATAGTCAGCCACTTCATTTAAGTAATAGGGCATATTATATGTACATACATACATACACACATACAGCAGTAAAGTGTACAAAATCTGTTGTGAAAAGCAGGTGGAGGATTTTCATGTTTTCCTTAAAAGTTTTTACTCAATTTTAAATTTATGTGTTGTGTTAATTAAATTTACATTTAACAAATAACATTTGTGTTTTACGCAAGTAATCGCCAACATAACTACAATTTGATAAAAATCTCAATTTTTAAAGAGCCATAAGTTTGTCGCATTATGCCAAGCGTGATATTTACTGTTGTTGTTAATTTTTATACTCAGCGTGCTTTGCACACAGAGTATATTAACTTTGATTGGATAACGGTTGGTTGTACAGGTATAAAGGAATCGAGATAGATATAGACTTCCATATATCAAAATGATCAGTATCGAAAACATTTGATTGAGCCATGTCCGTCCGTCTGTCCGTCTCTCCGTTAACATGATAACTTGAGTAAATATTGTGATATCTTCTTCAAATTTGATACAGTAGCTTTTGTGGACCCAGAATAGATTGCTATTGAAAATGAGCCAAATCGGATGGTAACCACGCCCATTTTTTATATATATAAAATTTTGGAAAACACAAAAAACCTGATAATTCAGTAAACAATACACCTAGAATGTTGAAATTTCATATTTGGCACCGCCCACTTGTGCTAAAATCAAATTTACAAGAATTATTAATCATAAATCAAAATTCGTTAAACCTATCGTAACAAAATTCGGCAGAGAGGTTTCCTTTACTATAAGGAATGCTTCGAAGAAAAACTAACGAAATCGGTTAAGTACCACGCCCACTTGTATATGAAAGATATTGAAAAAGGTCGTGAACGAATAAAATAAGCTATATATTTGCAAAAAAGGGCTTTGTATCAATAGAATTTTACTTTCCAAACCGAATTATAATATTAAATTGGAAAACACTAAAATTTTTGAAAATGGGTGTGGGAGCTATAACTCGAAGAAAAATTAGCATATCGTAATGAAATTGTTTACACATATTTTCCTTACAGCAGAAAATATTTCTAGTAAAAATGGACGGGATCGGTTAAAGACCATGGCAACGTAGATATAAAACAAGTTTAAAAAGGGTCGTAGGCTAGAATTATAAGCTATAACTTAGCAAACATAGTTTTGAAGCAATGGTATTTCACTTATCAAGTTTTATTGTAAGAGGAAATGTAGAGACATTTTTTTTAAACGGACGGTGCCACGTGTTATGTAGAAAATTAATTTATCTGAAACGAAATGTACAATTGAAGCTCACGCTGAGTATATAATGTTCGGTTACACCGGAACTTAGACACCTTTACTTGTTTTAATACTCCTTTACTTGTTTAAGACTCCTTTTTTT
This sequence comes from Eurosta solidaginis, assembly GCF_040869045.1. Lineage (NCBI taxonomy): Eukaryota > Metazoa > Arthropoda > Insecta > Diptera > Tephritidae > Eurosta > Eurosta solidaginis. The sequence goes on along the minus strand of NC_090322.1, from coordinate 262,087,905 downwards.
GGGAAACTAGACAAGACACATAATCACTGCCCCCGTCAGGGCAACGAATTCATATTTGACGACTTTGAAGTTAGGGCGACCAAAGTATGAAATTCGGGTCTTACAGTTATAAGGATCCGACTCCAGAATGCTTTATATCACAACTGGAGGTGTGTCGACTTCATCGGGATCACAGAGCAGACAGCTGATTATACTATCTTTTTAATTAACACTTCCTTCAATATATTGTAGGTCAAAAGTGTGCTAATATAATAATAAGGTGGCTACGCCCTGTGACTTCTGCAGTATTTGTGTGTGGAACTGGAGATATTGTGGTTTATAACCGTTTATTTTCGGGGTCTCATCTGCCCGGGGCTAACTCGAAAACCGCCTCCACCCCACTCTGCGAAGCCAAGCACCGTTTGGTATAAGTTTATATTTAGCTTCTGCTGCCCAGCATTCTTGATGAATTCGATGTCAGGTCTTAAAACAACAGCAGTAAAATCCGAGTCCTTTACTGTTACATTTATCACCAGTTTCCCATAATATCTTAGGGCTCAAACCAGTCTATACTTTATGTTATTGTGCCGTCAGTGTAGAGTCAAAGAGTTGAGGAAATAGGTCTTGTTTTAACAATAGCGAGAATCAAAAAAAGAATCGACGTGTTGGCGCAAGCCATTAATGCGAAAAAAATGCCAGCCTAGCAATCCGAAGAGGAATTATTTGAACAGAGTCAGCAGTTGATAGGTTAGTTTGAGCTAGGCTAGGTTAGGTTAATTGGGTGTACATGGGAATTTCAAATTGTGAGTACCCTCCGATCCACTTGCTTTCTTTGATGAACTTAAGTAGAAGCAAATAATGGACCTTCCCAAACTCTGTCAGACTGTCCAAAAACTGTTTACGCAATAATTTGAGTCATATTTTTTGCACTCCTGGACAACGGCAGGGAAAGTGATAAACCAACTCCTCTCCCTTATCCTGCCAGCTTTTGCAGAGGTAGTTTTTTCTATGTGTCACCGTCGGAGCGTCAGTAAGTAATCTCGCTTCATATATTTTCCTAGTCTTAAAAGCAAACTTTTTCCTTTCCTATCCAACATGAGCATAAAAACCTTGAGACTTCGCAATGAATCCTATTGGTCCATACCATTGCCCCAATCTCATATTCCTTGATTTTCTTCAGCATATAACCCAGCAATGGTGGAATGAAGCTGTCCGCCTCGCTTATATACATTTCGGAGCATTTCCTGGCCATCTGCACATTCTTTCCATTAAATATCGGCGGTATAGGGACCCAGCAAAGGAAAACGCTGAGATGCCTCATATGTGCCATCGAAGCTTGACCCCTCGCATGATATCCGCCCTTATCCTGTTGATTTCTAATGCCTTAAGGCTGGTAAAAATTGCATTACATTGCTGTCTGGTCCCGTAGTGCTCTGGAGAAGTCTGGCTGCTTTCTATATGGTATAGGCCTCTGCCTGAGCATATTCCCGCTCTATCGCTGGTTTATTATTTGAAAAATAAGTTATCCGGAAGATTTATTACCCTTTCTGTAAAATCAGCGATATGAATCGAAGAACTTTTAAGGATGTGATGTATGAACTTCAGGAATATATACAGGTATCACATTGTGCATATCTAGATTTAGTCATACGTCTATTTCTTACGGCGTCATTTTCATTCCAACTGCATCTGTTATTAAAATAATGAATTTTATTGTATGGTGACATAGGCTATTATCCATTGCCATCAATATCTTGCCCGATCTTTTAAAATTTTTTCTAATCCTATCTACGTAGTAGGTCAAAATAATTTTCCATCCGATGCACGTTTAGGAAATAGCTGCAGCTTAAGTCCCGATTGTCCAAAACTTATATATAAAAAGCATTTTTTTATTACGTTTTTCAAATATTTCCTTGCTTTTTTATCTCCGAGGGAAACGTAAAGTTAATTTGTCTTTTCTTATATTTCCTGAAATTCAAGCGTCTCTTTAAGTGAACCATCTTTTCATACTAAGTGAATTATTTAATATACAAGCAATTATAATACGTATCAAAATAATTAATATGACTTCATTTATGTACCAGCACACATACATATACATATACATACTGTGTTGTAGTAGTCGATGAAAGATAAAGGCCTTCAATCTACATCACCCTCCTCACACCATCCCTAGAGAGCATTTATCGCCACTTCAACAGATTATCATACGAAAAAGGTGACTTGCTGCTTTAAATCGTTTTACGCACCTTTCATTTCCTATCTATCAACATAATCTCTCTACCTACACTTACACATACAAACATAGATATATACTTCTTTGTAAGTTGGCGATTGTTTAGGTATTGCGTATTATTCCTATTTTATCCACAACAGCTTGAAAAGTTCATCCAGTTTGCGTTCGCGTCGCACGCGCTACATCTTTTCTTTGTTCTCATCTTAAATATGTCGTTGTGTGCGTGCTGGTAGAGCGGTATTTGAGGCGGCAAAGTTAGCTGAATGTTGCAAATGTGTAAAGCTGGCGGCATGTAACAAGCGAATATAAAATCGATTAACGTTCTTGCCAACAACTTGGCAGCGGCAAATAAATGGAAGCAGTGTTGGCAGTTGTGAGCAAAAATGGCATTTTGACTTTGCCTTTTCTAGCTAAGTTTGAAAGGCCTTGGAAATCATAAGAAAGTAGGGAGAATAAAGTTTCAATATTGTTATAAATAAGTTAGGCGTAGAAAGTTGGTGTTAAATAGGCTCTATGATATTCAGTGCTTTTAGAAGAAAATCTTAAGGCATGCGGATTTGCTGTAGCCTAAATATTCAATCTACATACATATTTCTCTCTGAAGGAATGTGCGAATATGAATATGGTCCTTGTTATATGACTTTTAGGTGTTATTGGGCTCCTCTTTTGTGTGATTATGTACCGTTAAAAAACTCAATAGTTTTGGGATATTTGCATAAGTTTACACAAGTTTTTACCATTTACTCTCCTCCCTTCTCCCTCCTTTCTCTCTCCCTTTTACTTATCCTTTTATTCACTCCTCCCTCTACCTTTGTCTTACTCCCTCTTCACGGTTCTTTTAAACTCCATCTGTCCCTATCTCTCTATCTTCGTCTATCTCTTTCTCTTACCAGTCTCTTTCTCCTGCCCTCTTTTCTCTTCTCTAGTTCTTCTTACTCTTCTCCATCTTCTTCTTGTGCCAGCCCCTGCCCAAGTCAAAGTTCCAGTTCAAGTGTTGTTGTTGCTTTAAGGCACTCCCCGAAGGCCTTGGGGAGTGTTATCGATGTTGATGGTCCTTTGCCAGATGCAGATCCGGTACGTTCCGGTAACAAGCACCATTAAGGCACCAACCCGACCATCTCGGGAACGATTAATATGACCACATGAAACCTTCAAGGCCATCCCGCCCTCACACACCCTATATATATGAGGAATTAGGAGTCGCCAGTGCTTCTGCTGTTAAAGTAACAGGATTCGGCACGCGTAGGTGTGGCTAACAATTGGGTTGGAGAAGCTATATTTTGGAAAGGTTTGGTATTTGAGCCGCTTATTACGACAGGCATAATTCCCGCTGGTATATTCTAAGCCCCCTAACCCGGTGCGGGTCCCAGACCCAGTTCCAGTCCCAGCGCAGTTGGTCCCTGGTCCGTTTTCCAGCAAAAAAATGTCGTAAATACTACTCTTCTACTACTTCCGGGAAAAAAGATCGTAAATACTAATCTACGCAAGGGACTTCTTACAAAGGAAAGGAAAGGAAAAGAATATAAAGAAGGGGGAAGAAACGGAAAGAAAAGAAAAAAGGAAAGGTGGGTGGGAAAAGAAAACGAAATATTAGAACTCAAAACCGAAACCGGACGACATGTGATCAATTTACTCTCGAAGTGCAAACGGGTTGCTATCGATAGCTATCGGTTAGTTTGCCGCGGGTTATAAGCGTGTTATCCATTTCTTTTAGATAAATTATCAGTTTTTATAGTAAATAGTGTTACCCAGAAGGCATAGACGAGTTATCGATTTGTTATTGATGTTCTTAATATGCTATCGATGGATTTCCATAAGTTATCGGTTGGTTTTGAAGGCTAATCGATTTGTTATCAAAATTTTGTCGGTTTAATGTCGAAAGTTTATCGATTTATTATCGGATTTCTTATGGCGTGTTATCAATTTGTCATCGACGATTCTTCGGTGGTTATGAATCAGATACCAATAGAAACTATATATAAAATCGATGATGCAGATCGATAACAAGCAAATAAGAAACCAATAAGGAGCCTATATATGTTTTTCAGCGAACACCTAAACGTTTACACATCCAACTTTGCAAGTACTTGGTACCCACGCCACCAAGTACATAATGGACATCCCAATATACAAAACTAGGCCTATCCCTATCCCCAGGTAGGCTTGAGCATGGCGCTGGCTATTCAATCGACGATTTCTTGAGTGTGATTTGGAAAATTATCATTTGTATACTGCACGAAAATCTATCATTAATTGTTTAAGTATTTATCACGCGAAAATCACGCAATTAATCACTACTGTTTTGTTGACACAATAATTGCAGGACGTAGATATAAGAAAGTCATTTCTTTCCATTGAGATATAAGTAGACCCAATACAGCCATCCCTCCTTCGTTCTACACAATTTAAGCGTACATATTAATTGTGACACTTATATTATCATCGTTGTTGTTTCAAAGTATAGAATCTGATGAAATCGTTGTTGATAGCTGTTGCTGCTATTAACTTGCTTTGATAAATTAATGAAATGTATCTGCCTGTTTCTCGTTCTATGGCTGCCTTGCACGATTAATGTCATTAGATTGACTTATGCTACATAGTGACAGTGGGTCTTATTCAACACCTACGGTTAGTTTGTAAATGGTGTTTAGAATGTGACTGTGTATATTAACGTATCAGAGTATGTGTTTATGGTAACATTTCTTGTTCAAAGTAAATTTCGATACGTATATGTTTAACATCACTCCGAGGATTCACTCTTATTACAAGATCATTGGTTCGAATTGAGCTCGAGGCATAAACAATAATTTTTTTGTCATTACCTGTTATGATATATTAAGGGAGTTTAGAATTTTGTGTATTTGGTGTTGGAAACGTTGCTATAGCAAATTAAAATTACGGATCGTGAACAACTTTTTTCGTTTTAAATTTTTTTGCCAATTTGGTTTGGTTTTGACAGTTGTTAATTTGCTATTCAAAATTGAAATAATAAACTACGGTTTTTGTTGTTGCGTATTTTCCATGACGTAGCAAATGCATAGTCGTATAATTTTTGGGCGTCTTGTGTAAAAATACTACACCAGTTTGCAAATATTATGATGCTAGACCATTTTCTCAAAATCCTGAACTCCCCTATTGTTTTTCTTATCTAGAAAAAACAAATTTTTTAGAATATAAGAAAGTAAGTTCTAAAACAACTCGTATATCTCATTGTATATACCCATTTCGAGGACTGCTAAGCACATTTCTCAGGCCCATCAGCCACCACTCAGCTATCACAGCGCTGATTCTTTTGTCTTTATAATTTCTATTTCTGCTCTGTTTCTTGCCAAACGAATTTTCGTGTGCTAGAACATTTTTCGAAGAAACATCATGAGCATTAAAGGTCTTGAAGAAACGTTTAACCCACAGATTGGGATCTCCGTGACAAGCTTAGCTGGCAGGCTCTAGAAAAAGGCCTTATATTGCCTTTTCAATATTTCGGTAGCTACAAGAGTAAACTAATGTGATAACCTAAGACAGAAATCTTACCTACCACACCGAATGTCAGAAATTTAGTTTATGGAAAAAATACCATCTTATTTGGAATAAATTTTCTAAATGAGGTCACCGTTTGACAAACACTCCGACTGCCATAAAAAGCTTCTCAGCTTTTCAAGATATTTAAGATTTTAAGACTTTGACGTTGTTGATCGCTCCCATAACTGGCATATAGCAGCAGAGAAGTTAAAAATAAATAAATGCAAAACGCGATAATCTACGAAGCGATTTTCGGCCGAGCTTCTCTTCCAATTTTTGTTGTGCTACTTTTAACTTTTCCTAAAAATTGGCGGGGCAGGACGTACACGTCTTACGCCAACTCCGAACTGCATATAAAGGCAGATAACTTTTCACTAAGAAGCCTTTCATGGCAATTCACTGCTTTCGGTGCGACTGTTATCCCTTACGCCAAATACAAATAGACTGCAGGGAAGCCAAGTTCAGATATGATGATATCTTGGCGAGAAAGGTGATGCAAGTCAATTCTGTATTTTTCTCTGCGATTTTACGGAAACCGAAAATCTTAGAAATAGTGGGCATGCCAGGTCTGAAGCCTCATTGGCGCAATACTCTATACATAACCTCATATGCCTTATTAAGGAGATGGGAATACGGAATGTAAGCATAAAGTAAGTGTCAGCGAAAAGTGGCATGTTTATGGAGAAATATAAACACTAAGAAAGTGTAGGCTTAGCGCGTGGTATTGTTCAGGGCAAAGTAAAGCTTTGCTAGAGATATATTATCGACAAGGTATGGATGACCACGGCCACCTTGGTGTGATGGTAGCGTGCTCCGCCTACCACACCGTATGCCCTGGATTCACACCCCGGGCAAAGCAACATCAACATTTTAGAAATAAGCGGGGTCGCCCCTCGGCAGTGTTTGGCAAGCGCTCCGGGTGTATTTCTGCCATGAAAAGCACACAGTGAAAACTCATCTGCCTTGCAGATGCCGTTCGGAGTCGGCATAAAACATGTAGGTCCTGTCCGGCCAATTTGTAGGGAAAATCAAGAGGAGCACGACGCAAATTGGAAGAGAAGCTCGGCCTTAGATCTCTTCGGAGGTTATCGCGCCTTACATTTATTTTTTTTTTATTTTTATTTTTATGGATGAGTTATCGATTTGTTTGAAATTTTGTATCGATAACAGAGGTTATCGCTTTGTTATTAAGTTTTTTGTCGATGAGTCATCGGGTTTTCAACGAAAATATATCGAATGTCAACTGAAAAAACCGGAACTCGATCGGTTATTTATATAAAAGTTGTATAGATATTATAAAAAATTATCGCTTTTGTTATCGAAAATTTTTTATTAAATTAGAATAGAAGAAAGAAACAATTTTGAAAACTGCCAAAGCTCGTTGTATAGATCCATTTCGGGAACTGCTAAATTTCTTCATCGTATCCCTCCTTTTCTGATTAGCTGCAAAGCGAGATGATGAGGTGGAATCGTCAATCTTGTTCACTCCTTGATATCCAGTGAAAACATCATTTTCCCTGCTGGGTGATTTAGAGGTCAGTCTTTTCTCTAGTTATGTTGCTGAATTGCAACGCTGCTAAAGTTGACGTCAACTTTGGCTTGTATTATCACAAAAGCCGCCCATGTTTCCAAACCCAGTAAAAGCCCAAAAGTCCTCCTAAGTAACATTTGCGTATGCTCCGGTGGTTATTATTTGCTCCGGATTTACTCTCTGCTCATACTTAAAGTAAACCGCTTTAATAATTGTAGATCGCCCTTCCCTAAACAATTGAACTAGATTAATGAAGCCAGCATTTTAAACAAAGGCCGTTCATTTCAATAAAAGAAATCAAGACGATAACTATCATTAAAAGTAATTGACTTGAAAAGCCCATGACTTACTTTTTAAACGACTATTTACCTGCAGATTGTACGTAGGTTGGTGTTTAATATATGCCATTAGAAAGTTTCTTATTTGTGTTAAATATTTAATTCCAAGCGAAAAAGTTATTAAAGTTAATACAAGTGTACAAGATAATAAAAAAGTACAAACAGAAGCAGAAAACTTTTTAAAATACAAGAAAGTACAAATGTATTCCACTTATCACGACTCGACAATTCTTGTCTGCGCTCTTTCACCACCAACTGTCATTGTAAAGTTTGCACTTGTTATTATTGTGTTTTAAAGTTGTCATTATATGCCATTTTAGTGTTTACTGTTATTACCTTTAACTCGTAGTTCGCCTGAGATATGCGACCACCAGTGGCGTAGATAGTTGCGAAATAAAATGGGGATATGAAATCGTGAAACTCGATACTGATCGCTAATATTCTCTATTTCTATGATGACACTAATCATCCGATTGCTTGGAGTTGGTACGTAAGTAGCTCATATTCTGAAATGGATCAAATTAAAAAAATATCTTGTTTATGGTGCGACTTTTTTCCGAGGATAATTTTTAAACTACATTCTTTCAGAAAGTAGTGAGCCAGAAAGTAAGCCATGAAATTTCTTTAGTTATTTTTAAAATTATCCCAACATCACACCTGTAGATATTATGGGCAAAAACATCGCGTTGGCAACTGCAAGAAGTCTTATGGCCTCGGGGCTGCTTGAGTGCAGGCCTTATGGCCATAGCATATAACATAAAAACCCCCGAAGTGATTTCAAGCCTATATTCTCTTCCTTTTAATTTTTGATGTTGCTTTTCCCGCTGCGTGAATTCAGAATATTCGTGTGGTAGGCAAAGCACGCTACCACTACACTACGGCGGCCGTCATAGCAGTATAACGCCATCTAATATCGGGCAAATGGAATATTTGGACCCGTGCCTGAGCCTTGTAAGAGATCTTGGGGCCACAATTAAGTCCGAGATCTGATGCCAGGGTGCAGAAATTGCCGAACGTACTGTACACGTGTATACTGATGGCAAAGTAGCAGAAATTCTGGAGGAAGCGTGCTTAAGCTGCAGTCGCGTCAATATATATATTGATAGTCAGTGTGTTCAAGTGGTATTCTGGAATGCAAAGAAGCATTGGAAAAATTTGGTTCAGGTCGGACCATACATCTATACTGGCTTCGGGTCATAAGGGGACAGAAGTACTGAATAAGTTGACTCTGTGTACTTTTCTGTATCAAGTCATCAAAAATGCTGTCATATCACTTCACCTGTCTAAACTAAATAACAAATTTCAACTGTACAAATATAGAAATGGACAGTTAAGTAAAATAAAATTTTTCTTAGAAAAAGAATAGAAAACTATTTTACTAAGCTAATTGCATTTCGCTGGAATAAATATGACAACCTTAAATTTGTTATTTTGGTAGAGCAACGGTGTTTGTTGAATTGGTTAAGAATTAACACATAAAAAAAATTATTAATACTTGGTGCGATTTAGCTGTGAAAAGATCAAGGCCAAATTTCTTTCTGAGTTTGCGTCCTGAGTCCTTTTAATTTTCCTTACAAATTTGCGGGACGGTACCTACATGTCTTATGCCGAATCTGAATGGAAGCTGTTGCAAGGCAGATGCATTTTCACTGAAAAGCTTTTCATAGTAGAAATACGCAAGGAGTGTATGCCAAATCACTGCCGATGGGCGACCGTAGACCGGCTTAGACAAACTTTTTTCCAATTGTAAAATTCATTTTGAATTCTTGAGGACCTTCGGTATGGTAGACGAAGCACGCTCTCTCCACAACACAGCGGCCGCTTTTTATCAATAAGTGGTTTAGGATTTTGGCAGACACGCGTTTAAACGTTTGAACCTAAATCTCAAACTTTTTTGTACATGTGACCAAGCCAAATTTGATTTAAATATAGATTATACCATTCTTCCTGAAAATGAGTGCATAGAATTAGGTTTCAATTTGAGAGTAGAAAATATGCACCAAGTCGAAATATGAAGAGTGTATTTTATCAATTTAATTCAAAATGCAGAAAAATTAATATGGACATAGTTTAAATTAAACTGGATGCATCCCTTGGAAAAGAGTAGCGATATAAAGATAATACCACTTTGTGATATTGAACTTTTAAAGTACACAAAGATGTAATTTAGTGGATGGAGTGGACCACTTCAACGCTCTGCGAAACCTGTGAATGATCTACAAGCAACTTGCGTATCTATAGTAAAATAATTGGAATGCTAGACTGCTTCAAAAGAAAAGTAAACAAATAAAATGTGTTCTGCTAAAGGTAATAAAGTTTGTATCTGTAATAAAGATTGTGGAGCAACGGGCCTTGTGAATGGAGAACTTTGTGCGGTGGTAATATTTGATGAGACTTGTGGGAATCACATAAGTCCGCAATTATATGTAAATGCAGATGATAAAAAAGTTCGAGCTTTTATAACAGGATTGATGAGAAAATATGGACGAAAATGTTAAAAATCGAATGCTACTCTATCTCGGCTGAATGCTCCATTTCAGATTTATTTCATAAACGCCCCATATGTCCTGTAAAACGGGGGACAGTGTGGATACAAAATATTAAATTTAACCTTTAAATAATTCTCAATATCTGTGTTTTTTTTATAAAGTGCCGACTTAACTTTTTCAATTAGTTTCAACCTAATCGTTCTAAAAAAATGTCGTACGATTTTTTATTTAATAAGGAAAAGGCTAGCTGTATTCATATGTATTTAATGAAACTACTTTGAATACACGGTTAAAAGTTTGAGCCTAGATTTTAAACTTTTTTGTGCTATATATACAACCAAAGCAAATTTGGTTCAGATTTAGAACACCTAGAAATGGGTTTAAATTTTAAAGCAGAGAAGTCTACACTTACACCAAAACAAAAGAAACAAAAAACCTAGTGGACTGTGACCAGGTTTCTCTTCCCACTGAGCTGTAACATCGGTATGACAAAACATATATTAACACTTCGTAGGTATAGAGCTCGGATTCTTCCAGGTATGTACCATTTTTAAGGGTAAATACCAGCAAAATACCCGGAATATTCCTTTTTTGTATCTTTTGTTGGGTATTTAAAAATCATTTGAATCGAGGCTGCTTAGAATTACAATTCAGCAATTAAATGTATACGTCATTTGAAATTAAAAAATTTTCGTTTTTATTTTAAACAAAGAACCCAGCAAACAATTAGTCTGAAAGGAGTCAAAACTTTGGAACTTTTGCATTCGTTATGACCTCATTAAAGAGCCTGAAGCGAATGCTATATGCTCATATTTTTCCTCGGACATAAGTATTATACAGGCCTCCTTTCGATATCATATATGAGCCTTATTGGCGTCATATACTGCTAATTTTGAGTCTTTTAATGACACTATTTCAGGACTTTTAGGAAGAATTTTCGACATATATCCGAAGCGAAAAGCATAGGGGAGAAATTTTGTTGTGATAAAACTTCCATGAGGATAAGATAGAAATTAGATAAATATTAGTTGAATTAATTATTTATTTAGAATAAATTGTCACAGAAAAATTTGTGAGTTTTTATTCCGGAGCTGCCTAATTTACTGATTTTAATATTTTTCGTTTGTTCATAATTTCATCAAATTGCAGTCATAAAAGGCTCTAAGGTGATAGCATTTTTGAAGCTGATATTTTTCAGAGCCATACTGAAGTCAAGAACTGTAAGAGAATGTTTATGGGGTACACATGTTTACGCAAACAAAGCTACCCCTCAAACATGCTCACGGCGCTCATAATTTAAGAATCCGAAACGAGTCCAAAATAAGTGAGCAATGTAGGAATCACAAAACGGTCGAAACGCGTAGAAGGGTAAAAGAAAATTTAATTTTTGCCTTTTATTAAACAGCCTAAACGCTCCTAACCTAACGTGCAAAAATTATCATTTATCAACTATCTATGTTCGTCACAGCGAGTTTGGAACAAATTTTGAAACTATGTTACAATTTTTCATTTAATACAAAATTAATTATATTTGTACATTATTGTTGCCCTTGCTATTATCTTTTTGTATAAGCACCAACGTTTTTCCACTCATGAAAGCTTCTCGGCATTTTTAATGGGACCGCAAAGCTGCCATGCTCTGTGCAGGTGTGTTGAACTATATATGACCCAATAAATCAGATAATCAGAGTGTACTAGAGTTAGCAAGTAAGGAAGGCTAAGTTCGGGTGTAACCGAACATTACTCAGCTGAGAGCTTTGGAGACAAAATAAGGGAAAATCACCAAGTAGGAAAATGAAGCTACGGTAACCCTGGAATATGCTTGTATGAAATGTGCATCAAATGGAAGGTATTAAATAGTATTTTTAGAGGGAGTGGGCCATAGTTCTATAGGTGGACGCCATTTAGGGATATCGCCATAATGGTGGACCAGGGCTGACTCTAGAATTTGTTTGTACGATATGGGTATCCAATAAAGGTATTAATGAGGGTTTTAATCTGGAGTGGTGGTAGTTGTATATGTGAAGGCGCTTTCGATATATCTACCAAATGTAGACCAGGGTGACCCAGAACATCTTCTGTCGGGTTACGCTAATTTATTTATATATGTACTACCACGAACCGTATTCCTGCCAAGATTCCAAGGGCTTTCGATTTCGCGCTGCAGAACTTTTTCATTTTCGTCTACTTAATATGGTTGGTAGGTGTCACACCCATTTTACAAAATTTTTTTTCTAAAGTTATGTTACCATGTTTCATCCCTTTTTTCGTATTTGGTATAGAATTATTTCATTTTTTTCACATTTCGTAATTTTCGATACCGAAAAAGTGGGCGTGGTCATAGTCGGATTTCGGCCATTTTTTATACCAATACAAAGTGAGTTCAGATAAGTACGTGAACTGAGTTTAGTAAAGATATATCGATTTTTGCTCAAGTTATCGTATTAGAGGCCGAGCGGAAGGACAGACTGCCGAATATAAAACTGGGCGTGGCTTCAACCGATTTCGCCCTTTTTCACAGAAAACAGTTATCGTCATAGAATCTAAGCCCCTACCAAATTTCACAAGGATTGGTAAATGTTTATTCGACTTATGGCATTAAAAGTATCCTAGACAAATTAAATGAAAAAGGGCGGAGCCACGCCCATTTTTAAATTATCTTTGTATTTTGTTGCACCATATCATTACTGGAGTTGAATGTTGACATAATTGACTTATATACTGTAAATATATTAAATTTTTTATTTAATAATTTGGAAAGATTTTAAACAATTTTGAAATTTTAGACTTAATGTTCAAATAAGTTTAAAACTCAAGCCGAATGTTTTTTAAAATTTTGTAGGTCGTCCTTGTATTTGATATTCGTTGTACACTGTTAGAACTTACTTACTTAATTGCCGATTAACCGTTTAAACAGTTATGGCCGTCCAACAAGGTGCGCAATCGCTTCTTCGTTTGATTAACTGGCGCCAATTGGTCAGACGAAAAAAACTTAAGACTTTCTTAGCCAGAGCATCATCTTTTATTCGCATAACATGGCCTAGCCAGCGTAGACGCTGCATTTTAATTCGCTGGACTATGTTGAGGTCTGCGTGAAGCTCATACAACTCATCATTTTTTCGTCTTCAGTACTCGCAGTCGCCAACGCGTAGAAGCCCGTAGACCTTGCGAAGAACTTTTCTCTCGAAAACTGCCAGAGCCGCCTCATCTGATGTTGTCGTGGTCCATGCTTCCATGCACCATAGAGAAGGACGGGTTCGTTAAGTGCCTTTTGAAGCTTGACTTTCGTTTGCTATATATATATTTTAAATATATCCAACAATTCAGTTTTGAATTCTTTGAAGTTGGTAAGGAATTACTTAACAATTAGGGAGGACATTAACTGGTGATGAGAAAATCCGGTCCCAAACTAGTACGAAGTTAGTACTTGTTCGATAGACACTAGAGCTTTTCTACTTCGAAATTCTACATTTACGAGTTTTCGTATTTAATATCTGACATATATTTGATAAATATTCTATCTAAAATGCCGATGAGGTGGCAAAGCAAGGTGCAACACTCTCTGAATCTACGATAGAAAGCCCACTTGCTTATAATTTAGACCACGTCAGTAACAGCAGGTGTAGGAAGTGCGAGCTGCAGGGAGCAACGATTGAGCACATTTTGTGGTCGTGTCCTGCGCTGGCCAAGTCAAGGTTCCAGCAATAAGGGGCGGTGAAGTTGCCAGATTTCGAGGCAGAAATTAAGCTATGTCCTAGAAAATTTTTAGTATTTACTAAGAGGACGGAGTCCATCTATAACATAAGCCCTGACACATGATTGCGGTTCTGCCAGCACTATGGACATATGCAGTCTATGCGATGTCTAAACATCTTAATTAGGTTAAGATAAAGAATACATTTTTTCGAAGAAATGAACCAATAACCGATCTGTTCCAAATAATAGGCCAGAAACCTCATAAATTGGCCATTATATGTCAAATAATTTTTCCTGACAATAGACCAGGGACCGATCTTTTAGAACAAATTGAATTAATGGTGTAATTTCTTCATTGTAAGATGAAGAGAGTGAGAGGGAGGGAGGCAGCAATTTAAGGAGAGCGAGAGATATTCGCATACATGCTCTTGATGTTTGCAAAACTGTCGTGAGAACAGTTCCCCAGCGCATCTAATGAATTTGGAAGGTCTACAAAATGTTTTATAAAAGCTGACAACTCAGATTTGATTATGTTAGATTGATAAAGTGCGGAAAAGAACTTCTCACTTTTCCACACGGAGATATTTTTTTTAAACTGTTTTTCCTATATAAACTTAAGTCGAAGCGAAAGATCCATTTTCCCAACCCCCGCTAATTTATCGAAAAAATGCACCATGAAATCTGACTCGTCCCGTTTGCAGTTCTAGACATCGGCAGACGAAGTTTCGAATCGCCTTCTCTTCCTCATTATCTCTTCCGCCTCCTTAATATCTTTTTCTGGACCTTTATTTACTATCTCAGCAGCAAATTCATTTTTTTAAGTTTTTCAGTGCTCGATGGTACAGCAAAGGGACACATCCAAGCGATATCCAATATTATCAAATAGGATTCGAGCATGCCCACTAGGGCGTATTTCTTGCATTTCAGATATTTCTCGATAGCACTAACTATTTCGTGAAGGGTGTTTGAATTTCCGATAAGCGTGTTGAGCTATTCTTGAGAGGGTTCACAAAATCTTTGGCTGCCCAATTCTTCTGGGTTTACACCCCGGGCGAAGCAACATCAAAATTTCAGAAATAAGGTTTTTCAATTAGAAGAAATTTTTTCTAAGCGGGGTCGCCCCTCGGCAGTGTTTGGCAAGCGCTCCGGATGTATTTCTGCCATTAAAAGCTCTCAGTGAAAACTCATCTGCCTTGCAGATGCCGTTCGGAGTCGGCATAAAACATGTAGGTCCCGTCCGGCCCATTTGTAGGGAAAATCAAGAGGAGCATGATGCAAATTGGAAGAGAAGCTCGGCCTTAGATCTCTTCGGAGGTTAATGGGCCTAACATTTATTTATTTATTTAAATGTACCTCAGCTTATACTTAGCTTCGGGCTTCTTCTTTGTTTACTCACGTATTAAGCTTAGGTGTATATATAGGCAGTATACCATCTAGCAGTAGCCATTGAGTGAGTCCTCATTCCATTTAAACCTACCTTCCTAGCTTAGCTGGAAAGAACGAAGTATATTGGTAATGAAAATTTGTACAACATTCTTATTCTTCATTGTTGTTTCCTCCACAAATTCTCTTCTTAATTATATGTTACTACTACGCCCATGTATGTATGTAATGTATGTTGTCTTTGTAGAAATAATACTTGAGATGAAAAATGAATTGCCACGACTACTCAAGAACGTTCAACAAAAGTTCAAAAAAACCTTACGGTTTCAACAATATTGAACCATAAAATATTGCTGTTAGAAGCTTTGGTACCAAATTGCAATTGAAAAGATAATATTTGTAATTAAGAGTACGTATAAGTAACTGTTTATCCGGATGTGTGAAGAGATAACACTCAAGAAAACCAGGATCCGTCCCAAGTGCAACAAATCGCCTGTACAAAAACACAGTAAACACACACACGTAGCTTGAAATATTAGGATGACTACAGCTTTGAGCACCAGGAGAGTGTTAAGTGATGGAGCAAGGTGGCCTGTAGCCGCTAGAGTCATTCTGATAACGGTGTCGGATCCTGCGCTTCAAACCGCATTTGAATACATTTGTCACATTTAACAAACTCGACATTTTTTTATTTGTGGTGCTGTAATCTTTCCTGTGGATGCTGTAGCCATCGGAAGTGTGGAGTTTTGGTCTGGCGCTTAGCTAGTAGCCTGTTCATTAAATCTGTTGTTTTTTAGATATTTCCATTTGTTCGGTTACAATTTAAAAAATTACCCATATGGTATGGTATGGGTGCTGGTTCAGCCCTGAGGTACAAGATGTAATTGTTATGAGAAGTAGCCGTGTGAGCTGAAAGCGCCTTTTGACGCTAACAACAAGGGGTATTTAGTGTGTCTTCCTAAGCAACATCGCTTCTAAAAAGTAGTCGAGGTACGCTTGGGCGTGCACTACAGAACGTGCTTGGTTTTTTATTTCGGTTTTATTCTGCCTCAACTTTCCATTATGTGCCAGTTTTGGTTTAAGTTGCGATATCAATATCAACTTGATAGAATAAAGGCTCAATCGCGGTTTTAGTTTAGCTCTTAAATGTTTATGTAAATTTCACCTTTGTGAAGTGTTTCGTTTTGGCTTCTACTTTAACGGTTTCGGTTTCTGTTTTACGAAATGTTTTGGTCCAGGTTTTGGTCTCGTTCTTAAGTATTTTGTTGGGTTCCAACTTCAGTTTGTTATAGTTTCTGTTTTGTTTCGGTTTTAGTTTCGATTTCAGTTTATTTTTTTTTTTTTTTTTTGTTTCGGTTCTAGTTTCGTCTTCAGTTTGTTGCTTCGTTTTGTTTGTTTGCTTCGGTTTTAGTCTCGATTTTTGCTCCAATTTCACAGAATGTTTGAATCATGGTTTTATGTAGTTTTTAGAAGTTTTTTAATTTCAATTTTGTACAGAGTTTCAGTTGCGGTTTTTTTTGTCTCCTCGTTCCATTCCTTTTCACTTTAGTTTCGGTTTCGAATTAAACTACGATTTCATTTTCAATTTCACGAAGGTTTCAGTCCTCGTATTTTCACCATCTCACATATTTATTTCTGTTTCAGTATTGCAAAATATTTTGGTTCCGGGATTGGGTTTCGTTTTGAATAAGTTTGTTAAGATTTTCTTTTCATTAATATTCCCGTTTTAGTGTTTCAAATTTCACCTGTCTGCAGCATTTCAGTTCCAGTTCGGGAACTTCTGTTCTTGTTCCGTTTTAGTTTCGTTCCAATTTCAATTTAAGTCCCGATTTAGATTTCAATTTCACGAAGTGCTTCGGTCCTCGTTTTTTTTTCTTGTTCTTAAATACTTAATTCGATTTCACTATTCTGAATTGTTTCGGCTCCAAATTTGGTTTCGGTTTAACTTCAAGTTTGTTTCATGAAAGATTTCGGTTTCATTAAGATTTCGGTTCTAGCTTTGTTTTCTAAAATGAAATGTCTCAATTTCGATTTCCGTAGCGTTTTCAGTGTTTCAGTAGCGTTCAAATTTTTGTTCTTAGAAATTCTTTTGGGTAAAGTTTTCTTTTTCTTTTCTGACGAGGGTTCTATACCTACCAATAAATTTCAGTTTAAGCTTTCGTTTCCACATGGAAAGTAAATTTCAAAAATTAATACGTGGTTTGATCCGGTTCCATTTTCGTTAATATTTTGCTTCGTGTTCAGTTTCCTTCCAAATTCCGGTTCGTTTCGGTTTTGGTTTCGACAAACTGAATTTATTGTTAATGAGTGGTTTGCATGTGAAAATTCAGGGAAACGATACATCCTCCTCTACTGCGTAATTTTAGGCGCATTTTTTACAGATTTGAAGTATTCAGATAATTTATAGCTCATCATTTTTTTAATTACAAATATAACAGTTTAATATCAGTTATTTGTCATGCAACCACAATAGACAAATTAAATTATGCAAACCCTCGCACACATATCCATGGAATGCTCCACACGCGTATTAAAATAGTGAAAAGCCAATGTCACATGATTTTTAATTTTCACCATCATCATGTCCTTCCTTTTGCCCCCTTCATCCTCGGTATGCCAAATCTCGTTTGCTGACACTTAATTCGCGCAATTTAATTTTGACAGTTTGTTATTTGCAATCATATGTGGCAGAGCATGTTGCATGTTGCAAATTGCCTTACAAATGACATATATAAAATTTGAATGACATAGAGACTTGATATCGGTTCGTACTTACTTATGCATTCATGCCTATATGCAGTTGCCACATACGCACTAATATCGACAAAATCAAAGCATATTTGATAAGCCTGCAACGATTATACATGCAACATTGTATAACCTACATACTTCGATAAATGTACATGTGTGTATATGCGCGTGTAAGTATATACAATATACTTAGTTAATGCGTGGTCTGACCACACATATTGTGTACGTAGAGATATTCATTTTATGCAACAAACGTAAAGCTAATAGCAAAGTGTTGCTTGCATCATAATGTTGCATGTCATTGACTGTCACATGCGCGCCCCTTTTGTAGACGAGCACCATGTGCAACCAACATCATTGCGTTCGAATTTTACTAACATGAATGTTTATTGTTTTTATCAGAGAATGCAAATAATTTTTAGTGGTCAAAATTTGAACATAAAATCCAATTATCTGATTGTTATCGTCGTGTTATCGGCGAGCTATAGGCGATTTGGCGACTTTTTTCGAAGATTTATGAATTCGTTATCGAAAACATATCGACTTTTTATCTAAAAGATATCAATTCGTTATAAAAAAAATAAATGATTTGTTATTGAAAAGTTATCGATTTGTTATTGATTTGTTATCGAAAAAAGAATTAAAATTTTACGGAAAAACAACAATTTCTTATCGAAAAGTTGTCGATTTTATATCGAAAAAATATCGAATTATTACGAGAGTTATTTATAAGTTATCAAAAATTGTAGATTCGCTAGCGAAAACTTATCGATTTGTTATCAATGATCTAACCCGTGGAGTATACGCGAAAAATTCTCCGAAAGTTTATGCTCCTGTCCGTGATGCCGACGAAGAGCATCGAAGGAAGTTTAGTGCTGAGCTGTATGGGCTTTATGCAGATATGAACATAGTGCAACGAAAAAAACAGAAAGGCTTCGTTGGCAAGGACATGTTAAGCGTATGCACGACAACGCTTTTTCCATAACAAATCGATACTTTTCGCTAACAAATCGATATATTCTCGGTAGATAGTCGATATCTTTTCGATAACAAATAGATATTTATTCGAAATCAAATCGATGTTTTTCCTATAATGCATCAATTATGTTACGATAACCCATCGATAATAACAAGCCGATAACACGTCGATAACAAACCAATAACATGTCGATAACAATCATACTCATAACTGAATTGTTGCTGAACTCTGCTAAATGATTCCAGAATAGTCCAGAAGTGATCCTGAAATAGACGTGAATTATATTCTCAAATTATCTCGAAACCGCTCCGCAATGATCCCAAGGTGATCCCACAACGATCTCAAAAAATTCCGCCGTACATTATCTCTTTATAATGCCTAAATATTTCGTGACACTTTCCGGAAATGATGTCGAAAAACTACCTAAAGCAATCGCAACAAATCCACAATGTTCCCGAAATGATTTCAAAATAGTATCGAAATGATTCCTACAAAATTACAAAAAACTCTGGACAAGATTCCAAAATTTTTCCCGAACAGTCTAGTAAAGCTTTCAAAATGTTCCTGGAAAATAGCATAATGAAATATTTACATTATGTAATTGCAACAGAGCAGATCAGCGATTTACCATCTCCGAAACCTGCAAAATAACAATTTAAAAAAACCTGAAACAATGCATTACACCAAACCATCTCAGTGATGTGAAAGACGGAAGAAATTGAAAAAACAAAAAACAGATATGTGATATAGGTTTTTATCCGTGCTTTTTTCGATTATCCGTAAAATGCAAACTCTTTTTACATTTGTTACGATCCCTGGCTTATATGTAGCACACTTGTAGTACTATATTGTTAGTATAGGTCGTAACTTTTTTATACTCAGTTGAGCAGAGCTCACAGAGTATATTATGTTTGATTGGATAACGGTTGGTTGTACATATATAAAGGAATCGAGATAAATATAGACTTCCATATATCAAAATAATCAGGATCGAAAAAAAATTTGATTGAGTCATGTCCGTCCGTCCGTCCGTCCGTCCGTCCGTCCGTCCGTCCGTCCGTCCGTTAACACGATAACTTGAGTAAATTTTGAGGTATCTTGATGAAATTTGGTATGTAGGTTCCTGAGTACTCATCTCAGATCACTATTTAAAATGAACGATATCGGACTATAACCACGCCCACTTTTTCGATATCGAAAATTTCGAAAACCCGGAAGAGTGCGATAATTCATTACAAAAGACCGATAAAGCGACGAAACTTGGTAGATGAGTTGAACTTATGACGCAAAATAGAAAATTAGTAAAATTTTGGACAATGGGCGTGGCACCGCCCACTTTTAAAAGAAGGTAATTTAAAATTTTTGCAAGCTCTAATTTGGCAGTCGTTGAAGATATCATGATGAAATTTGGCAGGAACGTTACTCTTATTACTATATGTACGCTTAATAAAAATTAGCAAAATCGGAGAAAGACCACGCCCACTTTTAAAAAAAAATTTTTTTAAAAGTAAAATTT
The DNA here is from genome assembly GCF_040869045.1 of Eurosta solidaginis. Lineage (NCBI taxonomy): Eukaryota > Metazoa > Arthropoda > Insecta > Diptera > Tephritidae > Eurosta > Eurosta solidaginis. Next base: position 262,067,488 of record NC_090322.1, on the reverse strand, counting down.
TAACAAAAAATGTAATATCTTTACAGTATATAAGTAAATTATGTCAAGATTCAACTCCAGTAATGATATGGTGCAACAAAATACAAAAATAAAAGAAAATTTAAAAATGGGCGTGGCTCCGCCCTTTTTCATTTAATTTGTCTAGGATACTTTTAACGCCATAAGTCGAACAAAAATTAACCAATCCTTTTGAAATTTGGTAGGGGCATAGATTTTATGGCGTTTCTGTGAAAATGGGCGAAATCGGTTGATGCCACGCCCAGTTTTTATACACAGTCGTCCGTCTGTCCTTCCGCATGGCCGTTAACACGATAACTTGAGCAAAAATCGATATATCTTTACTAAACTCAGTTCACGTACTTATCTGAACTCACTTTATCTTGGTATGAAAAATGAACGAAATCCGACTATGACCACGCCCACTTTTTCCATATCGAAAATTACGAAAAATGAAAAAATGTCATAATTCTATACCAAATACGAAAAAAGGGATGAAATATGGTAAGGTAATTGGATTGTTTTATTGACGCGAAATATAACTTTAGAAAAAACTTTATAAAATGATTGTGACAATTACCATATTAAGTAGAAGAAAATGAAAAAGTTATGCAGGGCGAAATAAAAAACCCTTAAAATCTTGGCAGGTATTACATATATAAATAAATTAGCGGTATCCAACAGATGATGTTCTGGGTCACCCTGGTCCACATTTTGGTCGATATCTGGAAAACGCCTTCACATATACAACTACCACCACTCCCTTTTAAAACTCTCATTAATACCTTTAATTTGATACCCATATCTTACAAACTCATTCTAGAGTCACCCCTGGTCCACCTTTATGGCGATATTTCGAAAAGGCGAACACCTATAGAACTATGGCCCACTCCCTCATAAAATACTCTTTAATGCCTTTCACCATTCTAGAGTCACCCCTGGTCCATCTTTACGGCGATATCTCGAAACGGCGTCCACCTATGGAACTAAGGATTACTCCCTTTTAAAATACTCATTAACACCTTTCTTTTGATACCCATATTGTACAAACAAATTCTAGGGTCACCCCTGCTCCACCTTTATGGCGATATCTCGAAACGGCGTCCACCTATGGAACTAAGGATTACTCCCTTTTAAAATACTCATTAGCTCCTTTCTTTTGATACCCATATTGTACAAACAAATTCTAGGGTCACCCCTGGTTCACCTTTATGGCGATATCTCGAAAATGCGACCACCTATAAAACAACCACCACTCCCTTTTAAAACCCTCATTAATACCTTTAATTTGATACCCATATCGTACGAACACATTCTAGAGTCACCCCTGGTCCTCCTTTGTGGCGATATTTCGAAACGGCGTCCACCTATAGAACTAAGGCCCACTCCCTTTTAAAATACTCATTAACAGTTTTCGTTTGATACCCATATTGTACAAACAAATTCTTGGGTCACACCTGGTCCGCCTTTATGGCGATATCTCGAAACGGCGTCCACCTATGGAACTAAGGATTACTCCCTTTTAAAATACTCATTAACACCTTTCTTTTGATGCCCATATTGTACAAACAAATTCTAGGGTCACCCCTGGTCCACCTTTATGGCGATATCTCGAAACGGTGTCCACCTATAGAACTAAGGGTTACTCCCTTTTAAAATACTCATTAACACCTTTCATTTGATACGCATGTCATACAAACACATTCCAGGGTTTCCCTCGGTTCATTTTCCTACATGGTTATTTTCCCTTATGTTGTCACCATAGCTCTCAACTGAGTATGTAATGTTCGGTTACACCCGAACTTAACCTTCCTTACTTGTTTATTTTCAAATTATGTATGTAGCAAATTTTAATGGTCAGTGAAATGTGTGTGGTGGCATCATTGCGTGGCAGTGGCACGCATTATGTGTGTCAAATGTGTCACATGCCACAAAAGTATTGCGTACACATGCATATGGGAGGATTTCATGTAAAAATTTGCTTTGCGCACGCATTACAACCACAATAATATACAGTGATGCCGTGGCCACTTTGAGCCGCCAAGCCGCAACAACATTGTTGCACTTTATTTGGTGTCGCATTGAAATAGCAATTAACACATATATACATTGCCCACTTACTTGATTGTGTATGTGTGCTGATGTGTTTCAATTGGTAAGAATGTGTAATATTATACCAATTTATTATCATGAATACAGTGATTCTTAAAATTAAGTGTCACTAATAAATATGGATCGAATTTATATGCAAAAGTTTATGCGCCTAATGGTATGCACTATTTTTAAGATTAATCAGTGGCGGGCTTAAAAAATTTACTAGTGGGGGTCGAATTAGTAAATTTATTTACTTTAAATACCTGCTCAGGATGAGGGACCAAAACTATTAGTTTTACTATAAAACCTCAAAATAATATTGCATTCGGTGGTCATTTTTTAAACTTGAATTGTTTTGACTGAATAATTTTGGAATAAGTGCAAAATGAACTAAGGATCAAAATGGGCAATCAATTATCGTATTTGAATTCACTAAATCTATCACTATCACGAATGGTAATATTTGGCTCTTGTCTGGGTGCTCAAAGCTGTGAGTGAAGTTTGCAACTCAATGGGCTTCCGCATCGCGATATTCCCGCCGTCCCTGCGATTTTATAAATACCTCGATCCGCGCTCCTTCTAAAAGAACATTTTGTGCTAAATATCTTTCTCCCTTTGGCTTGTGAAATATGTTTAAAATTTCAAAGCTCTACCTTTCAAGGAAGTTTAATAAAAGGTTGTATAAATTTATATATTATTTCGATTTGTGCGCCACCTAGCGTATTTTTTGCTCCTTTTATTGCATTATCTAGATCGTCTGAACTATGCGTAAGGTTGCAAATTTATAGCTCAGTTTACAAATGAAAATTGTTCTGTTGGTTATTGAATTTCTAGTATCCCGGCCCGGACGACACTTATTGAATTTTTTTCTCTACCGGTGCGCCACCTAACGCACATTTTTCTCCGTTTGTTGCATTGTCACGATGGGCTGCCAGGTATAACAGACTAGCTTTTATGCATTTACATAGGACTTAGGCGATTATTACTTATTGCCACATGGTAATAAATATTGCATTCTTTTCTGCGCACTTGATACAGTGCTAGGATATCTTTGGCGATGCGGTTTAAACATTAGCGAAAGCTAGAATTTAGTGGTTGCTTTTGCAAGTGTTTGAAAAATTCGAACGGCACCTAATTTTGAAACCGACTGTAATTATTCACACATGCACACATACGTGGATTTGAATGTCAACAATAATACAAATGACGAGCGTAAATTTAAATTACTTAGCGAACTTTCAATATTCTGAACTGTATTATGGCAACTTTTGGACAATAAATTAAAAAGTTTGTAACCATAAATCATTTTTTTTAATTTTTAGTATGGGATAAATTCCATACATTTTTGTTTTTCTGACTTTCTAAATAATTACAGATACTTACATTATGGCCGTGTTTATTTTTGCAGTCGAACCCCAATGCGCGGCGCGGCTGCGGCGATGTTCGGCGCATTTCTATATTTTCTGACTGTCTAGGCCATTTATTGTTCATGTCGATATGGTCGAAAGGGGTATCAACAGATAATCATCACTTCCAGTTATAAGAAACCGATTGCGAAATTTAACTGTTTAAAAGTTATCTAAAAAAACAAGCGCTTTCAATACTAGCATAACATGGATTTTGCATCACCGAATTCACCAAGTTATTAAAACAAAACACTAAAAGAAAAGTTATATAAAAAATCTAAAAGCTGACTTTGCAAAATTTATTCAAAAAATTAATAAGCAACATTTAATTCAAATCAAATGGCCCAAGTCGAACCTGTTTTCAAATTGTCCTTAAGTTGTTAAAAAAGCAAGTTACCCGAAAAATGTGTCGAATTTTTCAAAAATTCTATATTCAAATTGCCTAAAACAGCGATAGTCAAGCCATAAGCGCTTTCACGCAATTGATTTTGTAAATCGCTTAGACAAGTGCACCACACATTCCCACGCACACGCATTCTTTCTTCTCGCATACAACCGCAGGTAGTGTGCTGTGCCCATTAGGAACTTAACTGCTATAATTTCGTGTAAAATTACTTTTGAAGTGATATTTTTATACTCAGTTGAGCAGAGCTCGCAGAGTATATTAACTTTGATTGGATAACGGTTGGTTGTACAGGTATAAAGGAATCGAGGTAGATATAGGCTTCCATATATCAAAACTGTCAGTATCGAAAAAAAAATTTGATTGAGCCACGTCCGTCCGTCCGTTAACACGATAACTTTCAGTGAATCTCAGATCGCTATTTAAAATGAACGATATCGGACTATAACCACGCCCAATTTTTCGATATCGAAAATTTCGAAAAACAGAAAAAGTGCGATAATTCATTACCAAAGTCGGATAAAGCGATGAAACTTGGTAGGTGAGTTGAACTTATGACGCAGAATAGAAAATTAGTAAAAGTTTGGACAATGGGCGCGGCACCGCCCACTTTTAAAAGAAGGTAATTTAAAAGTTTTGCAAGCTGTAATTTGGCATTCGTTGAAGATATCATGATGAAATTTGGCAGGAACGTTACTCCTATTACTATATGTATGCTTAATAAAAATTAGCAAAATCGGAGAACCACAACGCCCACTTTAAAAAAAATTGTATGAGTCGAATTTTAACAAAAAATTTAATATCTTTACAGTATATAAGTAAATTATGTCAACATTCAACTAGAGTAATGATATGGTGCAACAAAATACAAAAATGAAAGAAAATTTCAAAATGGGCGTTGCTCCGCCCTTTTTCATTTAATTTGTCTTAGATACTTTTAATGCCATAAGTCGAACAAAAATTTACCAATCTTTGTGGAAATTGGTAGGGCCTTAGATTCTAGGACGATAACTGTTTTCTGTGAAAAGGGCGAAATCGGTCGAACCCACGCCCAGTTTTTATACACAGTCGACCGTCTGTTCTTCCGCTCGGCCCTTAATACGATAACTTGAGCAAAAATCGATATATCTTTACTAAACTAAGTTCCATTACTTATCTGAACTCACTTTATATTGGTACAAAAAATGGCCGAAATCCGACTATGACCACGCCCACTTTTTTGATATCGAAAATTACGAAAAATGAAAAAAATGCCATAATTCTATACCAAATACGAAAAATGGGATGAAACATGGTAATTGTATTGGTCTATTAACGCAAAATATAACTTTAGAAAAAAAACACCTACCAACCATATTAAGTAGAAGAAAATGAAAAAGTTCTGCAGGGTGAAATCAAAAGCCCTTGGAATCTTGGCACGAATACTGTTCGTAGTATTACATATATAAATAAAATAGCGCTACCCGACAGATGATGTTCTGGGTCACCCTGGTCCACATTTTCGTCGATATTTCGAAAACGCCTTCACATATACAACTACCACCACTCCCTTTGAAAACCCTCATTAATATCTTTAATTTGATACCCGTATCATACAAACAAAATCTAGAGTCACCCCTGGTCCACCTTTATGGCGATATCTCGAAAAGGCGTCCACCTATAGAACTAAGGCCCACTCCTTTTTAAAATACTCATCACCTTTCGTTTGATACCCATATTGTACAAACGCATTCTAGAGCCAACCCTGGTCCACCTTTATAACGATATCTCGAAAGGGCGTCCACCTATATAACTACCACCACTCCCTTTTAAAACCCTCATTAACACTTTCATTTGATACCCATCGTACATCGTACATATCGTACAAACAAAATCTAGAGTCACCCCTGGTACACCTTCAAGGCGATATCTCGAAAAGGCGTCCACCTATAGAACTAAGGCACACTCCCTTTTAAAATATTCATTAACACCTTTCATTTGATACCATATCGTACAAATAAATTCTAGAGTCATCCCTGGTCCACCTTTATGGCGATATCCCTAAATGGCGTCCACCGATAGAACTATGGTCCACTTCCTTTTAAAAAACTCTTTAATACCTTCCATTTGATACACATGTCATACAAACACTTTCCAGGGTTACCCTAGGTTCATTTTCCTACATGGTGATTTTCCCTTATTTTGTCTCCATAGCTCTCAGCTGAGTATATAATGTTCGGTTATACCCGAACTTAGCCTTCCTTACTTGTTGGTTATATTTTTGGTTCACCTATACGAAAACAAGAAAGCTTTGTTTCATTTATTAAATTGAAGACATGTAGAAGTATTTTTAAATGCATTCAAGACAGCAATGCGATACGTCAATTTTAAAAGATACCAAGTCCGACTGGGTATGTATACGTGCCAGCGCCATCTCTGCTCGCTGATTGGTTATCGTTATTTTTTTGAGAAATCAAAATGAAGAATAGACCTTCACTGACAAAAATTTAATAGAATATAATAAAGATTGCTTAAACTTTGATTGCTTATCGTATTTTTTTATTAGTGCGTCGCAGAACGTAAACTATTTCGTCCCTCTGTTGGCCAAATCCTCTGACGTACATGCGCAGACCGTATTTTTTGAATTTTGAAGTAATAAAATAAACTTTGAATATTTCTAAAAAATTAAATATATATTTAAATTTGTTTTTACAGTGTACTTTTCACTAGGTCCGTCGCCATTTTTTTTACTGTTGGCCATCAATTTTGTTCCATGTAGTTGTGCTCACGCATCCATAAGAAATTTCTGGTGATCGCTGATCTATACAATCAACTAGTTTTCTCAAAAACAGAAATGTTTTTTCCTTGGTTATGGGAATATTTTTTTAAAAGTACCCAAGTACTCTTGATAGAACAAAATTAAGAAAAATGTTTCCTCAAGTTAATGAAGTTTTATACAAAAACGAACCGACCCGTGCGCATCTTGCGGAACAAATATAAAAGTCTCATATCAAATATCAACAGAAATCAGCTGTTCTATCAATCAAGCATCTATAAACTTACATGCGCTCGCGCTGCCATCTGGCAGCAAATAATTAATTTCAATAAAATAATAAGAGGATTGGATAAAGATTGTCAACAAAAACAGTAAAGTTCAGTTTAAATTTGAAAAATTAACTAAATAACTATTTGTTTTCTTACATTAATTGCAGCATAAATTTGCGAACTAATCGAATGTTATTATTATACTCAGCTGAGCTGAGCTCACAGAGTATATTAACTTTGTTCGCATAACGGTAATCCGTAACGGCATAAACTAATCGAGATATATATAGACTTCTATATATCAAAATTATCTGGGTGAAAAAAGAAATTCATTTAGCCATGTCCGTCCGTCCGTCCGTCTGTAAACACGACAACTTCAGTAAATTTTGAGGTATCTTGCTGAAATGCGGTATGTAGTTTCCTGGGCGCTCATCTCAGATTGCTATTTAAAATAAACGAAATCGGAATACAACCACGCCCCCTTTTTCGATTTCGAATATTTCGAAAAACCGAAAAAGTGCAATAATTAATTACCAAATATGGCTAAAGCGATGAAATTTGGTAGGTGGGTTGACCTTATGACGCAAAATAGAAAATTAGAAAAATTTTGGACAATGGGCGTGGCAACACCCACTTTTAAGAGAAGGTAAGTTAAAGAGAAGTTAAGTTTTGCAAGCTCTAATTAGGCAGTCGTTGAAGATATCATGATGAAATTAGCGAAATCGGATGACGAACACGCCCACTTTCAAAAAAAAATTTTTTTTAAAGACAAATTTTAACAAAAAATTTAATATCTTTACAGTATAAAAGTAAATTATGTCAACATTCGACTCCAGTTATGATATGGTGCTACAAAATACAAAGATAAAAGAAAATTTCAAAATGGGCGTAACTCCGCCCTTTTTCATTTAATTCGTCTAGAATACTTTTAATGCCATAAGTCGAACAAAAATTTACCAATCCTTGTGAATTTTGGTAAGGACATAGATTCGATGACGCTAAGTGTTTTCTGCGAAAATGGGCGAAATCGGTTGAAGCTACGCCAAGTTTTTATACACAGTCGACCGTCTGTCCTCCCGCTCTGCCGTTAACACGATAACTTGCAAAAGACGATATATCTTAACTAAACTTAGTTCACGTACTTATCTGAAGTCACTTTCTCTTGGTATAAAATATGGCCGAAATCCGACTATGACCACGCCCACTTTTCCGATATCGAAAATTACGAAAAATGAAAAAAATGCCATAATTCTGTACCAAATATGAAAAAAGAGATGAAACATGGTAATTGGATTGGTTTTTTGACGCAAAATATAGCTTTAGAAAAAACTTTGTAAAATAGGTGTGACACCTACGATATTAAGTAGAAGAAAATGAAAAAGTTCTGCAAGGCGAATTCAAAAGCCCTTGGAATCTTGGCAGGAATACTGTTCGTGGTATGACATATACAAATAAAATAGCGCTACCCGACAGATGATGTTCTGGGTCACCCTGGTCCACATTTTGGTCGATATCTCGCCTTCACATATACAACTACCACCACTCCCTTTTAAAACCTTCATTAATACCTTTTATTTGATACCCATATCGTACAAACACATTCTAGAGTCACCCCTGGTCCACCCTTATTGCAATATCTCGAAAAGGCGTCCATCTATAGAACTAAGGTCCAATACGTTTTAAATAATCATTAACACCTTTCATTTGATACACATGTCATACAAACACATTCCAGGGTTACCCTAGGTTCATTTTGCCAAATGGTGATTTTCCCTTATTTTGTCTCCAAAGCTCTCAGCTGAGTATGTAATGTTCGGTTACACCCGAACTTAGCTTTCCTTACTTGTTTTTAAATTATATCCACTACCGTAGCATCGTCCAGTAATGATTGAATACTTCAGTTATCTATCAGTGGCTTATGAAAAAAAGGTTACCTATATACCAAAATTCAGGCAAATTGAATCACGAATATAATTTTTTGGAAGAGGCCGTTCCTGGCCCAATTACCAAAAAAAAACACTTAAAGTACTTATTTAGGCAAAGGACTACCTACAACCCAAAGTTCAGGCAAATCGAACATTGAACTGAATTTGATCGAATAGATCGGCCCCTAGAGGCGCTTTTTCTATTTTGTTGGTAGCTTTTTTTCGAATAAAGGCCCCTATTATGAGATAAATTCGATCTTCGACCGTGGTCGAACGAGTTCATCGAACGAATTTTCATTTGGTATTATGGCGTGCGTTCGATGAAGACTAGCGTCATTGTGAATTTAGATCGTTTCAATTATTCACAATAGCTTATTTCTATCAGCTGTGAAACAAAAAAAATAAACAAGGAAAATTGTAAAAAAGTAAACAAAATATAAATAAGGTAAGTGTCCCTAATTTCGTGGTACTAAAACAAATGAAGGAAAATTAAAAAAAAGTAATTTTTCCCATTTAGTTGATCAATTAAGATAATTTTCCACCTATTTTCAAACAAAACTAAAAAATATTTTAATTTATATAAATCAAAATGTGTGAGTACCTCAAATGTACCTAATTTCGTGGCAAAAATTTTCTGATGTACCTAATTCCGTGGTATTTAGTTAAACTCTAATTTTATGGAAAAAAATAGTTATAATTGATTTCAAACGCAAATTCCTAAAGATACACAAATTGATTTACTGAAATTCATATTCAGAAATTTAAAATTTGAAACTATTTTTTTTTTTTTATTGTTATTTTATTAATGAAAAGAAAGGGTTTCAAGAACAAAATTAATAAGTAAGAAAAATTAGTTTAATGTACGTACTTTTCAAAAACTTTTTATTTTTATTTTTTGTTGTTGTTTTCTTTTTGATTCTTTAGTTTTTCTTTTTTTATTTTTTCATTAAATCTAAGATATCTTAGAACTTTAGACATTATTGATATGAAATAAGTAACATTAAATGAAAAAGGTTTAAAACAAAAATAAACAATAAAAAAAAAATTATTCAATTGATGTTACTTGTTACTTTTATTTATTTTTACTAAAAATGTTTTTTTTTTATTTTTGTTTTTTATTTTTTTCATTAGTGACGGCGGCCACCGTGGTGTGATGGTAGCGTGCTCCGCCTATCACACCGTATGCCCTGGGTTCAACTCCCGGGCAAAGCAACATCAAAATTTTAGAAATAAGATTTTTCAATTAGAAGAAAATTTTTCTAAGCGGGGTCGCCCCTCGGCAGTGTCTGGCAAGCGCTCCGATTGTATTTCTGCCATGAAAAGCTCTCAGTGAAAACTCATCTGCCTTGCAGATGCCGTTCGGAGTCGGCATAAAACATGTAGGTCCCGTCCGGTTAGGTTAGGTTAGGTTGGGTGGTAGCTTCCCTGATGAGAGGAAGCTCACTTGGACAACATGACGGTCCGTTGTGATACCACATATAATAAACTAAACTAACGGTGACGTAGATATAACTACTTAGAGAATCGTTGGGTAGCAACGATAAAGTTCCGAATGATCCCGATCTCAACCTTGGATAGCTCCTCGGGAGATCCAAGTGAGTCACGACCAAAATACTTTCGCCTAGTTCTGGCAAAAGCTGGGCAGTCAAGCATAAAGTGATTTGGTGATTCCACCTCATCATCCTCCATACAGCTGCAGCAGGATGGAGTTTCCAATATATTGAGACGTACCGCATGGATACCCATGGGACAGTGCCCTGTCAAAACCCCAATGACCATTGATAGGTGAGCCTTAGTGAACCCAATTATTTCAGCAGACCTCCTGCCATCCACTTTCGGCCAGAAAGATCTTGATATCCTACAAGACGTAGTGTCCGCCCAACGTTTGCTGAGCTGACTCGAGGCCCAGCTATGGAAGAGCAATCCACAGGTGGCTAGCGGAATCCCGAAATCCCTACAGCCATCTTCATCCGGTTCAGTTGTACCGATTCGGGCTAAGAGATCCGCTTGACAGTTACCCGGAATATCACTATGGCCCGGGACCCAGATAATCTTAATTGTAAAATAATTCGATGCAATCGCAAGTGTGGTCAGGCACTCCCAGACCACCCTCGATCGCACTGTAGTTGAGCTCAAGGCCTTTATAGCCGCTTGGCTATCAGAGTAGATGTTAAATTCCCTAACCGTAGTAGCGCTGGATAGCATTTCATCCACCGCATCCTTAATCGCAGCAACTTCCGCTTGGAATACACTGCAGTGATCAGCCAACTTAAACTTGCGGCTTACATTTAGCTCTTGACAAAAGACCCCCCCGCCAACCTTTCCGTCCAACTTCGACCCATCCGTGAAAGAGTTAACCGGTCCCATGCCCCAGATAATTCCTCTTCTCCACTCCTCCCTCGGGGGAATGACTGGGGTGAAGGTTGTATAGGGAGCGGCCACCGGCATGCAATAGTCCGTCCTGTCCGGGATAAAGTCGAAACTAGTAAGAAGGCTAGAGTGTCCGAAATCAGAAAGCATATAACCCATATCACGAATCCTGACCAACGACCGGGCCGCGGCTGCCTTTCCCGCAATATCTACTGGATGTATATTCAGCATGACATTCAGTGCCAAGGTAGGTGTTGTTCTCATAGCGCCACTGATGCCGATAAGCGCCGTCCGTTGCACTGACACTAGCATTTTGGAGGTGCTCGCCGTGTCCTGTGCTTTCCACCAGACCAGCACCCCATATAGCAGAATCGGTTTGACCACCATCTCATAAAGCCAGTGTACTACTCCTGGCGAGAGCCCCCATCTCTTTCCGATAGCCCCCCTGCAGCAGTACAAGGCAACCGCGGCCTTCCTGGCCCTATCTTCCACATTGGGCCTCCAGGACAGCTTCTTGTCCAGAACAATTCCCAAATATTTAACCCTGTCAGTAAGTACCAACGGTACCCCTCCAATCGAAGGAGTTCTGAAGTCGGATATCTTATATCTCCTTGTAAAAAGAACCAATTCTGTTTTTCCCGGGTTGACCGCCACTCCACATGATTCAGCCCACCTAGCCACAATATCCAGGTATCCCTGCAGAACATCGCGCAGGGTGCCCAGAAATTTGCCCCTGACTAGGATAGCGAGGTCATCTGCATAGGCAACCACCCGACAGCCATTGGCTTCCAGCTCCACAAGAAGCTCGTTGACTACCACAACCCAGAGCAGAGGAGATAGGACACCTCCCTGTGGCGTGCCCCTGCACACCTTCCTCCTTATTATGGCTCCTCCCCACTCCGCTGCGACAATTCTGCCGCATAGAAGTTTGCTAATAAATTCAACCAGAGCCGCTTCGACTCCTAAACCCACCAGAGCTCTTTCGATTGCCCCCGGTAGAACATTGTTAAAAGCCCCCTCGATGTCTAGAAAGGCACCCAGAGCATACTCTTTATGTTCTAGAGACCCCTCTATTTGCTTTACAATCGAATGGAGAGCCGTTTCCGTCGATCTGCCTTTGCAGTACGCATGCTGTGAAGCCGACAGTAACCCCCCAGGTATCCTTTCTCGTAGGTACAGGTCAATCAGCCGCTCAAGCGTCTTAAGAAGAAACGACGAGAGACTGATTGGCCTGAAATCCTTAGGTGACACATGAGAGCCCCTGCCGGCCTTCGGAATGAAGATGACCCTAACCGTGTGCCACGACCTAGGGATATAGTTAAGCCTGAGGCAGTTAGAGTAGATGATGGCCAACCAGCGGCAGGAAATCCCTAAAGACCTTTGAAGTTGCGCAGGAATGATGCCATCCGGACCGGGTGACTTATAGGGCTTGAACGAATTTATAGCCCAGGATATTTGACTTTCCCGTAGTGGGATGGCAGGCATTTCTGCATGGCCAGCAACCGCCGATCACGCAAGCGAAGATCCCTGCGCAACTGGGACATCGGGAAAATGATTGTCCAGTAAAAGTCTCAGGGACTCCTCGCTACTCATCGACCAGTCCCCACCATCATCTCTCAGATACCCCCGAGGGGCGGGATTCCTAGAGAGTATTTTTCTAAGCCTCGCGGATTCATTGCAGCCCTCTACGTTTTCGCAGAAGCTTCGCCATGAATCCCGCTTGGCTAACCTTATTTCATATTTATAAATCCCCAGACTCACCTTATAGAGCTCCCAGTCCGAGGGTAGTTTACTCCTTCTGGCTCTATTAAAGGGCCGCCTACTGGACGCTCTTAGGTCGTCAAGGGAATCAGACCACCAGGGCGGCTTGCCCTTCCCCCTGTAAGTTTTCAGTGGGCAGGACTGTTGAAAGGCGCTATTGCTTGCCAAGGTGAAGTTTTCCACCAGATCGTCTATTTCAGATTCGGACAGGTCCGAACCAGCGATAGGCGCCTCAGGCAATAGCTCTCCCAACTTCCTACAATACAAGTCCCAGTTGGTACTTTTAGGGTTCCTAAAAGATATTTTACCGGGACGTTCTTCATTCACCGAGAACTGAATATATCGGTGATCAGAGAAAGAGTGCTCGTTGAGAACCCTCCATCCAGATATCCGATCTTCCAGTTCTCTGCTAACCAGGGTGAGGTCCAAGACCTCCTCCCTTACCGCAGTAATAAAAGTCGGGTCATTCCCCCTATTACATATACAAAGTCCCTCATCTACAATAAAAGTAAATAAAGACTCACCTCTGGTGTTCGTATCCGAGCTCCCCCATATGACATGGTGTGCATTAGCATCGGCACCTATGATTACGCCAACACCTCTCCGCCTTGCCTCAGCGGTGATTTCGCCCAGTATCACAGGCGGTGGTCCCGTTACGTCCCCATGGGGCATATACGCTGAGACCACCCACAATTCGCTACTGCCTCGCTCGAGGCAGACCGTGGTTACGTCAGCATTGCTGAAATTAGAGAGAATAAAAGCTTTAAATTCCTTTTTAATAAGCACACAGGATCTAGGCCTACCTGCCTCCCCATGCACCAAGGTGTTGAATTTTCCCGTCCTTAATCCAGAAATTTTTCCGCCGTTACTACTCAGCCACGGCTCCTGGACAAGGACAATATCCACTCCGCCTTTCTCAAGACAGAGCAACAAGTTTGCGGAAGCCGCCTTAGAATGCTGAAGATTGATTTGACGGATTTCCATCAACACCACTCTTCTTCTTCTGCACCCCATCCTTGGCGGCTTCGCCCTCGGAGACTAGGAGATCCTCCTCCTCCCCCAACAGACGACTTACACTGATGACGGATCCCGCCATCGATGATTCGCCCTCGGAGGCCAGGAGCTCCTCCTCGGCCCTATCAGCCAGACGACTAGCACTGATGACAGATCCCGCTATTGACGGGACGTCAACAGTGATTTCGCTGTCCAAATTAGCGGAGTCAGCATCCACAACCATGGGTACTGGCTCCCCTGCGGACGCCTCCACCTCCCGAACAGTCTCTGTGGGAGAGGAACCATCCCCCCTGGAATCGGCGTGGTAGATTTTAAGAACCACACGCTCGAGGCCATAGGAGATAACCCCCCTCGTGTCAGAGAGAGGACCGGTGGACTCTGCGTTTAGCAGAATCAGCACTTGCCTACGTGGCCCAACAGCCTCCTCTACTCTGAGGACCCTCCAGTTATGCGTCGGAAGGTTCGGGTTGCAGTAACGCATTAGTTCGAGTATTTTCTCCGGCTGAGATGGCCCGGCAGGCAACCACACCCGAGCCCTCGGTCGAAGGGGGAGATCCCTCCATTCCACGGCCTCGAGTCTGGCCCCCCTCCAGACCTCCCCTACCAAAGAAATTATTTTCTTAAAGATACAGGCCGACCGCTCGTCAGCACAAGTAATCAGTCTAAAACCATGATACCACCCCGAGTATTCGAAGCATGGCCGCGTACCTGGGCTCTCCATAACAGCGGTCATATAGGCCGCTGATATGGCGCTGGCGACCCACGGCCACTCCTCTCGGGAGATGGCACCATCCTCCCTACTCCTATCCAGGACCCCGAGGGTGATGGAGCCTGCACGTTTAGCGATTTCGCTAAACGAAATTGCGTCCCCACCTCCTCGGGCCCTTTTTGTCGTTGAGGCATTCCGCTCATCCGACCTTTGCCGCTTCATAGCCCCCAAACCCTGCTGCTCACCCTCATCGTTCGACACCGGTGTGTGGTCGTCGCAAGCTACGACGCTCCTGGCCCACTCCAGCGTCCGGGAATGCTTCTCAGATATCTGAGCTGTATCCCTTCCGCCGTAGCGCTCCAAGATCTTCTCAGCTAAGCGCCGATCACCCAGAGCTTTCCTACGCGGCGTCGATCGCCTACCTTTCCCGGCAGGCTTCGACCCCAGGGCTCCCGTTGGGAAAGCTCCTCGCGACAGGGCTTCCCTACTAGTACTGGGCTGCTCCGTCGCATTCGTCGGACCTCTGCCTTTCCCTGTCACAGCCCCATATGGGCCTACATTGGGTGTCGGTTTCGACACCCCTCCACTACCCGAACTACCCGTACCTACGGGGTTTGAAACCAAACCCCTGCGCTGATCCGTCTGATCAGCCCTTTTGACCCGCCGGGAGCTTTGCCGGCTGGCGGCGACCTGCTTCGGAGCACTCTCCGCACCTGTCGCGTCCCCCGCACCATGACGACTTTCGCCGTCACTCCTACCCTCCTTTTTATTCGTCTTCGTGTCCATTCTAAGAAGTCCCCCCCTCAAGGCCTCTATCCGGAGCCGATTGTGTAGTCGCCCTTCAACGGTCCCGTGGTTATCTATGCTGCGCAGGGAGGCCACGCGAGGGTTGACGCATTACCTTATGAGTAATGCGTTCAGAGCCAGACCGGACGCAAAGCGGGAAAATCTTCAACCGCACCTACACCACCAACTTAACGGCGACGGAGCCGGAACGTACCTTGAGGCCCGCCACGGTTTTAACGGGACGTGGACAGGTGCAGCATTAGCCTACCAGCCATTTCGATAGGGTTTCACCCCGACCTACTAAGGTGGCAGAATACTGCACCTACCAGCCCAAAGTCATCAATTCCTATCCATAGTCAAAATCAAGTCCCTAACAATCCGGTTCGTCACCGTTGAGTACCGATCTTGACCCTTAACAGGGTCCTCCCTCCCCTGAGCTCGGCACAATGACTCAGGGGTGCGGATTTTATCGAGTTGTCCTCTCTAGATCCGCCATTATCAGTAGAAGCAGGGGCACCTCGTGCAGGACGTGACAACCAATCACGTGTGACAATTCGTCACTATGGCCGGTCTAAGACTGATACCAGTCCCTGATCCAGAGCCTGGAACCACGTATGATATCCAAGCCAAGTATCTTAACCCCCTCCCGTCCGGTCAATTTGTAGGGAAAATCAAGAGGAGCACGACGCAAATTGGAAGAGAAGCTCGGCCTTAGATCTCTTCGGAGGTTATCGCGCCTTACATTTATTTATTTTTTATTCATTAGTGACACCATTAACCGCTTCTATCAAATCTTCTTTTGTGTAACGAGCTTTTGTAATTTTTTCTATAAAATTAAGTTATTAACCCAATAATCAACGAATAGCGATTGAATTAAGTTTGAGGCAGTTTTCTTAAATTTATTTGAAAAAAAAACGCGCTTAAATAACTCCACTCCAAAAATGCGTGCTTTCCTGCTGAAATGTAAATGCGCAGTATACCACGAAAATGGGGGCATGCACAAAATTTGGTGTACGTAAATTCGTGGTATCGCTTAAAGCGGTAATTTGAGGTTTATATTCAAAAAAATTTTTTTTCTCTTATCAATATGCATTCAAAATAATAGTAAAGAAGTTGATATCTTGATACATTTTTTTAAATTAAATGAAAAATTATTGAATAAACAAAAGTTCCATAACTCCATTATTTCGTTGTGTTTCGCAAAGTTTTTTGATTAAAATATTGACGAATAGATTAATAAAAGTGTACCACGAAATTACATCAAAATCTTCCTCGGGGGTTCACTTAATAATTAAAATACTTAAACAAATAGGGTTTCTTATGAAATGTTAAAGAAAATATGAAAACATAAAGTATTATATTACCCTAATTTCGAAATTAGATTCATCACAAAAAAAGTGTGTCCCTAATTTCGTGGGTTAGAAATATTTAAAAATAAAGTTAAAAAAAATTATTGGAATGAGTTTTGCAGTAATAGAAACGTTTAAGAAATGTTCACTAAATACCAAAAAATTATCATCATAAAAAAAAATTTACCGATACAATTTTTACAGGCTTAACAAATTACACTGGACTCCTTAACACTTTTCTTCAGAGGCCTCCTTACAACAGGCTCATTTTCCGAGCTTCCAACTTTATATTGCTTGATATTTAATATTAGGTTTAATATTGAAAATTAGTAAAATATCAATTATTATATAGTAAAAACCAATCTTTATTATGAAATTTAAACAAACACTCCCCCAATTCCTTGTTTGGAAGAATAAATCGAAATGCCACGAAATAACGTACTACCACGAAATTAGGGACACTTACCGTAAACCTAAAAATGAACACACAAAAAAGCCTCGACATATAAAAACATATCTTCAACGGAATTTTGGTTCGATGATTCGTCAGATGAGGAGGAAAGCATATTGGAATTAGCCAGAAATAGAAAACTATTGAGGGATGCTTCCAATCCTTTAGAAATGAATTCCGCAGCGTAAGTGTAGCGTTTTAAACAAGTCATTGAATGTGTGGCAATGAAAATTTTGTTTATAGATTTATCAAAAACTTCAGGCTGTCCAAGGAAGCTTTCATGGACTTGCTGTCCAGTACAGACAATCTTCTGCAGCAATGCTCAAGAGCTAAATCTATACCAACCATTCTAAAATTGGTCACATTTCTAAGACTTTGTGCTCAGGGAAGCTACCAATTGAGCATTGATAACGAGAATACACTCGGACTTGCACAACCCACGGTGTCTGTGGTGCTATCAGAGGTGTTAATTGAATTGGAAAACTCCTTTTGTCAGCGATGGATAAACTTCAATTACAACGAAGCTGAACTGCAACAAGTTAAATTGTATTTCTTTAACATTAGCAGAATTCCAGGGATTATTGGCTGTATTGACGGCACTCATATTAAAATTGTTGCTCCCAAAAAAGAAAAGGATTCTACAGCATTAATGCCATGATTGTAAGTATACCAATGTGATATTAATTTCAGGTTGTTTTAAGGTTTGCGACCTTTCTATGACTATACCGTACATAAATGCAAAATATCCGGGAGCAACACTTGATTCTATGGTGTTCAATATGTCGGCATTGAAATAACATTTGGAAGAGCAACATCAAGATGGTATTCGACCCACCTGGCTTCTTGGTATATGCTTTTTTTACATATAGATTAAATTTATTCCTATAAAACATAAATTTTCCCATGCAGGTGATGCTGGATATGCATTAAAGCACAACGTATTTACAACACACAGCATGCGAAAGGTAGAAATATCATAGAGCGGACAATTGGAGTCTTAAAAAATAGGTTTAGGTGCTTGCTGCAGGAGCCCTTCACTACACACCACAAAAAGCAAAAAAAATTATAAACGTGTGTGCAGCTTTGCACAATATTTGCATGTTTTACAAAGTAGAAATTTCTGTAGAAGAACTTTCAGATGAGGAGCACGACCATGATATCGCACTCGCCGAAATCGAATCAACCATCTACTCAGAAGCAGAAGAAATCAGAAATCAAATATTAAGAACTTTGTAGTTAATCAGTTTTATTGAAATATAAAACTATTATTCATGTATATATATTTTTATGTATATGCACTTATATTCTTCGTTTTCATTTCATGTGTGTATAAAAAAAAAGTTGGTAAATTCATTGATAATACTTAAAAGCTGAGCTTAATTCTATTCTAAACTGGGTAAAAAAATAACACTTCAGTTGCAATTTATTAGTTAACACAAAACATAATTCAGGTCATATTACAGATAAAGCGCGGAGTGGAGTTCTATTTTTGCATTTGAAGCTTGTACAATTCAAGCTTCTCTTTTTTTAATTTTATCATTTGTTTCTTATAATAATACTTCAACGCATACGTCCTTTGCGCATATTTTTCTGTCTCATTTGCACTTTTTTTTATTTCTTTTAGAGTTTCGAGCATTTCTTTATGGAACTTTTTTGATCACTGGTTTGGTCTTCCAATAACTTTAACCATTCCGTTCTGCTACATCTTCTTCTGGTATTTCCTCGAAAACAGCAACACTATGCTCGCTTACCTCCAAATCTTCAATAAGTTCTGTATTCTCATCGTCCAATCGCTCCTCATTCATGCTAACTTCACACTCGACGATCTCACTTACATTTAGCCCATGCTCTTCTCCAGGTGGATCTACGCTGGTGTGAAGCTGTAGTAAGCCCATTATAGCCTCTTCTGCGTGCGTATATGTATTCAGTCTGTTTGGCCCACTACCAGTTGCGCGATCTTCCACCATGTTCTCTGACATTTTCTTTTTCGTTTTCGACTTCATGTCAGCCCACACCTAAAACGACAAAAAAAATTTTTTATGCTGAAGGACATCTATGGTTCCTTAGTTTACCTTCATCCACTTCTTTGTCTCTCTTACGGGTGGTCCCAAGCAGTTCAGCTCCGCTGTTATCTCTTCCCACTTTTTTGTAGATTGGACTTTTGTGCAAATTCCTTTTGCTATCACGGGATTTTCCTCCATTAATGAAATCAGTCTTTCCAGCTGTTGTTTTGTATTCACCACTTTCGACCTATACAAAACAGATAAAAATAGTATAAGGTTACTATTAGGTACGAAAAAAGTAGAAAAAAATATACAAAAAACTTACATTTTAAACAATTTTCATTCAATTCGTTCGGCGTTGTCAACAAAACCTTGTTCGATTGAAGTTTAGATACACAACGAAAATTTCGACAGAGAAAGGTGTCATAATAACAATTTCAAATTCGATTTTGGATGTTCGATAGCCAGCTAAGATCGAAGATCGAAAAATGCTCACAATAGGGGCCAAATACATACATATATCCATATACATATAGACATCCCAATCAAAACAATGCTGCGCGTACAATTGACAAACTGACTTTTTCTAAAATTTCACTCTCATCAATTTTTCATAACGCGCTTAAAGAAGCATAACATAAATAAAATTTTAAGTTAAACGGTTTTATTGAAAACAATACTTACATGAAGTAATAATTTATACTAAAAGCTAGAAAATAATTAGGTAGGTCCTAGTTACTAGTCATCACACTCCTAATCAATCGAGGGCGTTGATCAGACAATTAAATAAAAGCGTTGGGCGCGTGAAATTTCTAAAAATGTGAGGCGTAGCATAACCTGATTAAGGTTCAGTTGGTCTTATATATGACTATCAATAGAAATTTGACGCGTCCATTTTGTTTAGAGTTTTTATTTTCAAGTTTTTAGTCTTTTTTTAATTGCTTATTATTTCTCATTGTATTTAGTTCATTTAGTGACTCATTATTACGGGGACCCTTTCCTGACAATTTGCTACGATCTAAGTCCTCAATACATAATACAAAATATTTTGATGTCACTTCTACCTGACTGTATGTAATATTTGTTCCAAATATAAGCCAAATCGGACCACAAATACGATTTTTTTTAATATCGCGATCCTTGCACCGCCTAGCGGCGATTTTTTTATAGCTCGCTTTCTATTCATGTATGTATTATGTGTTCGAAATATGACCCAATTCGGACCACAAATACGATTTTTTTAAATATTTCGATCCATGCGTCATCTATCGGAATTTTTTCTTATTATCGGCTGAACTATATTCCAAGTTTCAAGCTTGTAGCTTATCGGGAAGTTACTTAAATTTCAATTACAAAATTCGTTCACAACGGCCGTGCGGCCGGCCTGTCAAGTCAAGCTAAATAAAACCGTTTAAAAAACCGTTTAAAAATGTAATAACTTCACAAAATAGTAAATGCAAAAAACTGCTAACAAGCTGCACAATCATTAACTCACCTACTTAGCTAAAACATTTCAAATGAAAAATAATTATTACGTTCCATTGGTGCGTGAACCAGATACGTATAGAAATTTAACATGCAAATGCAACAACAACGTTGTGATCCTCATATTTATTGTGTATTGATTGTGTAGACCAAGGCTGACCTATTCTACATAAAACAGTTTATAGTGCGTTTTGCTTGAAATTTGGTATAGGGGTACTTCTTTATTTTCGGAAAGTGGACCAGGGTTTGATCAATTGTAATTAATCGTATTTATTCGTGCAAACCCTGAGAGTGTTCCTGTGAAAGCTCTTTCTAGGAAGTGGAGCAGGGACCGATTTATTCGATCAAATTCAATTCAATGTTCGATTTGCCTGAACTTTGGTTTGTAGGTAGTCCTTTGCCTAGATAAGTACTAACGATGTCTTTTTTTGGGGAGTGGACCAGGGACCGATCTATTCCAAAAAATTATATTCATGATTCGATTTTGAATTTTGGTATATATGTTTATTGGCGGCCACCGTGGTGTGATGGTAGCGTGCTCCGCCTACCACACCGGATGCCCTGGGTTCAAACCCCGGGCAAAGCAACATCAAAATTTTTAGAAATAAGGTTTTTCAATTAGAAGAAAATTTTTCTAAGCGGGGTCGCCCCTCGGCAGTGTTTGGCAAGCGCTCCGGGTGTATTTCTGCCATGAAAAGCTCTCAGTGAAAACTCGTCTGCCTTGCAGATGCCGTTCGGAGTCGGCATAAAATCATGTAGGTCCCATCCGGCCAATTTGTAGGGAAAATCAAGAGGAGCACGACACAAATTGGAAGAGAAGCTCGGCCTTAGATCTCTTCGGAGCTTATCGCGCCTTTCATTTTTTATATATATGTATATTTGGCTTTATTATCATAATCCACTGATAGATAACTGAAGTATTTGAAAAATATGAAATATGTATACGGATATATGTATTTGGCCCCTATTATGAGCATTTTTCGATCTTCGATCTTAGCTGGCTATCGAACATCGAAAATCGAATTTGAAATTGGTATTATGACACCTTTCTCTGTCGAAATTTTCGTTGTGTATCTAAACTTCAATCGAACATTTAATTACTTTATGCTACAATTAATGAAAGAAAACAAATATTTATTTATTTTATTTTTCAAATTTAAACTGAGCCTTATTGTTCTTGTTGAAAATATTTTGCGAGTCCTCTTATTATTTTATTGAAAATAATTATTTGCATGCAATTAAAAGCTATTTTTTAATGATGAGAAAGCAGTATAACCTCACGTGCGTACATAATTACATACATGTCTTTTTTGTTTGTGCCGATGTAAACTCAGTTTCTATATTCCAATAGATGTCGCCTTAAGATCATTAAAAAAACGTCCCATCAACACTTAATACAAGATCTTGATTATGTCAATCTACTTAGCTTCGAGCACTGTTGCTGCTCAAAATTTAGTGCACTGCCCCTAACTATGCTTTTGTGGCGGGAGAAAAAAAAAACATTTAGCAATTTGAAAACAGATAGAACTAATTGCAAGTGCGCTTTTGTACTTTTCTTTATTTATTCATTAAAAAAAACAGTTATTGTACACCTATCATATGATCGTTCTCAAATAAATAAATCTATTCAAATGTGCAAACGCTTCCGCATATAAAAGTAAACAACTACCGGGAAATTTCCACTAGTTAGTTTGATAGAAAAAAAGCTGTTTGTTCAATATTTATTGTACTTGAAATTTTATCAGGTTATTTGCCCAAAAACTTCCTCAAGCTAAAATGGACCGAGTGAATAAACTAATTAGTATCTACTTCAATTCATTTAACCTTAATTAAAAAGTATTGTTATTCCTCAGATTCAGAGGAAAAAGATTTTGTTGTTTTCTTTTCACACAACAAAATTTTGTATAAATAGCGCCCAGAAAATTTAACTTGCTTCACTTTAAACTTAACTATCGACGGAAAGTTTTAAACCAAAATGAATTTAAGCAGTTCTTTCGGCATCCTGTTTTTCGTTCTTACCTGCCTTTTGGCTAATACAAATTAGGAATATCGCGTTCATCATGGCAGTGATTGTGATATGCTGAAGAGCCCTTATTTGCTATCCATAAATTATCGCGACAAATATAACTGCACTGGTTCTTTAATTACTATGCAGTTAGTGGTTTCAGCAGCGCATTTTTTCAATGATTTAAGCGCATGTTACTACACTGTTGGAGCTGGTGTATCCACTTTATATGATTTACCGGCAAAAGGACAAATTCAGAATGCACAGAGTATACATGTTCCACATGAGTTTAATTTCGAAAGTTTTGAGATGGATATCACTGTTGTGTGAGCCCTTTATCGATCGTGATACAATAAAAGCAATACCATGTCGCACCCCATACACTAACTTTCATTGTCGTGCCCGAGTATAATGTAGTACTGCAAAGTGGTATTGCTTTTATTGCATCACGATCGATAAAGGGCTCACACAATTTAATAACAGTGATATCCATCTCAAAACTTTCGAAATTAAACTCATGTGGAACATGTATACTCTGTGCATTCTAAATTTGTCCTTTTGCCGGTAAATCATATAAATTGGATACACCAGCTCCAACAGTGTAGTAACATGAGCTTAAATCCTTGAAAGAATGCGCTGCTGAAACCACTGACTGCATAGTAATTAAAGAACCAGTGCAGTTATATTTGTCGCGATAATTTATGGATAGCAAATAAGGGCTCTTCAGCATATCACAATCACTGCCATGATGAACGCGATATTCCGAAATTGTATTAGCCAAAAGGCAGGTAAGAACGAAAAACAGGATGCCGAAAGAACTGCTTAAATTCATTTTGGTTTAAAACTTTCCGTCGATAGTTAAGTTTAAAGTGAAGCAAGTTAAATTTTCTGGGCGCTATTTATACAAAATTTTGTTGTGTGAAAAGAAAACAACAAAATCTTTTTCCTCTGAATCTGAGGAATAACAATACTTTTTAATTAAGGTTAAATGAATTGAAGTAGATACTAATTAGTTTATTCACTCGGTCCATTTTAGCTTGAGGAAGTTTTTGGGCAAATAACCTGATAAAATTTCAAGTACAATAAATATTGAACAAACAGCTTTTTTTCTATCAAACTAACTAGTGGAAATTTCCCGGTAGTTGTTTACTTTTATATGCGGAAGCGTTTGCACATTTGAATAGATTTATTTATTTGAGAACGATCATGTGATATGTGTTCAATAATAACATCAAGCTTCTTTGAAACCGCCTTACCAACGCATAACTTTACCACATGATGCCATACGACGTATGGACTGTGAATAAAAGAAAATATGCAAAGAAGACAATTGGGATAAGGTTTACAACAACTAAGGCATGACGTGGCTGAATGCGTTTGTAACACATCAACCATCGTAGGAGTGCGAGTTCAAATCCCACTCCAAAGAAGAAGAAGAACGCGCAAAAGACCTCAGAAGTCGGGAACGCACCAACGAAGGAAGTAACAGAGTTAGTGAAAGAACCAGAAAAAGGAGGAGCTTGGGCGACGGTTAAAAAGCAAAAGCGCCCGAAGCAGAGACCAGCCCGCCCCGACGCAATCCTGACCAAAAGCTCAGGCGATTGCTCATACGCGGATATCCCTAAAGCTGTTAAAAATGAAGAGTCACTGAGAGAAATGAACACAATGGTTCGTAAGATCCGCAAGACTGCTAATGAGAACTCCTCTTCCAACTCAGTAGGCAGTCGGACAATGACACTGCAAAACTTGAAGCAGCTGTAGGACAAGCTCTCTCAGGGAAAGCCGATGTCAAGTCCCGCAAGGAGGAGTCTCTGTGCGAAATACGCGATATAGACGAAGTAACGACGGTTGAAGAGGTCTGCCAGGCGCTGAACACACAGCTTGCAGGTTTCAATGCTAAGCCGTCTTGTGTGCGATCCTTGCGCAAAGCGTACGGCGGTACGCAGACTGCGACTATGTCTTTACCCACCGAGTTAGTTCGGGAACTTACGAGAAGTGGTAAAGTCCGAATCGGATGGGTCATATGCCGAGTCCGAGCAAAAGTTCAGCCGAAACGATGCTTTAACTGTCTCGAGTTCGGACACATAGCAAGAAACTGCGGCACCGAATCCAATCTCAAAGGCGTTTGCTTTAAGTGCGGGGGCCAAAGGTACGCGGCGAAATCATGCATTAACGCGCTTAAGTGCTTATTGTGCGCTAGAAGAGGGCTCAGCGGCACAGACCATCACACTGGTGGCTATAAGTGCCCAGTATATAAAGAAGCGGTCCAGAAACAAAGACCTTTATGAGATTATTGCAACTTAATCTTAACCATTGTGAAGCAGCCCAGGACCTTCTGGCACAAACAGTTTTGGAGTTGAAGATTGACTTAGCACTTCTTAGTGAGCCCTACAGAGCGAAGACTGCGAATTGGATACAAGACGAATTGAGCAATACTGCTATTTGGTCCTGCAGACATAATCCCTTATATGCGGAATTAATACTTAAGGAACGAGGATTCGTATGCGGTAAGATTGATGGCATTTACGTTTACAGTTGCTATATACCACCTAGTACGCCGCTGGACGCGTTCGAAGAAATCGTCGGAAAAATAGCCATGGATGCGACGTTGCGGAAGCGTTTCGTCATCGCGGGAGACTTTAATGCATGGGCTATAGAATGGGGCTCACAGAGAACATCTCCCAAAGGGAGGGCTCTGCTCGAAGCATTTGCATGCCTTGATGTAGCGGTCCTTAACGTGGGTGGGCAAAACACCTTCTTAAGAAGTGGGTTCGGCTCCGTAATCGACATAACGTTTGTCAGCGCCAATCTCTACAGGTTGGCTGAGTGGAAAATCAGTGATTGCTATACCCAAAGCGATCACTCAGCGATTGTGGTGGACATCAACCTCGAGGGGGGAGGGCGGTCCACTATACAGCCACCCCTAAAGAACAGAGGTTGGAATAACAATACTTTCGACCCCGACATATTCAAGCTAATGTTGACAACAGTCGAACATAGAGGAAGTGCTAACGACATGGCGAATAAATTAATGGCGGATATTAGAGCAGCATGCGATGCGTCAATGGCTAGAAAGACCAAGCGCAAACAACATTGTTCCACATTTTGGTGGAACGAGCGCATACACTCCCTAAGGAGAGAGTGTATTCAGGCTAGGAGGCGCTATCAACGAGCCAGAGGGAGACCGGAATTTCTAGAGTGCAGAGCTACCTACAAAAGAGCGCGACTCGCACTTAAGAGAGCAATAAAAGATAGTAAGCGCGAATGCTTTCTCAAGCTTTGCGATGACGTCGAGAATGACCCTTGGGGCACAGCTTATAAATTGATTTTTAAGAAATTGAAACACAAAGGAGAGGCGATGCCAACATGCCCCTCTTTTCGCAGAAACGTGGTAGATACTTTATTTCCCACGCAAAGGGAGCTAGTGTCTCCCACATCAGGCGCCGTACTATACTCATTTGACGAGGTTACCGTCGTCGAGGTCCTTCAAGCGGTGAATAGACTGCAAGACCGCAAGTCTCCTGGCCCAGACGGGGTACCAAACAGAGCACTAAAACTAGCTCTCACTTATAACACGCCAACATTTGCGGAACTATTTAATGCATGCTTGACTGAGGGGACATTTCCTACAATATGGAAACGACAAAAGCTGGTCCTGCTGCCAAAGTTTGGTAAAAATACTGCGGAACCATCTAGCTACAGGCCCATTTGCCTGCTCGACTCCGCCGGTAAGGTTCTTGAGCGAGTCCTCTATAATCGACTCGAAAAAGAAATTGAAGATGTGGGTGGTATTTCCGATAACCAGTTTGGGTTTAGGAAAGGAAGATCCACCATCCAAGCTGTGAACATGGCGAAGGAAGTGGCCCAAGAAGCCATAAGTGGCACCCGATGGCTCGAAGGATCTAAGGAATATTGCCTTATCGTAAAAAATGCCTTCAACACTGCCAATTGGGCAAAAATTCTAGACACGCTGGAGCAGATAGGCATATCCCTTTACCTGCGTAGGATCATACGCAGCTACTTTGAAGGTAGAGTGCTGGAATATGAAACGGCTGCTGGAGTAGAAAAGCTTCACATCACAGGCGGTGTTCCTCAAGGCTCCATGCTCGGTCCACTGCTTTGGAATATTATGTACGACGGAGTATTTCGACTCAAGGTACCCAATGGGGTGAAAATTATCGGCTTCGCGGACGATATCGCATTGGTAATCACCGCCAAGCACCTAGGCGAAATATGCGCCAAATCTAATACTAGCATAGCGATGGTTCAATCGTGGCTTACGAAAATGGACTGCAGCTGGCGGAACAAAAAACAGAGGCTGTACTCATATCAAGTAGGAAAAGGGTGGAGCAGGTCACTATAAGAATCGGCCGCCATGACATCGACACGCTGCCTGCAATAAAATACTTGGGGGTTGTGATAGACAGGAGGTTGTCATTCAAATCCCACTTAGAGTATGTCAATGGAAAGGTAGCAAAAACCGTAGCAGCATTATCTAGGATAATGATAAATGCAAGAGTACCAAAGCAACGACGGCGTCAACTTCTGGCTGGCGTTGTAAAAAGACAAATACTTTACGGGGCTCCTGTTTGGCATCAGGCCACGGAGTATAAACCATACTTCCGCGGGGTAAGGTCGACTTACCGCCTGTGTGCACTACGCGTCTGTAGCGCCTTTAAAACTGTCTCTGACGACGCAGCACTAATCATCGCAGGAATGTGTCCTATAGACATATTAGCAAAAGAAGCAGCGACGATTTATCGGGATCAAAGCTCAAGTAACGGAGCACGAGAGCGAAGCGTGCAGAACTGGCAGCTCAGGTGGAATGCCTCAACAAATGGTCGTTGGACACACCGATGTATCCCAGATATTAATATATGGATATCTAGAAAGCACGGCGAGGTGGATTTCTACCTCACACAGTTTCTGAGTGGTCACGGATGCTTTAAGGAATATTTGCACCGATTCAATCACGAGCCTAACAACATATGCGATCACTGCGGCGGCGATACAGTAGAAGACGTTTACCATGTATTTTTCGAGTGTCCTGGGTTCTATAGCTCGAGATGCAAACTGTGCAGAATATTTGGAGAGGATTACACTCCTGAAACAATTGTTGGATGCATGCTACAAAGCAAGGTAAAATGGTCAGCGGCGTGCGATGTAATAGCGGAAATAATTAAGTGTCTACGAAGTCTTGAAAGGCTACGGCGCAGCAGCGAACATTGAACAGTCGAGTTGTGTGGGTGGATAACAAATTGCTAAGGTGTAGAAACAACGAGTATGAGGGTAAACGTCTCACATGTAGTCTCACATGAAATCAGAGTTTATATTCGGATTGGAGAGAAGACCTCTCCAACCGGTGGAAGTACGAGGAAAGCCCCGTTACGTATTGTGGAAAAAAAAAACAAATTCAAAAAAAAAATTTCTATTTATACATATATAATTTATTTACACATATATACATATGTAAAAAACAAAACCCTACAATACAAGTAGTCGAACGCACAAGCATGCCACAAGCACTATATGCACAATGTTTAAGGTAGGCTTGCAAATATTCGTAGAAGTGGTATGCGTCAAGCACATTCAGGTAGTAAGCAGGGCGTGTCAGTCCCAGCGTTAACCATACCGCGGCACTATCTAAGTACAGCAACTTGACCCCGACAGACGTAGAGCTTAGTGCTCAACCTACCTCCCGACGGAATACTTGACGGTAGTACCGGGGGGTAAATGGTACTGAGACGGTAGGAGGTTTAGTGCGGTTAAAGTCCCACACTGACTATGAGGCTTTCGATGCTTCCTCCTCGTAAAACAAAAAAAAAAAAAAAAAAAACAAAATCCCACTCCCGGGAGAAAAGGTTTTGAAGAGATTTACAAGGCATAATCAAAAGAGCTGTCCCCTTGTCCATCCTGATGTCACGTTGTTTAAATTTTTCCCAAATTATTAAATAAATTATAAATTAAAAATTGCTTAAAAAAATGATTTCATACATTTAAAGCAACTCATAAAATAAATAATTATTTGTTTTATTACATTAACTGTTGCATAAATTCTCTAAGTAATCAAATGTTATTATTATACTCAGCTGAGCAGAGCTCACAGAGTATATTAATTTTGTTCGCTTAACAGTACCCCGTAACGGCATAAACTAATCGAGATTGATATAGACTTCTATATATCAAAATGATCTGGGCGAAAAAAAACAAATTAATTTAGCCATGTCCGTCCGTCCGTCTGTCCGTAAACATGATAACTTGAATAAATTTTGAGGTATCTTAATGAAATTTTGTATGTAAATTCCTGGGTACTCATCTCAAATCGCTATTTAAAATGAACGAAATCGGACTATAACCACGCCTACTTCTTTTGCGATAATTCATTACCAAAGACGGATAAAGCGATGAAACTTGGTAGGTGGGTTGACCTTATGACGCAAAATAGAAAATTAGTAAAATTGTGGACAATGGGCGTGGCACCTCCCACTTTTAAAAGAAGGTAATTTAATAGTTGTTGAAGATATGATGATGAAATTTGGCAGGAACGTTACTCGTATTACTGTATGTGTTCTAAATCAAAATTAGCAAAATCGGATAACGAACACGCCCACTTTTAAAAAAAATGTTCTTTAAGTCAAATTTTAACAAAAAATTTAATATCTTTACAGTATATAAGTAAATTATGTCAACATTCAACTCCAATAATGATATGGTGAAACAAAATGCAAAAATAAAAGAAAATTTCAAAATGGGCGTAGCTCCGCCCTTTTTTATTTAATTTGTCTGTAATTCTTTTAATGCCATAAGTCGAACAAAAATTTACCAATCCTTGTGAATTGTTCCTTTTGCAGTTATAACCGGCCTTATTGTTGTTGCTTATTAAAAACTTTAATTCGAGCTCAAGGCCACACAAAGATATACATATATCAAAATTTCAAAAACCGATTTTGATTTTACACATACAATATTTATTGCTGTCGATATTTCGACCCCAGTTTTAAATCATCTTCAGGACTGAAAATTAAGATAAATATTACACTAAAAACATTAAATGCACATAACAATTAACAACATATACCTATGAGTGTTGCTTATCAACTAATTTTAAACATGAAGTAAAACAATATAAGAAGCACTTAAGACAAGATGTAAACAATTAAAGAACCGTAATGGTAACCAAAATTTAACAATAACAACCATATATGAACTAATAAAGTGTAAGCGACGTTCAAAACATATTTATCACCAACAGGTTATTTGTTGTTGTATGGCGAGATGGCGAGAGCACATACAAAGGTGGTAGGAGAGAACACGAACAAATGAGATTCAGCATTGATTGTAGCTATTTTTGATGAGTTGTCTGTAGGCTTGTGCACAGTGGTCCGTATCACTCTTAAAATTCATACGTATATCCGTTGGAGTATTTATAATGTGCAACATTTCCAAAATGAAGCGCTTATTATAATGCTTTTCTTTCTCTAATATCTCTATATTTTCTAAATCTGAATAGTGTCCCGTGGCCCTAGAATGTTGTGTTAAAGCCGTTTTGTTGTCGATTGTGAGCGGAAATCCTTGTCTTCAATTCTGATTTAGATGTCCCCACATATACATTATTGCATACGTGGGACCCGTCGCCATTGCATTTTATTTTATAAACTACATCGCATTTCTCGTATTTTCGATTTTACTTTTTGTTTTGCTATATATTTGTTGCAGAGTATTGTCATATTTAAATGATTTCTAACTTTTTATATGTCATACATATTAGAATGCTTCATTCTGCTTGACAATCCTGGTGCAAAGGTGACTGACTTATATATTGTATTTGCCTCCTTTTTATTATTTTCTCTTTTAGCGAAGTGACCTTGTATATATCTGTTTATAAGATGGGTTGGAAATTCATTATCCTCAAGTGTTTGCCAAATTATTTCTATATTTTTCCTGTGATATATCTCATCACTGATTGAAAGTACTCATTTTATAAAATGTTTGGCAATGTTTATAATAATTGCTTGGAATAAAAATGTATTAATCTTCCAGACGCAGTCGGTTTTTTATACCAATCGAAGGTTATGTGGTTATTTTTCCTTGTTACCAATGCATCTAGGAAAGGCAATCGTCCATCGCTCTCAACCTCAAATGTTAATTTTATAGATTTATTGTACGAATTTAAGGTTGCCAGCATGTCTTCAATGGCACCTGTTTTGGCAATAGCAAACAAATCGTCAACGTGCTTGGTTAGCAGACGCGGTTTGTGCTTACATCCCTCTTCAAACTTTGATAGTAATTCTTCCATTACTATAACTGCTATTATTGGTGATGCTGGTGACCCCACAGGCATTCCTGAACCTTGTTCATAAATTTTATTGTTGTATTTAAAATATCTGTTATCCTTTATGTAAAAACGTACTACTCCTAAAAAGAGTTCTTTGGTTAGAGTTGTGTGTTGTCTTATTAAAAGCCATTTTGACGAAATGATTTTTATGGCATGGTCCACCGGTATACTGGGAAACAAAGAAACGACATCAAACGAAGCAGGGCTCTCATCGTCAAATATGTATGTCTCGTTTATTTTATACTTGAACTCAGTCGCGTCTTTGACATTGTATCTAAATATTTTAGTGGTATTTTCGAGAACCTGAGCAACATATTTACATAAATTATACGACGGAGAATTAACGGATGAACATATGGGTCTAAATAGAACTCCCTCTTTATGGATTTTCGGCAAACCATACAACCTAGGCAGATTTGCAGTTTTACTGAGGAGACTATATTTTTCTTTTATATTTATCATATTATTTTTAAAAAGTTTTTCTACAATTTCATTATTCATGTCCTGTAACTTGTTTGTATGGTCGCGTTGCAAAACCCGATATGACGAAATATCGTTTACCATTTCCTGTAATTTCTTATCATAATCAGATTTTTCCATCAAAACTGTTACGTTGCCCATGTCAGCGTTCAGAACTAATAAATCCTTATTGTTTTTTAAGAGCTTCTTAGCTGACTGTAGGGTGTTTAAAACAAATTGATCTCTCAATAGTTTGCTTCATTGAAATAGTCACGTATTAGTATGGACAGGCCTGGCGAGAGGGAAGGGGGGATGGGGGATTCCCCCAGGGCTCGGGGTTTCTTAGGGGGCCCGCGAATTAGAGGTACTAAGACATCTTTTTAAATTCAGGAGTCTTTAGTTGTTCCAGCAGAATTTCAAAAGCAACGAATATTTGCATTTCGTTTTAATATTATAGTAAAGTGTGAAAAATAATTAGATAAGAATAAGAATAATTAGAAAAGAATAAGAATAAATATTTCATTTGGCAGCTGGCCCAAAAGCATTCAGGTTCCGCATCCGATTCGACTATATGATCTTTTGCCTTGGCCTTCGAACAGTGAGGAGACAATAAAAACATCAAACAAAAATGTATCTTTACATGAATCCGATATCGTAGAGTTTCGTGGTGACACTGATGAAGGTTCATCTTCAAAAAGTCTTCCAACAATACCACCAACTCTGTATCAAAGTCCACAATATTTAAACGACTTCGACATCGGCACCGTGAATAATAAGTTTTTGTGATCAAAAGTGTCCTGTTATTGTGGTTATTGGAGCTTTTCGGCCGATAATTTCAAAACAAAACACAAGTTTTTCTTTTTCTCCTACGCGTTTCGATGGGTATTTTCCATCTTTCTCAGGGAGGCTGTATATTTTAACATAAAAATATAAACATGTCCTGTTATTTTTCCACGTGATCGTCATGACGAGGCATTTC
Source organism: Eurosta solidaginis (assembly GCF_040869045.1). Taxonomy (NCBI): domain Eukaryota; kingdom Metazoa; phylum Arthropoda; class Insecta; order Diptera; family Tephritidae; genus Eurosta; species Eurosta solidaginis. The sequence continues at coordinate 262,034,933 of NC_090322.1, read as the reverse complement.
CTACCTCGTTGTTAAATAGAATCTTGCCAAATTAAGAGAAAGTGGAGCGTGACTGGTTAGTGTGGAGTGCCAGTAGCAATGCTTTTTATTGCCCACCATGTCGTCTGTTAAGCATCAATACTTTAAATCGGCCTAAAATGTGTTGTACTGGCGGATATTCGAACTTTCAGGTGGGAAGAAGCTATACGATAAACTGCCAGCACACGAAAATACTCAAGATCACATTAAATGTTATATTCAATGGCGATCAATTTTTTGTTGTTGTATCGGCCTATTGATTTTTAAGATCGCGGGTTTGAATCGAGCTCAATTGGCAAGAACCAGAATAGAAGTAAACATAATGAAAGCAAACAAAAAACCGCTGTGATAGCTGAATGGTTATATACAACGAGCTTTGGCAGTTGTCCAAATTTTTTCTATCTTCTATTCTAATTTAAAAATTTGTTCAATTAAGAAAAAATGTATCATAACAATAATAATGATAAAATAATTATTGTTAAGCCTTGAGCTCGATTCAAACCCGCAATGGCGATCTTTACAAAATCTAATTCAATAGGAGGCTACAATTGATACACTTATCAAAGAACAGCTAATCACTGAAACTCAAAAGTGGAAAGAAATTTTATATAGAATTTTGGACACTATTTTATTTTTGGGTGAAAGAGGCCTAGCTTTCGAGGCGAAAGTATGCATATACATATTAGGGTGGGCCAAAAAAATCGATTTTCGTTTTTTTCAAAGGGTACACAGATTTTCGAATTCCTGACCATAAATGGAGTATAATGACCAAATATGAGTTTTTTATGTTAATGGGAAAGCGTGCCTCATCGACGTTTTTTGTTTTCGTGAAAAGCTTTTATGTAAATGAATATATCTTCTCACCCAATAATCGTACAGCCAACTTTTACCCCAGCTTTTGCAGGGAATTGAACGCTATACAAAAAAGGTCTTATAAATTTTTTTCATTAATGTCATCATTACAAAGTTCTCCGAGGTCGAAAATTGACTAATTTCTGAAACCCATAAGGTTTTGTTAAAAGTTGTGTAGCTCAAAAACAGCAAAATATTAAGTAACGAATTTTAGATATTTAAATGGGAAATTTCACGGTCTACAAAAAAGGTAAATGCATTTTTTTCATTTACCAAACCATAAAATAGATATTCACGGTTAACAACGGAACATTTAAAATCGGCATTAAAATTGCAGAATTTGGATGTTAACATTTTGTAGTTGCCTACATTGCTGCCCATATCTGGTTTGCAAAAACAACAAGAACCGAAAATAACCAGTTTTGCAAGAGACATAGAGAAGATTTAATGTATTTAATATTATAATGTATTTACGCCTGCCTGAGATTCTTTACGAATACATAAATGTGCCCCGCACATGCATACATTCATACACGTACCTAACGCTCGTTAACAGTGATTCTTTTTAAAGAAAGGATTAGGTATATATTTAAATTTTTAGCCCACTAGCAGGTAGCTATAGCATTACTTTTCACTTTATACAAAACAAAAGAAAAAAGTTGCACATCATATTTAAAAAAAAAATTCTTAAATAAGTAGTCGTTATCAATCTGTTAACCGTATAAGATGAATAACGAAATGACTTTCATAGGCATCCCAATGCCGAAAATTCTCGAGCTGAAATTGCCAACCATGTACGAAGTTATGTGCGTATTTTTTTACCAGTTAAATAGTCTTAAAGCTTCTGTCTCAAAAAGTGCTAAAAATGCAGCAGCTTAGGTTATAGAGCTTTGGAAAAAATATGGTATTCCTACTACCAAACGTCAAAATATAGAGAGAAGAATTGTTCGATGTTATTACAAGTGGCGAAGTATAAAAACAATTATAAACGCAAGAAATCACCATCCCAGAAGAAGAAAGAATCGCCACTTCAAAAAGATTTTAAAATGTTTTTCGATGTTGTTGATCGGATGTCCTTAAAATCGTTTAATATCAGCATTAAGGACTTGTATTTGAATCAGAAAAGCGGCAAACGTTAAGCATTTATCCATCACAATGTAATTTCTCCTAACATAAGTGCAAGTTTGATGGCAGCGGAACAAATAAGGATAAGGATTTATTTTTCATCAATAACTAGCACAAAGATTTGTGGTCTTTTAAATTTCCGAACTTGTCATTATTTCGTTTCCCAAAACAATATTTTTTTGTCTAGATCTAAGTCAACCATGGCCATCCTGCAGTAGGATTAGTGAGAGTGAAATGTCGGATCCCGTATCTTTATTCAGTCCAACTACACATTTTGGTTCGGATTTTACTTATGAACAGCCAATACAGAAAAACTCAACCAAATTTAATGTTCTAACCCCAGAACTCATCTCTGCTCTTGACAGAGCTAATGTCGGTAGTAGACACGCGATGTTCATAATAACTCCAGTTTTGTCAAGTGTTGGCATCAGGATTGAAGATACAACTCTTAGTTATAAAAAAAATTCAACGAACCCGTATGATGCTAAGAGAGGACATTGCTCAAGGGCTGAAAGACGATTTTAAAACACATGATAAATACGTCGTACACTGGGATGGGAAATTGCTGCAAGATATTTCTGAGTCAAAAACCGTAGAGAGCCTTCTAATTCTTCTCACTGCATTTGGATATGAGTTACTAGGAGTTCCAAAAATGGAGTCCGGATCATCAGAAAACCAAACATTAACAATTTTGAGGACTTTAGATAAATGGGGTATTACTCGATATATCAAAGCAATGTGTTTCGACACGACTGCTGTGAATACAGGTAATAATCGTAAGCATAGGTCTCATTTCAATTGTTCTTCAATTCATGGATTTAATTGTTGGTCTTTTTTTAAGAAATAATTAAAATATAAAATTTACTTAACAAAAACTTTTTTTTTCTGAAATGAATAATTTTATTACAAAATGCACTCAATACGCATGAGTTCTGTGGTATACATACATATGTATATTTTCGATTGTGTTGAGTAAAATGAAAATAAAAGATGTAGCTACCTGCTAACTACTAAATCCTTTCTACTTGAATCGCTATTAAAGAGCGTTAGGTACGTGTATGCATGTGCGGTGGCACATTTATTTATTCGTAAAAAATGTTCCGTTGTTAACTGTGAATATCTCTTTTACGGTTTGGTAAATGAAAAAAATGCATTTTACCTTTTTTGTAGACCGTGAAATTTCCCATTTAAATGTCTAAAATTCGTTACTTAATATTTTGCTGTTTTTGAGCTACACAACTTTTAACAAAACCTTATGGGTTTCAGAAATTAGTTAATTTTCGACCTCGAAGAACTTTGTAATGGTCACATTAATGAAACAATTTTTAAGACCTTTTTTGCAGAGCGTTCAATTCCCTGCAAAAACCGGGGTAAAAGTTGGCTGTACGATTTTTGGGTGAGAAGATATATTCATTTACATAAAAGCTTTTCACGAAAACAAAAAACTTCGATGAGGCACGCTTTCCCATTAACATAAAAAACTCATATTTGGTCATCATACTCCATTTATGGTCAGGAATTCGAAAATCTGTGTACCCTTTGAAAAAAACAAAAATCGATTTTTTTTTGGCCCACCCTAATACATATCTTGGTGAACGAAACAATGGAAATTTTTTGTGCATCTTAGAACTCATAAGCCATTATGATCCGATACTTAGAGATCATTTGGGGGAAGTTAGGATTTCACAACAGCAGCACAAACTTTTGCAAGTTCACTATCTTTCCACAGACATTCAGAACGAGTTTATAGAAATTTGTCCAAAGCACGTAAGGTAAACTATATTAGATCAAGGCAAGAAAGCCAAGTATTTTGCTATTTTCGTTGATGCTATGCCTGATGCTAGTCACGTTGACTACGTTAATTTTGCGCCAACTCCAATTCGAAAGCAACAAACTTTACAATTCAAGAACAGTTTTTGACTTTCAAGGATTGTAACCAAAAACTGGTCAGAAAATCACTGATTTAATTTGCATTACTCTAGGTATACATGAAATCCCATTAAAAGATTGTCGTGTACAAGAGTACGATAACGGCGCCAATATGAAAGGAGCTTACAACGGAGCCCTACGTCACATTCTCGACAAAAACTAGAATGGTGATTACTCGCCTTGTGCAACCCACAGTCTCAATTTATGTGGTGTTGATGCTGAAGAATGCGCTACTTCTTCGGAGTTGTACAAAAATGTTTTACTATTTTCAGCAGCAGTCCACAATAATGGGACATCCTCAAAAAAATGTACCGAGCTCTCTTCACAGTCTTTTAGACACTATGAGGTCGGCTACAATTGAGGCAATCAGACCATTCGCAAACCACTCCAGGATTAACCGAAGCACTAAACGCTTTACTTAAGCTAAATTTGACTGCAGAAGCACACGGAGATATTACCGGAATTCTCAAGTACATCAACAAGTTTGAATGTATCTTGCTGTACTCAATTTGGTTCAAAATACTGACTACCATTAATGAAAGAAACGTCCTACTCCAAGCTAGAGATGCCACCATAGATGTTGAGGTCCGACATCTGGTTCCCCCATAAATTGAGAAAACAAAAATTCTGAAACACATTTTTTCAGAAAACATTAGTCAGGACCCTGAATTTTTGCTTCTGAATTTTGACTTCTGAACTTTGCCTTCTGAAATTTTATTTTTGCAATTTGACTTCAGAAATTTGACTTCTGAGTTTTGATCTCTGAATTTTGTCTGACTAATGTTTTCTGAAAAAATGTGTTTCTGAATTTTTGTTTTCTCAATTTATGGGCGGCACCCCGATATCTAGATGCCTTATTAGCTGATTTGAAGTTGATGAAGAACCAATGGGAAACAATTCTAAACGAATGCAAAACAGTTCCTATTCAATTGAACATCTCGCCAAAGTTTCCGGACATTCAAAAGAGAAAACCCAAAAGACGTTTTGAAGATAATGGAAATGAGATGATTACGGATGATCCAGAGTCTGATTTTAAAAACAATACATTCTTCGTGATCGTCAATTCGGTAATCACTGGCATTACTGAACGATTTGCAGCTAAGAGAAATTTGAACGAGACGTTTTTCTTTTTGTGGCACCCCATTTAACTTGTTACGTCCCTTCCACAATTTGCCATCCTCCCACCAGCTCCTTGCAGCGGGACTGCATCATACACTCCTGCTCCGGTAAGGTATCGAACCCAATCCGGGTCCGTCTCCTGACCCCGGTCCTGAGAAATGGTTTTGCTGCGTTTGCCGGAAGAGAATCTTTTGAGGACGGTCATACTCTTGTCAGTGGGTCACGTGCAAGGAATGGTTGCATCGGAGAGGTTGTTCTGGGCTAGATCCCAAAACCCCCATGCAAACATCTATTGAAAAATACTCTTTCGTTACATATTATAATCAAAAGTTCTATTTTTTGGTATATTTGTATGTACATATATGCTAATGTCTGTGCACTAAGGAGACTTAATTCTCCAATATATTTTTATACTCAGTTGAGCAGAGCTCACAGGGTCTATTAAGTTTGATTGGATAACGGTTGGTTGTACAGGTATAAAGGAATCGAGATAGATATAGACTTCCATATATCAAAATCATCAGGATCGAAAAAAAATTTGATTGAAACATGTCCGTCCGTCCGTCCGTTGACACGATAACTTGAGTAAATTTTGAGGTATCTTGATGAAATTTGGTATGTAGGTTCCTGAGCACTCATCTCAGATCGCTATTTAAAATTAACGATATCGGACTATAACCACGCCCACTTTTTCGATATCGAAAATTTCGAAAAACCGAAAAAGTGCGATAATTCGTTACCAAAGGCAGATAAAGCGATGAAACTTGGTAGGTGAGTTGAACTTATGACGCAGAATAGAAAATTAGTAAATTTTTGACAATGGGCGTTGCACCGCCCACTTTTAAAAGAAGGTAATTTTAAAGTTTTGCACGCTGTAATTTGGCAGTCGTTGAAGATATCATGATGAAATTTGGCAGCAACGTTACTCCTATTACTGTATGTACGCTTAATAAAAATTTGCAAAATCGGAGTAGGACCACGCCCTCTTTTAAAACAAAATTTTTTAAAGTAAAATTTTAACAAAAAATTTAATATCTTACAGTATATAAGTAAATTGTGTCAACATTCAACTCCAGTAATGATATGGTGCAACAAAATACAAAAATAAAAGAAAATTTCAAAATGGGCGTGGCTCCGCCCTTTTTCATTTAATTTGTCTAGGATACTTTTAATGCCATAAGTCGAACAAAAATTTACCAATCCTTTTAAAATTTGGTAGGGACATAGATTTTATGACGTTAACTCTTGTCTGTGAAGATGGGGGGCGAACTCGGTTGAAGTCATGCCCAGTTTTTATACACAGTCGTCCGTCTGTCCTTCCGCATGGCCGTTAACACGATAACTTGAGCAAAAATCGACATATCTTTACTGTACTTAGTTCACGTACGTATCTGAACTCACTTTATCTTGGTATAAAAAATGAACGAAAGCCGACTATGGCCACGCCCACTTTTTCGATATCAAAAATTTCGAAAAATGAAAAAAATGCCATAATTCTATACCAAATACGACAAAAGGGATGAAACATGGTAATTGGATTGGTTTATTGCGCGAAATATAACTTTAGAGAAAACATTGTAAAATGGTTGTGACACCTACCATAGTAAGTAGCAGAAAATGAAAAAGTTCAGCAGGGCGAAATAAAAAACCCTTGAAAACTTGGCAGGTATTACATATATAAATAAATTATCGGTATCCAACAGATGATGTTCTGGGTCACCACTCCCTTTTAAAACCCTCATTAATACCTTTAGTTTGATACCAATATCGTACAAGCACATTCTAGAGTCACCCCTGGTCCACCTTTATGGCGATGTCTCGAAAAGGTGACCACCTATACAACTACCACCACTCCCTTTTAAAACCCTCATTAATACCTTTAATTTTATACCCATGTCGTACAAACACATTCTAGAGTCACCCCTGGTCCACCTTTATGGCGATATCTCGAAAAGGCGTCCACCTATAGAACTAAGCCCCACGCCCTTTAAAAATACTCATTAACACCTTTCGTTTGATACCCATATTGTACAAACGCATTCTAGAGTCACCCCTGGTCCACCTTTATAGCGATATCTCGAAAAGGCGACCACCTATACAACTACCACCACTCCCTTTTAAAACCCTCATTAATACCTCTAATTTGATACCCACATCGTACAAACAAATTCTAGAGTCAACCCTGATCCACCTTTATGGCGATATCCCTAAATGGCGTCCACGTAAAGAACTATGGCCCATTCCCTCATAAAATACTCTTTAATACCTTTCATTTGATACACATGTCATACAAACACATTCCAGGGTTTCCCTCGGTTCATTTTCCTACATGGTTATTTTCCCTTATGTTTGTCACCATAGCTCTCAACTGAGTATTTAGTGTTCGGTTACACCCGAACTTAACCTTCCTTACTTGACTTATCTTGTTTGGTTGATTTTCCGACAGGGTGGATAAATGATGTATATTGGAACGATTTTCCGTCATCCCTTGTCAAATTTGGATTTGAGACAAACCGGTTTCGGCGTTGTGCCATCATCAGTGTCGATGTTCGTTCTGATTTGTTGTTGTCGTTTGTCTTGTATATATAGTTCGTAGGTATATGAGCAGGTATTGTCAAAATGATGCTTGTATATATTTAGTTATGTGTATATGCTGTGTGTTCATTCAGAACCGAGGGTGGCTTACTAATCGATTTGTGTGGCTGACTGGGGTAGGTAGAAATCTGTGATTTTAGTCGTTTGACCTTATTTGTCAGTTTTTTGTTTTGGTGTGTTAATTGTTTTGTGTTTATTTGTTGTTGTGTGTTTGTCTGTTGTACTTGTGTGATTAAGTTGTTTCCTGTAAACAAGTTTTAAAGGCTCGAACATTGTGTCAGAAATTGTGTTTATCTGTTCGTTTGTTATTCTACCGTCGAATGTTTTCTGTTTGTAGATTTCCATGTTTTCGAGTACGTTGAGACGTCGGCCCTTTTCTTGTATGTGAAGAACCCTAACTGTTTTATTGATGTTTGCTGGGGAACATTCATTCTTGACCATGTGATTCGCGAAGTTAGACTCGGGTATAATGTTTGGATTCCGTATTTTTTTGTTGTAATCTCTAATATGTTTTCTGAACCTCGTTCTTATTTGCCGTCCTGTTTGTCCTATGTAACTATGCTGGCATCCGCAGCTAAGCTTGTATACGCCGTGGCTGCTAAACGGATCCTCTGAGTTAATGTTAGTTCTTAGTTTTCGCCCTAGATTGTTCGATGTTTTGAATGCTGTGTTAATGTTGTATTTTTTAAAGAAGTTTGCCAATTTATATGTTGCTTTTCCAGTATATGTCATAGTCGTCCAGCTATTATTTTCCTTTTCATTATTTCCTTTTGGTTATCCATTTGTCCTTCTGAGCTTATCTACTAGTGCTTTTTTATATCCGTTGTTTGCAGCGATATTATATATGACCTCAAGTTCTCTCTTATATGCCTCTTGTGTAAGAGGTGTTCTTTCAAGTCTATGTACCAAGTGCCTTAATGATGCATTTTTATGCTGTTGAGGGTGATTTGAGGTATTGTGTATTATTGTGTTGGTGGCCGTTGGCTTTCTATATTTGTCATAGTTAAATCTTTTGGCTTCTTTATCAATATTTATCGTGAGGTCTAGATAGTTGATTCCTCCGTCTTTTTCGGTTTCCATGTAAATTTTATATTTCCGTGCTGCTTGTTGAGGTACTTCCTTACTTGTTTATGCTAATTTGTATGCTGATCGCAAAGACAAAATGACTGAGTGCAAATTTTTTATATTTTTTCATGGCGGCACTAAATGTGTTTTTGGCGAATTTTCTTATTGAAATTTGTTTTTAATTTGCGTAAGCTGTGCTCATAGCGAATTATTGATATGACCACAAAAGTGCTATTTTTTAACAGAAATAAATAGCCCGAACGAAATGATTACAAGTGATCAATATTTTTCGTAAATAAAGTTTAAATTACCGCGTACATTTATCAAAATAGCTGCAAACGTGTTCAATGAGCTTTTCTGAAAGAAAAGAAAAGAAAAGAAAAGAAAAGAAAAGAAAAGAAAAGAAAAGAAAAGAAAAGAAAAGAAAAGAAAAGAAAAGAAAAGAAAAGAAAAGAAAAGAAAATAAAAGAAAAGAAAAGAAAAGAAAAGGAAAGAAAATAAACGAAAGGGAAGTAAAGAAGAGGGAAGCAAATAAGAGGAAAGGAAAGAAGGAAAAGAAACTGAGAAACAGATCGAGTTAGATGAAGATATACAGATATAGATAGATGGAGCGGAGGAGTAGGGAGAGGTAGGTAGAGAGAAAATATGGTTGGGAAAAGCGGAGGGTGAGAAAGAGGCCGAGAAAGAGAGAAAGGCCGAGAGATTAGTGAATAAAAGGATAGAGAAAATGGGGAGAGAGGGGGAAGGAGAGTAGGAATAAAAACTTCCTAAAAATTATGCAGATAGATGGAAGTTAGGGTAGAACAAAATTTGCCGGGTCTGTTAGTCCATAATATGAAATGAGTCGCTGCTAAGCGCAAAACTCGAGAACGATTTATTGCTTTTTTTATAATATTCCTTAAAGTGCGAGGATGATTCTTAAGGAGAGAAAAATTCCAAGAAGTGGACCAGAGACCGATCCATTCGAACGATTTCTATTCACGTTTCGATTTGCCTGAAATTCAATATATAAGTTGACCTTTGCCTAGATTAGTATTTACGAAACTTTTTTCCGGAAAGTGGAGCGGGGATTCGTTAGATTTGCCTGAAATTTCGTATATAGGTAGCCCTTTGCCTAGATTCGTATTCAAAACACTTCGGGCCAGGGACCGATATATTCAAACAAATTATATTAGTATTAACGAACTTTTTTCAGGAAATGGACCCGGGAGCGACTGGCGGGGGTGAGGTAAGAGTTAAAAACTTCTTAAGAGATATACAGATAGACCAAGGTTAGAGAAGCACAACGTCTGCGGGATCTGCTAGTTACTCATAAATGCTTAACGCAGTTTTTGGGGGGCAGTTACATACATATATACAAATTCACATATACTAGGTATTCTATTGTGTAAGTACTCATGTTTGCATTTGTAACTAAGTTACATTTGCTTATGTGAATAAATACATTGAGAGCACTTTTGCTCCTTTACTTATACTTAGGCATGTTTCCTAGAAGAGTGTTTTTTGCTGTACTTCAAAAGTTCGTTGTACGTCCATGCATAATTCGAATACATACAAACAGCAATTGAAATAGTGCGCAGTTGTTGTTGCTTGATAGTAACGCTGTTGCAGTCGTTACTATTTAAGCTACTACGACTTGCTAATGTCTCACTTGCTGTTGTTATTGCTGTTGCTACGCTTTAACTGAATTCCATTTTTGGGATGTTGCAAATTGCAACAACACTGACAACATAAATGTCATAGAAACAAAAACAAACAAAAAATGGGGGCATAAGTAATAACAACCTTGATAATCATACTTTCAACAATGTTATAGCTATTACAACTATTGGATATTGCATGCGACATTTCAGTTTAGTCACACACACACACACATACAAGGCGAATAACTGCATGACTACTAGCAAACCTACTTACCTACATAAGAGTATTCGGCGTTACGTCATCGTTTATATTTCTTATCAATGCCGGATAGTGAATTGCGAATATCCTCTACTAAATGTTAAGCACTTTTATGTGTATGTATGTATACCTGTTTACTTATACGTATGTATGTGCTGACGGGTGTATTCTTGAAACTGACAGATAGGAATATGGTAGGTGGATATTTGGTCATCATATATGGTTCCACTGATTGATTTGGCAGCGAAGGGTAATATTGCCAATTGATGTAGACTTCAAGTACAACATATGGATGTGCAAGTATAACCAATTCATGCATCATATATACATATACATACGTGTATATATTTTTTGAAAGTTTGCATCATTATACTCTATTGGGCGTTTATTCGTTGCATTTGGCGTTTATTCATTGCAGTATAGTCATGTCCTTTATTCGTGGCATCCGGAGAACGCCTTTCGAGCTATATACCAGGGCAGGCATCATTAGTCTTCTATAATGGGGCAGGAAGGGAATTTATTTTTAATTGCCTACTCAGTCCAAAGTGGTATTATTTGACAAGAGCGATTCTTGTTTAAATTTTTGGGTTGCTTTTATTGGCGAATGTTTAAAGCATTATTATTGATGATGATACTCCTTTGTTCTAGAACTCGTACCCCAAAGTAAAAGCATTAACAGCCTTATCCGCTTAAATGTTTGATTAGCAGCAATAGTGTACTGAGAGTACCTGTTTATGCCTTAACAAGTAGTGTCAGCCCTGGAATTTTTAACGATTTTATCATTTTCCTAAGCTCCAATACAAAATTCGAATTCATTTTTGTATTCGTATTGTGGAAAAATAAAAATTTAATAAATACTAATGGAACATATGGTACTACATAGGCTTGATATAGAACTCCGAATTTTTCTGAAATATTATTTTATTTTTCCTCAGAATTGGCCATTTAAATTCAGAAACTGACTAATCACGAATGAGCGCAAAAAAAAAGGCTAGTGAGCACCCGCACGCATTTCATTGGGGTTGGTAACGAAATCCTGCTTTTGCAAAATCCCGAAAGCAAAATCCTGCTTTTTAAAATCCTGTTTTTTTAAATACTGCTTTTTTAAAATCCTGATTTTTTAAAATTCTGCTTCTCAGAATCCCGAGTTTGAAAATTCTTTATTTAAATGTAATATAAACAATGTTAAAATGGACATGTCATTACTTTGAAAAGTGCGCACTTTTCAAAGTAATGACATGTCCACTTTAACATTGTTTATATTACATTTAAATACAACACTGTGTACACATTATTTTTTTATTTTATTATTCCACCCATATGAACATACATATGTATGTATGTAGACATGTTCATTGACGAATTGCTGGATATAGAAATACCTTTATACATCGTAGACTGAAAGTCATTGTAAGTAAATGTACCTCACAATTTTATAAACTCGTATCAAATTTACAAAAGGAGCTTATTTATGCGAAAACTTAAATACGAAGAAGGGAAAATGGAGAAATAATAAAAAAGAAAAGAAACATAGTTAAAAAAAAAAAGCAACAACGAAGAGTTATTAAAAAAAGGAATGACTTAAGTCAACCAAGTTATTTGAAGTGAGGTGCAAAAAATATTTCAATTTAGTAGACTAAAATAGTTTGAATACTTTTCGCTGCGTATGTCGGTTCATTTCGTTGTTCAGAAAGTTTATCTAAAGGGTACACTAAAAGCAGAATTTGTCAAGCCGGATTTAGCAAAAGCAGAATTTTGGAAAACCAGGATTTTGGAAAAGCAAAATCTAAAAAAACCAGGATTTTACCTATGCAGGATTTTTCAACATTTTGCAGGATTTTGCGATGCAGCATTTTCTAAAACAGGCAAACGTTACGCTCCCATTTCATTCGAAAGGCGTATTGGTCTAAATATAGTTTGCAAACTTTTAAAACGTTTTATCCTGACTTAGATCTAAGTTAACCGGAGGATCGATTTTGATTTCTATTTGTCGATAAACTTGGGATGATGCTTGTTAGTCCGCCGTCACCGTACAAATGGCGAGACTACTAAATTTTTGTTATTTTGTTTCAACACTCACCGGTCGGCCATGCCTTATCCACTTCGCCATTCATCAACAACCTACCATTCACCGGTTCATGGTTCAAGGGTTTCATCCTTATTCATCTACTGGCACGATTAGTACTGATCAATAACTCATTATTCCAACATCAAGCGGCCGACTATACACAATTCACAATTAACCATAAATCAGTCAACTATTTAAGCGCAGTTTTTATTTAATTTATTATTCATCATCTTCTTACTTCATTGATCATTCTAAACATCAGCCAACTGCTGATCGATTCATCCTTTCACGATTCACCTATTATACCAATATTTTAAGTACACTGCTACATGAAGAAAAGACAATGTTTTAAGATATTATTCAATAATTTCACAAATTTCTACCCGCTTACCATAATCAGCATGTTTTTTATCTTACCATGAACCGGCGACTTAGTTATATACCGCTTATCTCCACATCAACCCTTCATTTTTATGTGACTGACTCAAATAACACCACAGAAAAAGGGACGTAAGCTCGACTCCAAGTCGACAGTTGGGCTCCAAAAATCTTTAAATTGACGTATTTCGCTTATAACCCCTTGAATCTCAGAGACTCATTATGTTAAGTAGCAAATCGCTGAAAATTATTATGGGCACCTTACTCTAGGATTTAGCAGGTTAACAGGTTGCCTTACTCAAAGTGCTTAGGTTAAGCGTGTCATCTCAATAGGGAGTGCAAACAGCTTTCAACAAACTTTTATCAATTAATTCCAAGTAAGGCAGGCTCGGATTCTAAAAATATTTAACGCCAAATAAGTATTTATAAAGCCCTCTTAACATCGCATGCTCTTCTTTCTACTAAAATTGAAGCCCTGGGAGCCCCAAGGGAGTTCAAGTCTTCCTCGAAGAGTCGCTCCCAAATTATTAATTCGCATAACATGAACAAACCCCGCTACTTTTTAAGTTCTCTTCTTGGCGGTGAATAATGTTAAAATAAAAAAATTTAAATAAATAAGGCCGAGCTTCTCTTCGACTTCGCGTGCGCGTTTCAATTTTCCCTGCAGGACAGGACCTACTTGTTTTATGCCGACTTCGAACGGCATCTGCAAGTAAGATGAATTTTCACTGAGAGATTTTCATGGCAGAAATACACTCGGAGTGTTTGCCAAATCACTTTCGAGGGGCGACCCCATTAGAAAAACTTGTTTATAAATTTTGTATGTTGCTTTGCCCGGGAGTTGAACCCAGGACCCTCGGTGTGGTAGGCGGAGTAAGCTACCACCACACCACGGTGGCCGCTTAGCTTAAAGTAAGCTATCGGAAAAATAGTGATATAATTGGCAAAGTTTAGTTTATTTTTTGACTGTTGAGTGGAATGTTAGGATATCTCAGTTTCCGTTTCGAAAGAGCCCTATTTTAAAAAAAATAATATTCATAAACGTCCTATCTCAGCATAAATAAACTTAAGGAGGCTAAACGGCAAAACGTTAAACTTATCTTCGGAAGTCAAATAGCTTGGCATTATACTCGATGCCAAGTTAAGCTGGAAAAGGATATGAGATCAGCTCTAGCAGCATACTACACCTACAATACGGCTTTTGGACGGAACTGAATACTGGCACCACATGTCATGTATAGCACAGTCATTCGACCGATACCAACATATGGAGCTCAGGGCTGGTGGAAGGCGCTAGATAAAAAGAGTAATCAACAGAGTTCCGGGACGCTTCTACAAGTCTTCGTGCAGGGATAAGCCGCAAAAGGAGATCTACGACTTAGAAGTCCAACATGTGGGAATCAGCTAAGCATGGGCATCTTTCAAGGGAGGAATGGGAAGAAAGCCTAGGGGAAGGCCGATCTTTGTTGACAGCCAAGCCGCCTTAAGGGCATTAGAGTCCAACATGATAAAGCGGATATCGTGCGGAGGTGGCTCAAAATAGGGCATTTATAAAACAAAATCTGAGATATAGCTTATTCGAATTGTCAGACTATATAAGCTAGTATTTCACTATGTCGACGATTTAAAGACAACAGCTTAGAAAAGTCCCACACTGTCCATATTTCCCTAAAGTCTTGTTTGAAGAGCTTTTGAAATTCAAGCTTGATATAGAACGTTCGATTCCATCCGCAACTACACAACACTTACATGATTCTGAGCTTTAGTTTTATATTACCCATAACTTTCCTTCCTGCTGTTGGTTTTGCTTTCTCCTTCCCTTACCATGTAACGCAAACAATTTTAGACAGTTTTTAAATTGTTGTTGTTGTGATGTATTTCACTTTTCGTTTTCGCTGATATGACAGCAAATACATTTACCATCAACCATCCACCTGTGTTTACAACAACAACCATATTGCATATTGGCGCTTGTGGCATGCAACATTTTGTGCCGCAAAATTTCGACATTCAACCAGCTGCTACGCTAGCAAAACCATTAATACTCGTATCTGCGTTACAACTTGCCACAAAAATAACCTTAAAAACACTCAGACATTCATTCGTTTGTACCATGAACATATTGCAATAAGAGAACATCTGCGGCTACAAGCATTCAGCCAACAAACAAAAACTCCCCTACAAATTAAAAAACCCCATGCGCGAATTCACATGTCACATTCAAATGTGTTTTTGTTGTAAGTTATTGTATGTCCTAATATTAGAACTCAACTTTTGCGGCAAGGTAATCACATACCGTGGAACTTATCTGTGCTATAGAGCTGATAATCCCGATTATTATTAATTTGTCTGGAGAAAGATATTTGGTAGATAAGCCAGTGCAGGTGTGCGTTTAAACTAGGACTCTGACTGAGTTATGATCTATGCAAAGCTTCACAACTTCTTCAAAACGGTTGATTACACTGGACCACGAATTTCAACTTTTTCTCTTTACCAGAAACGCTGTTATAAAATTCGTATGTAAAATTACCCCCTGATTTCCAAAATTGAGTTCATTTTTGATTCTATGGCACCGTTTTTGAGATATTTGCAATTTACCGTTATTCGAAAAAACCAAAAAGATGGCTCGCTTTAATTACGTATGTCTCACGAACGGGTCAAGCAATAGGAAAAAAGTTTACAGTAGCAGAAAGACAATAAAATTTGCTATAAATGTATCATACATTGTTTTTTGTGAACTAGTTAGTTTTTGAGATATTAGCTTATCATTTCAGAGTTTTGTTTTTTTTTTATGAAAAAATATGAAAAAAAATTACAGTTTGTGAGGGCAGCATTCCAAAACCACAACTTTTTTTCCAGATATTTTTTCTTTACGTAAAGCTCTGTTTAATTAGAAAAAAGATAAGCTGTCATAGAAGAAAATCGATGCAAAACTACGTAAGTTATAGGCGGTCAAATAAAAATACCCAGGTTGCGCAATTTCAACGTATACCTGGTATAAAGAAGAGTGAAATATCTAGCTATGCTCTGTTTCTATTTAGTTAAAAGTTCAATTTATAAATGAAATTATCATAAGTCAAATTTTAAAACCGTGATTTATTAAAAAAAAATAAAATGAGTAAAAGGACGTCAGAATTTGAGTGTAATAACGATCCAGATATATTCTGTTTCATGTGTGGCCAATATACTATCATAAGGCGACGACGAGTGTTCTCAGATCATATCAAAACTTTATACTCCAAGTATTTTGGCATTGAGCCTAAAAATGCTGAAAAACCATGGACACTGAACACTGTGTGTACATCGTGTCGAGTAGAATTGATTCAGTCGGAACCAGGACAACAAATAAAATTTGATACACCAATGATATGGAGAGAACCTACTTGCCATTCAATAGAGTGTTATATTTGTCAAACAAAAGTACTTGATGTTGCAAGGTCAAGAATAGTAACCTATGTCAGCGTACCTACAGTGACATTATCAGTACTACATTCAACGGCAGTTGCGGATCGAGTTCCATTGTCAACAGTAATATCTGAGTGCGGGGAATCATGTTGTACAGAATTTCGCATGGGAAACGAGAGATACGTTCTATGACAAGCACAACTTAATGATTGGATAAGAGATTTGGAACTATCCAAGGAAAAGGCCGAGATCCACACTTCTCGTATGCAACAATTTAAATTTGTGTCATCCGATGTTAAAGTGATATATTGTAGAACTCGTCACGAACAATTTTCCAAACACTATACCAAGAAAAACAGTATATGCTACTGCAACGACATTCCAGGTTTATTCAAAGAGTTTGGTTAAACATATGATTCAAAAAAGTGGCGATTGACAGCAGTAAACTGAGTTTGAAGACTATATTATTGCATATTGGTAACAAAAAGCCTTCTATCCCGATCGCACATGCAGTAAATACAAAGGAAACCTACGAGGAAATGCAAAAACTACTCAAATTTATCAAATATGAAGAGCATGTTTGGAAAATATGTTCTGATCTCAAAGTCGTTGCAATGCTATGCGGTCTACAAAGTGGCTACACCAAGCACTGTTGCTTCCTCTGCAAGTGGGATAGCCGAGCTCGTAAGGACCACTACGTCAGAAAGGAATGGCCGGAAAAAGTCGAGTTTACCGTTGGTGTGGA
Source organism: Eurosta solidaginis (assembly GCF_040869045.1). Lineage (NCBI taxonomy): Eukaryota > Metazoa > Arthropoda > Insecta > Diptera > Tephritidae > Eurosta > Eurosta solidaginis. Next base: position 262,017,732 of record NC_090322.1, on the reverse strand, counting down.
TAACATCAAATACACCCCTCTTGTCAAGAAAGAGAAAATAATACTTCACCCTTACACATCAAGCTCGGTCTCATTAAAAACTTTGTTAAGGCTTTGGACAAAGAAGGCGAAGCATTCGACTATTTGAAAACAATTTTTCCAGATATTTCTCAAGCCAAGATAAAGGAAGGTACTTTTGTGGGACCACAAATAAAAAAGTTGATCAACAATAATCAATTCAAAGGACTACTCTCATTAGTTGAGGCAGCAGCGTGGGAATCCTTTGAAAAGGTCGTTGCTTCTTTTCTCGGTAGACACAAAAGCCCTAACTACGAGCAGATAGTGAACGCCTTAATCAATAATTATGCGAAAATGGGTAAATATTAAGGGCTTATTAAAATTAATTTCCCAAAATTCTATAACTTGTTTACCTAACTAATATTTTCTTTCCAGGCGTAAATATGTCTTTAAAAATTCACTTTCTGCACTCACATTTGAGCTTTTTTCCGGCAAATCTTGGCGACGAAAGTAACGAACATGGCGAATGGTTTCATCAGCATATGAAATTAATTGAGAATCGATATCAAGGATTCTGGGACGTCGCAATGATGGGGATTACTGCTGGTTTCTCATAACAGAAACCGATCCTAAACTGAATAAGCGTCAAAATAGAACACATAATTATTTCGACTACATAGTAAAATCAAATTAAGAGAGAGATTGTTAGAATATAGTATAAACATAAGTAAATTTAAAAAAAAGTAAAAAATATGGGTAATTTCATTCATAAATTGAACTTTTAACTAAATAGAAACAGAGCATAGCTAGATATTTCACTCTTCTTTATACCATACATACGTTTTGAGGTATACGTTGAAATTGCGCAACCTGGGTATTTTTATTTGATCGCTTATAACTTACGTAGTTTTGCATCGATTTTCTTCGATGATAGCTTATCTTTTTTCTAATTCAACAGAGCTTTACGTAAAATATCTGGAAAAAAGTTGTGGTTTTGGAATGCTGCCCTCGCAAAAAGTAATTTTTTCATATTTTTTCATAAAAAAAAACAAAAATCTGAAATTATAAGCTAATATCTCGAAAACTGTCTGGTTGAGCAAATCATAACGTATAATGCATTTATAGCAAATTTTATCGTCTTTCCGATTCTGTAAACTTCGCTAAAAATCGCTTAACCCGTTCGTGAGATATACGTAATTAAAGGGGACCATCTTTTTGGTTTTTTCGAATAACGGTAAATTGCAAATATCTCAAAAACGGTACCATAGAATCAAAAATGAACTCGATTTTCGAAATCAGGGGGTGGTTTTACATACGACTTTCATAATGGCGTCTCTGGTTAATTTTGTTCGTCGACCAGTGTTACCCTTCCTAAACGACGGATCCAAATTCTTTGCGGCAGTGGGTATGCATTCATATGTCTTGCCACCTTTAATAGCTTTCTTATATGTAAGTTCTCGTATAGGTAGTTTGCAGGCGCTGACCGATGACCATCCTCTATCATCTTGGAAGAGACAGCTGCTGTCCTCGTAGCACCTCCAGCCGCGTGTTTGTTTGTAACACATAAATACGGTGTTGGTGTTCAGTAGAAGTTTGTGGGCCTTTTACTTAACCCTAGATTGACAGAGCTCTACCTCAGCCTTCAAAAACTCCACCCGAGGTACTGGTTTTTAGTTGAACGACAAGTCTTCAATTGATAACCACAAAAATATCCCTTCGGCCCTCGCCGAAGGATAAGACATGTATGCATTAGAGTGCTCGAAGTTGAACTTTCTTCATTATGCACGAGTATCGCCATGAATGCCATTCCTCATTAAGACTACTGGCAGGAACTATAATGGCGAGCTGATGAACAGACGTACAGAGCATGCTTAAGTTTTGAGAGAATCAGTTTTCCTCTTTGAAGAACTAAATAACCCAATTTCCGACAACGGATTATATTATGCTCCAGCCGACTCTGACATGAAAAAATAACAGCTCCAAGTAACTACGAACTACCTGTTGAGCTGCTCAAAAGGAGGGAAAAGAGTCGGTAAAGAGCATACAATAACTCTCATCCGGTCCGGAAAACAGCATCTTTTTCCCCGGAATAAGCCTGTTCAATATCGCATATAAATTTTATATAGCATGTTGTATGTCATTGCGACTACAAATCTAGAAAATATGCTAACGAATTATTTCAACTTGGCAAGGAGACGACCTCGAAAGTCCACTGAACGTGATGCTATGGATATCGGCAAAATAACTCTTCTGAATACATTTTAAAACTGTTGCATAAACCACCTTAGAATATTATACACTAGAATCTCGACGGTACATCGCCATGTGAGGAAAAAAAATTGATGGCTCATTGCGAGAAACCCCCCCCCCCCCGGATTCTTACCACAAAAAATATTCCTCCCCGCTAAACTGGTATCGTTCAGGGAACGAGTGCGAGAATGAGTCATATTCTCCAATGAGTTCAAAATAAATATAACCAATTAATATTCGCGATGAGTAGCAAGCTCTGAAATTACAGGAAGGATGGTTGAATTAGAGGTTTGGTAGCCGATTAGACCGACACAAATAAAAAATATGAAAGACTTCATCGTATTCGCCAAAAAACTTCTACTTCGGAAGGATCGGATAGAGAAGGAACGTGAAATGCAAAATGCCTTTTGGACAATAAGGAAGCGATCTGCGTTTAAAAAAACGCGCAGGATGCTGATTTCCCTTGGCATTTCAAATTGATATACTCTGTCGCAAAGAAGGAATGAACGGCGCTGTTCTTTCAGATGATCACAATTATTATGAAGACGTTAACAGATCTTTATCGAACTGCAATGCATTGCCTTTTAGTCTCAAATAAAGCAAGTATTTATCACAATCTCTTGCAAGTTTATAATAAAAATTTAAAGCACATCACAAATTAATTTATGCCTGATTTATGGTAGCATAACAATTTAAAAATTTTTAGAATCCCGAATTACTCATGTAATTTACACCATCCTATCATTTTTGTCAAACCGCGTTATAGCTTATTATATTTCGTAACAATTTCCAATATTTAGGTTGAACGCTGTTTTTTGTCGTTGCACTCTTCATGCTTCATTGCATGCAGTCATAAAGCGCAAATTCACACATACAATACACATACATTCATGAATACAATTTGTTTATACTCTCATAAATTTATTAGTGCGCACACAATTTATGTATGTGTTGGCAAGTCTGCACCCATTTTAGTGACTAATGCTCATTTTTGGGTCATTCATCGATGCTGACTAAAGCTATTTCATCATTCATGGCAGGCAGGCAGGTGATCAAAAACATAGGCAACCAAAAGTTCAAAAAAGAAAAACTGTGATAAAATTGAAAAACGAAAACTTTAGACCAAACCAACTCAATAAATTTCACTTTCATTCGCTATTTACACACACACACACACACACACACATGTTTATACAGAATTATAACAACGAAAAAAAAAATTTTAATAAAAGTAGATACCCACACTTAACCACTGACAGCCCACCTACTACCAACTATGTATATTGATCATTTGGCTCATGGCCCCAATGCGGCTTTTCATTTTCTATGCTGCGGCTTTTATGTTATTTTGCTGCTCGAACTCGATTTTGACCGCTTTAGTTGGTATTCATTTTGAAGCTAAAAACATAATGAAAGTTACACAAAACCAAATGATTTTATATTTGTTTTGTAGTTGTGCTTTTTGCGCGCGTTTGCTCACCAAATAATGATAACTAGTAGTAGCCTGGTTCATTGCTTTTGGTTCAAATTGATTAGAATTGCGCAGAAATGGTAATACATACAAACATGCACTTCCACATAGCAACAAACTGTTGGCAGCATTCATAAAATGATCCCACTGCGGTTGTTTTGCCGATTTCCATTACTTACTGCTCGCTTGTATGTGTGTGTTTGCATGTGTTCCCGCATTAGCATAATTTGCAATGAAAATTTAATTGGAAATTGAAAAGTAATGCAAAAATTGCTTTGAAAGAATATTTTGTACCCAAATCTATGGCTGGGTGTCCACGGCGTATGAGTGATTAAAATGCTTTATTTAACCATCCGTAAATTGCTTTTCTGGATACCCATCTAATTTCAATTGTGATAAGAAAAAGTTATAAATCTTCGGGAACAAGTAATAGCGACCAAAAGTCGATTGAACACATAATTCAGTTACTCCAACCGGCTATCTCAACTCAGATTTATTAGATTTATTTCTTCCTTCTTCGGGCTTCGATACTAATTCGTTCTGAGTCGGTGCATTATCCATATGAATAACTTGTCCCAGCTAGTATGGCCTTAGTTATTTTATTTGTTGTATTATGCTTATATCTGCGTAAAGCTTATGATAATTTATCTCATGGAGAGAAATAAAAATTTTCCGGAGAACTTTTCTATCGAATACTCGGATGGTTCGGTGCGGCCACTCACACTCTGCTATCAAAATCCTCTAACGGAAGTCCAAGAAAACTAGCAGTTTCATCAAAGTTGAACCATCGGGATGCTTCTGTTAGATACTTACGATCCACTTTACAATTCAAACAAGTAAGGACGGGACTGTCTTCGGCTGTGCATCATACCTTTTATGAATGGAGCTGAGCAATAATGCTTTCCATTCGTAATATCCAAATAATCGGCTGTATAACATATTGTTACGAATATTAGCAACACTAAGGGATACTATCATCTCTAAGCTATACACGTGCATCTGTAGTTATAATTATATAGCACTAACTAGTAAGTTCTGGAAATGGAAGCGCCTAGAAATATGTGAACGAGGAAACCGCACAGTATAAAATCAGCAACAGTAGAGGCGCGACAATCAGTTTTGATTTAAGACTCATCTGGCGAGCAATAGTAGTATTATTGTGAAAAACTTTAATAAAGACCATTTTGCACTATCGAATAGTGGTGTTACTTATTCAACAGTTTAGTGATTCGAACGTTATCAGAAGGGCGCAAATAAGGGGAATTGCGGTAAATTCGTTACAATTGGTGTCAGAAGAGGAATTGTTGAATAAATTCCGAAGACTTCGAATACAACTTGGACATGGCAAAGTTGAGTGAATTGAAGATCCAGCAACTGAAGGAGGTGTTGGAGAGCCATGGATTGAATACAACCGACATTAAACTCAAACTTCAAGTACGATTACGAGATGCAATGGAATTAGGAGGAATTGACGTGGAAGTGTATGACTTTCATCTTCATGGCGATGAGACAACAAAATTGGAGGAGAAAAACGAAACGTCGCAGGCAGTTACCAGCACAGACTTGAACGTGATATTGGCTGCTATATATGCACAAACATCGACAGTGGCACCCAACTGGAATCGCAGGAGAACCGCATAACGTCAAAAATTTATGCACAAGAAACGCGTATTTCACACGAGGTGGATGCTTTGAGAGGACGTATCGAGCAGTTGCAACTGAATCGCCCAGCAGTTTCAACGAGTAATCCAAAGATAAAAACACCATCCTTTAACGGTTCTGTTCCTTTCCAGGTCTTTAAGCTACTGTTTGAGAAGACCGCAGCAGTGAACAACTGGAATGCTGAAGATAAAGTTGCAGCTCTATTCGTAGCATTGAGGGGGCCAGCAGCCGAAATCCTACAGACGATTTCCGAAGGAGAGCGGAACAACTATGAAGCATTGACGGCCGCTGTCGAGAGACGTTATGGAAGCGAGCATAGAAAACAGATATACCAAATTGAGTTGCACAACCGTCACCGAAGAGCGAATGAGACTTTGCAGGAGTTTGCCTCGGATGTTGAAAGATTGGCTCATCTCGCAAATGCGGGCGCACCCGTGGAATACACCGAGAGGGTAAAAATCCAGAGTTTTATAAATGGCATACGGGACGTGGAAACGTAGCGAGCTACATACGCAAACCCAAAACCTACATTCACAGAAACGGTATCACATGCTCTGATTCAGGAAACAGCATCGCTTCTGTGTAAGCCAGCGTTCAAAGCACGCCGTGTGGAGGTGGAAAGGCCAGACTGGGTGAACAAAATATTGGAGGCGCTGAAAGGATCGCAAAAGCGGAATGAAAGAGTTATCAAATGCTTCAAATGCGGGAAGCCCGGTCACATTGCACGTCATTGCGATGTTGATCCTAGTGGTTTCAACAGCACGGGTGGTCTTAATAACAAAGCTGGAGTGGATGAGCAAGAGCGAGTAAGATGTAGAGATCGAGAGCTAGCTCCAGCTATTGAATGTCCTGTGATATCTGTGTCGCAAGTTGGTAGAAAATCGAGCAGTCTTACCGTCAGAGGGAATGTGGATGGCAGAGAACGTGTACTTACTGTAGATACGGGCGCATCTCATTCCTTAATCTGATCTGACTTGGTCAACAGGAGAGTAAAACCGCTACCTGGAGCAAGGTTGCGTACGGTCACAGGCGAGTATAACCAAGTCCAGGAAGAACTGATATGTGAAGTCTTAATTGGGAAGGTCATGGCTCTACACAAATTCATTGTGGCGGAGATTGATGATGAAGTCATATTGGGAGTGGACTTCTTAGTTGACCATGACATCAAGATCGATATGCAGAGAAGGGTTATGCGTTATGAGAACCAAGATGTACCACTTAACTTTAGTTTGGAGAAAGGGTTCAGCTTTAATCGAGTACTGGTGGAGAAGGCTCGACAAAGACCACGAAAGTCAAAAGTAAAGGTTGATGGAACGAATGGACCAAACAAAGCAAAATCAAAGATACCTGCGAGAGAAACATTGGCATTGACAAACCCTAATGGACGCACTAAAATGACTGAAAGAATTTTCCAGAAAGGATGCAAGGGTGGTTTCGAGCCAGCGCGCACTACTGTTGTGAAACTTCAAGACGATACTGATGATGCAAAGTCAATCCGTCAAGATCAAGCTCTGCGAAGTAGTTCTTCATTGGTCAAACAACAGAGTGCGAGGGAACGATCCAGGATAATGAGTAGTAAGATGAAACGCAGGTATGATGAGAACAATAATTCGGAAGTTTTCTTGGAGGGAGATTTGGTACTGCTATACAACCCTCACCGGCGGAAAGGTGTTCCATCCAAATTTCGGTGCAATTGGGAGGACCCGTACAAAGTTGTGAAGAAGATCAGTGACACCATCTACCGCATACAAACTATTGGGAAACCACGAAGCAGAAGAGTGGTACATTTGGAGATGCTAGTGGCGTTCAAATCGAGAGATTTGTCTGATCGGGCCGATCAGACTTAGGTGGAGCGCAGTGTTACGAATATTAGCAACACTAAGGGATAATATCATCTCTAAGGCGATGCTAAGCAGTGACTTGTATGCACATCAATAGATCAATCATTATGTCTACACATATGTACATACACGCAGCGGAGAAGAGACGCACAAACACATGCAAATATCTTATCTGAGATGCTCCCAAAAGTATGCAATTATAATTGTGAATTGTGAGAAGCTATACACGTGCATCTGTAGTTATAATTATATAGCACTAACTAGTAAGTTCTGGAAATGGAAGCGCCTAGAAATATGTGAACTAGGAAAGCACACAGTATAAAAGCAGCAACAGTAGAGGCGCGACAATCAGTTTTGATTTAAGATGCATCTGTCGAGCAATAGTAGTATTATTGTGATGAACTTTAATAAAGGCCATTTTGAATTATCGAATAGTGGTGTTATTTATTCAACAGCTTTGTGATTCGAACGTTAGTAGAAGATTTGGAAGAAGCGGAATTGCACTAAATTCGTTACAATATATATAATTTGAAGCTTCTAGGAGCGAAAAGCTTCCTATCTGCTTGTTTGGGGTATATACTATTTATACGACGGATCTCCGAATTTCTTCAGACAGAAAAGTATGCTCTATACCTAAGGATTTGGTGAAATTAGAAGCTTCTACGTGATAAATTGAGCAATATCTTACAAAAAACCTCTTTCCTGAAATATGTTTGGGGGGTAAATGTAATAGTAGTTCGAACAGATCGGCTTCGACAAATGTCTAATCGAACACCAAAATATACCAGCTGACAAAATTTCATCAAGATATTTCAAAAATTTCGGGACTACTTTGCGTTCAAACAGACAGACAGATGGACGGACACACGGACATAGCTAAATCACCTCAGATCCTCGTCCTGTTCAATTCGGTATACTTATTGGTAGGTCTGTCTCTTCTCCTTTGAAGACTTACAATTTTTTAGATTAGTGACCATTACTATTTCATATACCATTTCATTTCCATGAAAGGTATAAAAATGTCTGCCGTATGCAGGGCAAACATTATGTACGGGGTTGGTTCTGGATAAGTAACATTTTAACCTGTTGTAGCTTCCAGATCTTAGTTGGTTCAGAGGGACTCGTGTCTCTATTTTGATAGTCTGATTGGATAATTGGCAATGGTTCAATAATGTATACTAACAACGCGGACCACCAGACTCAGTATGAATTTGACTTAGGGCCTTTGTATGCTTAACTGGATCGAACGGTTTTGTTGAAAGGTGCTGGATCTCATCATACTTACGGAGTTATTTCCTCATCACTCTGGTACCAAAGGTTTGTGTGTCTTCCTTCCACGCAACTGGAGTAGCCACAGCCAACCTTATCAAAGGAATCGCAATACCCATGCCTATTTATGAACATCCTGCGGTACGATATCGAATGACTGACCACGAATGGTCCTCTCGATGCTCGGGTAGTGCCGATACAAAACATATGCCGGCTTTGCTGACGAGTGACGAACCCTTTCCGGGATACTCGTGAGACAATCGCGGAGCGCGAAATCTTTAACCGGGAGCATCGATCTAAATTCGAGGGGTTGTTAAGCACAATGCAAAGCTTTACAGTTTCCACAACCCAATTGTCAACCTCATCTACCCGAGGCAATCCTGTTACAAATATGAATGTACCATACACGTACTTAGCGGACGAGGCTCTGGTGACACCAAGCAGCTCACGGAACTTGGAGGTATGTGGGCTTGCGACGTAGATGGTTAAACGCGGTCATATTAAATCAGCATTGGCAAGACTCCCTCAAACCGTCTGATGGGAAGCTAAAAATCTAATCTGAAGCGCGGTGCCAACTCTATCGAAGACGGTTGTCAAAAAAGGACCCGATCTAAAAGATATAGTATCTTTAAGGGACAACCGAAGAAGCTCAAACGTGTAGATGCGGTGCTGCCAATAAGAAATACCCTCCCTTGCAGGGTAGCAAGATTCTTTTGCCCGGAAGTGGATGACAGGAGATCTTCCGAAATAACTGAGTTCACTAAAGCTCATCTATCAATAGCCATTGGGGGTTTGATAGGACACTGTCCAATGGGAATCCATGCGGTACGTCTCATTATACTGAAAACCCCATCCTGTTGCAGAGGTGGAATCATCGATTCACTTTATGCTTGATTACCCAGCTTTTACCAGAACTAGGCGAAAGTATATCGGTCGCGACTCACTTTGGTCTCCGGAGGATTTATCCAGGGTTGAGATCGGTCTCATTCGAAGGCACATAGTTGCCACGCAACGATTGTCTAAGTAGCTAAGTATAGCTACGTTACCGTTATTTTATGTGGTATCACAAGGTGCTACCACCTAACCTAGCCTAATGTAATACCTTAACAATAAGGTATCATTCATTAAAATCAAGTAAATTACACCGAAAAACAAATTTCGCTGTTTTTCGCAGGGTGTTGAAAAAAATGTGTGCCAACTTTTGAAATCTCCACGAAGAAAGTATCCATACACGGGGGCACATGGTGATACGCTCTAGTAAGCATTTACTCAGACAGTGAAATGGCACTCATGTCGCTTAATTTACCATGCGCAAAGTCCAAGGGCGTCAGTAACGTCAGGATTGTCACAGGAACATCCAGGTAATTATGGTCCACATCATGGACTTATAGATTCTTTTGCTGAGAAGACCCGCAGTGAAATTTGATGGCAATAATTTTATGAAATATTTTAACCCTCTAGTGATCTCCAAACGGGCTTATGCTTCGTAAAATCCAAAATTAGTCTTTTGTGAGGAGGATAACAAGGTAAAATGTTCCAAAAAACTACTCCTCGCAAAATTTTACCAAAGGAAGTTAAACAATTTTGAGGTTTTGCCATTTAGGTACATGTCTTTCATCAGGAGTTGGAAACATTCCGCTGCAGACAAAGACCCTTAAATTGTCACAACAGTATTTTTATTACTAATAAAATATGCGATTTTTAATCGAACCGAGAAAAGTCAGAGGCGCTGGATTTACCCACTAAACGCCTATTTACGCCCTTTTTTGTTTCCTCTGGCACATGTGGGGAGTGGGAATATGCGTACTCATTGGGACACATGCAGCAAAATGTCACATCACCACCCATAAATGAAATTCAAAACAAGTAGGAAGGCTAAGTTCGGGTGTAACCGAACAGTACATACTCAGCTGAGAGCCTTGGAGAAAATATAAGGGAAAATCACCATGTAGGAAAATGAACCTAGGGTAACCCTGGAATGTGTTTGTACGATATGGGAATCAAATGAAAGGCGTTAATGAGTATTTTAAAAGGTAGTGGGCCTTAGTTCTATAGGTGGACGCCTTTTCGACATATCGCCATAAAGGTGGACCAGGGGTGACCAGGGATATGGGAATCAAATGAAAGGAGTTAATGGGTATTTTAAAAGGGAGTGGGCCTTAGTTCTATAGGTGGACGCCTTTTCGAGATATCGCCATAAAGGTGGACCAGGGGTGACTCTAGAATTTGTTTGTAAGATATGGGTATCAAATGAAAGGTATTAATGAGTATTTTAAAAGGGAGTGGACCATAGTTCTATAGGTGGACGCCATTTCGGGATGCCGCCATGAGGGTGGACCAGGGTTGACTCTAGAATGTGTTTGTACGATATGGGAATCAAATGAAAGCGTTAATGAGTATTTTAAAAGGTAGTGGGCCTTAGTTCTATAGGTGGACGCCTTTTCGACATATCGCCATAAAGGTGGACCAGGGGTGACCAGGGATATGGGAATCAAATGAAAGGAGTTAATGGGTATTTTAAAAGGGAGTGGGCCTTAGTTCTATAGGTGGACGCCTTTCGAGATATCGCCATAAAGGTGGACCAGGGGTGACTCTAGAATTTGTTTGTACGATATGGGAATCAAATGAAACGTATTAATGAGTATTTTAAAAGGGAGTGGGCCATAGTTCTATAGGTGGACGCCATTTCGGGATGCCGCCATGAGGGTGGACCAGGGTTGACTCTAGAATGTGTTTGTACGATATGGGAATCAAATGAAAGGCGTTAATGAGTATTTTAAAAAGTAGTGGGCCTTAGTTCTATAGGTGGACGCCTTTCGAGATATCGCCATAAAGGTGGACCAGGGGTGAACAGGGGTGACCAGGGATATGGGTATCAAATGAAAGGAGTTAATGAGTATTTTAAAAGGGAGTGGGCCTTAGTTTTATAGGTGGACGAATTTCGAGATATCGCCATAAAGGTGGACCAGGGGTGACTCTAGAATTTGTTTTTAAGATATGGGTATCAAATGAAAGGTATTATTGAGTATTTTAAAAGGGAGTGGGCCTTAGTTCTATAGGTGGACGCCTTTCGAGATATCGCCATAAAAGTAGACCAGGGGTGACTCTAGAACTTGTTTGTACGATATGGGAATCAAATGAATGGTATTAATGAGTATTTTAAAAGGGAGTGGGCCGTAGTTGTATAGGTGGACGCCATTTCGAGATGTCGCCATGAGGGTGGACCAGGGGTGACTCTAGAATGTGTTTGTACGATATGGGGATCAAATGAAAGGCGTTAGTGAGCATTTTAAAAGGTAGTGGGCCTTAGTTCTATAGGTGGGCGCTTTTTCGAGATATCGCCATAAAGGTGGACCAGGGGTGACCAGGGATATGGGTATCAAATGAAAGGAGTAAATGAGTAATGAGTATTTTAAAAGGCCTTAGTTCTATAGGTGGACGCCTTTCGAGTTATCGCCATAAAGGTGGTCCAGAGTTGACACTAGAATTTGTTTGTAAGATATGGGTATTAAATGAAAGGTATTAATGAGTATTTTAAAAGGGAGTGGGCCTTAGTTCTATAGGTGGACGCCTTTCGAGATATCGCCATAAAGGTGGTCCAGGCGTGACTCTAGAATTTGTTTGTAAGATATGGGTATCAAATGAAAGGTATTAATGAGTATTTTAAAAGGGAGTGGGCCTTAGTTCTATAGGTGGACGCCTTTCGAGATATCGCCATAAAGGTGGTCCAGGCGTGACCCTAGAATTTGTTTGTAAGATATGGGTATCAAATGAAAGGCATTAATGAGTATTTTAAAAGGGAGTGGGCCTTTGTTCTATAGGTGGACGCCTTTCGAGATATCGCCATAAAGGTGGACCAGGGGTGACTCTAGAATTTGTTTGTAAGATATGGGTATCAAATGAAAGGTATTAATGAGTATTTTAAAAGGGAGTGGGCCATAGTTCTATAGGTGGACGCCATTTCGGGATGTCGCCATGAGGGTGGACCAGGGGTGACTCTAGAATGTGTTTGTACGATACGGGAATCAGATGAAAGGCGTTAATGAGTATTTTAAAAGGTAGTGGGCCTTAGTTCTATAGGTGGACGCCTTTCGAGATATCGCCATAAAGGTGGACCAGGGGTTACTCTAGAACTTGTTTGTACGATATGGGTATCAAATTAAAGGTACTAATGGGGGTTTTAAAAGGGAGTGGCCCTTAGTTGTATGTGTGAAAGAGTTTTCGAGATATCGACCAAAATGTGGACCAGGGTAACCCAGAACATCATCTGTCGGGTACCGCTAATTTAGTTTTATATATAATACCGTGATACTATTCCTGCCAAGATTCCAAGGGCTTTTCATTTCGCCCTGCAGAACTTTTTCATTTTCTTCTACTTAATATGGTAGGTGTGACACCCATTTTACAAAGTTTTTTTCTTACGTTATATTTAGCGTCAATAAACCAATCCAATTACAATGTTTCATCCTTTTTTTCATATTTGGTATAGAATTATGGCATTTTTTTAATTTTTCGTAATTTTCGATATCGAAAAAGCGGGCGTGGTCATAGTCGGAATTCGGCCATTTTTTATACCAATACAAAGTGAGTTCAAAAAAAATACTGATGGCCCACTGTGCAAGCAATGAACACTCACTAAACTTTGATGAAGTTTCTGTGTTCCAACAAGAAAAACATACAAGAAGAGATTCACATTAGAAATGCTGCACATAATCAACACACCGACAGACAAGAGAATAAATTACAAATCTGATGTAGAGAACGTAGCACAGACGTACCGATTTTTGTTATCAAAAAAGAGTTAGTATTATACTCCACGTTAAGCAGTACAAACGTGTAAATAAATGTATGTACATATATGAATAAATTTGTAGTAGGGATAATTATTTATTATATTAATGTTGTTCTTACCTCACTCAAACACGACTTAAACATTAATGCTTTATGTTGTTATTAGTTTGTCCTGAAGACGATTACCGACGGTAATTCGAAATATATTGGCAGAACGAAAAACTTGTGTTTTATTAGTTTTTGCAAGAAAAACATAGACCTCGAGCCAGCAAACTGGAAAGCAAAGTGAGTTCAGATAAGTACGTGAATTATGTTTAGTAAAGATATATCGATTTTTGCTCAAGTTATCGTATTAACGGCCGAGCGGAAGGACAGACGGTCGACTGTGTATAAAAACCGGGCGTGGCTTCAACCGATTCCGCCCTTTTTCACAGATATAAGTTATCGTCCTAGAATCTATGCCCCTACCAAATTGCACAAGGATTGGTAAATTTTTGTTCGACTTATGGCATTAAAAGTATTCTAGACAAATTAAATGAAAAAGGGCGGAGCCACGACCATTTTGAAATTTTCTTTTATTTTTGTATTTTTTTGCACCGTATCATTACTGGAGTTTAATGTTGACATAATTTACTTATATACGGTAAAGATATTACTTTAAAAAAAAAAATTTTTTAAAAGTGGGCGTGGTCGTTCTCTGATTTTGGTAATTTTTATTAAGCATACATGTAGTAATAGGAGTAACGTTCCTGCTAAATTTCATCATGATATCTTCAACGACTGCCAAATTACAGCTTGCAAAAATTTTAAATTACCTTCATTTAAAAGTGGGCGGTGCCACGCCCATTATCCAAAACTTTACTAATTTTCTATTCTGCGTCATAAGTTCAACTCACCTACCAAGTTTCATCGCTTTTTCCGTCTTTGGTAATGAATTATCGCACTTTTTCGGTTTTTCGAATTTTCGATATCGAAAAAGTGGGCGTGGTTATAGTCCGATATCGTTCATTTTCAATAGCGATCTGAGATGAGTGTTCAGGAACCTACATACCAAATTTCATAAAAATACCTCAAAATTTACTCAAGTTATCGTGTTAACGGACAGACGGACGGACGGACATGGCTCAATCAAATTTTTTTTCGATCCTGATGATTTTGATATATGGAAGTCTATATCTATCTCGATTCCTTTATACCTGTACAACCAACCGTTATCCAATCAAAGTTAATATACTCTGTGATCTCTGGTCAACTGAGTATAAAAACAGAACATAAGTACGAATTGTACGTGTCTACGCGTTTGCTCGTACTTGTTGCAACACAAATACAGTGAAATTACAATCACCTCGTTAGTAGCATTGCAAAACACAAATACGCACGCGCACTTGTTTTGCTCTAACAATAACAGGTAAACATACCAAAATGTGAGTTTTGCATACGTTTAGGATTGTATGGATCTTTGTTTGCTTCTAGGTATACAATACATTTATGTACATGCAGCGCTACACTTACCGGTCAACTGCACTTATCTAAGCCGATAAAAGTGCATAGGAGTAGGTACATGTGCGTATGTATGTACATTAGGGTGGATCGATTTGTATGGACGAAAGTTAACCGATATCGCGCCATCGATTTGTCGATAGGATATGGGCTCAGGAAAAAAAAGTTCCACTAGGCATACCCAAAAAATAATTTTCGAGCCTGCGAAATTTAATTGTTTTTACTTTTTTTCGACTTTGATTTTTAAGGTTTTTTCATGACCTACTAAAAAAATTTTCATATGTAGGGTATACACGACACAAAAATGTCCACTAAAACGTTGTCGATAACAGATTTTTGCAAAAAAAAACCTTAAAAAATTTTACAATGAAATGAAAATTTTTTTAGTAGGTCATGAAAAAAAGCTTAAAAATCAAAGTCGAAAAAAGTCAAAAAAATTAATTTCGCAGGCTCGAAAATTATTTTTTGGGTATGCGTATTGGAACTTTTTTTTGCCTGAACTCAAATCCTATCGAAAAATCGATGGCGCGATATCGGTTAATAAATCGACCCAGTCTAACGTGCATACATACATACATATGTACGTACGCTCATGCATACAATGCCCATAAACAAAGGTAAAGACGCAAATTCAAATCAAACTTGGCGTTAAGACATGACCCAATTTTTCATATACTCCCATTGTTGTGCCTGTATATTGTATGTATATACGCAGATGCTGCGCACTCCCAGTAGGAATCACAGAAGTAGTAAAATTTTGAATGCACAACTTATGTACATCTTCAGTTCGTCTCCAAGTCTGCATATTTCAACAAATAAATTATATCTTAATTTATGGTTAATATACATATCGTGGGGAATATTAGCAGTTCTATACATCACTAAGCTGCTACTAAATAAATCCACAACAACAATAAAATAAGCAGTCACACTTATGTACATGTACACATTAAAGCAAGCAGCCACACTTATGTACATGTACACATTAAAGCAAGCAGCCACACTTATGAACACCCTGCAAAACATCCTAAGGAGAGCGGTCTGCGATTGATCTCTTTTGTCCACATTGGAGTATAATTGATCCCCTCTAGTTCCTTTTGGGTATATTTGGCATCAGTCAGTTTGAAATTTATGTAGCCGTTTGAAAAATAACAATAAGCAAACAGCAACGAAATGAATAAAATAAAAAGATTAAATGTGAATGAATAGCATTATTTAATATATATGCGGAGAGCTATACCGAACCTAAAATATTAAGACCATATGTTCCATTATTCTACAAAGAAAACCAATACAAAAAAATTAATAATATTGTATAAGAGTTTAAAAAATTATAAAATCCGTAAGAATTTCAGTACATACAGTACCCATAGGCGAACAAGAGAGACTTGTCTGACAGTACCCCTAGAGATACGAAGAGAATATGTCCGACACTACCCGTATGGATACAAAAAGGGCCTGTCGGACACTTCACATAGGGGTACAAAGAGGTAGTTTCGAACAGTACTGAAAGGATCTGTCCGACAGTACCCGTATGGGTACAAAGAGGCCATGCCCGACAGTACCCAAAGGGCTTCAAAGAGGAAGTATCGAACATTTCAAAAAGGATCTGTCCGACAGTACCCGTAGGGGTATAAAGAGGACAAGTCCGACACCACCCATTCAGGCATAAACAGGTACAATTGGTCTCTCCATAGTATATGCTTAAACAAAAGGGACCACTCCAACCCATATAAAGAGAGCATATTTTGCAGCACATGCACACATCAAAGCAAGCAGCCATACATACACATATCCAGCAGCTTAAAGCAGAGAGATTATTTCACATACACCTATGGAGTCAGCAGATAAGAGCGATGAAGAAAGAGAAACAATCACACTTCACGTTATCATCAACTAATAGCAGAAGTTGTTACTCACGCATACACACGCCTTTAGCTAATAACCAAATATGAGATACAACTGTTCCAGAAAGCATGTTCGTGAAAAGTCTTGACCTTAGGAGAAATAGGTGAGGGGAGCTAACTAAGAGTATAAAAGCGGCGTGGTGCAAGCGATAATCAATCAGTTTGATAATTGTGAAGTACTACTCCCAAAGTATTCTATATAAAGAACGTTTTGTTATACTGAATATTTGAGTTTTTTTATTCGACAGTTCAGAGATTCGAACGTTAACAGAAGCTTCAAAATAATCAGAATTTCTAAAGATTCGTTACAATAGATATGTATCTTTCGGAATTCATTTTTCTCAGTTTAATTATATGATATACCAACAATTCCTATGACAATTTTCTTCCGACGAGTGCCGTTAATTGCGCATTGCGCATTGGATATTCTTTGTCATTGGGCGCTTTCAGCAAAAACAACTCTTGATCAGTCGTTGTGTGATAACATTCTGAACACAACTTTGAGTATCTTTGATCCACTCAACGGTTGGGATTTTACGTCAAATTACTGAGCATAGACTAATTGATTTTAGTAAAGTTTGAAAAATGGACGATTTTTTTTAATGGATCGATCGGATCTAAGCAAACGGTAAAAATGCATAACAGTTTTTTTTTTATATCTTTGCCTTCATTATCATTTATTTTATTTATTCTTTGTATATTAAATTTATTAAATTTTATAGTTTTTGATTGCATTATTATAAATGTTTGGAAAAAAAGCAGCGATTTTCTTTGCCATTCATGGTAGGCTATTAAACTGGCATCGCATTTATTGTGTTGTATAATATATATAGTAGTTGAATCTGGATTTTTATTTGAAGTGCAAAAAATATTTATTTCATACTTTTTTACACTTCGTAGACCAGCATTTATATAAATTTATTTTTTATAATACGTAAGCCAAACAAATTGCTTTACAAGCCGCTTTTTAGTTTTATTAGTTATTCATAATAATTTCTTTTATACATTAACAATACTCAAGTAAGAAATTTATATATATATATCATTTATATATTTTTTCTTTTTTTATTATTATAATTAAGTATACTGGTTTATTGATAGGAGTTGAGTGTTTTATTACTGAAATATTTATTAGCTAAGCTGGAGCATCTCATATTTTTTCCATCTATCTATATTTATTTAATTTTTTTTTTTTTCTTAAACTAAACAAAATAAATTAAATATAGAAAATTCATAGAAAATATTATTTGTTTTTACGCAACTCAATATAAAATTATTAAGAGTATACGCCAAGCAAAAGTTGAAGTTTCAATCTATGCAGGATTACGGGTTTCGAGTTCGAATGAATTAAATAATAAATAAATTAAAAAATTGACAATAAAATCCTTCAAACCTAACGCTTCAAGCTACTTACTTCACACTGCGAATACCCTTATATTTTCTTTTACTTGTCTTCGCGGCATAATTTTGCAATTAAATACTATATAAAAAACGTATAAAACTATGTACTAAGTTTTTTTTTTGTTTTTGCTACTATTAATTTAATGGACTGCATTTGTTGCTAAAAATAAGCTCGATACAATATATTTTACATTATTATGCTTTCAAATATATAACACTGAACGGTAGGCTGTGCAGAGAAACAAAATATCTCAGTTTATCCTATTTCCCGTCATCCAAAGAAGCCAAAACTTACGAATAAACATTTTTCCTGTTTGGCGCGTTTTGTGTTCGTTAGAAAAAACTTTTGGCTTGGTTTACAAAAAAGTTCTAGGACAACTTTGGACTCAAAGCTCAAACCATAGACGTCCCAATCAGATTGGACGAGATTAAATGAGGGCGGCAATTGTACATGAACGACCATGCAGGAAGGGCATAGACACTGCCTTCTGGCATTACGTGGTTTTTAAATTAGCCCCACCCTTTAGAGTGTGGATCGCAGTAGATAGTAGACCGCTGATCGATAATCGATTATTTTCATAATGTACAAAAAGTATGTTATTTACATCGTAAAGTGAAAAAAGTGAAAAAAGTTTCCTGTTTCGATTAAGTTAACTCTTTATAATGATTCATGGATTTAGCTATTAATTTATTGAAAAAGATTGGATCGACAAATAGTCAATTCTTTCCGATCGACACTCGCAATATGGGGTAAGCTTTGTCAATGATAGCAGCCGTGGGAAGTACGGGTTGCAGGAAACGATCGAGCACCAGCTATTAGGCTATAAGAACTAAGTAGCAGCAGCAAGAAGGTTAGATTCTAGAAAGCTTCTAATATTTGCCAAGAAGGCGGAAGTATTTTATTACACAAGTCCTGGGCCCGTATCATGTTATACGACCCATGAACGAAATTTCTTTAAATCACAATAGCTATGAAATGGCGAATCCTTTGATTGTCATATATTTACTATTGACCATACGTACTCATAACATCCACTTTGAATTACAATTTTTATAAAAAGTTTGACAGTTTCATATTTATCGTTTGATTGTGAAATTAGTTTTACATCTGTTATCGTATAACACGATGCGGCCGTTTTTCGATTTGGTCGTTTTTCAGTTTCGTCATTATGCAAACTTCTACTTAATTATCGACCGGCTTAATCAACCTAACTTTAACTGGGGTTTTATTGCTGATGTTTGAGAACTGGTTACTTTCCTCGAACCTGTTGCGTTTTGGAAACTCATTGAGTTTGGTTATTTTTGGGATTTCTTTTCAACCCCGAATTCTTTTCACGACCGGTTTCTTTTCCAAATGTATTATCTTTATTAGAACCTTCACATTCTTGTAACCTTTTCCTAATACCGGTTTTTTTTTTGGACGCAGTTATTTTGATATGATTTTTGAGAACCGGCTACTTTCCGCGATCCTGTTGCGTGTTTGAAGCTCATTGGGTTCAGTTACTTTATGGCACTATTTTTCCGTCCCGATTTTTTCACGATCAAAACTTTTTTTTTTAAACCCGATTTTCTTTTAAACCCTTTACATTCTTGGTACCTTTGTAGGGGCCAGCTATTTCTTGGAACCGGTTACTTTCTTAGGACTGGTTATTTTCTTAGAACCAATTACTTTCCTTGGACCTCTTATGTTTGAAAACCCACATGATTTTTTAGAGCTGGTTACTTTCCTCGAACCTCTAGTGTTCGGAAGCCCAAACATTTTTGGGAATCGGTTACTTTCCTCGAACCTGTAGCGTCGCGGAAACTCATTGGGCTCACTTACTTTTTGAGATCCTTTTTCAAAACCGATTTCTTTACAAAACAGATTTCTCTCCAAAGGCTTTTTTTCAAAACCGATTTATTCTTAACCCCCACTTCTTTTCAAAGCCGGTTTCTTTTCGGAGCTGATTTTTTTTCGAAACCCATGCTTCATTGAAACAAATTTATTACTTCGAAGTATTTCTTTTTTGGAATCAGCTACTGTTGAAACAAGTTTTTTTTGTAACACTTTTTTAAGTTATGCAACCTGTTTCTTGGATCCGTTTCTACAATCAATTACTTTTAGGTACCCGATGTACTAACGAAATAATGGCAAAGGCTATTTCAATCCACTTTCAAAATAGTACCGAAAAAAATTTATTGCGTTTAAGGTTTCTGCGAAACTAACCCGAAACGGTCTCGAAATCATCCACTGAAATGTTCCCGAAATTATTGACTCTACAAAACTCAAGACCAATTCCGAAAATGACGGTGGTCGTCGTAATTAACAGATAAGGTCTTTCTGAGCACGGCCATACCTTGGAATTGATTTGAAAAACAAACAAAGTGCATTTCTGCCGGAAAGTGGTTCACAACAAAGGTTCTTCCGCTTTGCTGATGTAGTGTTGTTCTGAAGAAATTGAGGAAAATAATCGATACCAGAAAGGTGTTAAAGAAAAGTACTAAATTCTTACTTACATCGTAGTCCTTAAAAAGCTCTGTACAGTATATACAAATTTACACAAATCATACCATCTTTACAATCGAAACCGAAATGAAAATCAGAACTCGAAGCAATAGGCAGTTTGCGACCTTTTGTAACATTGATGGCATAGCCTGAGGTAAGCATTATACAGGTATAAGCGCGGCATGGCTCGAGAACTGGCTTTGAGAATATTAGTGTTTCACAATATTAGTTCATTTGTGCTCAAATGTATGAAAGTGTTCACGTTATAATAAATCAGTACGCACAAACGAGCTACGTGCATGCACGCTTTGGGGTTCACATAGTTCAAATCCGATTTTTATTTTGTGGTATGCAGATATGACGCACACATTCAAGAAATCAGTGCCTGCATTACATGAGCATACTGGTTTGTTCGTGCGAAAAATTTGTTTAGATTCTTGCTTTTGTTAAAAAATTTATAGTAAACTCTGTGAGAAAGTTTAGCTGTGTAGGACTTAATTTTTAAGTAGAAAATTTAATTCAACTTTATACTTCTTTAAGAGGCCCTATTATAATTTGACTAGTAGTCTCTGTCTGCGCTTAAGTTTGTCGCTCCTTTCAAAGTTCAAAAAAAATAAAGAAATAAAGGGGAAATGGTGTACGTTATACAATTCACACCAAGTTTTTCCGATCAAAACAATGAAATGAATCCTACAATGAAAATGAATCCTAGAACCTTCGACACCTTACACTAATAGAGCTGGTTTTTTGAGCGGCGACATGGAATTTTACTTCTCAATTACCTACGCTGAAGTAGCACTTAATAATTTATTCTATGTTGTATGATCGGCGTTAAGGCTAGTTCCTGTATACAAAGTCCCACAGTTTCAAAATTACGTATGACAGCAATGACATGAATGAATGTGGTGACTATCCTTGATATTGTATTGTTGGTGTAGTAGCGATAAACACACTCGCCGAAAATTTTGGGCAGTGTAACCGATGTCGATGGTTCTTTTCGCGATATGGATAAGGTACACGCCTGAGCTAGCTCCTTATGGCCCGACTCTCTCGGTAACGATTTGGTATAACCACTTTAGACCTACTCGGTCATGCAATGAAAGTTGTAACAGGATTCGCCTTGTTTAAGTGAGGTTGAAACGTGTGGATAAGCTGTTGGCATTATGTCTTAAAACTCACGTATTTAAGCTATACTTTAAAAATTATATCATTTGAAATGGTGTAAAATTATTTTCGAATAAAGTTAGAAAATATTTAAGGACTATAAAGTTTCTGAACTGAAAAACTTGATAAATTAAAACAAAAAACTGTATTTGGATACATTCAAATAATACAAAATTTATTAATGCACATAAATGAGTCTGAGTACATAGCACATAATTATAAATTTATATCTAAATAAATGTATATTTGGTATTAAATTATAAATGTAGTTAATAGCAATATATATTAATTAAAATTTGATATACAATTATTATTTAAAATATATAAAAATTAGAAAACAATACGTAGGTATATATGTACACCTGCAAAAAGAAAAAATAACAGAAAGAATGATTTCTAAATTTCACACTTAATTTTTTTCTTTTTTTGTATGTCATGTAATTATAAAAACTAAGAAGTTTTAACAGATCTTTATGAAATTTCTAAATTTTTAATTATAATCCTAGGAAATTTTTTGTTTTAAAAAATCCTAATGAAAATTGTTTGTTTTTAAAAATCTAATATTTTTTTCAATTCATTTTAATCTGACAAAGTTCAAGTTTGATTTTTCAAAATTTTCGATTTTACAAATGAAAACAAAGTTTGGGACTGCAAATTTTCCAGGCTAAAATAAATTGAAATCATTTTCGTGATGATTTTTAAAGAATTCGAGCTTCTTCGAAATTGTTTTACATAATTTTCATTATACAATTCATTCAATTTAGGAAGATTTTTAAAAACTTTTCGAATTTTTTCGAAACCGTTCTCGAAATCGATTTACATAGTTTTCGTTATATAATTTATATGTGTTTTTGTTTATTAAAGAAAATAAATTTAGAAACAAATATCTGATAAAATGTGCATGTCATTTCTTCTGCAATTTTTGTAGTCGCAGGTGTACGTGTATATAGGCTGCGAATTCGAAAAACGCTTAATGCTCAGAAGATAGTTAAATATATGGCCCTTTTCAAAGAAATTTTACCAGTTTTTATATAATTCCGAAATATTGCTGTTTTTCAGCAATATTATTTTGGAGTGAAAGGAACTCAAGCTATGTATTTCTTAAGATAGGCCAATCACGAACATGCAGCATATATAGAGCAATTTGCTATCCAGCCAACTTCTACTTAAATAATAATATTGTGACGTCAATAAAAGATATATACGTAATTTTTTTTAATAAAATTTGTTTCGAGTGAAATATCAATTCATATTGATATCCAATGGCACTGATTTTAAAACTAAAAAAAAAAAAACAATTTACTTTATTCAAACTAAATTATCAACTAATGTGCAAATATGAAAATAAAATAAAAATATATATATACAATACATACAATTTTAAAAACTATCAAATTTTAATATCGTTTATGTTTATGGCTTACGACATGAAACTTGTGTTTATAATTATGCGCGCATTCAACTTTGTAAAACTTAAAAAAAAAACATATAAATCAATAGCAACCAAACTAAGTCACATAGCGATATCAAACAGAATTTATTCGTATTTTTGAACAAAAACAAAAAAAATATGCTCTTTTTTTACTCTATATTTTCAATAGCTGCGGCATTATTTTCTTCAACTCTTTTGTTTTTGCATAATATTAATTAAAAACTTAAAACATCTTCAGTCTTTTATAAATATTTGTATGCGATTAGTGCTTATTTGATTACTGCTGGCATGATACAACAGATATCTTTATATTATAAATACATTAGCAGCTTTTAACTCTGCTTCACATGAGTATTTTATTATTATTTTGAATGTAGTTGAATTGCATGATTTCACGGTTTTTAAGTATCGCATTTCTTTGTTTCTTAAAATTTTAAATTATTGCGTTAAGTAGAGAAGCAAATATTTATAAATGTATTTGTATAGTTAATACATATTTAGTTTTGTGATAGTTACTACATAGAATAAGTTATTAGTAAAAAAAAAGGTTTTCTGTGTGAGAGTATGCTTTAAAGCGAAAATGTTAGCCTATTTGTTGCGATAATGCAATGCGAGCAGATTTAAAAACATACTCGGTTGAAATACTAGTTTTCTCATATTTGATACACCTTTTGATTTCCATTCTCAAGAGATCAAATAGCACTGCCTGACATATGTTACACACCTTAATGTGAGTTTACGCCGTTTTTAAGTTTTTGGTTCGCTGAGTTTGGATTCGTGAACGATTTCGCTGGATTTTCAAAAAAAAAGTGTTAAATCAAAATTTTTGCTTACATTCGCAATACATTGTTTTTGTTAGTACAATAATTGAAATGATTAATTTCGCTTAAGCCCACTAGTTGTAAAATTAAATTTACCGAAAAATAAGCTTTTTTTTTAATTTTGTATGTAATGGCATGTATCTGTGTATATAAGTATGTATGCATATTATTATAGTGTAATAGGTAAGCTTAATTAAATGTAAATGGGATTTTCTTGTCCTGTGAGTAAACGAAACATTGAAGTTGGCATAGTCTTCATTAAAATCTGTAAGAAAAAGGAATCATTAACGTAATTTAAAATTATTTAGAATTTTCTTTTAAATGTATATGTTTGTACCTCGCCCACAGATGTCGCAAGCAGATTAACAATTTTTTCATGCGGCACGGCAACAACACTTTGATTGTTAATTTCTATGATGCGATGACCAACGCGTACACCACCACGCTCCGCGATGCCACCCCGCAGCAAACTACAAATCTGCGAAAGTACAATTAGTTGGAACACAGAATTAAAAAAAACAACAACAGAATTTAAAAAATGTTATTATTTTACTTATTTTTATTTATATACTTTTTTATCATTTTTAATTTTTTATTTTTATGTTAATATTTTTACGTTTATTGTTGTTTTAACTCCTTAATCATTTCCAGTTTTTTGTTTTATATTACGTTTCTTAATTTTTTTTTTTTTTTACTTTTTCAGCTTACTCTTTTTATTTGTTTTTCTTTTATGGATTTATGTTTGTTTGTTTAATGGTGTGTTCAATTTATACTTATTATTAAGAATTCATGAGCTTAACACCGGCTTATAATAATTGAATATTCAATTACTATGTTTTTTCATAAAAACAAATCTACACAACACGCAAATTCATAGAGCCAGAATGTCTCAATTGTGTTGTTAGTGTAGAAATGAGAAAAACTGAAATAAGCATGAAAACGAATACCAGCAGGATAGCCGAGTGATTAGGGCAACTGCAGTTTCACCGTGTGATTCACGGTTCGAATCTCGGTGAAACCTGTGATAACATTACGAAATTGCCTGATGATGATTACGTAGGCGGCTTTCGAAATGGATCCATCGCAATATGCCAGTAAATGTTCCTTTCCTTCTTTTCAGTTTCTCTTAGAAAAAAACATAGTAATTGAATAAATCATTTTTTTTTTTTGCTTTTATACACCTTTTTATTTTTAATGGTTCTCGTTTTACTTCAATCTTTAATTTTCTATTGGTTTAACTTGCATTTAATATTTCTGTTTTCATAATTTTTTAACTTTTTATTCTATTATAAAGTTTTATTTTAATAATTTCTATATTTATACGTATATTTTTGTTTTAACTGTTTAATTTTTCATTTCAAATTTGTTTATCTTTTTTTTTTATTTCAATTTTTTGTTCTTAATAATTGATATATTCGTTTTTACTATTTGTATTTCTTTTATCACCTTTATTTATTGTTTTCTATTTTTATGTTTTATTATTTAAAATGTAAGCACATTTTCACTTTATTTTGTCCTTTTAGTTCTAGCTTATCTTTTTAATCCTAATTTTAAATATTTTATTTTGCGTTTGAATAATCTACATATAAATATTTGTTATAAGGCAATAATTTTTTATATTTTCTTGTTTTTTTTTTTTTTAACTTTACCTATTCTTATTTTGCTTTTTTAACTTTTTTTGTATCTTCTTTCTTATTTTTTTTTTTTTTTGTTTTTTTGTGGCTTTCTTGGTTTTTCCAGCAAATGTTTTTTATTTTTTTTATGCGTTTTTATTTTTCATTTAATGTTTTTTATTTTGTTCTCGTTTTTTCTTCTTGATAATTTTTTCCATTTTTAATTTTATTTCTTTTTAATTTTTTCTAATTGGTTCTCTTATTTTTGTTATTTTTTGTTGGGTTTGGTTTATTTTTACATTTTATTATAACTTTTATTTATTGTTTTCCATTTTTATATTTAATTATTTAAAATGTAAGCACATTTTCACTTTATTTTGCCCTTTTAGTTCTAGCTTATCTTTTTAATTCTAATTTTAAATATATTATTTGCATGGCTTAAAATTTTTGCGTTTAAATAACATAAATGTATATATTTGTTATAAGAAAATAGTTTTTTATATTTTTATGGTTTTTTTATCTTTACCTATTTCTATTTTACTTTTTTCACTTTTTTTTTGTTTTTTATTTTTTATTATTTTATTTTTTTTGCTATTTACAATTTTTTTGTGTTTTTTTCTATTAGTTTTATATATACATACTTTTATATTTTTCTATTTTAGAATTTTTATTTTTTATTTGTTTTATATATTTTTTTTTCAAAACTTTTTATGTTATTTTTTTTTCATTTTTATTATATTTTTAACTTGTTTGTTATTTGTATATATATTTTTCTTTGCGTTTAGTTATTTTTTATTAATAAATTATATTTATTATTTATGAGTTAATCGGGGATTGCCCGTATTGCTTTTTTTAATGTATGAAAACATTTATTTCAAGCAATTTTTAATTTTATAATTTATTTAATAATTTGGGAAAATAAATATATTTATTATTATTATATAAATTATATTTATTAATAAACCTTAGTATTAAAAATGTTGAGTTCCATCGATCTAACCCCAATACTTACTACACCATTTTGCACACTAAATCCCAGCTGATATTTCGTATTCGGTCGCTTGATTTTCACCTCAACAACTGGTGGACACGGCACCACAGTAAATTTTACCGCTGTTTGATTTTTCGCATTACGTATATAACTTTGGCATGTCGACAGTGGCAATCCAACCAAACTCATACCATTAATCGCAATCAATTGATCACCAATATTCAATTGACCACAACGCGCCGCTGCACCAGCAGACATCAAATTCGCTATCACCACAGTAGGCAACATTGAACCCCAACCACTTTCCACAATAACCACACCAAGTATTTCACCTTTCACCTTTGGTACAACAACCTCCTTTTGTAATTCTTTTTTAGCAAAAATTTCTAATTCATCACCGAAAATCTCTTGACTATTTAGCACTTCTTGATAATCCATTTCCTTTACAAAACTATGATCCTCAATGCCATTGGCTTTTAGAAATTCCATATAGGCTACCTGAAATGCTTGACCAATTGATTGCGCAATAAATTGTGCTTCATCACTTTCAAAGACGTGACAAATCATTTTTGGTGTACGATTATGTTTATTATTACTACCATTTCCGACAACTGCAGCATTACAAGTACCAGTACCATTTATAGTGCCAGCATTGCTATTACCATTACCGCTTGTGATGCTACTACCATCACCATTGTTACCTAAGCAATTCTCTTGTGTATCTTTATTGCTATTACCACAGACATTTGTTATATCTGCATCGGAACCGCACGAGTCGGATGGCACAAAACGGCGACGTGCCATTAACACAACCAAATCACCAATATCGGCAATATATGAGATAGTGCGCAAAGCATGATCCATCATAATTTCTTTTAGGTCTGTATTGAGCACCATAATCTTTTCGGTTGATATGAATAAATCGACTTCGGTAGAGGGTTGATTTTCGCCTTCGGGTGCCTGTTGAGGTAGTTGGAAAAAATTTAGTTAAATAGTATTTTTTTTTTTATTTGTATAATAAACTGGGATCTGCATGTAAGGGAAAAGCCTAGCAAAACTTACCAAAGCCTACATATTAACAGATTGAATGTTCAGCAGCAATAGGGGACAGAAATTAAAAGTTAAGATTATATGGTAATCAAGGCAAACGTTCTTTCATCACTTTGTTTTAGTTATGTTTAAAATAAATAAATAAAATAATTACCTTTATACGAGATACAGCCTCCTCAGCCTGCATCATGCGAGTAGACTTGGTGGGCTGGCCCTCGCATACCAGCTGTGTTGATCCTAAATAACGTGCACGAAACAGCACACCTTCAATTAACACTGCAGGATCCAACAGTCCTGTTGAGGTAGATAAAATAAATTGCGTTATTATTGAATGAGTTTTCAAGTCATCAAGTCACATTAAAAGAGTAATGAATTTATTTAAAATAACATATTTATACAGAGTATTTAAATAGAAAACATAAATCTAGAACAATAAACACAATATAATAAGTGAATATTTGTATATATATCTCCAGATCATTTCGGGATTGTTTTCGGCATCATTTTGGAGATGTATCGGGATCATTTTAAGGCGTTTTTCCGATAATTTCGAATTTGTATTCGGTTTTATTTTGGATTTATCTGGGAGACATTACGGAACCATTTCGAGATTGGTTGTTGGATCAATTTGGGGACACAACTGCGATTTCATTTCGGATGTTTTCGGGATAATGTCAGAATAATTTTGGGATGATATGAGGACAATAACGCGATCATTTCGGGACTCTTTTAGCATCGTTTTAAGACCATCTCAGGATCATTTCGGAACTGTTTTCGAGGGCATGGGCTACTTTGAAAATGTTTTCGATATCAATCAAGGGCTCTCTCCAGATCGTTTCTGGATTTTTCTTGGGGTAATTTTGGAGATTTATTGGTATTATTTCAAGGATTTCTCCCGATCATTTCCGGAAGATATTCACATAAATTAATAAGCAATAATATCTTGCAATAATAAAGAATATAACTGAACAAGTATGGTAGTATATGTTCGGCTAGAACCGAGCATTATATATCCAGTAGTGGCATTGAGTTTGGGGTACTTTTTTCAAATTAATACTATATTTTGTTTTAATGTTATATTATCAAATAAATAACGTATAACAAAAATCTTTATAAAATAGAGTAAAGCTTGAAGCTGGAACTTGATATGCGTTGAAACAATTTTGCGCGATTGAATTACAAATTTACCTTGGTTTTACCAATATACATATTCTTACAATTAACTAGCATTACTGGGTATATAGATCATTAATTCCCAACTAAAAAATTTTGCTCCAATAAGTACTTTACATTTAACTTACATTGTGTATGATAAAAATGTGTAAAAACACACACAGACACACGGTGTACATTATTCAAATGCATATTGTGCATTTATATTTAGCGTATTCATTTTTATTTATTATTTGTTTGTTTATTTAATTATTTAGATATATTTCATATCGTACGTTAGCGTGCATAGACCATCAAAAGAGACAAAGAGACCGACACGAAATAGAATAAGTATACATACAAACTTTAGTAATGTATATAGAGGCTTTTAGAAGCCGCTCGCCTTAAACAACTTATAGAGATTATTCATTTTTTAATTTTTGGGAAAGGTTGCATTTTTTTCGCAAATTTGCAGAAAAAAACCTATGTACTTGATTTAGTTACTTTAATAAAAATTTAAAAGCTTGTGCTTAAAGTATAGAGTTCTACGATTTATTTAAAACAATGGTTTAAATATCTTTACCGTTGAGAAGTTATGACCAAAAGAAGAAATGATAATTCATTATCCAAAAAAAGTTGTTCTAAGTGGCCAGCTTCTAAAAATTTGTCCCTACACTTATAGGCATTAACAAATTAGCAAAATAATTTTTACGCATAACGTACCCTCTTTATTACGCGTTTTTGCCTTTTTATCGCTATTCGCTGAATCTTTTAACGATTTTATAGAACCAGTTGGGCTTTTAGCGTACTGCAACTTTTCGGGTGATGTGAGCGTAACGTCCGCGGTACCAACGATTTGGCATTGTTCCGGTGAACTAGGTGTCAACGCCGTACCAATACCCTGACGTATGGTAGCGGAGGAGAATGCTTGCGGTTTGATACTAACGGTGTTTGTTGTAAGCATTGTAATGTCCGATGTGCTAGGTGATTGGTCATTGGAATCAGTGCCTCCACCACAAATGCGTGATGTTTTAGGCCAAATTGTCTGTTGAAAATGAATAGTTGTAATATCTACACTTTTGAATAGAAGTCAACAGTTTACGTACCTTGTCGTCATAAAATCCTTGTTCATCGAGTCGTTGCTGCCCCAACAATCGGTCTGTTTCTAAATCCGTATCAGGCTCTTCTTCATCGCCGGTAGTAGCGCCACCTGCGCTTGTTCCATTGCCACCGCCACAATGCAATGTATGCAAATGATTAGTGCCAATGCGATTGCCAGTTGACATTGCTGCTGATTTTGTTGGTGAATTTTTGCGTGGTACCCATACTGGTGATTCTGGATCAGGCGGCAATACTTCATCACAAAATTTTAATTTTTCTGGCTGCGTTTTAGCTCGCTGTAGCGCTGAACGAATTTCTTTCATAGCTTCTTGTATGTCTGCTGATTCACGTTGTTGTTTAGTGCGTATACACTGACGATATGTATCAAGCACTGGCGGTGGTGGAGATAGATTTGGGTCTACAATAATAAAATAGACACACATAGGAAATTTAAATACAAAGCATATTAAAGACCAAAGGGTGAAAAGTAAATAAATATAGCGTGTGTGGGTGAAACCGAATATTATATACCCAGCTGTAGGTTACATCAAGATTGTTCAGCAAATTATCCGAAAGAACAAATCTTCCAGCCGAGAAGGTATTCTTTCAGGAGCACGCTTATGCAAGCATAGGAAGAAAAAGCCCCACTCCGTTGAATGGACCAGGTGGAAAGAGATTTGAGTTCATCTGGTGTTTCCCGAACTGATTCCGGAATCGCAACAGTAACCTAATGCGAAACCGATACCGGGACCGCAATCGTATGCGAAGCGGCACCGAAACCTTGACGGATTTAGAGCCGAAGCCAAACCGAAACAGAACAGATTTTGAAATCGAAACAGTGACCAAACCAGAGTCGAAACCGGAAGCAAATCTGAAACTGAAACCGGAACCGAAATCGAAACCGAAACCGCAAACGGAGAGGAAACCGGAGCTGAAGCCAGATCAAAACTAGACCCAAACCGGACAAAAATCGAAGACGAAATCTAATACGGATCTTGATTTCCCAACATTTTAATTTTTACACCTTCAAGTTTGAGGTAAGAGACCTACGATATTTTATTATTATATATTGGAAAAGGAGTGACGATTCACTGCTTTACACTGGATAGGAGCACTAGTGTTGCCACCTTCGGCTCTCTGGTTATTACATTCGGAATACTAGTTTAGATAGATTGATATGTACATATGTATATATTGTTTTGTACTGTGTGTTATTACTGTAAAATACAATAACTTATAAACTTAAATCTAGCTAACTCTGGATTATCTTTTTAAGCTCAGATAATGAGAGGAATTCGTTGATATTCTTGATGGATTCTATGTCGTAGCTTTTCAATGTCTACGACGGGATGTTTCTACCAAAGATGTTGGCCCGTATAGTATGTTGGCAGTTGTTAAGTAGGTAGGTCTCTTAAGCTAGCCCAACCTTTTCAGCCCAATCAAAAAACGAGACCGTACTAAACTGCACAACATTTATTACTAATTTAGTACCGGTTAATTAAATTTATTACCCTTGTATTTTAAAAAATATCGAGGGTTGGGCTAGCTTAAGTTTAAGCCAACCCAAGCCATATTCACAATCAAAAAACGAGACCGTACTAAACTGCGAAACATTTATTACTAATTTAGTGCCGGTTAATGAAATTTATTACCCTTGTATTTTAAAAAATATCGAGGGTTTGGCTAGCTTAAGTTTAAGCCAACCCAACCCATATGCAGAATCAAAAAACGAGACCGTACTAAACTGCACAACATTTATTTCTAATTTAGTACCGGTTAATTAAATTTATTACCCTTGTATTTTAAAAAATATCGAGGGTTGGGCTAGCTTAAGTTTAAGCCAACCCAAGCCATATTCACAATCAAAAAACGAGACCGTACTAAACTGCGAAACATTTATTACTAATTTAGTACCGGTTAATGAAATTTATTACCCTTGTATTTTAAAAAAATATCGAGGGTTGGGCTAGCTTAAGTTTAAGCCAAAACCCATATGCACAATCAAAAAACGAGACCTTACTAAACTGCGAAACATTTATTACTAATTTAGTAGCGGTTAATGAAATGTATTACCCTTGTATTTTAAAAAATATCGAGGGTTAGGCTAGCTTAAGTTTAAGCCAGCCCAAACCATATGCAGAATCAAAAAACGAGACCGTACTAAACTGCAAAACATTTATTACTAATTTAGTACCGGTTAATGAAATTTATTACTCCTTTATTTTAAAAAATATCGAGGGTTGGGCTAGCTTAAGTTTAAGCCAGCCCAACCCATATGCAGAATCAAAAAACGAGACCGTACTAAATTGCACAACATTTATTACTAATTTAGTACCGGTTAATTAAATTTATCACCCTTGTATTTTAAAAAATATCGAGTGTTGGGCTAGCTTAAGTTTAAGCCAGTCCAACCCACATGCACAATCAAAAAACGGGACCGTACTAAACTGCACAACATTTATTACTAATTTAGTACCGGTTAATGAAATTTGTTACTCTTTTATTTTAAAAAATATCGAGGGTTGGGCTAGCTTAAATTTAAGCCAGCCCAACCCATATGCACAATCAAAAAACGGGACCGTACTAAACTGCACAACATTTATTACTAATTTAGTACCGGTTAATGAAATTTGTTACTCTTTTATTTTAAAAAATATCGAGGGTTGGGCTAGCTTAAATTTAAGCCAGCCCAACCCATATGCAGAATCAAAAAACGAGACCGTACTAAACTGCACAACATTTATTACTAATTTAGTACCGGTTAATGAAATTTATTACCCTTGTATTTTAAAAAATATTGAGGTAGCTTAAGTTTAAGCCAACCCAAGCCATATGCACAATCAAAAAACGAGACCGTACTAAACTGCAAAACATTTATTACTAATTTAGTACCGGTTAATGAAATTTATTACTCTTTTATTTTAAAAAATATCGAGGGTTGGGCTAGGTTAAGTTTAAGCCAGCCCAACCCATATGTAATAAATTTCATTAACCGGTACTAAATTAGTAACAAATGTTTCGCAGTTTAGTACGGTCTCGTTTTTTGATTGTGCATATGGCTTGGGCTGGCTTAAACTTAAGCTAGCCCAACCCTCGATATTTTTTAAAATACAAGGATAATAAATTTAATTAACCGGTACTAAATTAGTAATAAATGTTTCGCAGTTTAGTACGGTCTCGTTTTTTGATTGTGCATATGGCTTGGGTTGGCTTAAACTTAAGCTAGCCCAACCCTCGATATTTTTTAAAATACAAGGGTAATAAATTTCATTAACCGGTACTAAATTAGTAATAAATGTTTTGCAGTTTAGTACGGTCTCGTTTTTTGATTGTGCATATGGCTTGGGTTTGCTTAAACTTAAGCTAGCCCAACCCTCGATATTTTTTAAAATACAAGGGTAATAAATTTCATTAACCGGTACTAAATTAGTAATAAATGTTTTGCAGTTTAGTACGGTCTCGTTTTTTGATTGTGCATATGGCTTGGGTTGGCTTAAACTTAAGCTAGCCCAACCCTCGATATTTTTTAAAATACAAGGGTACTAAATTCCATTAACCGGTACTAAATTAGTAATAAATGTTTCGCAGTTTAGTACGGTCTCGTTTTTTGATTGTGCATATGGCTTGGGTTGGCTTAAACTTAAGCTAGCCCAACCCTCGATATTTTTTAAAATACAAGGGTAATAAATTTCATTAACCGGTACTAAATTAGTAATAAATGTGCAATTTAGTACGATCTCGTTTTTTGATTGGGCTGAAAAGGTTGGGCTAGCTTAAGAGGCCTCAAGTAGGTGACGGAGACGATATGTTTTCTAATTAAACTTTACGAGTACATGGATATTGTTGTTGTGTTAACTTGGAGCTTGGCACACAAGTAAACCATGGGGACAAGGAATTTGCGAAACTTAATTTTAGGGCCTTGGAACTTGAATAACTACAAACGCGTACACGTGATTCTTTGTGACTTTTACTGGAAAATTCGCAGCTTCTTATCTCGAATTCCGGGGTCAAACTCTTAAATGACTGTACTACAGATCCATTGCAACTAAGAACCCGGTGAATTCACGCTGTCCCGCTGTCCCCCAGCGGGTTAGGGGGTAAGAATATACCCGCGGTAGGTATGCCTGTCGTAAGAGGTGACTAAAATACCAGATTGAAGGGGTTATGTAGCGCAACCTTTTCAGGTTGCCAGCGCAATACATAGCTTCTCCAAACCCAATTGTCAACCTCACCTATCGTGGCGAATCCTGTATCAGAGATCTGCATCCGGCACATCCGGCAAAGGACCATCAAATCGATAACACTCCCCAAGGCCTTCGGGGAGTGTCCTTATCGCTACAACAACAACGCTGTCCGTACAAACGAATAGTTTTTTCTTAATTTTGCACACACATATACATATATACATACATATATATTTCAAAAGCGAATTTCTATTTTTGTCTGGACATATGCCACACAATATCAATGCAAATGCTGTTCCGTACCAACCGTGGAATGCTCCATACACATATATGACTTTGCAAACTTGTATACTTACTCATCGTTGATGAGTAGACGGCATCGTAAATAGAATCGTTATGAGTGGGCTCATTCGATGTACTCAAACATAAACCGGTATTATTGTTGCAACAATTATTATCATTTTGTTCCCCAACTACATCATAATCACACTGTTGAATATTTGACTGATGTCGCTGTTGTTGCAATTGAATTGTTTTGTCAGTGACATTAATTAAATCGCTTATTAAATTTCCTTCCATCGTAACTGAATGTGCCAGGCTATTCGCTAGACAACTATCACTGCACTGTAGTGAGAAATTTTCATTGTATTCATTATTTTGCAACATTTTAGGTGATGTATGCTGTTGTTGATATGATTGCAATGGTGATGCTGACTGCTGTGCTTGCGTTTGACAATTCCCTACGCTATCACTTTCGAATTGTTCTTGTTTTTCACACTCAACAACGGCATTCACATTATTCTCCGTATCTGATGCATGTCCACTCGATAGACCATCTTCCAACACTGGCATGCTAGTGTATAATTTAGCATAGTCTGTAGGGCAATTGATATCATTTGATAAACTATCCAAATCACCGCAATTCGAATCATAATCAGTTGTCTCCGGGGATAGTGTGAAATTACGTGTATGTCGATGCAAATTCGCTTCCAATTCAGTGTCGCCTAAATCGCCACTGCTACGACTATTCGAATCTATGTATAACTCGATGTCGTTGTTTTCATTATAAACCGACTCACATGGCTGGAATTAGAGGGCGGATGAAGAAAAAAAGAAAATTATATAACGTGTAGCAATATAATGTATTGCACTGATAAGGCTATTATTTATTGTGCAAATATGTAATCATAAACACAGTTATATTTGTGCGTAGATTAAACTGTACTTAAAATAACCGCGTGTAGTACTGAAGATACAAAACTGAAACGCAATCCAGATTTAAGTTATGGCTGGCACCTGTTGTTGTCGTTGTAGCAGTGCTTCGCCCCACCTAATAGGTGCGACCGATCACATATTGTCATCAATATCCTCTAACGGGAGTCCAAGGAAACTTGCTGTTTCAACAGGGGTGGACCATAATGAAAGGGGTGTTAGAGGCGTTGGTTCCACATTACAATTAAAGAGATGGTTGGTGTCATGTGGGGACACGTTGCAAGCGGGGATACATTTTCTATATCGGGGTTGATTCTGGATAGATAAGAGTTTAACCTGTTACAGTATCCAGATCGAAGTTGAGCTAGAACCCCCAGCGGGTAAGGGGGTCAGAATATACCTGCGGTAGGTATGCCTGTCGTAAGAGGCGACTAAAATACCAGATTCAAGGGGTGTGTAGCGCGACTCTTCAGGTTGCCAGCGCAATATATAGCTTCTCCAAACCCAATTGTTAACCTCACCTATCCGCGGCGAATCCTGTTTCACTAACAGACGAGGCTCTGGCGACCCCAAGCTCCTCATGGAACTTGGGGGTGGGGAGGGAGGGGATGGCCTGAAGGTTGAATGTGGCCACATAAATCGTTCCCGAGATGGTCGGGCTAGCACCTTAATGGTGCTGTGGTACCGGAGCGTACCGGATCTGTATCCGGCAAAGGACCATCACATCGATAACACTCCCCAAAGCCTTCGGGGAGCAACCTTATCGCTACAACAACAACAACAACAACAACAACAAGTTGAGCTAGAGTGACTCGCGTTTCCCTGGGGAGTACGCGTTTCTCTTCCGCAAGTTTTGGGTACTGTTCTTTGAGTACTGGATTCACCGGGCAGTTCCTGGACAGTCGGTAGCGTAGTGCCATTGACGTGGATGTTCAGGGGCTAATGCTCGGCATTGCTCCCGACTCTACTACGGAGATTGTAGGTATGAGTGGGAGCAGCCATATGAGTTGGTGGCGCGAGCAGCAGCGGGTACTTATTATTATTATTATTATTATTATTATTATTATTATTATTATTATTATTATTATTATTATTATTATTATTATTATTATTATTATTATTATTATTATTATTATTATTATTATTATTATTATTATTATTATTATTATTATTATTATTATTATTATTATTATTATTATTATTATTATTATTATTATTATTATTATTATTATTATTATTATTATTATTATTATTATTATTATTATTATTATTATTATTATTATTATTATTATTATTATTTGGAAGTTGTCTAAATTTTTTCTTTCTTCTATTCTAATTTAAAAATTTTTTCAATTAAGAAAAAATTTATCATAACAATAATAATGATAAAAAATTATTGTTAGGCCTTGAGCTCGATTCGAACCCGCGATCTTAAATTCAGTAGGCCGATATAACAACAAAAATTGTTAATACATCCCAGAGCACGGGGAAAAAAGTGTCAATAAAATATGACACTATGGCAGCATTGCCATCAAATAAGTCCAATTTTCACATCCATTCTGCAACAGATGTCGCAGTGTTGTGAATATCAATTGGCACGAACCAGAATAGAAGTAGGATTAATGAAGACAAACAAAAAACCGCTGTGATGGCTGAATGGTTATAGCAGCGGCGCCTAAACGTTGCCGATGAAGGAATTTAGCAGTTCCCGAAATGGATCTATACAACGAGCTTTGGAAAATGTCTAAATTTTTTCTTTCTTCTATTCTAATTAAAAAATTTTTTCAATTAAGAAAAAATTTATCATAACAATAATAACGATAAAAAATTATTGTTAGGCCTTGAGCTCGATTCGAACCCGCGATCTTAAATTCAGTAGGCCGATATAACAACAAAAATTGTTATTATTATTATTATTATTTTATTTATTACGGCCAAAAAAAGCCTAATTCATTGTATAGTACAATTAAATTTCATAATTGTTTCTTAAAACTATTTCATTAAAAAGAAATGAGTAAATTCATTGTTTAACTAGTATTACATATTTAAATTTTTACAATATAGAAGTAGTTTTTCTTTAAACTTAACAACGTTTTCACGTTCATTGTGGCTTGCTGAGCAGCGGGGCTGCTGGAAGGTATTGGGGGCGTTAATGCGTAGACTACGGGACGCCCTAGGGCGTGAATAGCAAGGAGCCACAAAAGATTTATAGAAGTTACGTGGACGTCTGATTTTGGGATCTAGCCCAGAACAACCTGTCCGATGCAACCATCCCTTACACGAGACACACTGACAAGAGTATGACCGTCCTAAAAAGATTCTTTTCCGGCAGATGCAGCAAAACCATTTCTTAGGACCGGGGTCAGGAGACGGACCCGGATTGGGTTCGATACCTTCCCGGAGCAAGAGAATATGGAGCAGTCCCACTGCAAGGAGCTGCTGGGAGGATGACAATTTGTGGGAGGGACGCAACAAATTAAATGGGAGTTGCTCCGGTACATAGAACCGACTGCCTTGGGAAGCGTCACCTATTTTCCTTTCATAACTATGTTTTTGTGCAACCACAGTTTATCTGATATCTCATAGCATACATAGACCTGCGAATAATCCAACCAGTTTTACAATATGGCAACCATATGTATGGGCACAATAATGTCTAGGGTTAGAAATACCGTACAAAAAAATAGCAAAATAAATCGTATTAAAATTGAAGTTTTAGAAGAAGTTTTTCCAAATCTTACCATGGGTCAACTATATGGTTGGCTCATCTCCACAGCAACAACATACCTTTGTTCAGATTGTCAAAATTTGCGTGTTGGTGTTAGGTGAATGGAATGGAGAGAAAACATAAAACTTTGCGATTCTTGCGTGTTGTGGGAAAATAATGCGCTAAATTAAATGCATTCACTAAAAAAATAACTTAAAGTGATGTGAAACTATGTTTTTTTTTTTTTAATTTACCACCACGTCAGTAAATAACTGTCAATGTGTTGGTTACATTTTTGACAATCCCTATACCAGTGGAATGAAAAAAAAATAAATAAAATGAGCTGATGAGATGAGCCAACCATATAATTGAGCCATGATCTTAACTAAAAAATCATACATATTTCAAATGTAAGACTAAAAGGAACTAACAAAGTTTGAAGAAACTGCCAGTGAAGTTTTCGTATCTTGTTCAAGATAATATCATCGATATAACTATTCCTCAAACTTCTTCTTTTCCCTCTAGAAGTTATAAGATAAAACATTTTTTAGAAACAACGTAGTGCAGAATGCATGCAACTGTATAAATCCGTTTCTGTTTTCTTTTTCGTATTGACTTTGAGAAGATATTATATTTTTCTTAAAATGGTATAATAATGAATATTATTATGCAAGAGAATTAAAAGTACAATTTCAATGTGATTTTATTACAGCAAATATCGAATTGTTCAATGTCATAAAAAACTTAAAAAGTCCACTCATTTTTGAAAGGTCCTTATAGTTTCTGAGTAAAGCGTGGTAAGTTAGTAAATTTACCAAAAACTTAGTAAATCTACTAGGTTCGTAGAAAAGTTCTAACCCTGGCCACTTCTGTTTTATTGTGTCGCATTTGTCTAATTTAATTCACATTAGCTGCAACCGTCTAAGTTGACTTTTAACTTTTCAGATATAGTTGATTTTTTTGCTGCTCCCGTCTTAGATTTTGTGCCTTGCCAACTCATCGACTTCTTCGTTCCCTTATTTTCCTTAATGACCGGCAACCACGTCTCGATAACTATCCTAGCAGTCCAGCGGGCTAGGAGGCCTTGAAAATTTCCACGATAGGCTTGCCTGAAATAGGCGACTAACATCAATAGACGCGAAGGTGCAATGGACACAACATCAACTTAAATGGTGGGCCAACACCGCCAAGGGGCTTAAGAAGTGATCTCCGTAAGCATTATGAGGAAATACGCCACCTGAGAACACATCCGTATGAAGCCAAAAACACAAGCAGGTCATCGGTGAACTCCACAAACAGGCGCCGGACCTCTATGCTAGGAATTTCCCGGTGAATCCTGTACTAAAAGAACAATACCCTAAACTTGCAGAAGAGGAACGCACACTCCCTAGGGAAACGCGGGTCACTCTAGCTCAACTTCGAAGGGTCTGAAAAGTTACAATGATCTGCCTATGGATATAAAAAGCATATCCCCGGTGCTCCTAAAGCATACTATTCGGATGATTGGTTTTTCACTGCAATTATTTGCCCTATAATATATATCATTACTGTATATTTTTTAATACTAACTTGTTTGCGTGGCGAACGATGTATCATATTCAATTCATCTTTTGGTATTCTAGCTAAACGTTGTCCAATATAAGTTTGTTCCATATGTTTGCCCTCTTCGCGTTCGCGTTCACGTTCACGTTCTCGTTCATACTCTAATTGAGTGTCCTGTAAAAAAAAAATATAAAATTGGCGTTAATTTACAATGCAACAAAGGAATAACGAATGAGGTATAAAAAAACTTACAGAACTGCCCACATCATCCCCACTTTCAGTATTGTCTGTAAATCGTTTTTCGTCCTCTGAATTTGCTTTAAAAAATTCTTCTAATACTTTGCGCGTCTCCGAACATTCATATAAATAATCAAAAGCAGGTGTTTTAACCCCGTCATCCTGGGCAGTGGCAGCTGTAACGCCACCATCATCGATGTCAATCAAATTACCAATCGATTTATTATCACGATTGCTCATGACGATGGATTTTGCTGTCGTTGTTGCTGCTATTGTTGTTGTTGTTGCCAGGGATGAAATGGCCGAAAACGGTTGTAGATGTTGTTGTTGTTTTTGCTGTTGTAAGCTACGTTGTGCCAAACGTACATTAAGTTCCTGTTGTATTATCTGTTGTTGCATAGTTGAATATTGTTGTTGTTGCTGTTGTTGTGGCTGCTGGTGCTGGGCGACTGCAGTTGGAGATACACGTTGCGGAAAGCCTGGTGGCCTTTTGGGAAATACAATAGCATTTGCTTGTTTCGTATTTCCCTGCATTTGATTACCAAAACGACGTGGTGAGCCTTCATATTCGGCAATCGGTAACTGACCTATCATTTTTGTCACTTTCAGTATATCCTCATTATTGTGTTGTTGATGATATGCGGTATATGTAGTGTTTGTATTTGTATATGAAGCTGCACTATTTAATGAGTTGTTGATGCCAGACGTATTTGTCTTATTCATCCAATTGGTGTCAATGTCATCGAAAACGACTATTTCGCCTTCACGCAAACACTGTACGCCTACTTTGGCAACATCTGTAGGTGAACCGCCGGGACTAGCGAGACCCTGTGAATGAAAAGTGAGGGGTGAAGAAATTGAACTATGCAAGAGTAACAGGGCAGTTGTACAGTTCAATTCAGGATATAATATCTTTGTATATTTTTGACCTTTTCCCATTTCAGGTGTCAGAAGTTAGTACGAAGAAGATGAAAATAATCGAAAGAACAACCAACTTCAATCGAATGAAAATCTGTGTTATGACTGAAACTACATCCCAAACCCCTACTGGACTGAAGCCAGGGTCAAAATCGGAACCGGAACCTAAACCGGACCATAACGCAACTGAAACCGATCTGAAAGTAGAGCCATAGAGCGGATAAAAATTAGAACCGAAACGAACTGGATCTTAGAGAGAAAACGGACCGAAACCTGGACCAAATTTAAACTGGAACGTGCACCGAAAACGCAAAACCGAAACCAGAGCCGCACCCGGATCGAAATCTAGTTAGAAATTGGACCAAAATAGGTACCGAAACCGAATCGACAAAAGGAAATAAGCCATAACCGAATCTAAAAGTAAAATCGAGTCCAAAACAGACACTGGCAACTGAAATCTGGGCCAACCAGAACCGAAGTATGAACCGCAACTACATCAAGATAGACTAGTTTCGGGAGTGAAACCCGAGTCAAAAACCGGGGCAAAACCGGAACCGAATCCTGAACTGAAACCTGAATTGTAATCAGACCAAAACATAGTTCCTCATACCACTGCATCAGAAAATTGTGTTCGAATACCATCTCTTGTATAAGCCCGAAAATGAAACAACAATTCAGATGTATAAAATTTGGGGATAATGGAAACCGAGACATGGAAGCTAAGAATCCCCCATATTCAATGATTAGTATAGAATATGACCCTAAGCGGCCATCGTTTCCTAACAAAAAAAAGGTTTCCTTCATTCTAAAAAAAATAAAAAAATAAAAATTTATAAATTTAAGTTTTACTCACCTGTGGCAAAACATTTTGTTGTTCAAATTGGCTGCCAGGACTACGACCGACACGTATTTGATGATGTTGTCGATGTTGATGAAGTTGCAACTCATACTGTACGTCCGTATTTAAATCAGGTGAATTTAGCACAGTACTGGCGGGTGTAACGTTGGAACTACGCGTGCGCATTTCCCAAACATAACGTTCCTGTGGCTTTTCATTATATTTACTAGCAGCAGCTGTAATGGCGGTAGGCGGTGAAATCACTTCGCTATTCAAATTTACATTGTAATCACTACCAACATCTGTTGATGCTCCACCACTACTACCACCTTCTAAACCGCCACCGCCAACAACAACAGAATAAATCGTGTTGCTTGTTGGCATGGCGTTTGGATTGTTGACGACCGTACTGTTGCCGCCAGACATACAGGGTATTGCTGGCACGACTGTCGTAGGAGCGTTTTGTGGCAGATGATATATAACGCGTCCATTGCTAGATGTCTCCAATTCACCGCTGCAATCAGAGTTCATTGTCTAATAATGTTTTTTTTTTTGCAACTGCGTTCGCTTTGAGTTAGAATGTATGTATGATACGATTTTTGTATGGAAGGATTTTTATTCTTTTTTTGCTTTTTGGATTACAATTGTATTTTGTCGTCTGCACACTGTTTGCTTGGCGCCGAAAATTGCTGTTGAATTTTTTTTTTTTTTAAACCATTATGAGGATATTGGTTGTTTGAACTGACTATACAATTACTATTTTGGAACGGAGTAGTCAATATTTTATTGTCCTTGTAGTACTTTTCAATTAACGTGCTCTATTTGCTATGATGTTTTAACTCATTTGCTTTTTCCTTTCACGGAAAAGCAATCAATAACTGGATTCAAAATGTTGGCAATTGGATTCCATCTAAGTCGTTGGTAAGAGAAATAAAGGAAAAATAAATGCAAATATTTTCTTTGTTTCGAAAGTTCATTGACATATAATTTATTCAGAATACGGCGCAGTTAAGCTTCGGCCTAGGGTGGTTGTTTATTTCGGTAAATTTACGTGTTTTAATAAGTTTATGGCATTCAACCATCACAAGGTTGAACGCCGAAAAATATACTAGTGGAATCTAGCCTTTTGTACACCCGTTCATTTTCTGGGGTGTCATATTCGTTACTCTGTGGTTCAGGACACACGCTAATCGGATGGAGTAACTAGCCGATAAGCGCTTCAGCTGAAATTCTCAACAGAATGCGGCCTGACTGTAACGAAGAATAACGATACCTTCATTCCAGTCCTCAGTGCAAGTTGTTATCTCTCCTCGAATCTAACTTTGATATACATATGTACA
This sequence comes from Eurosta solidaginis, assembly GCF_040869045.1. Taxonomy (NCBI): domain Eukaryota; kingdom Metazoa; phylum Arthropoda; class Insecta; order Diptera; family Tephritidae; genus Eurosta; species Eurosta solidaginis. The sequence continues at coordinate 261,974,856 of NC_090322.1, read as the reverse complement.
TAATAAGGTGTACTGGTTGTTGTTGTTGTAGCGATAAGGTTACTCCCCGAAGGCTTTGGGGAGTGTTATCGATGTGATAGTCGGTTGCCGGATACAGATCCGGTACGCTCCCGTAACTCAGCACCACTAAGGTGCTAGCCCGACCATCTCGGGAACGATTTATATAGCCACATTAAACCTTCAGGCCGTCCCTCCCTCCCCACCCCCAATTTCCATGAGGAGCTTGGGGTCGCCAGAGCCTCGTCTGTTAGTAAAAGAGGATTCACTGCGGACAGGTGAGGTTGACAATTGGGTTTGGAGAAGCTATATATTGCGCTGGCAACCTAAACGGTTGCGCTACACAGCCCCTTGACTCTGGTATTTTAGTCGTCTCTTACGACCGGCATACCTACCGAGGGTATATTCTAACCCACTAACCCGCTGGGGTTACTGGTGGTTGTTGTTGTAGCGATAAGGTTGCTCCCTGAAGGCCCCGGGGAGTGCCATCGTTGTGATGGTCCTTTGCCGGATACAGATCCGGTACGCTCCGGTAACACAGCACCATTAAGGTGGTAACCCGACTGTTAGCGCGCAACAAACCAGTACACCCTTGAGTACCTAAAGTTACAAATTTATTCTACTTCAAAATGCAACCTTGTGTCTGTATGTCAAGTAAATCGCCTACACGAGTTCAACTGACGTTAAGGCATTGCATTGGATCCTTTGCCTTTGCCCTTTCTTTTCGTTGGCGGTGTTGAACAAGGAGGACAAGCAGCACAAGTATTTTAGCGACCACGACTACGCTTATAATTAGATTTACAATCATATAATTGCAATATAAGTTAATCATTTCCTTTGTACAGAATTACACCTGAATTAAATGAATTTTACAAGGTAATACAGCTTAAAATACGTGTTATTTCTCCACCCGCCAACACCGACCATCTCGGGAACGATTTATATGACCACATAAAACCTTCAGGCCATTTTTAATATCATCACTGATAAGCTAAATGAGTGGAATCTGTGAGAATTGATCACGGTCGAAGCAATGTTTTCAGCCATTTTGGTAGATCAAGGAGTGGATCGAACAGAATTCGTACTCAGTTTTTGACGACAGCACCACCTTATGGAAAGCCCGCACTCTCCCGCATATGAATGCACACGCCCATGGCTAATACAAAGCAAGATGAAATCATCGCGTCGCATTCATACCAAACTTCTAAGTACATATGCGCATACATATGTTATATTTATTTGCTTTTGTTTGCATACATTTTTTAAATTGCTTGTCTCTTTATCCCAACCAACATCCAAATATAGGATCATGGCCATCATGATTTTAAAATGACTCTATGGCTAGCAGCCAAGAAACACTAACAATCCATGCTACCAACACTTTGGTTGCGATGTTTTTAAAGTTGAACTGCATATACAAATGTACAAATACCTATATAGGTGTAACTCGTTTTTTGCACTTGGCCTCTAAAATTTTTAAAAAGGCGAAATTTCTGAACCAAAGTCTACCGATAGCTGTTCGTACAGATACAAAGTCACACACAAACGGAGTCAGCTCCATGCTGGTGCGAACGTGTACATGGCCAGCGCAGCATCTCAACCCTAAATAGCTTTACTGCGCAACACCCCGCCTATGGTACATAGTTATGTTCTAGTTAAATGGATGGGGTAGGTGAATCGATGGTTGAATGACTAGTAACTTGCATGCTTCACCTTTCCTGCCATCAACTTCGCTATACTGATCAGCAGACCGTTTTGCATTTAATGTTTAGTGGGTGGTGTAGTGAAGCAGGCGCTTATTATCTGATGCAGCTGGATGCTAACGAATCGTCATCAAAAAGCTTTGTCTGCGCGGGTTGACCCTTTGTATATCTGCGATAATCACGTCTAAATCGCTTTATTGTTTATTACTGAGAATGTTTGTTAGGAAAGACTTTCAGTTCTTCTAAATTTCCATTGCAAAAATTCAATGTAAAAATCAATATTTTACAAACGTCTGCAAAGTTTTGCATGTAAACCTCACTAACTGCTGGCTCGCCTTCTAATTTTAGCATGTTTTAAACATTTTCACAGTAGTTTTTTATGTTTTACTTGATCATACACTGTTTCTTCACATATTATTTCTCTTTTAAACGTTATTTATTAAAAAATACTCTTTATTGCACTAATATTCCTTGCAGCGGCCAATTTTTTCATGAAGCAGCAATTTAATGTATGTATGAATGTATTTTTTTCAGATTTCCCTTTTCTTATTTGTCATTCGACTCTTCCTTTTACACTCGACAACGTCATTGCCAACTTGAACAAAAGACGTAGATTAAAAGCATCTACGTCGCTGTCTACACATAAATATTTTTGTTCGTGCAACTTGTTGTATCTCGAAGAGGATGTGACAAGGAAAGAGGATTGATTGGCACCATGTTTCTTGTGCTCAGCGATTTTCTTTGTGCTGTCCATCTTCTGTTTTCAAATTCTGAATTTTTGTGATGAAACAATTTTTTAGAGAGAATTGAATTAAAATGTAAAATTGTTGCTTAGAGAGAGTGGCCATGTGTAAATATGATAAGCAACTCAAAAAAAGAAGCTGCCGATAATCGGCAACAAAACTTTTTGCGTGTAATGGCTGTGTCCCAATGAGCTTTTTCAGATAGATGTGTTCAACGCACAAATTACACATAAAAGATTGCGCATTGCGCATGTAAACAAAATATCAGCTGTTTTTTATGGGCAATTTTTACGTCATTTTCCTTTAGCTCTTGCTTTTTTCTCTCTTTCATTCATTCGATCAAGCAGTCAAGTGTGACGTTGTTGAGCAGAACGAAGCCATTTTGAACTCGTGAGTGCGCAATTTTCTGTGTATGATTTGTGTGTTCAACGCAATAATATGCATGCCAGCAACGCCGTCACATTCACGCAAGCTGTGTTGCGTTTGTAAATATAAAGGAAATTCAGACTTCGCAATTGAAGTTTAATCCGCCTTGCCCATTCACATACACAATTTCGAGGAGCACTGTTATCACTTCCTAGCATATTTTTTGTCCTATTCATTTGTTTATTTATTTATTTAAAATCGACACAAACAAAAGCGGTCGATTAATTATTGTAATAAAACAGATATATTTGTAAATACAGAGCCATCCTTAAAATTAAAAGGTTTAAAAGAGGTGCATGGAAAATTTATATGTTATAAAAATTTGACATCGCATTGCATAAGAAAAAATAAAATTAAAATATCTGGCTAAACCAAGAGTATGGCAGTATATAAAGCGGCAAACGAACATTCAAGACTAATGCAGTTGTACAAATTATTGTAACGTGAACAACAATGACACAGGGGACTATTTCTAGCAAAATTTTGCCGGCATAGAGGTAAATGAAAAGGTACAAAATGACTGAACTTTAGTTGACTGACTAGGTCAGGAAGGTCAATCACGCTAATGATGAACATAACGCCGAGTAAAGCTCTACGATTTTCTAGAGATGGAAACTTAATTAAAAGAAGACTATTTCTGTTTGGTGGAAGACGCGTACTTGAATCCCAGTTGAGACCTCGTAATGCAAAAATTAAATTGAAGTTTTCAACTGTGAAAAATGTTAGAAAAGTACCAATAAGTAATTTCGCTTGCAAAGAGTGAAAGCACCCCTTGACAAAGCAAGTGCAGAATTATTCTTCTTATGTTTTACATGTATCAAAAGTTTAAGGTTGACATTTTTTGTATCTCAGATGGCACTATTGTCGCTCGATCCGTCGTTCTCCACACAAATACGATCAATCTATTCATCATGCATAAGACCGTGTTGAACGTTGAACGCACCTATACGCTCAAGCACCTCATTTGTTTAATTTTTACATAAAATGCTCGGTTTTTCAGTGCCAGTTTAAACACCAGTTAAAATTGATTAGACTTCATAATATTGGGTGCAACGATCGATTGCAGTGTTTTGCATATGCAGCCGGAAATGCATCCAAATTCTTAGTTTTCTGGCAGCTCTTGGGGTTAGCTTCGAAATGGATTTTGTAGATCTCACTAATTCAAAATCAGCTCCAAAGCGTTTGTTGCATGATACCAGCATTTTTTTTTTATTTTTTTTGTAGAACAAACCAGCACAAAGGACCATAGAGTGCAGAATACAGATGAATATGGCCACGAGATCCCTATCTTCTAGACCTCATCGTGACATTTTTTTTTATTTTATTGAATAATTTTTTGCTGGGATTGAATAAAAAGTTTTTATAATTTTAATTGATATTTCTTATACATATATTACCATAATTTTAAAAATTTTCGATAAATCAAACAAATGTTTAGATAGAATTGAAGGAACATGTCAAATTGTTGCTGAGAAAAAGTCGACGTATGTAAATATGATAGATTATACCAATTGACAACTTACCGATAATCAGTTGCAAAATTTCTTATGTGTAGCCCGCGACTTATATGTTGTTGTTTTGAACACAGTTTCAAACCTTCCGTTCGTTTGTTTTCATTCACATTTTCGTGTTTGCTGTCAAAGCTGACATTAACAGCTGGTTTTCTGCCGAATTTCTTTCATAACATTTATAGAATTTTAATTGTAATTATATCTAGTTTGTAATAATTTAAATAAAAAGATATGGCAGATTTAGTAGGTGTGGATCCAGCAGAACGGTTAAAATTGGGACCGCGAGAGGGCGTCACATACCCTCTGGTAGTGCAATATTGCGGCAACTGCACAATGCCGCTTGAAGTGAGTTCTGCTAATAGCATTTCAAACATATACCTATATTGCTAAACAATTATTTTTTTTTTGCATTTTCAATGCAGTATTGCGAATATTATCCAGAGTTCGAAAAATGTAGAGCTTGGCTAGAAAAGCATCTTCCAAGTGAATTTGAACAAATGAAGATTAAGGATGAGGCAGCTGCAGCAGATGGCACAGACGATGACAAGAAACGGCAGAAACGTGGTGGTAAGGGTATGATGAAGATCAAAAAGAAGGAAGAGGTGCTCAAAAAAATAACGCTTTCAAGAGCGCCGCGTGGCAAAAAGAAGTCTGTAACAGTGGTAACTGGTCTGAATACTTTCGGTAGGTTTTGATTTATGGTATAGCAAGGCGAATATATATGAATAAAAGAAATATATTCTACTTATAGATATAGACTTAAAAGTAGCTGCAAAATTCTTTGGCACAAAGTTTGCTTGTGGATCATCAGTTACTGGAGATGACGAAATCGTCATACAGGGCGACGTGAAAGACGATCTTTTCGACGTCATACCAGAAAAATGGCCAGAAATCGATGAGGATTATATAGATGATTTGGGGGATTTGAAACGTTAAACAACAATCAGTACGCAGCACAAACTGAATTTCCAATAAATAAAACAACAAATTATCTTACAAGTGCATTTATTTTTTTCAACTATTATCAGTAGGTGAATTAGGGAAATGTCTAGCCACAATCTGCAATAGTTCACTTACTTGTTCCTCGCTTAAACGTTCTTCACTGTCTTCGATTAGCTGAAAAGTTGGCAAAAATAATTTAGTATTATATGTATGTATGTCGGTGTGATACAAATTATTCTATACGTATCTGCCTATTACCAATTGAATATGCAAGGCGCTCATTGGTGGATCATTGACCATCATTAAGCATTCGGTTGTTGTTAGTTTGCAAGTTAGCTGTCGTACTTCAGCTAAAAATGCAAGAATAGCTTCACGAGATTGATGTTTGCATTGTGAGTCCTCTAGGTATTGCAGAGACTAGTTGGAAAAAGTGGTTAAATATACCCGTGAATTATTATATTGCTCAATACCTCATAAGTAATAGTAGCAAGATTTCGCAATCCATATTTCTTTTTGGTGTCCTTGAGGGTCTTAAGTGATTCCATTACCTCATAATTGGATATTACTGAGAAACAAGGATTAACTCTGTCGACAATGGAAAATAAATAACAGATATTTGTACTAAGTGAAAGAAAAGTGTATGTTACTTACATTTCCATTTTATTTAAAGCAATGCCTTGTTAAAACTTTTTTTATCACTTTGTTTATATCGATTGTGAACATTGTAAATTTTACCAAGTAGCGCAACTAACAGCTGATCGGTGAAAATTCGCACATTCACACGCACAGTTCTCGACTCAGTTTCAAAAACAAACTTTAGATTATTTAACTCAAATTTTAAAGTGAGACAATCCTTACGAGTTTTATGTATATAGAATATATAAGGCGTTTTTGTTGTTATTAAAACAGTAGTTTTATTTTTATTAAAGCTTTTATCATTTTTTTTTTAACTTTGAAAAGACTCCGAACACCATTTTTTCATTATATGACATTCGACTGCCTAGTCCACTGCCTTCCACTCTATTCGCAACAAAACCTCTATTTAAGTTGCCAAACTATATAGTAAACAATGATTGTGAATTCACAGCGAAAAGTTGTCATATCCATATCCACATGGCGGAACGATACAAGGTGTCAGCATGGTGACATACCTACAAACATATATAAAACTTCCATGTACTTTGTTTTTGTAAATTCGATGGATAAATGTCAAGATATTACTGCGCCGGAAGTTGATGTATCAAATCAAATAAAAAAAGGTTATCATCAGCTGTCCCGTGCTGCCACCTTGTATCGTTACGCCATGCATATCCATATAAAACACCTGATCAAAACAACCTTAAGGGCGCGGCACAATTTCATTTTTCATATATATTTGTTTTACACAAGCTTATGCATTGCAATAACCTGGCCACGATTAAAAAATATTTAAAATTTTGTTGCAAGCAAAACATAAGAACAGGAATTTGACATTTGCTTTGGCTAAGTGTTGTTGTTGTTGTAGCGATAAGGTTACTCCCCGGGAGTGTTATCGATGTGATGGTCCTTTGCCAGATACAGATCCGGTACGCTCCGGTAACACAAAACCATTCCCGGCGGAGGCCGTAAACTTAGCGAGAGAACGTGACCTTATAAGACAGCTTGATCCAGGCGACCCCCCAATAAGGGATATAAACCAACGCATCAGATTGCTTGTGGATGAACACAAGCGGGCGAAATGGGAGGAGCACCTAAGAGGTTGTAACCTCTCTACCGGTGTGGGTAAATTTTAGTCCACCGTAAAGTCCCTATCGAATACGTCTAAGCACAACGACAAATTTTCCATCGCCTTTGGCGATAAAGTTCTGTCGGATGCGAAAAAATGTGGGAGCGCTTTCTGCCGACAATATATAATGCATTCTACGGTCGACAAAGATAGACGGAGCGCAAACAGACACGCATATAAACACAAATTCAGCGCGTCACCAATCACCATCACCGCTAAAGAGGTTGAGGACGCCATTGGTCACGCTAAACCATCCAAAGCAGTGGGACCAGACGGCATAGCCATGCCGATGCTTAAAGGCCTAGGGAAAGAGGGTTTCAAATATTTAGAGTATGTCTTCAACCTGTCTCTTTCCACCTTTGTCATACCCGAAAAAAGGAAAATGGCCAAGGTGGTCCCGCTACTAAAGCCCGGGAAACCAGTTAACATAGGAGAGTCGTATCGTCCGATATCTCTCCTATTGCCAGTAGCAAAGACGCTTGAAGCCAGTTTGCTCCCCTATTTCCAAGCAAATTTGCAGCTAGCCTTTCATCAGCATGGCTTCAGAAAACTCCGTAGCACTAACACCGCGCTAAATGCCATTAGCACCCAGATAAATTGCGGTTTAAATCAGAACCCCCTTCATAGAACAGCACTCGTAGGGCTAGACCTATCAAAAGCTTTTGATACGGTCAACCATGGCTCGCTACTGCAAGACCTGGAAGGGTCTACCCTTCCCCCATGTCTTAAAAGGTGGACCGCAAATTATCTAGGTGGTCGGCAGGCATCGGTGCAATTTAGAAACGAAACAACAAAGCCAAGAAGATTTAAACAAGGGGTGCCACAGGGTGGTGTCCTATCCCCACTTTTGTTTAATTTCTACATAACTAAGCTACCTTCACCACCGGAAGGAGTCACACTCGTTTCCTACGCCGATGACTGCACAATAATGGCCACAGGCCCAGGCCCACAGATCGATGAGTGATGCAATAGAATAAACGGCTACCTCCCTGATCTCTCCAGTTTTTTTGCTTCGCGAAACCTGGCATTATCATCGAATAAATCCTCCGCGACCTTATTTACAACATGGACGTCCCAAATGTCGACCATTTTGAACATCCACGTCGATGGCACTACGCTACCGACTGTACTACACCCCAAAATCTTGGGTGTGACATTTGATCAGGATCTAAATTTTGGTGAGCACGCAGCCGCAATTGTTCCGAGAATTCAGAGCCGTAACAAAATCCTCAAATCCCTCGCTGGCAGTACTTGGGGAAAAGATAAAGTAACGCTCATGACTACATACAAAGCAATTAGCCAGCCGATTACGTGCTACGCGTCACCCATATGGTCGCCAAGCCTAAAAATTACCCACTGGAAGAAGCTACAGGCCTGCCAAAATACTGCTTTCAGAATCGCCACGGGCTGTCTTCTTATGTATCCAGAACACCATCTGCATAATGAAGCGAGAATACTCCCCATCAGGGAGAGAAATGAGATGCTGACCAAACAGTTCCTGTTGAATACCCAGAAACCTGAGCATCCCAACAGACATCTGATTGATGAGCCAGCACCGCCTAGGGGCTTAAGGAGTCATCTCCGTAAGCATTTTGAGGAAATACGGCACCTGAGAACCCAGCCGTATGAAGCGAAAAAACACAAGCAGGTCCATGGTGAACTCCACAAACAGGCGTCGAACCTCTATGCCGGGAATTGCCCGGTGAATCCAGTACTCACAGAACAGTACCCAAAACTTGCGGATGAGGAACGCACACTACCCAGGGAAACACGAGTCACTCTAGCTCAACTTCGATCTGGAAACTGTAACAGGTTAAACTCTTACCTATCCAGAATCAACCCCGACATACAAAATGTATGCCCCGCTTGCAATGTGTCCCCACATGACACCAACCATCTCTTTAATTGTAATGTGGAACAAACGCCGCTAACACCCCTTTCCTTATGGTCCACCCCTGTTGAGACAACAAGTTTCCGTGGATTCCCGTTAGAGGATATTGATGGCAATTTGTGATCTGTTGCGGCTGTTAGGTGGGGCGAAGCACTGCTACAACAACAACACCATTAAGGTGCTAGCCCGAGCATCTCGGGAGCGATTTATATGGGCGCATTAAACCTTCAGGCCATCCCTCCCTCCCCACCCCTAAGTTCCATGAGGAGCTTGGGGTCGCCATATCGTCTGCCGTAACTGTTCGTAGTTTGCAACAGAGCGGAGGCGCTGAAAGCGGTGAGTATGCCGTCAGCTCTTTAGCGCCCTGCTAAACAGAGCTGACGGAAACTCCAACCCATTAACAGAACTCCAACCCATTGACATCACTAATACACTCGCATAAATTTTTCCTTTTATTCGCATGGAAAACCATGGTATGTATGTGGATGCATTCACGTATACAGAATGTTTACATCAGGTTTGTCATGTCGCCTCTAACAACCTGACAGAAACTTCGTTTTATAGTCCACAAACTTGTGTAGCAAGATACACGTGCGGCCATACGGCCAGGCGACGCGACGAAGCGAAGCGTACTATCTCAATCGTCGAGGTTAAAAAGAACTTAAAGCTCACAAGTCTGGCTACCCACCTATTTACCGTTTGACAATTGACGGATGACATTTGAGCGACTACTTTTTTCAATTTTTTTCGAAAAGTGAAATTCAATTAAATAAAAATTACATGGGTAGATGTATCGAATCTAAATTATTTGTACAAACAAATTTTAAACACAAATTATTTTTCAAAATGCAAGATGATGAACATAAGTTTACTGTGAGTACATTGATATATCCGTATGCTTAGAAACCTAACTCCCGTTCATTCTGCTACACAGCCCGCCAGAATACGTCGCAAACGAAATCGTCTTCGACGTCTGGCAAGTAATCCTACAAGCGCTGGTGACCAAATTATAAAAAAAGAAGAACAATCAAAAGTGCGAAACTTCCTGCGAAAGGTAAAACGCGTCCTATGCACCACACTATTTTTATCTATTGCAGCTGCCGTGCTGTTAGGACACCATCTCACACAAAACAATGCCAAACAGACTAGCCTTTTGCAGGATTTTCTTAGCAGTTATCGACGAAATTATTACCAGATTATTCATGGAAAGCCTCACTATTGCGATATTGAATTAGATACAAAATTTTTATTCGCGCGCATAGGTGAACATCAAATATTACACCAGCAACAGGCATTGCAGCAATTAGAGATGGTGCTACGTAATCAGTCACATTTTCGTTCCATAGCATTTGTTGGCCCGTCTGGCGTGGGTAAAACAATGACAGCCAATGCTTTGGAAACACATTTTCCATGGCGTGAGAATGTACATTCGTACGCTTGGAATACACATGTCGAAGAGGAGGCGCAAAAAATTCGTATGCTACGTTTTTATGTCGAGCATCTCTCTGATTGTGGACGTAATTTGTTGATTATTGATAACCTTGCACCATGTGAAAGCGAAGTTGTGGCGATATTAAATCAAATGATTGCCGCAGAAGATAACGCTTATAGAAAGCATGTTATTGTAATTTATATATTCCATTTAAATGCTTTGCTTGATTCAAATTTGTATCAAAAACAAAAATATGAATTGCAAAATTTACCTGATACAACAACAATACATTTTAAAGCACTGAACAAAGAAGAGCTAAGGGAATGTATACAACGCGAAACTTTGACAAATAATCTAACGCTGAATGATGCGGATTTTAACGAAATTGTTGATACAATTGATGTAACCACTTCCGGTTGCAAAAAAGTACAAGCAAAAGTGTTGTTGTATGGACAGCGATTAGATGAAATAAATAATTTAGATGATAATTAAAGGTGAAATAATACTTAAAACTATACAAAATAGCGCTTTAAGTGATGTAAGAATATGGACTGAAATTTAGATGATTAATTGAAATATTTATGTAGGCAATCACGTATTGATATTTTTTGTACAGAAATTTTATACGTATTTATATGTATGTAACTATTTATACGAATGTTTGTTTTTATGTTAAACCTAATTTTGGACGAGCGTATATCAAATCGCACTCAAAATACATAATAGAAACGAAATTATTTGTTTTTTCTTCTCATATTTTTTTTAAAGTCTTACTGCAACTGCGAATCCAGAGATTTAATCCTAACTGAAGTTATTCGAAATTATATCCAGACAAAGCATACCAATCCACTCTTAGCTATGGGTCCTCACACCGTATACGAAGACATTATTTTAATTTTATTTATTGTTGTTGCTGTAGCTATAAGGACACTCCACGAAGGGCTTGGGGTGTTATCGATGTTGATGGTCCTTTGCCGGGTGCAGATTTGGTGCTTTCCGGTAACAATCACCATTAAGGTACTAGCCCGACAATCTCGGGAGCGATTTTGTATTTTATTAAATTTTTCCTAACACAACAATTTGACAAAATTATTTTATAGTGCTAGTCAGAACAGTGACAGAACAAAGGCGAAAATTCAAAAAATGTTTCAATAACTTAGATAAACAATAGATAATTTGTAAAATAAGACTTAATGGTTACAATAAATTTTAAAGAGCTTAGCCTAGTGACACAGAACAGAAATAAGAATAAAGGGGACATTGCAAAGGTAGGTAGTACAGTAATAATATTAGGTTCTATCCTTTGAGGAAATAGGAGCTGGCAAGAAAAACGGATAGAAGATCAGTAAAGAGAGTCAGTTGAAGAAGGAGAGGTGAGTCAATTAAAGAACAAGATTAATTCTTTTTTGAAATGCAGTGCATTACTTATTTGTCCACAAATCAAACCTTCTAGTCCATACCGCCTGTCGTCCCCTAGATCCATGACGAACCTGCGGTCACCAGTCCTAGTTAGGAGTGGCCATGTGCAAGTTAGGAGTTGCTGTTTTTGTTGCCGTAGTCCGGAGGTTTTGGGGAGTGTTATCGATGTCGATGGTGGTTTGCCGGATATATATCCAGCACGTTCCGTTAACGAGCACCATTAACTCTTTCCGGGGCGGTGGTATGAAATTTATACCACTTATTCAAATATTTTTCCTGCATTTTATGCGCAATGGTATACTTCGTTTATCACTTATACAGGCAAATTTAAGCTTATATTTTCTAAAAAAAAATATAACAAGTGTGTGAAAGAGATACATATATATGTTTTTTATGTACAAAATGAGTAAAATAGTGAACTATTGAAGTGTTACTGAGAATTTATCATATTTTGTAAATAAAAGCACGTGCAGCACGGTTTCCTGCAATTTAAGAAAAATAAAGTGTTTTGAATTACTCAGCCAGTGGAATAAAAATAAACAAAAGTGTTAGCGTGGAAAGTGTTTAAAGTTGCTGGTATAAAAAGTATACCACCGCGCATTATATACGTACTTGAATGACAATGGCTAAAAAACTTAAGCAGGGTGATATATGCAAAATATTGGAAGCTTTATCTAAATTTCATGATCCTAGTAAATTTGTAAAGGTACAACAACGCCAAAGCGATGGTTCTCTCAAAGAAATCGAAAAGCCTGAAATAATACACGACTATAACATGCACATGAATAATGTTGACCAGTTAGATCAGCTAAAGAAGTACTACGAGCCGAATAGAAAAAGCCGAAAGTGGTGGCACCGAATATTTTTTCACTTTCTTGATATTACAGCGGTGAATTCTTTTATTATTTCTAAAAGTCTAGGGTACCACTTACCCCTTAAGGACTTTAAACTTGATTTGATTTCAATACTATGCAGTTCAGCATCACCACCTACTCTTGGAACCAAAAATAAAAAGCAAGCTAGAGTCCGCATGAAGAAAAACAAACCCTATGTAGATCCAAGCCTATGATCCTCGTCATCCCACCAACCAGTCAGATCAACCTTACGTAGATGTGCGTACTGCAGCACGACAAGCCACCAAAGAAGGACTCAGTGGATGTGCTCCACTTGTAATGTGCCACTTTGCCTCAGCAATACAAAAACTTGCTTCAATGAGTTTCTAAGTAATCCTCGCATTCTATGCGCGATGGTATAAAAATCGCACCACATCCTTGTGCAAAATCCTGTAAGGATAAAATTTTTTTTTTTACATTTTCTTCACTAAATGTCTTAAGTAAATGAAATAAAATAATCTTTGTGTTTAATTTTTAGCGATTTGTTTCAGTGCCCCGGAAAGAGTTAAGGTACAAGCACTTCCTAGGCCAGTCGGTTCTATTTACCGGAGCAATTCTGGATTTTTTACCCCCGATTAAGAGATGTTATTCAGTGTAACTCCATGCGACGAAGCACTGTTAACACAGCAGCAACATTGAGGTACAAGCCCAAACATCTCGGGAACGATTTGATATGACCAGATTGAACCTTCTAGGCCAAGCCGAATTCAGTACCTCAGTATTCGGTATTCGCCTTGTTCTATGCCATCCCTGAAGAAGACATGAAAGCGTTAAAAAGTGCAGAAGTGAAAAGAAAAACTCAACGTTGCTTTATTTCTTGCGGAACTGTTTCAAAATGTGTTTTTCATTTGAAATCCAACTTCACTTCTAGGCAAATTAAATATTACTTCATTGACGGGCTCGATAACCAACGCTAGGTCAAGCAATGCGTTTCTGTAAACTGTCCTACAACGGCCACACCTTCCCAGCTCTCTGGTGCGCTATCCGCTACTCCTTTGCAGGTGACTGTCGTGCCACCTCGTAGGGCTGTATTTGTGTCCCGATTACATTCCTCGCATACCGAAAATGATATTGCTCATTACGTTTGCTCTAAACTTGGTGTTGAACCCACTAGTAACATCAAAGTGTATAAATTTATCTCTAAATATGAGAGAGACATCTCATTTAAAATATCTCTTTCAGATGCATATATCGATAAGGTACTTGATTCCTCTTTTTGGCCTAAGCATACTGTGGTTCACCTGTTCACAAGAAAGGCGAGGGCCGAACCTGTTTTATTACAGCCAAAAAACGGTATGACGAACATAGTAATAACAACACAAAGGTACATAGTTGCTGATCTGTCCCGTCTTCTCATTAATTACCAAAATGTTCGTGGTTTACGATCAAAACTTGTTCCATTCTTCCTTAAATCTTTCAACTTTTCTGCACAAGTTGTAGCTTTTACGGAGACCTGGATAAAGCCTGAACATTACAATTCTGAGGTTTTTTCAAATAAATATGCTGTTTATCGGCGTGATCGCATCTCTAGAGCGGGAGGTGTCCTTATTGCTGTTGATTCTAAGTTGATTCTGAGTTGATTTCGCTGGACAATATCCCTCATATCGAATTCATAGCAGTTAGGCTTTCATTCGGTAGCTATAGCGTAATGGTTTGCTGTTCGTATATACCACCTCTTTCGGATATGGATGTTTATGCTAGTCATAGCTCGGCCATCTGCGATTTGCTTTCGCAGTTGGGAGATAACGATCGACTTGTTGTTGTTGGTGACTTTAACTTGCCAACACTTAGTTGGGTTAATATAAGTGATTTAAACTTTTTAACTCCCACTGCCCAACACGAGTTTCTCAATTGCCTGTTAGACTCATCTCTTTTACAGATTAACAATGTTCCAAATAGTGGAAATAAAATGCTGGATTTAGTATTTGTGGATGGCTCTGGGTACTGCCCTTACGCAAATCCCACCTTTATCCCTTCCAGAAGACCCTCTTCATTCTACGCTAGAGATATCACTTGATATCAGCCTACCCCATAGGATTCAAGTACAGTCTCGTCGCCGATCTAGATGCTTCTACAAAGCGAATTTCATTATGCTCAATGATCTGTTGGCTTCCCATGATTGGTCGGATGTCTATGCTTGCACTGATGTCGATTCGGCAATCTCTATATTTTACGTACGCTTGATAGCTTCTTTGATACCTGCATTCCTACTCGCTATACCCTATGTTCGAATAAGCCCCCCTTGGTTTTCAAGGCAACTTATCAGACCTAATAAGATTAAATCTAGGCTTTATAAGAGATTCAAGAAATCTGGAGCATCTGCAGACCTCGCTAAATATCTAATAGCTCGTTCTAAATTTCACCGTCTTAATCAGCTTTGTTATAAAAATTACTTGAGTTGTTGTAAAGCCCAATTTTTTAAAAATCCAAAAAAGTTTTACAGTTCCGTAAATTCAAAGCGGAAAATTTCTGGGTATCCTCCCTCATATACCTTTGGATGTAAAAAAGCTTGTACTGATGACGATGTTGCAGAGCTATTTTCAGAGTTCTTTAGGTCCACCTATTCCTCCAGCGGTTTTCATTCCGGTCAATACCCGTATCGCTTAGATAACTCGAATTCCATTATGAATCCTGCTATTGATAGTGATATTGTTCTCCAGAGTCTTCAATCTTTGAAGCCCACCTTTTCTCCGGGGCCAGACGGTATTCCTAGTTGCGTGGTTAGGTACTGCGCCGAAAATATGTATAAGGCTATTTTGAAATTATTTGAGCTATCTCTGGGATCTGCGTCATTCCCGCCACTTTGGAAACAGTCTTTTATTATAAAAAAAAAAAAAATAAATGTAAGGCGCGATAACCTCCGAAGAGATCTAAGGCCGAGCTTCTCTTCCAATTTGCGTCGTGCTCCTCTTGATTTTTCCCTACAAATTGGCCGGACGGGACCTACATGTTTTATGCCGACTCCGAACGGCATCTGCAAGGCAGATGAGTTTTCGCTGAGAGCTTTTCATGGCAGAAATACAATCGGAGCGCTTGCTAGACACTGCCGAGGGGCGACCCCGCTTAGAAAAATTTTCTTCTAATTGAAAAATCTTATTTCTAAAATTTTGATGTTGCTTTGCCCGGGAGTTGAACCCAGGGCATACGGTGTGATAGGCGGAGCACGCTACCATCACACCACGGTGGCCGCCAAAAGGTAGTAGGTCAAAAGTTGAAAACTACAGGGGTATTGCTAAACTTTCAGCCATTCCTAAAGTCTTTGAACAGATTGTTACAAGTCAACTCCAATATCAGTGTTCTAGTCTTTTATCTCCATGCAAACACGGTTTCATTCGTCAAAGGTCAACCACTACAAATTTGCTTGTATTCACCTCTATAGTTATGGAATGATTTTTAGCAAACAAGCAAACGGATGTCATCTACAGGGAATTGAGCAAAGCATTTGATACCGTCAACCATGAGTTACTTATTCATAAGCTTGATTTATTGAGCTTTCCGTTTCACCTAATAATGTGGCTGAAAAGCTATCTTTTTAACCGGACCCAAAAAGCTCTGTTCAAGTGCAATCTGTTGGAATCGTTCGGAGTTTCCTCCGGTGTACCCCAGGGAAGTCAGCTAGGCCCTTTGCTCTTTAACCTTTTCATGAATGACTTGCCACAGACAATATTATATTCCCATACTATAATGTATGCGGATGATGTAAAACTTTGCTACACTTACTGTCCTACCGATTTGAGTTCCTTGGATCTTCTTCAGGACGACTTGGACTCGTTCCAATGTTGGTGCACAACAAATTTAAAAAATTTGGAATTTGGCGTATATCTATTGCAAATGATCTAGTTGTCCTTTTTGATCCGAAATTGAATTTTAACATGCATATTTCATCTATTGCCAACAAAGCGTTGGGTGTACTTGGATTTGTTAAAAGATGGGCTAAAGAGTTCGATGATCCGTACCTCACTAAGGTTCTTTACACATCGCTGGTTCGTCCAATACTCGAGTATTGCTCATGCGTTTGGTCCCCTGTTTCTCAAAAGCATATAAAGCGTCTTGAGTCAGTTCAAAAGCAATTTTTGACATTCGCATTGCCCGGCCTTAATTGGGACTCAAGTCTTCACCTTCCTCCATACAGAAGTAGACTTCTTCTTATTAACTTACCCACTCTGGAAAATCGGAGAATATTACTGGGGGTATTGTTCATCCATAAGCTCATTATTGGAGAAATTGATTCTGCGGACCTTCTCAGCCGCTTGTTTTTTGCGAAAATTTGCTAAAAACAACCCTCTTCTTATCTGGTGCACGCACTACAATTATTTGTATAGCTGTATCAATCTTGAATGTACTTTTGCCACTATACGTAATGCAATACTTGCTTATCTAATTTAAGAGATACAAGGTAATTTAATTTGCCGGCATTTATTTCTTCCGTAAAAAACAATAGTGCTCGTATAAGGATGGAGGAACATTTATCAATATGTGTCATTAAGAAGGAACAAGACAGTACTGTGTTGATTGGAATCTGTTCATCCCAACAACGTTAAAAACGTTCTTTTTCATGAGTCACTGACCGGAATCGTATGCATTCCGGCAGTATAATGAGGCATCGAGCTGATTGGAATCCGGTGCATTCCAACAACACAGGTCATGTTACTTTTTTTGCCTTGTGATGGCGTATCCTCATTACACTACTCTTATCACTGCCGTATTCCCATGGTATGCTGATTGGAATCTCGGTATAAGATCTTATTTCTGCTCATATTTCTTATTATTATATTCTGAAATTAAAGTGTAATGTTCAATAATATATCTTTGTTTGTAATATAACATTGTTGAAATCTCGATATATCTTAAATTTTAACTTTTGAGTTGTATATTTATATATCTTTTATATTATGCAGTCGACCATAGTTTGTCGTCGACTTTAAATAATAAATAAATAAATGACATGGCAGCCGCCGTGGTGTGGTGGTAGTGTGCTCCGCCTACTACATCGAAGATCGTGGGTTGAACTCCCGGTCAAAGCAATATCAAGGGCCATCCCGCCCTTCCCACCCCCTAGTTCTATGAAAAGCTTCTCAGTGAAAACTCATCTGACTTGTAGATGCCGTTCGGAGTCGGTATAAAACAAGTAGGTCCCGTCACGCCAATTTGTAGGAAAAATTAAAAGGAGCCCTACGCAAATTGGCACAGAAGCTTGGCCTAAAATCTCTTCGGAGGTTATCGTGCCTTACATTTATTTGTTTATTTTAAATGACATTATTTAAACATTTTCCCGTTCATAGTGCTTAATTTGAGTGCTTGCTGAGTAGAGTTTTCTATTCTCTTACAATTTTCATTGCTCTAAGCCATTGTTTAGATTGAATATTTACATCATTTTTAATTTATGCAATTTTTGGGTGTTGTGTTGCGCATCTCATGGCGTTAGCGTGGGAAAATTGCAAGTGTCAAATCACAATAACTTGAAAGATAAACGGAATTAATTATAGCTAACGGGGTTTAGCACACACTGTATGTGAAGTGATTGTATTTTATGGCATTTTAACGAATTTTGGAAGTTTCTGATAATTATGCACCTTCTGCTAACGTTCGAATCGCTGAACTGTCTTATAAATAACTCCAATATTCAGTATTCCAAAATGGTATTTACTTAGACTACTTTAGGAGTAGTTCTTCACAATTATACTTCACAGCTAATAGCGTATTTAAATCAAACTGATTAGCTATTCCTCAGCTGGCGCTGCTTTTATACTCTCTGTAGCGTCGTTGTTGTTTTTGTTGTAGCGATAAGATTACTCCCCGAAGGCTTTGGAAAGTGTTATCGATGTGATGGTCCTTTGCCGGATACATATCCGGAACGCTCCGGTATCACACACCATTAAGGTGGTAGCCCGACCACCTCGGGAACGATTTAGCTGGCCACATTAAACCTTCAGGCCATCCCTCCCTCCCCTCTCCCAAGTCTCCCATGAGGAGCTTGGGGTCGCTAGAGCCTCGTCTGTTAGGATTCGCCACGGATAGGAGAGGTTGACAATTGGGTTTGGAGAAGCTATATATTGCGCTGGCAACCTGAAAGGGTTGCGCTACACAGCCCCTTGAATGTGGTATTTTAGTCGCCTCTTACGACAGGCATACCTACAGCTGGTATATTTTGACCCCTAACCCGCTGCTGGTCTGTAGCGTCGTTTGAATATTTCTCCCAAGGTGTAGACTTTTCACGAAGATGGAACAGTTCTATCGCATACTTCGTTATTTAACTATATGCGTGTGTATGTGTGAGTAAGAACTTCTGCTTTTAGCTGATGACTACAAGTGTGTATGTGAGATATTTCTTCACTTGTTGTTGTTATAGCAGTTCTTCGCCCCATCCAATAGGTGCGACTGATCACAAATTGTCATCAATGTCCTCTAACGGGAGTCCAATGAAACTTGCTGTTTCAACAGGGGTGGACCTTAATGAGAGGGGTGTTTGAGGCGTTGGTTCCACAATATAGTTATAGATGGTTGGTGTCATGTGGGGACACATTACAAGCAGGACATATGTTTTGTATGTCGGGGTTGATTCTGGATAGGTAAGAGCTTAACCTGTTACAGTATCCAGATCGCAGTTGAGCTAGAGTGACTCGCGTTTCCCTAGGGAGAGTGCGTTCCTCCTCTGCTAGTTTTGGATATTGTTCTCTGAGTACAGGATTCACTTGGTAATTCCTGGCATAGAGGTCCTACGCCTGTCTGTGGAGTTCACTGAGGACCTGCTTGTGTTTTTTAGCTTCATACGGCTGTGTCCTCAGGTGCCGTATTTCCTCATAATGCCTACGGAGATGACTCCTCAATCCCCTGAGCGGTATAGGCTCATCAAGCAAATGTCTGTTGGGATGCCCAGGTTTCTGGGTATTTAACAACAGAAAATGTTTGGTTAGCATCTCATTTCTCTCCCTTATGGGGAGTATTCTCGCCTCATAATGTGGATGGTGTTCTGGGGACATAAGAAGACAACCTGTGGTGGTTCAGAGGGCGGTATTTTGGCAGGTCTGCAGCTTCTTCCAGTGAGTAGTTTTTAGGCTTGGCTTGTTTTCGTTGTAGCGATAAGGACAATCCCCGAAGGTTTTGGGGAGTGTTATCGATGTTGGTGTAGGGTTCTTATTATTTTTATTTTACTTTGTATTTTAGTTACTTTGAACTTTTTAATTTTTAAATGTATTATCAATATTTTAAGTTTCAAAATTGATTTTCAATTTTCAAAAATTTTCATTATTGTGAAAAATAAAAAAATAAAATAGACGTATACTTTTAGGCGTGTTTAAAAAAAATATAATTTAAAGTTTTGTTAAAAAAATAATACGTGGTTTAAATTACTACAGTTGGTGGTCCTTTTCCAGATGCAGATACGGTTCGTTCCGGTGACAAGCACCATTAAGGTACTAGCCTGACCATTTCGGGAGCGATTTGGTATGGCTACATGAAACCTTCTAGGCCATAACGCCCTCTCTGGTGGGTGTTAAAAGAACTCCATTTTTAAATAATGTTCTCAACTTCGTAGTTATGTTCGGT
The DNA here is from genome assembly GCF_040869045.1 of Eurosta solidaginis. Lineage (NCBI taxonomy): Eukaryota > Metazoa > Arthropoda > Insecta > Diptera > Tephritidae > Eurosta > Eurosta solidaginis. Next base: position 261,954,589 of record NC_090322.1, on the reverse strand, counting down.
TTCATAACGATATTTATTTATTAATAAAACAGAAATTAAATCAATATATTTAGGGAGATTTTCATAGTTAATAAATTACAAATTTAAGGCTTGTAGCCAAACTGTTTTAAATAAAAACTTTCAGAACTCAACTCTTTGAAATCCTCAATTCAACTGCCGATTTAATTTTATTTTTTCAACCGGCCTACTACTCAAAAACAATCATTTGACAATCTTTTCAATTGCATACAGTACTTAACTTAATTTCATAAATATGTAAACAAGTGATTGAAACGTAAGGTAAATTTGCATTATAGTGTGGTTGAAAATTGAATCAATTAGTCGCCTCTTAGGACAGGCATACCTGCCGCTGGTATATTTTAAGCCCCCTAACACGCTGAAACCGCATGTTGTAGTTGTTGTAGCGTTAAGGTTACTCCCCGAAGGCTTTGTGGGGTGTTATCGATGTGATGGCCCTTTGCCGGATATTAAGGTGCTAGCCCGACCATCTGGGGAACGATTTATATGGCCACATTAAACCTTCAGGCCATCCGTCCCTCCTCACCCCCAAGTTCCAGGAGGAGCTTGGGGTCGCCAGAGCCTCGTCTGTTAGTGAAACGGGATTCGCCGCTCGAAGGTGAGGTTGACAATTGGGTTGGAGAAGCTATATATTGCGCTACACAACCCCCCTAATCGTAATTTATGATTAAAAACGTGCCCTTGTCCATTGACTTAATGAAACTGATACATATGTGATTTTTATTTATTTATTTATTTATTAGCCTACAAATTTAAAAATTAATCAGAATAAATATAGTATAGTATTAAAACAAACAAAAAGACTTGGCAACTTAAATATATAATAATTACAAAAATATACTGTATACTTATGTATTAAATCATTCAAATGCAAAGACACACAAGAGGTATAGGGGGTTACACCTTACATATTTAAGGTAGTAAGTAGGTACTTTTTAATTCTGAAAATCGAATCGCATGTATTTAAGTTTTTGCAGTGATTATTGAAATCATGGCAAATGCCACGAAGTGGGTCATGCATTTCAAAGTTCCCTCTGCATGTAATTATATGCAGTTGTTGAAAATATCTAGACGGGCACATTGAATTTAATTGCGCTAAGCAGAAAGGGGCTAGCTATCATCCCTCTTAAGAGTTTTACTATAAATAATACATTAAGCATCTCCCTACGGCTCTGTAATGTAGGCAACTGTAATAGTTTTAACCGGCTGCAGTGCGGTGGAAAATTCCTTGAAGTGTCCCAAGGCAAGTGTTAGTTTTAGTAACGTACGGATCATTAAATTCCCTAGACCACCTTTTCACGAACACCAAATCACCTTTAGCCCTATTAACGCAAGTTTATATATTTAACCTAAAGTCAAGCTTAGGGTTCATTGTAACACCTAGGTCAGTGAAGTTGGTGACTTGCTTAATAACATAATCTCCAATCACATACTCATGGGAATTAAAAGTTTTGCGTGTAAAACACATGAACTTACACTTCGAAAGGTTTAGTGACATGAAGTTAGCATTACACCATACAATTAGGCTGTTCAGATCCAACTGAAGAAGTGCTCTATCCTGTGGTGAGCGGATAGGCATAATAAGTTAAACGTCATCCACATACATCAACGGCTTACAGTGTTTCAAAACACTTGGTAGATCGTTAATGAATAGTAGGAATAACACTGGCCCAAGAAGGCTACCTTGTGGAATACCAGAAGTTACATTGATAAATTTGGACCAACAGTTGTTAAAATAACTGTTTGTTTACGTTTATTCAAATAAGAAGAACCCCAAGAGAGAAGTAAAGGCGGAAAGCCTAACCGGTCGAGTTTGTGTAAGAGCAGAGAATGGGATACTTTACCAAACGCCTTACTAAAATTTGTGTAAATAACATCAATTTCGCAGTTAGATTTAAAGCTATTGGATACAAGGGTCGTGAGCTCTAGAAGGTTGGACACTGTTGACTTTCCCTTCCAAAATCCGTGCTGTGATAAGTCAATAACCGAAGATAGACTGAACGCCAGTTGCTTTGTGACAATCGCTTCAAACAGCTTGGGAATGACATTTAGTTTAGCTATTCCTCTGTAATTTGTAACACAAGATCTGCTGCCACTCTTATGGAGAGGAATTATAAATGACTGTTTCCACTTCATAGGAAACATCCCTTGCTTCAGGAAGGCATTAAATAAACAAGCTAGAGGTCGATAAAGGTATTGTGCACAAGTTTTTAGCACAACTGGCGGAATTTGATCAGGTCCAGCAATGTAAGATATTTTCAGATTATCCAGATGCCAAAGAATATCCTCAGCACTAATAAAAGGAACTAATGCCGAATTTAGTGAGGACAAACTAAATGTCTAATCTGACGGCACCGAATCGGATGAATTCGAATAGTTAGATTTGAAATAATCTGCAAACATATTAGACATTATGGCATTATCGCTCGAAGTATGATCGTTAAGCTTCATTGTAGAAGGAAAGCCTTTAGTCTTTCTTTTCGAGTTAACGAAACTGTAAAACGTCTTAGGGTTACAAAAAATTTAATCCTACTAATATACTCTTTATAGAAACTGCTGTTTAGGGTGTTATATTTATGACGTAATATAGAGTAAGCAGCATAGGCAGTTCTTGTACCAGATAGTTTGTATCGCTTGAACATACGCGTCTTTTGGTTTTTCAGATGTTTTAGTTCTTTAGTGTACCAAGCAGTTGATGTAGCTGTCGAGCAGCCCGATAAAGGTATGCATTTGTGAAAATATCGTGAAGCACATTGTTAAAGTGAGATACGCTCACTTCAGTATCTTCGTTGTACTCTGGCCAGGTAATTTTTGAAATCTCGCTGATTAGCACGGACCAATTGGCTTTCCTGAATAGAAACCGGCGAGGAGTCGCACACGCAACTTTGGACCTATGCTCAGGAAGATCGTGATATTCGAAATACAGAATAATAAGAGCAGGATGATAGACATCTTCAGGCAAAGCAAACGGATCACATCTATTTACAGAACACCTCAAAGTGTCATCTACAAATATCAAGTCCAAACATTTACCAAATTTGTTGTGAACATTGTTCAATTGATAAAGTCCGGCATCAGCTAGGTCGTTTAAAAAATCCTAAAAGATAGCAAGGGAAGATGCAGAAACCAGAAAACCATCAAAGCGACTCCAAGACACCCAAGGCAAATTAAAGTAACCAAGCAACACCACAGAATCCGAGGACCTGGTCATAGAAACCACTGATTGAACTATGACGAATGCTTCAAATATAAGGAAATATCAGATTGTGGCGGAATGTAACTTGTTACAAGGTATATATACATTGAAGGCAGATTAACACGCACGCAAAGCAACTCGACATCGTCAGAGTTAGCCAATTGCACCACCTCCACCGAAAACCTAGTGTGAATTGCAATCAAGACTCCTCCACCAATTCTGCCCGGCCGGCCTTTTCTGAAAATCTGAAAAGAATCAGATACAACTTCAGAATTAAAAACAGTCGGTTTCAACCAAATTTCAGTGAAAACCAGACCATCATCAAGACAATCATGGCTTTGAAGGAACGTGTCCGCTAGTTTGGTGTTTAACCCCCTAACTTTCTGATAAACAAGTAAGGAAGGTTAAGTTCGGGTGTAACCGAACATTACATACTCAGTTGAGAGCTATGGTGACAACATAAGGGAAAATAACCATGTAGGAAAATGAACCGAGGGAAAACCTGGAATATGTTTGTATGACATGTGTATCAAATGAAAGGCATTAAAGAGTATTTTATGAGGGAGTGGGCCATAGTTCTATAGGTAGACGCCATTTAGGGATATAGCCATAAAGGTGGATCAGGGTTGACTCTAGAATGCGTTTGTACGATATGGGTATCAAATGAAAGGTGTTAATGCGTATTTTAAAAGGGAGAAATCCTTAGTTCCATAGGTGGACGCCGTTTCGAGATATCGCCACAAAGGTGGACCAGGGGTGACTCTAGAATGTGTTTGTACGATATGGGTATCAAATTATAGGTATTAATGAGGGTTTTAAAAGGGAGTGGTGGTTGTTGTATAGGTGGTCGCCTTTTCGAGATATCGCCATAAAGGTGGACCAGGGGTGACTCTAGAATGCGTTTGTACGATATGGGTATCAAATGAAAGGTGTTAATGAGTATTTTAAAAGGGAGTAATCCTTAGTTCCATAGGTGGACGCCGTTTCGAGATATCGCTATAAAGGTGGACCAGGGGTGACCCTAGAATTTGTTTGTTCAATATGGGCATCAAACGAATGGTGTTAATGAGTATTTTAAAAGGGAGTGGGCCTTAGTTCTATAGGTGGATGCCGTTTCGAAATATCGCCAAAAACGTGGACCAGGCGTGACTCTAGAATGTGTTTGTACGATATGGGTATCAAATTAAAGGTATTAATGAGGGTTTTAAAAGGGAGTGGTGGTTGTTGTATAGGTGGTCGCCTTTTCGAGATATCGCCATAAAGGTGGACCAGGGGTGACTCTAGAATGCGTTTGTACGATATGGGTATCAAATGAAAGGTGTTTATGAGTATTTTAAAAGGGAGTAATCCTTAGTTCCATAGGTGGACGCCGTTTCGAGATATCGCCATAAAGGTGGACCAGGGGTGACCCTAGTTTTTGTTTGTACAATATGGGTATCAAAATAAAGGTGTTAATGAGTATTTTAAAAGGGAGTGGGCCTTAGTTCTATAGGTGTACGCCTTTTCGAGGTATCGCAATAAAGGTGGACCAGGGGTGACTCTAGACTTTGTTTGTACGATATGGGTATCAAATGAAAGGTGTTAATGTGTATTTTTAAAAGGGAGTGGCCTTCGTTCTATAGGTGTTCGCCTTTTCGAGATATCGCCATAAAGGTGGACCAGGGGTGACTTTAGAATATGTTTGTACGATATGGGTATCAAATGAAAGGTTTTAATGAGTATTTTAAAAGGGCGTGGGACTTAGTTCTATAGGTGGACGCCTTTTCGAGATATCGCCATAAAGGTGGACCAGGGGTGACTCTAGAATAAGTTTGTACGATATGGGTATCAAATTAAAGGTATTATTGAGAGTTTTAAAAGTGAGTGGTGGTAGTTGTATATGTGAAGGCATTTTCCAGATATCGACCAAAATGTGGACCAGGGTGACCCAGAACATCATCTGTTGGATACCGCTAATTTATTTATATATGTAGTACCTGCCAAGATTTTAAGGGTTTTTTATTTCGCCCTGCAGAACTTTTTTAATTTTCTTCTACTTAATATGGTAGGTGTCACAACCATTTTATAAAGTTTTTTCTAAAGTTATATTTCGCGTCAATAAAACAATCCAATTACCTTACCATGTTTCATCCCTTTTTTCGTATTTGGTATAAAATTATGGCATTTTTTTCATTTTTCGTAATTTTCGATATCGAAAAATTGGGCGTGGTCATAGTCGGATTTCGTTCATTTTTCATGCCAAGATAAATTGAGTTCAAGTAAGCACGTGAACTAAGTTCATTAAAGATATGCCGATTTTTGCTCAAGTTATCGTGTTAACGGCCATGCGGAAGGACAGACGGACGACTGTGTATAAAAACTGGGCGTGGCATCAACCGATTTCGCCCATTTTCACAGAAAACAGTTAACGTTATAAAATCTATGCCCATACCAAATTTCAAAAGGATTGGTTAGTTTTTGTTCGAATTATGGCGTTAAAAGTATCCTAGACAAATTAAATGAAAAAGGGCGGAGCCACGCCCATTTTGAAATTTTCTTTTATTTTTGTATTTTGTTGCACCATATCATTACTGGAGTTGAATGTTGACATAATTTACTTATATACTGTAAAGATATTAAATTTTTTGTTAAAATTTTACTTTAAAAAAAAATTTTTTTTAAAAGTAGGCGTGATCCTTCTCCGATTTTGTTAATTTTTATTGAGCGCACATATAGTAATAGCAGTAACGTTCCTGCCAAAGTTCATCATGATATCTTCAACGACTGCCAAATTACAGCTTGCAAAACTTCTAAATTACCTTCTTTTAAAAGTGGGCGGTGCCACGCCCATTGTCCCAAATTTTACTAATTTTCTATTCTGCGTCATAAGTTCAACTCATCTACCAAGTTTCGTCGCTTTATCTGTCTTTTGTAATGAATTATCGCACTTTTTCGGTGTTTCGAAATTTTCGATATCGAAAAAGTGGGCGGGGTTATAGTCCGATATCGTTCATTTTAAATAGCGATCTGAGATGAGTGCTCAGGAACCTACATACCAAATTTCATCAAGATACCTCAAAATTTACTCAAGTTATCGTGTTAACGGACGGACGGACGGACATGGCTCAATCAAATTTTTTTTCGATCCTGATTATTTTGATATATGGAAGTCTATATCTATCTCGATTCCTTTGTATATGTACAACCAACCGTTATCCAATCAAACTTAATATACTCTGTGAGCTCTGCTCAACTGAGTATAAAAATATTTAGAGTATTCCTCATTAAAGACGAGATAGTATTAAAATTTAAATTACGAACAGCAGCATTACTCATTGTGACACTACTACAGCTTTGGTATGTAAGTTGTTTGAATCCTTAACAGGGTGGATGCTCGGCTTCTTGGTATACAGGTGCACCACAGAATGAACCGGCCAAAACGAAGAATCCAGCACTTAATCAAAGTATAAGTCAGGAACCGAAACTTTAAACAATGATATATCTCTGTCATATTTGAAATTGAAGTTTTATACATTAATGCTGCTGGTTGGTGCAACACCAAGCTTACTACAAACATAATTAACGATATCAGCTTCCTACAACGAAGCATGCAGCCTTGAAACGAAGATAGTCTTGCCAGGGGGAACGGCAGTTACCTCCCTCCGAGGAGTATGTGCATTGGCCAATTGATTCAGATTTCCACTAGCAGCACTAGTACCAGCAATGTTATGGTTGTTCACGGAACTAGGCCATTGCCCAGCAGCGGAAAGAGAAGAGTCACCGCCCAAATTAGTAGAGCTGGCAACAACAGTGTTGTTAACAGCACCATCATTAATATCATTAACACCATTGATATATGACTGATATTTCCCGCTTTTGGTAAGAAGGTTTTGGTGAGTGCTAGTGTAGTGCGGCGCATGATTCAATCTTATATGCGCATAATTGTTGGTATGAATATCGCTTTTGTACTCAGCGATTTAAACCTGCAAACAGTTTTTATCACCTTAAAAATTTTGGTATCTGTCACCAACCCTGGTACTACTCGTTCAGAAATCGGAATTTAAGTACTCTCTATTGGCTACTTTACATCATCTTAAGGTCACATTCGCAGGACATCTTTCACTGCAGATGAACAGAGAAAATGTTCACGGGGAATATCAGGGGAGCAATACGAACGAGATTTGAAATCAAAGACATAATTATTATAATAAATATTTGTAAAAGTTCCAAAATAATAATTATGGGGTGAAAACCATGCTGCAATAAACAAGACAGGTGAAGTCAATATTACGAAATGGAGTCGCATTTGACAATACTCGTCGTCGTAAATTTAAGTGTTGATTCTTGAGTTATCTGCAGCATCGATTTTTCCAGTATCATGAAAAATTACTACATTAATGCCTTTCTGAAATATGTATGAAGTAAAGTGCAAGCAAGCCTGCGGTCTGTATTTCCTTTTGTGGGTCGGTTTATGATAGATTATGGAAAAATTTTAGTCAACGGAACTGAAAGGCTGGATCTTCAGAGTATCACTCCAAGTTCCAAGACCCAACATTTATCTATGTAAACCAATCGTTGTGGCATGCTCATTGAGTAAAAGAGGTTGCTGGTGTAAAAATATATAGCGGAAGAAGCTGTACCTGATGGCAAAAAAAAAAAAACTTTCGTTTATCAAAACTTTATTTTAAACAGCTCTATTTAATCCTGGAAACGCTTATAAAAAAAAAAATAAATAAATGTAAGGCGCGATAACCTCCGAAGAGATCTAAGGCCGAGCTTCTCTGCCAATTTGCGTCGTGCTCCTCTTGATTTTCCCTACAAATTGGCCGGACGGGACCTACATGATTTTATTCCGACTCCGAACGGCATCTGCAAGACAGATGAGTTTTCACTGAGAGCTTTTCATGGCAGAAATACACCCGGAGCGCTTGCCAAACACTGCCGAGGGGCGACCCCGCTAAGAAAAAATTTCTTCTAATTGAAAAACCTTATTTCTAAAAATTTTGATGTTGCTTTGCACGGGGTTTGAACCCAGGACATCCGGTGTGGTAGGAGGAGCATGCTACCATCACACCACGATCGCCGTGGAAACGCTTATACATACATGAAAAACTCTCTGTCGCAGGATCAGACTTTGTTCTGATTTTCTCTATCTAAACACTTGCCTCTCCTATGTCTAATCCTCTTCCTCTCTTATTCCACCTCCCTTTTCATTTTCTTGTTTACTTCAGTCGGCTTATTCAATTTCCCTATCCCTGTTATCCTTCCCTGAACCTTCCCGGTTTTCTTCTTACACTTCCCGCACTTTCTCTTACCCAAGTCTAATTCTTACTATTACTCTTAATCTTATATCCTTATTCTTAACCTTACTTTTAACCTCTTTTTACTAATTTTTCTCAAACTGCATTACACTTATTCTTACTTTTACTCCCACTTTCCGTCTTTTTCTTGTTATCATTACTTTTCCGACTTCCCTCCAATTTCCTGTACTTTTTCTTCCCGTTTCCTGCGTTTACTCATTCTCGAGTTTGGCCTTTTTCTAAATATCACATTTCTAGTAAGAGCCGATTTTTCAGTACAAGTTCAAATCAGTTTGTCAGTTAAACTACGCTTAACTTTATTCTGCAGTTTTTTAGGTGGGTAAAAGTGTTTTGCGCGGATATAGCTTTGGTGTCCAAACCGGTGTTGAACCCACCCAGGGTAATTTTTTATAATCGCGGCCGAAGGCCACCAATGCAGAAAGTTGTTCTGCGCAAACATTCTATGGATCACACCCCCGGTTTCGGAGCTCTCCGGTTAATTTTTCGGTTTTTTGAAAATATCTTTTGACAGAAATAAAATGTTTAATTTCCGATTTCGGATTCGTGGTCTTGGGTCAAAAACACGTCTTTTGACACCCCTCCCCATATTTTTGTACGAGTTTTGGCAGTCGTGAGCTAAAGTAGGTAAAGACTTACCGTTTTTCAGTCTACTTTAACTGAAGTTTAAGCTGATCTTAAGCGACTGATCTGGCGGGGTTAAACTCTAGTTAACCTACCAGTTATTTGCGTTCGTTCGAATTGGCGCCGAATATACCCAACAAGCATTTGGGCTTGAGTACCATTAGAACTCATGTAGATAACTAGGCATACTTCTAAAATCTCATGAGTTGTTTCGAAGCAGTGGCTCAACTCGAGAATCATAGTGTACTCAGCAAAAGAGGGAATTTTTTATAAAACAAAATGCTATTACTTAAGTTGAAAAAAATTTATTCCCAACTTGTTGTTCTCTAACTGGACACGAATGTAAGATTCAATACCACATTATTTTCAAGAAAATAAAATAAACTATATATAATTTATTTTTGATTAATTACGATTCATTACTGTATCAACCAGGTGTTTTCTCCAAATAAACAGTTGTTGGTTTTGGTGGTACCTCCTTGGAGATTTTGTTTTAAACTCCACCTCAACTCGATATCTAATGTAGGATATCAACTGGAGAAATGTATTGAATACTCATTTGAGAACTGTACATTCCTCAAAATCTCTCAAAGGTCAGAAAATAATTCAAGAATGACGTCTTAGGGAAGGTTTCGACGTTGGAGATTCGAGAACTATACATTTTACTTACATTTACATGGATAGTGATTGGAGAATGAAGTTGGATATCAACTAGGGAACAATTAAATAATGATGTTGGATATCAACTCCGGAACTAGATATATTTCGCTGGAGAAATATTTTTTCCATGTTTGTTGGGTAAACAAAATCCAGCTGTTGCCGCATCTACAAATTATCTAGATAATAAAAAACCAATGTTGGCGCACAAAAAAGTCTACCCCAACGGCGGCCTTAAATTGTGACTGAAAAACTGCTCAGTAGTTTAAGTGGAGTTCAAATTTGACAGAGTTTAAGCACACTTAGTTTAAGCGTAGCTTAACCAACTGCTGAAAAACCGGGCCTAAGATAGTAGATAACAAGTAAAGGTGTCTAAGTCCGGATGTAATCGAACAGTATATACTCAGCGTGAGCTTCAGTTGTACATTTCATTTTAGATAAATTACTTTTCTACATAAAACATGGCACCGCCCATTTAAAAAAAAAAGGTCTCCCCATTTCCTCTTACAATAAAACTTGATAAGTGAAATACCATTGCTTCAAAACTATTTTTTTTAAGTTATAGCTTATTATTCAAGTCTACGACTGTTTTAAACTTGTTTTATATCTAAGTTGCCGTGGTCTTTAACCGATCCCTTCCATTTTTACTAGAAATATTTCCTGCTATAAGGAAAATATTTGTATCCAATTTTGATACGATATGTAAATTTTTCTTCGAGTTATGGCTGTCGAAACATAGAAAATTGCTTAGTCATAAAAGGGGCGGTGCCGCACCTATTTATTAAACTTTGCAGTTTTTCCTATTTATTGTTATAAGTCCACTTGGGAAATGAAATACCATTGATACAAATCTTTTTTTTTGCAAAGATATAGCTTATTTTATTCGTCCACGACCCTTTTAAAAATATTTTATATAAAAGTGGGCGTGGTGCTTAACTGATTTCGTTCATTTTTCTTCAAAGCATTCCTTATAGTAAAGGCAACCTCTCTGCCGAATTTTGTTACGATAGGTTTAAGGCTATTTGATTTATGATTAATAATATTTGTAAAATTGATTTTATCAATGCCCCACTCATTTAAATTTTTTTTTTTCAAATTTTTATCAAGAGTCTCAGTATCAGTACACACGCCAAATTTAAACATTCTAGGTGTATTATTTACTAAATAATCAGGTTTTTTGTGTTTTCCAAAATGTTATATATATAAAAAGTGGGCGTGGTTAGCATCCGATTTCGTTCATTTTCAATACCAATCTATTCTGGGTCCAGATAAGCTCGTGTACCAAATTTGGTGAAGATATCTCAATATTTACTCAAGTTATGGTGTTAACGGACAGACGGAAGGACGGACGGACATGGCTCAATTAAATTTTTTTTCGATACTGATGATTTTGATATATGGAAGTCTATATCTATCTCGATTCCTTTATACCTGTACAACCAACCGTTATCCAGTCAAAGTTAATATACTCTGTATGCAAAGCACGATGAATATAAAAAAGTAGTAAAATAATACTAAGAATTTTCCCTGCCAATACTTTAAAATTCATGACCGGATTACGAGGGCCGCCAAATTTTTGTTGTTGTATTACCGATTTCAACTGTCTGGTTTTATTGCGTCATCTGCTGGCTTAGTTTGTTTTGGTTTTCCAACTGACTTTTTTTTGACATATTGCAGCTTAGAAAAAAATTCCCCATATTAGTTAACTTTTCTTTATTTTTTAACAATATCAATTCAGTGGCACTGAAGAAAGGCGTATGTGGATAAAACCTGCCAAAAACAACCAAAAAATTGTTTGTCTTATAAAACATAAAGGGCCTAACCTCTGCTAAATTTTCAATTAAAGGATCTCCAAATGTTTTTTCATATAAAAATTAATCTTATTTGGAAAGCTATGTGAATCTGATAGCGTTTTCTTTTCTGAAATAAATTGTTGCCTAAGTAAATGGTAAAGCCTTAATAGACTTAGTCCTACCCCAGAAAATGTCAACATTTATAGTGCATACAAAGAACATTTCAACTCACCATATTCACTCATATAACAAATCACACAAGAAGATTACGCATTGCGCATGTAAACATTAGATCAGCTCTTTTTTATGGGCAATTATTACGTCATTTTCCTTTATCTCTTGTTTTTTCCATAGTGTACAAGTACAAGTGTGTTGACTTATCTGTCAAGAATTCTGACAGGCACTCGCTGGATTCGGAATGACAGCGAATCCAAAATGGATACCATTACCGAGTGCGCCGAATGATTGAAAAATTGAAAAAGTCGATACGATTGGTAGTCAAAAATGTTGTCGTTGAGACCAAAAATGCGACTCTAGACCTGAGATTTCCATCAGGTGAGCGAGGCTGTTTGCAGTTTTGAAGTTTATCGCTTAGTGAACACACTTGTATAGGTACACTATGGTTTTTTCTCTTTCTTTCATTCGCTCAAACAGTCAACTGTGACGTAAATGCGCGGAACGACGCAATTTTGAACTCATGAATGCGCAATCTTGGATCTCATATTAACAGAGTATATGTGGAACTTAAGAGCGAATTGAGTTTCCCAGAGTTGCACTGCCACACCGCCATTTTATACAGGGTAAAAGTGTAACGCTTTTGCGTTGCGAGCAGGCAACAATTTTCACAAAAGAACGAAATACCACGTAAAGGCGTTGCCTGTTTTTTTAGAATAGAACAACAACCCTTGCGCGGCGTGCAAAAAGCGTAACACTTTAGCAAAGAAAACGCTATAAATTTGCAGTTGTATGTGATCGTTCTAAATGGTGAAAGAAATTGGACGTACCACTAGTTGTATAACATTTTTTGCAATATCATTAATGGTTTTGTCAAAATGGGACCAAATTCTTGACTTTGTACTTCGTAACTTTTTGGCAACACAATTTTCGTCTTCAAACTCAATGATGTCTTCTGTTGCGTATATATCTACATATACGAATATATGTATATATGTGTATATAATATGAAAAAAATGACATAACTTTCACATTGAACTTTTGTAAGAATTCTTCAATATTCAGAGCCACCAACTAGTTAGGTATTCATCTAAAATGAGCACAAATCTGACATAATGTATGTAATTTTAGAAATGGGAATAAAGTTCTCCATATTTAGAAAAAAACATCGATAATCGCACCACGAACCTGGTATTTATGTGTCGATATTTATGTCGATACTCGTAATCAGAAGCGCTGAGACGAGCCCGTATAAAGAACCAAGCGTACATTAGGCTGATTTCAAAAAAAAAAAAAAAAAATTGTTTGCCCTTTTGACAAATTTTTTTCGAGCTTAATAAAAGCTCCAATTTCTTGATAAATTACATTAAATTGTAATGCCAGAAACATACGAAACCCAAAAATTTACCACTGCAGACCAAGGCCTGCAGGAATTCATATATGACGGTAACCAATTAGAGATTTACTGCTCAAGATGGTCACCCTCCCAAGCTACCGATTTTTTAGAGTGTATGCTTAAGGTCAAAAAATTAGAAGATTTAGAAAAAATATGGGCAAAGGTGCTACAGTCTCATCGAGGAGTAAGTTTTTCCGACAATTATACAGAAGTTAGCGGCTCGGTTGAGCAAAAATTCGCGAAATGCATGGAAACTTATCAAGCATGCAATTCAGAAATTATGGAAGCCTTAAAAACTTTCAACACTCCTTGCACCAACCATCAACATACCCGCCTACGCAATAAGTGATTCAAACTCAAATGGTTTGTATTTGAAAGTACCAGCATGTGACACCGAAGTCTTCCATGGTGGATACGAAGACTGGCCATCCTTCAGAGATATGTTCACAGCAGTCTCTAAGAACCACCCTAAATTATCACCCGCTCAAAAATTATACCACCTACGCCTGAAAACCAAAGGAAAAGCTGGATTTATTGTAAAACAATAACCACTGAGCGATGATAATTTCGAGCTTGCCTGGGAAGCGCTCAGAGCTAGGTACGAAAACAAAAGGATACTCGTCGACAACCAACTGAAGACGCTGTTCAATCTGCCCACGATATTTGCGGAAAAGGGTGAACAAATTCAAAAGACAGCAATCAACAACTGCATGTCAACCCTTAACACCCAAGGAATCCCGACAACGAACTGGGACCCAATCCTCGTTTACCTCTGCTCATCTAAGCTGCCAAGTGAAAGTCTTTCAATATGGGAACAATCCCTCAGCTCCCGGAAAGTGCTGCCTCTTTGGGAGGTTAGGTTAGGTCGAACTGGCCAGTCCACGAGGACCTCACATAGACTGATTGAGTCCGTAGCGTTACCAGAAGTTTGTTTTAACGACCAAACTGAAAACCCCTATCAAAAACCAGGACCTATGCTATAAAATAACTCCGTCCTCTTGGCAAATACTAGAAGCTTCCTAGGACTTAAACCACTTGCTGCTTCTAGATCTGACAGCCGTATCACTCCTAATAGCTGAAGTCTTAGCCTGTCAAGTGCAGGGCACGACCGCAGAACGTGCTCGATTATTTCCTCCTCCAACCCGCACTTCCTAAATCTGCTATCACTGGCCAAGCCTAATTTAAAGGCATGTGACGCCAGAAGGCAGTGTCCAGTCAGAATACCCGTCATAAGTCTACAGTCATCTATTTTTAAGGATAGAACAACTTTGTTAGTCTAAGGTTGTAAGATCCACACATAATCTTCGACACTTTACATCCGCGCGCTTGAACCTACGTCTTTCCCGCTTGGTCGATCATGTGCACCTCTAGCCTTCGCTTAATCTCGCCCAGTCTAAATGGGACGTCTACGGAGCAAGCTTCAAGGGATGCCCCATTTTTAGCTAGTTCGTCCGCCTTTTCATTCCCATCTATTCCCATATGCCTTGGGGCCCAATATAGATGTATGCTTCTCCCTGTCCCGATTCTCTCCAGAGACTGCTTATACTCTAACATGCATTTGGATGCTGTGCTATGCGAGATTATTGCCTTAATTGCTGATTGACTGTCAATATAAAAGTTAACACGGTTGCAGCTTAAGCTATTCTCTTCCACGGTTTCTACTGCTTTAGTTACGGCTAATATTTCCGCTTGGAAAACGCTAGAGTAATACAGTAGCCTGTAGGATCTGCTTATTTCCGGATCAGCACAGTATACCGCAGACCTTACTCCTTCCACTACTTTGGAACCATCTGTGTACACATGTATCGCCTCGTCCGACATTTGAGCACCATTGCGCCAACCGTCCACCTCTATTGTGGCCTTAAGATCCCCCTCGAAGCGCAGATAGGGAATCAGGTAGCCTGTTCATCTTGTGATTGATGACGCTACACTACTATGGCCATCTGGTCGGCGCTCAAGTTGCCCCGGGGCACCGAGCCTAGTTGCAGTTGTTAATGTTATGTTCCTTGCTAACAGGTCTACAGGTGGAATGTGCAGAAAGGCATACAGTGCAGCCGTCAGGGTTGTTTTCAGGGCTCCCGTAATGCTAAGCATCGATAGTCTACATACCCCCTCTAATTTTTTGAGGTATATTGTTTTTTGTGTGGCTTTCCACCAAACAAGAACTCCATAGTTTAGAATACGGCTTACAATCGCTGTAAAAACCCAATGAGAAAGAGAGGGCGAAAAGCCCTACGTTCACCCCAGCATTCTTTTACATGCATAGAGTGCCATTGAGGCCTTCTTAACCCTCTCCTCCACGTTGAGCTTCCATGACAGCTTACTGTCTATGATGATTCCTAGATATTTTGAGCAAGGTTTCTCCTGTAAGGTCACCCCTCCCAACTTAGGCCTGGTCCAATTTGGGACCTTGTACCTCTTTGTAACAAGACCATATCCGTCTTCTCCGCATTGACTTTCCTCCCGACATTAACTGCCCAGGTATGTATATCCCGAAGCGCCCGATCCATCAAAAAACTAATCGTTGGAAGGCACTTCCACTTATGACAATCTGCGTAAGCCGTAAGTTTTACGGGTACCTCATCGAATCGCCTGAGCAGTTGGTTGATGACCAGCGTCCACAGCAGAGGTGCTAGCACCCCTCCCTGCGGCGTGCCCCTGTCCACTGGTTTCGTGGCCTCGTACAATTCCATTGTGATGTAATCTTCCTACAATTTAACATGCAGCCGATCCATCTGCTTAAGGCGGGATGTAACTTAATGTAATTAAGACCATCCATAATCGCCCGGCAATGTCCAAAAAGACTCCTAGAGCATACTCCTTATATTCCAGGGATTTCTCTATGCTTATTACCACCCTATGAAATGCGGTGTCTACCGACTTGCCAGCAGCTTTTCATCCACGTTGGACTTTATGTACACATCTATCAGCCTCTCAAAGGTTTTGAGCAGAAATGATGTTAAACTAATGGGTCTATAGTCTTTGGGATACACGTGACCGATCTTCCCCGCCTTTGGTAGGAAAGATACACGAGCAGTTCTCCAAGAGTGCGGTACATGATTCAGCCTTATGCACCCATCGAATATTATTTTAAGCCATTCCACGACCGCCATACTTGAAACTTGTAGCATGGCCGGGAATATACCGTCTGAGCCCGGCGATTTAAACTTAGAAAACGTTTTCACTGCCCATTCGATCTTGGTATCGGTCACCAAGCCCGGCACTACCCGCTCCGCGATCGAAGTGTGAGTGATGTCTGCTGGCTCTTCTAAACCGTCTCCCGATGGGAAGTGTGTGTCGGGAAGCACCTCAGGGGATTCCTCACTATTACGTGACCATTCCCCGTTCTCTTTCTTTATTAGTCCCTGGACTATGTTTCCCCTTGCTAGGACTTTTTTCAACCGTGCTGTTTCGCTGAAGCACTCTATGTCCGTACAGACACTTTTCCATGATATTCTCTTCGCCCTGGAAATTTCACGCTTGTAGATCCTCAGTAGATCCCTGTACTCGTCCCGAAACGTTTCGCTTTCCGCGGTCTTTGCGAGCTTAAACATTTCTTTTACTTGTCTTCTTTGAAGACTCAGCTCATTGCTGCACCATGGCGGCTTTGCTTTTCCTCCGATTCTTCTTAGAGGTAAGCTTAGAAGTAAGCTTTGGTATACGCAGTCATAAGAGTCCTTGTAAGGAATTATTTGATTCCTCGAGCTCCTTCACATTGGCAACCTCTTTGCGTTGTCCCAGCTTTAATCCTACCTGTTTCTGGAATTTAGTCTAGTTCGTTGACCTAGGGTTTCTAAAGGTTCCTCTCTTCTCTACCCTCTTTAGGGGGATGCTGAAGCTGATATACGCATGGTAGGAGAAGGATGGTCTATCAAGAACCATCCAATCATACCTTGATATATCACGCTCGGAGCTCAATGTAATATCCAGAACATTGCTGGATGTTGGACCAATGTATGTAGGGACATTTCCCCTGTTGGCTATCTGCAAATTGGTTTGCAGGATGTAACAAAATAGAGATTCGCCTCTCTCGTTCGTATCTGCTCCTCCCCACGCATTGTGCATCTGCGCCTATGACCAACCGCCCTTTGCGCCCTTCCCCTGTACTAGCCTTTTACACTCCATCGGTGGAACCTCCGCAGCATGGGCCATGTAGCAGGATGCCAGGATAAATACCTGCTTATTCTTTTGCTCAACGGCCACCACTACGAAGTCATCAGAAGTGTAATTAGGCAGCATATATGAATGCAGCTGTTTCCTTACCATACTCGCACCTGTCCTTCCGTTTGCGCATAGTAAACGCCAAATCCGCGCGCGCTAAGTCCAGAAACCATTCCTCGCGATGAGAGCCACGGCGCCTGGATCAGCGCCACGTCAAACGAGCCCTCCTCAAGGGTTAGGAGGAGTTCGCTCACGCCACTTTACTGTGTTGGCGGTTTATCTGAAGGACTCGCAGCACCATTGGGCTGTTTGTCCCCCTCCAGCACCTTCGTCATCACGTCTTCGTCCTCCCCTTGCCCTTTTGAATTAGAGTCTTCGAGGCCCCCTTCAGCCTTTCGTAACTGTTGTGCCGGGTGTTCCTCTGTGCGAGTCACAACACCATTTAGCGGTTGGTCCTCTTCTAACACCTTCATGGTGACGTCGGGGACCTCCGCCTGTATTTTTTCCCGTTTTTCTTATACATGAATATCATATTTGCGGCATGCGTTAAAGTTTTATTTAAAAAAAAATTATTTTCATGCTTCTTTATAAAAGAAATTCATTCAAAATCGTGCAGCACAAAAGCAAAAGGAAATCAACGGAATTAAATCGTACAAAGCCCCGTGCACATTAAATTATTATATACACGTAGGTACTTGTACTTAATTCTGGTCGAGCATATTTTGTCAGGTGTCATAAAAGAGGGAATTTATTGCGCATGCGCAAGAACAACGCGAATGTTCATATCTCACAACTGGATTAACACAAATGTGCTGCAACACGAATTCTACTTACGGCCTTTGCATGGCGCAACGATATAAGGTGGCAGCATGGAAAATCATTGTTTACTATATAGTTTGGCAGCTTAAATAGAGGTTATGTTGCGAATAGAGTGGAAGGCAGTGGACTAGGCAGTCCATTGTTTACTATATAGTTTGGCAACTTAAACAGAGGTTATGTTGCGAATAGAGTGGAAGGCAGTGGACTAGGCAGTCGAATGTCATAAAATGAAGGAATGGTGTTCGGAGTTTTTTCAAAATTAAAAAAAAAATTGATAAAAGCTTTAATAAAAATAAAACTACTGTTTTAATAACAACAAAAACGCCTTATATATTCTATGTACATAAATTCGTAAAGATTATCTCACTTTAAAATTTGAGTTAAATAATCGTAAGTTTTGTTTTGAAACTGAGTCGAGAACTGTTCGTGTGAATGTGCGAATTTTCACCGATCAGCTGTTAGTTGCGCTACTTGGTAAAATTTACAATGAGGCAGTCGAATGTCAAATAATGAAGGAATGGTGTTCGGAGTTTTTTCAAAGTTAAAAAAAAATGATAAAAGCTTTAATATAAATAAAACTATTGTTTTAATAACAAAAAAACGCCATATATATTCTGTATACATAAATTTGTAAGGATTATCTCACTTTAAAATTTGAATTAAATAATCTAAAGTTTTTTTTTGAAACTGAGTCGATCAGCTGTTAGTTGCGCTACTTGGTAAAATTTACAATGGTGGCAATGATGATGGTCCGAAGAAAACGATGTAAGCGCACAATAAACAAATAGGCGGCCGGTATGCATGCGCGTGCTTAATACGTTTAATTACGTTGTATACTGCGCTGATGTTTTTAGACAGACAATGCGGCAGATGGGCTTTTTTAAGCAGGAAGGTGAATTGGACTTAAAATTTAGTCAGTTCGGTTGTGATTATATCTCTCTCAGGTTCAGGCTTGACAAGGTGCTATGGTAACAGTTTTGGTTTTGTTTGAATGCTGTGGAAACGATAGTCCTTTTCCGTGTATAAATCCTGTATGTTCGAGTACTATCACCTTTAAGTACTATTGCAACTCTTTTTATAACGTGGAATGCCGCTTTCAGCAGCATCACCACCCAATATTCATGTAGTTACCAAAGGTTTACGCCGGTCACTTAATCGGCGGCGGCGGCGTGGCCTCTATATTATATAATACCAGCGGCGGCGGCGCGTCCGGCGCGTCCGGCGCTCCGACAAAGTGATCGGCGTAAACCTCTGAATTGAATGGTTGGACTTCAGAGTATCGCATTGTCCACAACTAATGAATATGGATATCAGAAAAAATATCATTAAGTTGCGGATGAGTATCTGCAAGGCTTGTAAAGCGAAAATTAAAAAAAAAAAAATAATATTTGGAAAGGTTTTGTTTTTATGTACTTAAGGAAATCGACGTTTCAGCCAATTCGGAAAGATCCACGAGATTGTTCAGAAAATTTTCGGGATCAGCTGAAAAACTTGCTCTGTACTATAGCACACATCAACAGCTTTAATTTGATATCAATAATCTAAACACACATTCTAGGTGTATCTGGGTCAACGTTTTGGCCTATATCTCGAGACCCTAGGCACCCAGGGGTATGAAACTTACTCTGTACTAAAGCACACATCAGCTGCTTCAATTTGATATCCATAATGTAAAATACATTCAAGGTGTATCTGGGTCAACGCTTTGGCCTATATTTCGAGACCCTAGCCACCCAGCAGCATAAAACTTACTCTGTACTAAAGCACACATCAACTGCTTCAATTTGATATCCATAATGTAAAAACACATCCTAGTGTTACCCTGATCCACGTTTTGGCCTATATCTCGACACCCTAGTCACCCAGGGGTATGAAAATTAGCCTCTACTGAAGCACTCATCAACAGCTTTCAGTCAGCTACTACAGTTCAGCTACTCTATAAACACATTCTAAAGGTACCCGTTTCCACGCTTTGGCCTATATTTCGAGACCCTGTGCATTAATCCTGAATTTTCTTTGCTCGTGCGTTCTGGAGTTATAGGGTCAGGAAGGAAAACCCGACTTATTTTTATATTATCGATTTTTCTTTAAGTGTTTTGTTTTAATAACTTGGTGAATTCGGTGATGCGAAATCCGCGTCAAGCTGGCGTTGAAAGCGCCTGTTTTCTCAAATAACTTTTAAACAGTTAGAAGGTGTTAAATTTGCAGTGATGCGCATCCCTTGATATCCCTTTCGACTATATCGGACCAATTTTCGAGATGAACAATAAATGGCCTAGACAGTCTTAAAAGAGTAGAAAATATATTAACGCGCCGAACGCCGCCGCTGCCGCGCCAAGTTTTTTGACATTCACCGGCGGCGGTTATCGGCAGCGTATATCTCTGGTAGTTACTACATACGGCTGACTTGGTCATCCACTACTTTTGGTGTGTCCGAAGATTAGACGTGAAGGAAAGTATATAGTTCCTCCCCCTTCCTTCTTCGGCATACAGGGGCACGGACAACATATAAAAACCCAGGTGTACATGCATCGATTCGTCAGATGCGACTCGCCGGTCATCGATTTCAGACACCACCGGTTGCTTAGAAATCGATCAACTGATTCGTCATCTGCGCATCGCCAATTGACCAATTCTATCCACCGATCCCTCGTCTGCGATCTGCTGGGTTTTGATTCCACCAACCACTGGTTGCTTGGGAACAAATCTACCGATAAGTCATCACAAATCCGCCAATCGATTCATCATCGCCGCCACTAACCGCCTGTCCAAATTTCGTAGCCCCCCTCTACTGATCGATACGACTCTAGTCTGCTGCAAACCCTGTCACGGTCAACCGAAATCTGATCACCGTTCACCAATTACACTAGCAATGGTAACCGTACACCCGTTTGTCGCCTATGCACTGACTCCACCGGCAGCCGGACGCTTTCCATCAATCCTACCTATGTCGTTTGTTCCATCAGTGATACCAGTTTCCCACCAATATTACAACTAGATACAATTTCTGCCAAGGTGTGTATATGTGTACGTCTGAAACAAATACCACCAAAAAGATATGTGTATTATTTAGAAAGGAAATAGGTGTCTTCTCGAATCTGAATTGGCTGAGGTCTACCACTTTTAAGGACGCCCAGCTTGCAAACGATTTTTTTGAGTCTTATGAACTTTATGAGAAGATTTATGTTCACTGCATTGGTGATAATCAGGCCCAACGATAGCGGCGGGGGGAGGGGTGTGGAATTCCCCCGCGTCCGGGGTTTCTCAGGGGGCACGCGATTTAGAGGTACTAAGACATTTTTTTTTAATTCAAAGGAGAGTTTTTAAATGTTCCATGCGCAAATTTTAAGCCGAATATAAAAAGCAACGAATATTGATAATGATTTCTTGCCTGGGCCTGAGGAGACAATAAAACCTTACTTACTTAATTGCCGCTTAACCGTTTAAACGGTTATGGCCGTCCAACAAGGCGCGCCAGTCGCTCCTTCTCTGTGCCAAGCGGCACCAATTGGTCACACCAAGGAAGTTTAAATCGTTTTCCACCTGATCCTTCCAATGGAGTGGGGGTCGCCCTCTACCTATGCTTACATAGCCGGGCTCCGATAGAAACACTTTCTTGGCCGGAGCGTCATCTTTCATTCGCATAACATGGCCTAGCCAGCGCAGCCGCTGCGTTTTAATTTGCTGGACTTTGCGGATGTTTGCCTATAGCTCGTACCGCTCATCGTTAAATCTTTTTCGGTACTCGCCAGCGCCAACGCGTAGAGGTCCATAAATCTTTCGAAGAAATTTTCTCTCGAACACTCCCAGAGCCGCTTCATCTGCTGCTGTCATGGTCCATGCTCCTGCACCATATAGCAGGACGGGTACGATAAGTAACTTGTAGAGTATGGTTTTCGTTCGCCGAGAGAGGACTTTACTTTTCAATTGCCTACCTAGCCCAAAGTAGCATTTATTGGCAAGAGTGATTATTCGATGGATTTCGGAGCTGATGATGTTGCTAGTGTTGATGCTGGTTCCTAAATAAACAAAGTCTTTTATTATTTCGAAATTTTGGCTGCCAACAGTAGCGTCGTTTCCAAGGCGCATATGCGCTGTCTCTTTGCTCGATGACAGCAGGTACTTTTTGTCCTCATTCACCATCAAACCCATCTTTACCGCTTCTCTTTCCAGTTTGGAGTAAGCAGAACTAACGGCGAGGGTGTTTAGGCCGATGATATCAATGTCATCAGCATACGCCAGTAATTGCACGCTTAATATTCTATTCCAGAGCGGTTAAGTTCTGCAGCTAGTATAATGTTCTCCAGCATCAAATTAAAGAATCGCACGATCACTCTGTCTGAAACCTCGTTTAATTTCGTGAGGCTCAGACAATAAAAACATCAAACAGAAATGTATGATTACATGAATCCGAAATCGTAAAGTTTTCGTGGTGACACTGATGAAGGTTCATCTTCAAAAAGTCTTCCAACAATACCACCAACTCTGTATCAAACTCCAGAATATTTAAGCGTCTTCGATATCGGTACCGTGAATAATGAGTTTTTGCGATCTGAAGAAGTCAACGAAATAATTCGTCGAGGTCATCAAAAGTGTCCTGTTATTTTTTCACGTGATTGTCATGACGAGGCATTTCCTACCCCGTTGTTAAACATAATCTTGCCAATTTGAGGTCCTTTTCGACTTCACCCACCTCTAGCGTGTTAGGATTTTTATCCTCGGGACTTCTTTGCCTTAGTCGCATGTAAATTTTGTCAGTGCCATAGACATTTTGCCAAGCTGCGTGTACAAAATATCCTCCGCCTGCTTGTTTATTTGGAAGGTGTAGAACTGACCTTCCTCGGTAAGCCGAGATACAGTAAGTACCATCCAGTCCTGTGTCGGTATGTTCCGACTCTGATTCTGCAGAAGTCGCAGTGTATCCTCCGACTTCATCACGCATGGTATCCATACCTTAACTTTTGGCACCGTGGGGATTTGCGCTTTATCCACCACTTCAAACCGCGCGGTCGTGCCTTGCCTTTGGAGGTTTGGAACCACTTCCTCCAGCCACCGCAAGCTCGCGATGTTGTCGCACGCTATCATTTTCACATCATTATACCATCCCCCTGAATCAAAGGTTGGAAGGGGCTTACTTGGTTATTCCCGCACCATCTTAAGCACTGGGACGATATGAATAAATTCCTCACCAGCAGATACGAGGTAGTAGAGAGATTAAGTACCTATAAGCCAGGCAAGGCGAAACCCAAATTTTCGAGTTTTACACCACGAACGGTGAATCAAAACTCGACGCAATCTAATAATAATAGAACCCATCCATATCACACGGAGCTTAATAAAACGGCTTCGTGTAGATTATGCAATCAATACCACGCAGTCAAATCTTGCGTTAGGTTTAGAAATTGACCGGTATCAGACCGAATCAAATTTGCGAGAGAAAATAGTTACTGTGAAAACTGTTTATCAACGTCACACACCAAGAACGAATGTAAAAGTAGTTTCACGTGCGTTTATTTCCAAAAGTGCCACCATTCGCTACTGCATTTGCAGCCCAAACCCCAACAATCACAACCAAACCCCAGAGCTCAAAATGCCCAAGCCGGTACCCCTAAGAGAACGGACGACGAATGGCCTTCAACATCGAAAGCCGCCGCAAGAGCCATCCCCTCCCAATAGTCTCAAGACAAAAACCCGGTTTCTACACTCTTTTCGAGAAATCATGGAACCACCCTACTACCAACAGCAGTAGTATCAGTATACTATGCTGGCGAATTTCATAAAATTCGTGGCCTAATAGGCCAAGGTTCACAAAAAACTTTTGTATCATCCCGTATACAAAAGCTTCTTGGTCTACCACCAGATATCTGGAATGAGGGGAACGGTTGTCAAAAATGGCAATAAAGTCTGCCAGATAACATTCTGTTCAGCAGAGTTAACCCAAACGATAGACGCACAAGCAATAATTTTGCAGAAAATAACTAAGTTCTTGTCCACAGTCAGAGTTTCAAGCATCTATCTCGAAGAACTGCCCCGACTACCGTTAGCCAATCCACAGTATTCGATACCATCGAAAATCTATGTGATAATCGGCAGCGATATCACCCCGCAAATTCTCACCGAAGGGCTCCAACGGAATGTGAGCGGAACATTACTTGCCCAAAACACCATATTCGGATGGGTATTAAGCGGCCCTATAGCTGAAAAGGTATCAACGTTCAGCGCTCATGTCACGGAATGCACCGATAGCCCCCTCAATCAACTTTTGAGACAATTTTGGGAACAGGAAGAAGTTCACCAAACCCAACAACGATCAGCTGATGACGAATACTGTGAAGCACTCTACCGGGCGACCACAATTCGCGAGGAAGATGGACGCTACATAGTTAAACTGCCATTCAACTCAGAATTTCCAGCCAATCTAGCACTCAGTCATTCACGACCCGCAGCACAACAGCAGTACATCAGCATCCAACGAACCCTCGAAAGAAAACCCGAATTAAGAGACAAATATTTTGAAGTCCTTAATGAATATTTAACCATGGATCACATGGAACTCGCCTCCCAACAAGAGATAATTAGAGATGGCAAATATATATCAATTTATCTACCCCATCATGCTGTCATAAAATCCGACAGCAAAACCACAAAAGTGCGAGTCGTCTTCAACGCATCAAAAATGTCACATTCGGGCAACTCGTTGAACGACGTCCTCCATACAGGCCTCATACTACAAAATGACTTAATGCTCGTCATACTTAAATGGCGACTGTATAAGTTTGTTTTTAACGGCGATATTGAGAAAATGTATCGCCAAATACTCATCCATGAAGAAGATAAAAATTTCCATCGAATTGTTTTCGAAAACACCCAACTCTGCCTATAGAAGATTTTCTACTAAAAACAGTTACCTTTGGTGTAAATTGCGCGCCACATTTGGCAATTCGAACCCTACATCAACTCGCCCATGACTGTCAAGACGAATATCCGCTCGCTAAAAATATTTTATTGACTGAAACATATGTTGACGATATTTTGTCAGGCGGTCATAATATACAGTCCACTTTAAACTCAATGACCCAAGTTATCGAAGCCCTAAAATCGGCGGGGTTCCCTTTGAGAAAGATGTCGGCAAATCACCCTGAAATTTTAAAACCCGTTCCCGAACCGTCGACTTTCTTAAATTCCACGATTCGAGTTCCACAAAAACCCTTGGAATTCAGTGGAACGCGCTGACCGACACCTTCACCTATACGTATGATCCACCATCAGCAGAAAACACGACTACGAAAAGGCAGATTTTATCAGAAGTTGCGAAACTGTTTGACCGCGCAGGATAGCTATCGCCAATAATAATTCTTGCAAAAATGTTGCTGCAACAGCTCTGGATGGAAGGAACGGATTGGGACGAAGACGTGAAGCCCGAGGCTTTCCAAAAATGGACCTCAGTATACGAAAATTTACCTCACATGAGAGAAATTAAAATCCGGAGATGGGTACAGTATTCCCCCGGTAACCTAATCCAGCAGCATGGACTCTCAGATGCTTCGGAAAAAGCATTTTGTGCCTGTATATACAAAGCATTTTGTGCCTGTAGGTACAAACCCATGAAAATAGTTTTTCATCCCATTTGCTAGCTGCTAAAAGCAAAGTAGCACCCCTTCAAATCATGAGTCTTCCACGGTTAGGAATCTGGGGAGCAGTCTTACAGCTTCGAAGTGAGCTGAACCTACCCCAACACGAACTCATTCTCTGGTGTGATTCTGCCATGGTACTGGCATGGTTAGAAAAACCTCCCCATACCTGGAAAACGTATGTCGCAACAGGACATCCGAAAAAAAAAAAATTTTTTTTATAAATTTTTCGATCAATCAATTCTTAAGAACGTCGACAACGCCACTTGGAGGCACTTTTCCAGTATCGATAACCCAGCGGATTTGGGAACTGGAGGCTGCAAGCCTCAGGATTTAGTCGAATGTCCATTATAGCGGGAAGGACCTAATTGGCTTATTAGGCCATCAACTTCGTGGCCAATGGATATATCTCACGACCCAACTCCACCCGAACAACGACATGTGGAAGTATTCCACACCCTGAATGAAGAAAAAATAGATATACTCGACCGCTTTTCGTCGTTTTCTCGAGCACTAAGAGTCGTGGCCTTTATTTTGCGGTTTATCCAAAAAGCAAGGAAACTAAAAGTTCCAGCCACGCTCAACCTCACCCACGCCGAAGTGAATGATGCCAAAGTCAAAATCATCATTCAAACTCAACGGGATCATTACGGAAACACGATGGAGCTGCTTCAAACATTAGGAGCCTTACCCAAAAAGAACACCATTCTGACAGTAAACCCCATGTTAGATGACTCAGGAATCTTGCGAATTTCCGGACGATTAGCCTATGCCACTTGTAGCTTTAATGAGCGGCACCCAATTATCATACCTGAAAACCCTCGATTTTGTTCTCTTCTGTTAGACTTCCTCCATTCGAACATGCTGCACGCCGAAAAACAGCTTTTGATCCGAATAGTACAGCAACAGTACTACATTCAACGTTTGAAGCAAAAGGTCAAAAAGCTCATCTTCCACTACCAAGCCTGCACCATCTACAAACAGCAGATGAAAACGCAGATAATGGCAGCTTTGCCACCTGAGAGGTCAACATATTCCCTACCCTTCCATACAACAGGAGTCGACTTTGCTGGACCCTTTTTGGTAAAACCTTCTCCCCTTCGCCGAGCTTCGTATGTGAAAGCTTACGTTTGTATGTTCGTCTGTTTTTCCACAAAGGCTGTTCATTTAGAAGTGTGCTCTAACCTCACCACGAACGCCTTCAACGCAGCCTTTGCCCGATTCACTGGCCGCCGTGGGCTACCCCATTAGACACTCTCTGACAACGGAAATACGTTCGTCGGCGCACAACGCATATTACAAGGGAATTCACCACATTCCTCAAGGAAGTCGCTACAGACGTCGCCGAAAAGTATGCAACTTACGGATTCTCATGGAAATTCATCCCACCATACGATACACACATGGGTGGTCTATGGGAAACGGCCGTGAAAAGTTTCAAGATATACTTTACGAAGGTAGCAGGAAACCAGAAGTTTTCCTTTAAAGAGCTCACTACCCTCTTTGTACGCATAGAGGCGGTCCTCAACTCCCGACCGCTGTCCCCTATGTCCGAAGATCCAATGGATCCCCCAGTCCTAACCCCAGGGCATTTCCTACGTGGCGCGTCACTCTTATCACTCCCGGAGCCAACTGCAGAGCATCTTACCCTGGTCAATAAATGGCAGAAACTAAAAACGCTTCACCACTAGTTCAGCACACGATGGAAGGTCGAGTACCTCAAGGTGCTGCACAAGCGGTACAAATGGAAATGCTCTCAACGCAATATTCAAGTTGGAGATTTAGTCGTGGTAAAATATGATTTACTAACCCCGAACGAATGGCGCTTGGGGCGGGTAATCACTTTACACCCTGGATCGGAAAACCATGTTCGAGTTGTGGAACTCAAAACCCAAAACGGACTAATAACCCGAAATATTGCCAAGCTGTGCATGCTACCAACTGCCTATCAGTGCTAATCCTACCTCTGGTACCCTCTGCTTTCATGCCCCCTAGCAATCTGAAAAGATATATAAGGTACCCTCACCCATGACTTAAAAATACGAATATTTTTTCTTGTCTTTACAGAACGCGAAAATCTACGGAAACTCAGAAATGCCGGCTCTAAGGAAGTGCCGGGCGTTCCTCGCAATGTAGCCGGAGGAGCGCTACGAGTGCGCGAGGAACCACCGGGTCGCACAGCACCGGGGCTTGTGACTTCAAATTCAGCTGCCGAAAGTGTTCCCTCGGCCACCACAAGCTGCTACACCGGGCTCGACGCCAGAGCAACAACGCGGGACGCCAGAACAACAACCCTCTCCACCAAGACAGGGCGACCCCACAAGCCCGCACGCAAACCAGAGAGCTGTACAAAGCCGATCGGCTCGCTAAAAGAATGACAAGGGAAGGCAATTAGTGGCCGAGGAACGGGCAGCCATAGATAGTGTTTATGCCGCCTTTAACCCATCAACGCGTCGGGCGGGAGGGGGGGGGGGTGTTGCATGTTGAAGACATGATTCCATTTTCGAATTGAGTCCGACCCCCCTGCGTCCGGCAACACCCGACCAGTGCACTCACCGCGCTCTCAACCATAATTTATCAGTTTACTTAAAACTACCCGCCCACACGCATCGATTGTGCCCTTCAACGATACGTAAATTTATCGCCCGTCCGCCATCGCGCAGTTTGTTTCAATATTTTAATATCATTTTTTCAGTGAAGTGTAATCAATTTGAATTGTGTAAATTCTCCAGTAATAAATAATATACATTGTGAGTTTAAACACCCCAAGGCCCGTATCGTTAATTAAGCGGCATATAGGCCAATATTTATACATGTAGATAGCATTCAAGACATTTGTAGTAATATAGGAGTATTTGATGGAGATGCCAATATACCCAGTCTAACTAATTTTGTCTTTAAATTTGACCAAGTTAGTACGGATGACGTCGTAAAAATTGTCAGTAAGTTTAAAGCCAAAAGAGGTGGAAAAAATTGTTATCGCATGGTGTTGTGAAAGACGTAATACCATATTTAGGTTTTTTCTATACTCAAATTATAAATGAAAGTTTAAGCAGTGGCATATTTCCAACCATTTGGAAACCATCGACTATAGTCCCAATAGAAAAAGTTGCAAATACTTTTAGAGCAGAGGAGCTGAGACCAATAAATACTTTGGCCAGTGATGAGAAAATTTTAGAGCTGGTAGTTCAGTATTTAATAATAATAGAATGATACTTATACTTCAACAGTCAGGATTTCAAGGAAATCATTCTTGCTAAACAGCTTTAAACATGGTTATAGCTGAATGGAAAGAAGAACTTAATAACAAAAAGTCGATCATTGCAGTTTTCATTGATCTCAAAAGAGCTTTTGAAACTATCGATCAGAAATTATTATTAGAAAAATGATCAAGTATTGGTATTAAAGACATTAAATTAGACTGGTTTGATAATTTCTTGACAAATCGTAAGCAAAGAACAAAAATTGGTCGCTTCCCAAGGCAAGTCGGTTCTATGTACCGGAGCGACTTGGGATTTTTCCCAACCAATGACTGTCATTACAGTGTAACCCCATTTAATTTCTTGCGTCCCTCCCACAAATTGTCATCCTCCCAGCAGCTCCCTGCAACGGGACTGCTTCATATTATCTTGCTCCGGGAAGGTATCGAACCCAATCCGGGTCTGTCTCCTGGCCCCGGTCATGAGAAATGGTTTTGCTGCACCTGCCGGAAAATAATCCTTTTAGGACGGTCATACTCTTGTCAGAGTGTCTCGGCAAGGGATGGTTGCATCGAACAGGTTGTCCTGGGCTAAATCCCGAAACCAGACATCTACGTAACTTCTATAAATTTGTATGTGGCTCCTTGCTGATTACGCCCTAGGGCGTCCCTTAGTCTACGCCTTAGCGGCCCCCACTACCTTCCAGTAGCCCCGCTAATCAGCAAGCCACAACAAGTACCCGCTGCTGGTCGCGCCCCACGGCGCCACCAACTCATACGGCTGCTCCCACTCATACCTACAATCTCCGTAGTAGAGTCGGGAGCAATGACGAGCATCAGCCCCTGCCCAAATGCGAGAGCGATTCCTACCGACAATATATAATGCATTCAGCATTGGAGGGCCAACAGACACGCAGATAAACATAAATTCAACGCGTCACCAATTACCATCACCGCCAAAGAGGTTGAGGATGCCATCGGTCATGCTAAATCATCCAAATCAGTGTGCCCAGACGGCATAGCGATGCCGATGCTTAAAAGCCTAGGGAAAGAGGGTTTTAAATATTTAGCATATGTCTTCAACCTGTCTCTTTCCACCTTTGTCATTCCCGAAAAATGGAAAATGGCCAAGGTGGTCCCGCTATTAAAGTCTGGGAAACCAGCTGACATACCATAATCATATCGCCCGATATCTCTCCCTCATTTTGCTCCCCTATTTCAAAGCAAATTTGCAGCTGGCCTGTCATCAGCATGGCCTTAGAAAACTCCATAGCACCACCACCGCGCTAAATGCCACCCAGATAAATTGCGGTTTAAGTCGAGACCCTCACCATAGAACAGTACTCGTTGCGCTAGACCTGTCAAAATCTTTTGATACGGTCAACCAAGGCACGTTACTGCAAGACCTGGAATGGTCTACCCTTCCCCCATGTCTTAAAAGGTGGACCGCAAATTATCTGGGTGATCGGCAGGCATCAATGCAATTTAGAAACGAAACCTCAAAACCAAGAGGAATTAAACAAGGGGTGCTACAGGGTGGTGTCCTATCCCCACTTTTGTTTAATTTCTACATATAAAAGCTACCTTCGTCACCAGAAGGAGTTACTATCGTTTCCGACCCCGATGACTGCACCATAATTGCCACAGGCCCAGGCCCACAGATCGATGAGCTTTGCAACAGAATAAACGGCTAACTCCCTGATCTCTCCAGTTTTTTCGCCTCGCTAAACCTGGAATTATCACCGACAAAATCCTCCTCGACCTTATTTACAACATGGACGTCCCAAATGTCGACCATTTTGAACATCCACGTCGATGGCACTACGCTACCAACTGTCCTATACCCCAAAATCTTCGGTGTGACGTTTGATCTACATTTTGGTGAGCATGCAGCCGCAATTTTACCGAAAATCTAGAGCCGTAATACAATCCTCAAATCCCTTGCTGGCAGTACTTAGGGAAAAGGCAAAGAAACGCTCATTACCACATACAAAGCAATTGGCCAGCCGATTGCATGCTACGCGTCCCTTATATGGTCGCCAAGCCTAAAAAGTACTCACTGGAAGAAGCTACAGGCCTGCCAAAATACTGCTCTCAGAAACGCCACGGGCTGTCTTCTTATGTCCACAGAACACCATCTACATAATGAGGCGAGAATACTCCCCATCAGGGAGAGAAATGAGATGCTAACCAAACAGTTTCCGTTGAATACCAAGAAACCTGGGCATCCCAACAGACATCTGATTGATGAGCCAACACCGCCTAGGGGATTAAGGAGTATTATGAGGAAATACGGCACCTGAGAACTCAGGCGTATGAAGTCAAAAAACACAAGCAGATCCTGAAGTGAACTCCACAAACAGGCGTCGGACCTTTATGCCAGGAATTGCCCGGTGAATCCAGTACTCAAAGAACATTACCCAAAACTTGCGGAAGAGGATCGCATTCTCCCCAGGGAAATGCGAGTCACTCTAGCTCAACGTCGTTCTGGATACTGTAACAGGCTAAACCATCTCTTTAATTGTAATGTCGAACCAACGCCTCTAACACCCCTTTCATTATGGTCCACCCCTGTTGAAACAGCAAGTTTGCTTGAACTCCCGTTAGAGGATGTTGATGAAAATTTGTGATCGGTCGCACCTATTAGGTGGGGCGAAGCACTGCTACAACAACAACAGTAATTGTTTCAACATTATCGTACGAAGCTCACGTTAAGATTGGTTTACTCCAAGGCTCTGTGCTAGCTCCAATTTTATTTAATATTTATATTAATGATATTAAGTCGATATTGAAATTCTGTACCATAAAACTATTCGCGGATGATGCACTAATTTCTATAAATGGTAGGAATGAACATGAAGTAAGAGAAAAACTACAAAGTGATTTAGATGCTCTCTATATTTGGCTGTGTGAGAACAGACTAAAAATTAATATTGAAAAAACTAAATATATGGTAATAACAAGGAAGAATATTACTCATTTTGAAACTATTAAAATATATAATACTAGAATTTAAAAGGTGCAGACGATTAAATATCTCGGCATTCAAATAGATTGCAAACTAAAATTTGATGGCCATGTTGATTAGACTGCTCTACAAAATAAAACTTTTTGGATTACCCTGGATCACCACTATTTTTATACTCAACTGAGCAGAGCTCACAGAGTATATTAACTTTGTTCGCATAACGGTAATCCGTAACGGCATAAACTAATCGAGATAGATATAGACTTCTATATATCAAAATGATCTGGGTGAAAAAAGAAATTCATTTTGCCATGTCCGTCCGTCCGTCCGCCTTTAAACACGATAACTTGAGTAAATTTTGAGGTATCTTGATGAAATTTGGTATGTACGTTTCTGGGCGCTCACCTCAGATCGCTATTTAAAATGAACGAAATCGGACTACAAGCACGCCCACTTTTTCGATATCGAAAATTTCGAAAAACCGAAAAAGTGCGATAATTCATTACCAAAGACGGATAAAGCGATGAAACTTGGTAGGTGCGTTGATCTTATGACGCAAAATAGAAAATTATAATCATTTTGGACAATGGGCGTGGCACCGCCCACTTTTAAAAGAAGGTAGTTTAAAAGTTTTGCAAACTGTAATTTGGCAATCGTTGAAGATATCATGATGAAATTTGGCAGAAACGTTACTCCTATTACCATATGTGTGCTAAGGAAAAATTTGCGAAATCGGATGACGAATACGCCCACTTTCAAAAAATTGTTTTTTAATGTCAAATTTTAACAAAAAATTTAATATCTTTACATTATAAAAGTAAATTATGTCAAAATTCGACTCCAGTAATGATATGGTGCAACAAAATACAAAGGTAAAAGAATATTTCAAAATGGGCGTAACTCCGCCCTTTTTCATTTAATTCGTTTAGAATACTTTTAATGCTATAAGTCGAACAAAAATTTACCAATCCTTGTGAAATTCGGTAGGGAAATATGTAGATTCTATGACGATAACTGTCTTATGTGAAAATGGGCGAAATCGGTTGAAGCCACGCCCAGTTTTTATACACAGTCGACCTCCTCGGCGGTTAACACGATAACTTGCGCAAAAATCGATATATCTTAACTAAACTTAGTTCACCTAGTTATCCGACTTCACTTTGAATTGGTATAAAAAATGGCCGAAGTCCGCTATGATCATGCCCACTTTTCCGATATCGAAAATTACGAAAAATTAAAAAAATCCCATAATTCTGTACCAAATATGAAAAAAGAGATGAAACATGGTAATTGGATTGGTTTATTGACGCAAAATATAACTTTAGAAAAATACTTTGTAAAATGGGTGTGACACCTACCATATTAAGTAGAAGAAAATGAAAAAGTTCTGCAGGGCGAAATCAAAAGCCCTTGGAATCTTGGCAGGAATACTGTTCGTGGTATGACATATATAAATAAAATAGCGGTACCCGACAGAACATGTTCTGGGTCACCCTGGTCCACATTTTGGTCGATATCTCGAAAACGCCTTCACATATACAACTAAGGGCTACTCCGTTTTAAAACCCTCATTAATACTTTTAATTTGATACCCATATCGTACAAACACATTCTAGAGTCACCTCTGGTCCACAGTTATTGCGTTATCCCGAAAAGGCGTCCACCTATAGAACTAAGGGCCTCTACGTTTTAAATAATCATTAACGCCTTTCATTTGATACACATGTCATACAAACACATTCCAGGGTTACCCTAGTTCCATTTTGCTAAATGGTGATTTTCCCTTATTTTGTCTCCAAAGTTCTCAGCTGAGTATGTAATGTTCGGTTACACCCCAACTTAGCCTTCCTTACTTATTTTTATTTGCTATAGTCCCCTAATTTTAAAAATGGTCGAAATTTAAAATTCTATGAATACGTTTTTTTTTTTCTAGAATTTGCCTTTTTTGAAAAGGGAGATTCATTGATTTTATCATATCTCTGGAACGGGTTGTCCGCTTTTGTTGGAGAAAACAGCGTATAATAGAAAATGAAATTACCTTAAAATTGTTTAAATACCATTTTTTTAAATACTTATTGGTTTCAGAGTTATCTGCATCGCATTATAAAAAAATCGATTTTTTTTTTGTTCCACAGAGTGGAAAACTAGTAACTGAAGAAGACACCACGCGAGTGTTGAAACATTTGTCTTGTATAAATAAAAACAAAAAAAAAAAAACTTAAACGACTAAAAGTGTTGTTTCACTTTCTTTACAAATATCAAGACTTGAAGAAAATTTTGCGGTGAATCTACTGGTGTGCCTCTCAAAGAATTTTGATAAGTAATTTCCAAGATATGATAACACAAATGGAAAGACCTCTGTGAAAATTCGTGATTTCAGAAGAAGGAAAAAAAATCGTATCCATAGAATTTTAAATTTTGGGTGCTTTTGTACTTAGGGGGCCATAATACATCCAAATTAAATAGTTAGACTTCAAAGTAATTTCTCTTGTTGACTAGTGTTATATAACAGGTTAAATCAGGACCGTAGAGAAAATCCGGGCCCGGGACTAAACAATTTACGGCCCCTATAAAAAATCCACTAATACATTTGATTAAATTGAATTAATGACGTCTCATTCATGAATCATTATTGATGGATTACAAAAAAAAAAACACATAATATTTACTATTTATACTATTTTATTGTAACGTAGAAATAAAATTCTCTTTTAGCAGCCACATATTGTTTCAAATAATCTTTTCTAGTTATTTGGTAACATTTTAGTACATTTCTGATAAATATAATGATGATTATAAATTTTAATTATTCAATATAGAAGGTTCGGATATCAAAGAGTGGCTCTTCTTGCTTTTTTCGCTGCAAAATATAATAATATCAAAATTTAACTGTCTTGTCTTGCTTTTAAAATCAGACTTTGGATCATCAGTAATCATCTTATTTCATTATCTTCAAAATGTCGTTTGGGTTTTCTCTTTCGAATGTCCGGAAATCTTGGCGAGATGTTCAATTAAATAGCAATTGCTTTGCATTCATTTAAAATTGTTTCCCATTGGTTCCTGATCAACTTCAAATCAACTAATAAGGCATTTAGATGTCGGGATGCCCCCATAAATTCAGAAAACAAAAATTCAGAAACACATTTTTTCATTAGTCAGAACCCTTTCTTCAGAAAGACAAAATTTAGAGGTGAAAACTCAGAAGTCAAATCTCAGAAGTGAAAATTCAGAAAGTAATCAGACAACAGAAAAAATATTAAATTTTTCTCTAAATTCAGAAACGTTCATTTATTTGGAAGGAATAATGTACAAAGAAAAAGTAGTAAAATCAAAAACTTTAAATTGTGTGCAATAGCAAGCATGTAATTAATTAAATCTTTACGCGTTTATCTTTTTCAAATCAATTTACAATATTAAACAAGTAAGAACGGGACTGTCTTCGGCTGTGCCGAAGACTTCATACCTTTCATGAATGGGGCTGAAAAATAGTCTTATCCCGTTCGTAATCTCCGAATAATCGGATGTATAAGATAAGAAATATATAGTGAACAGATCTGCATACCTTAAAGATTTTTAAGATAAATATAAAATAAAAAGCAGGTAGGTACTTTGTGTGAGGATGCAAAGTTTCTGGTTTTTTGTGGTCTGCGTGTAAAAACTATGACTACGAATCACGTATTTCAACAATATATGACGTAAACGTAACTATTTGATGAAATTTGATGAATTTTGAAGCTTCTAGCCGTAAAATAGGGGCAAAAATGACAGTTTATATGAAGTATATAATATATATACCACCGATCTCTATGATTTTTTCAGACAACAATATATGTTATACACGTAAGCATTTGGTGAAATTTGAAGCTTCTAGCTGTTAAAATGGGGAAGAAATTGCGCAAATTTTCTTATCTAAACAATCGATTGTATGGGATATATACTATATATACCACCGGTATCTATGATTTTCTCAGACAACAATATATGCTATACACGTAAGCATTTAGTGAAATTTCAACATATCTAAACGATTTTTAAGATAAATATAAAATAAAAAAATAGGTAGGTAATCTGTGTGAGGATGCAAAGCTTCACGTTTTTTGTGGTCTGCATGTAAAAACTATGACTACGAATCACGTATTTCAAAAATAAATGACGTAAACGTAACTATTTGATGAAACTTGATGAATTTTGAAGCTTCTAGCCGTAAAAAAGGGGCAAAAATGACAGTTTATATGAAGTATATAATATATATACCACCGATCTCTATGATTTTTTCAGACAACAATATATGCTATATATGTAAGCATATGGTGAAATTTGAAGCGTCTAGCTGTTAAAAAGGGGCAGAAATTGCGCAAAGTTTCTTAACTGAACAATCGGTTGTATGAGATATATACTATATATACCATCGATCTCAATGATTTTTTCAGACAACAATATAATCTATACACGTAAGCATTTGGTGAAAGTTGAAGCTTCTAGCTGTTAAAACGGGGAAGAAATTGCGCAAAGTTTCTTATCTGAACAATCGGTTGTATGGGATATATACTATATATACCACCGGTATCTATGATTTTCTCAGACAACAATATATGCTATACACGTAAGCATTTAGTGAAATTTGAACATATCTAAACGATTTTTAAGATAAATATAAAATAAAAAATAGGTAGGTAATCTGTGTGAGGATGCAAAGCTTCACGTTTTTTGTGGTCTGCATGTAAAAACTATGACTACGAATCACGTATTTCAAAAATATATGACGTAAACGTAACTATTTGATGAAACTTGATGAATTTTGAAGCTTCTAGCCGTAAAAAAGGGGCAAAAATGACAGTTTGTATGAAGTGTATAATATATATACCACCGATCTCTATAATTTTTTCAGACAACAGTATATGCTATATCCGTAAGCATTTTGTGAAATTTGAAGCTTCTAGCTGATAAAACGGGGCAGAAATTGCGCAAAGTTTCTTATCTGAACAATCGGTTGTATGAGATATATACTATATATACCACCGATCTCTATGATTTTTTCAGACAACAATATGTACTATATACGTAAGCATTTGGTGAAATTTGAAGCTTCTAGCTGTTAAAATGGGGTAGAAATTGCGAAAAGATTCTTATCTGAACAATCGGTTGTATGAGATATATACTATATATACAACCGATCTCTATGTTTTTTCAGACAACAATATATGCTATATATGTAAGCAATCGGTGAAATTTGAAGCTAATAGCTGTTAAAATGGGGTAGAAATTGCGAAAAGTTTCTTATCTGAACAATCGGTTGTATGAGATATATACTATATATACAACCGATCTCTATGTTTTTTCAGACAACAATATATGCTATATACGTAAGCAATCGTTGAAATTTGAAGCTTATAGCTGTTAAAATGGGGTAGAAATTGCGAAAAGTTTCTTATCTGAACAATCGGTTGTATGAGATATATACTATATATACAACCGATCTCTATGATTTTTTCAGACAACAATATATGCTATATACGTAAGTATTCGGTGAAATTTGAAGCTTCTAGCTGTTAAAATGGGGCTAAAATTTGCCAAAAATATATATATATATATACTATATATATACTATATATACCACCATATATATACTATATATACCACCGATCTTTATGATTTTTTCAGACAACAATATATGCTATATACCTAAGCATTCGTTGAAATTTGAAGCCTCTAGCTCTTAAAATGGGGCAGTAATTACGAAAAGTTCCTTATCTGAACAATCGGTTGTGGGGGATATATACTATATATACGACCGATCTCTTCAATTTTTTCAGGAAAGAATATGTGCAATATACGAAAGTATATGGTGAAGTTTGAAGCTTCAATCTGTTAAATTGGGTAAGATATTACAAAAATCCTCTTTTTCTGAAAAATCGGTTGTATGGAGGATATATGCTATAGTGGTCCGATCCGGTCGGTTCCGACAAATGTCTAATCGGACACCCAAATACACTCGCTCACCAAATTTTATCAAGATATCTCAAAAATTGAGGGACTAGTTTGCATACAAACAGACAGACGGACAGACGGACATGGCTAAATCAACTCAGCTCTTCAACCTGATTATTTCGGTATACTTAATGGTGGGTCTACCTATTTTCCTTTAAGGACTTACAATTTTCGGTTTCGTGACGAAATTAATATACCATTTCATTTTCATGAAAGGTATAAAAATAGGTAGGTAATCTGTGTGGGGATGCAAAGCTTCACGTTTTTTGTGGTCTGCATGTAAAAACTATGACTACGAATCACGTCTTTCAAAAATATATGACGTAAACGTAACTATTTGATGAAATTTGATAAATTTTGAAGCTTCTAGCCGTAAAAAAGGGGCAAAAATGACAGTTTATATGAAGTATATAATATATATACCACCGATCTCTATGATTTTTTCAGACAACAATACATGCTATATACGTAAGCATTTTGTGAAATTTGAAGCTTCTAGCTGTTAAAACGGGGCAGAAATTGCGCAAAGTTTCTTATCTGAACAATCGGTTGTATGAGATATATACTATGTATACCACCGATCTCAATGATTTTTTCAGACATCAATATATGCTATACACGTAAGCATTTGGTGAAATTTGAAGCTTATAGCTGTTAAAATGAGGCAAAAATCGCAAAAAAAAAATATATATACTATATATATATATACTATATATACCATCATATATATATTATATATATCACCGATCTCTATAATTTTTTCAGACAACAGTATATGCTATATCCGTAAGCATTTTGTGAAATTTGAAGCTTCTAGCTGATAAAACGGGGCAGAAATTGCGCAAAGTTTCTTATCTGAACAATCGGTTGTATGAGATATATACTATATATACCACCGATCTCTATGATTTTTTCAGACAACAATATGTGCTATATACGTAAGCATTTGGTGAAATTTGAAGCTTCTAGCTGTTAAAATGGGGTAGAAATTGCGAAAAGTTTCTTATCTGAACAATCGGTTGTATGAGATATATACTATATATACAACCGATCTCTATGTTTTTTCAGACAACAATATATGCTATATATGTAAGCAATCGGTGAAATTTGAAGCTAATAGCTGTTAAAATGGGGTAGAAATTGCGAAAAGTTTCTTATCTGAACAATCGGTTGTATGAGATATATACTATATATACAACCGATCTCTATGTTTTTTCAGACAACAATATATGCTATATACGTAAGCAATCGTTGAAATTTGAAGCTTATAGCTGTTAAAATGGGGTAGAAATTGCGAAAAGTTTCTTATCTGAACAATCGGTTATATGAGATATATACTATATATACAACCGATCTCTATGATTTTTTCAGACAACAATATATGCTATATACGTAAGTATTCGGTGAAATTTGAAGCTTCTAGCTGTTAAAATGGGGCTAAAATTTGCCAAAAATATATATATATATATACTATATATATATACTATATATACCACCATATATATACTATATATACCACCGATCTTTATGATTTTTTCAGACAACAATATATGCTATATACCTAAGCATTCGTTGAAATTTGAAGCCTCTAGCTCTTAAAATGGGGCAGTAATTACGAAAAGTTCCTTATCTGAACAATCGGTTGTGGGGGATATATACAATATATACGACCGATCTCTTCAATTTTTTCAGGAAAGAATATGTGCAATATACGAAAGTATATGGTGAAGTTTGAAGCTTCAATCTGTTAAATTGGGTAAGATATTACAAAAATCCTCTTTTTCTGAAAAATCGGTTGTATGGAGGATATATGCTATAGTGGTCCGATCCGGTCGGTTCCGACAAATGTCTAATCGGACACCCAAATACACTCGCTCACCAAATTTTATCAAGATATCTCAAAAATTGAGGGACTAGTTTGCATACAAACAGACAGACGGACAGACGGACAGACGGACAGACGGACATGGCTAAATCAACTCAGCTCTTCAACCTGATTATTTCGGTATACTTAATGGTGGGTCTACCTATTTTCCTTTAAGGACTTACAATTTTCGGTTTCGTGACGAAATTAATATACCATTTCATTTTCATGAAAGGTATAAAAATAGGTAGGTAATCTGTGTGGGGATGCAAAGCTTCACGTTTTTTGTGGTCTGCATGTAAAAACTATGACTACGAATCACGTCTTTCAAAAATATATGACGTAAACGTAACTATTTGATGAAATTTGATGAATTTTGAAGCTTCTAGCCGTAAAAAAGGGGCAAAAATGACAGTTTATATGAAGTATATAATATATATACCACCGATCTCTATGATTTTTTCAGACAACAATACATGCTATATACGTAAGCATTTTGTGAAATTTGAAGCTTCTAGCTGTTAAAACGGGGCAGAAATTGCGCAAAGTTTCTTATCTGAACAATCGGTTGTATGAGATATATACTATGTATACCACCGATCTCAATGATTTTTTCAGACATCAATATATGCTATACACGTAAGCATTTGGTGAAATTTGAAGCTTATAGCTGTTAAAATGAGGCAAAAATCGCAAAAAAAAATATATATACTATATATATATACTATATATACCATCATATATATATTATATATATCACCGATCTCTATGATTTTTTGACACAACAATACATACTATATACGTAAGCAATCGGTGAAATTTGAAGCTTATAGCTGTTAAAATGGGGTAGAAATTGCGATAAGTTTCTTGTCTGAACAATCGGTTGTATGAGATATATACTATATATACAACCGATCTCTATGATTTTTTCAGGCAACAATGTATGCTATATACGTAAGCAATCGGTGAAATTTGAAGCTTATAGCTGTTAAAATGGGGTAGAAATTGCGAAAAGTTTCTTATCTGAACAATCGGTTGTATGATATATATACTACATATACAACCGATCTCTATGATTTTTTTAGACAACAATATATGCTATATACGTAAGCAATCGGTGAAATTTGAAGCTTATAGCTGTCAAAATGGGGTAGAAATTGTGATAAGTTTCTTGTCTGAACAATCGGTTGTATGAGATATATACAACCGATCTCTATGATTTTTTCAGGCAACAATGTATGCTGTATACGTAAGCAATCGGTGAAATTTGAAGCTTATAGCTGTTAAAATGGGGTAGAAATTGCGAAAAGTTTCTTATCTGAACAATCGGTTGTATGATATATATACTACATATACAACCGATCTCTATGATTTTTTTAGACAACAATATATGCTATATACGTAAGTATTCTGTGAAATTTGAAGCTTCTAGCTGTTAAAATGGGGCTAAAATTTGCAAAAATATATATATATATATATATATACTATATATATATACTATATATACCACCATATATAAACTATATATACCACCGATCTTTACGATTTTTTCAGACAACAATATATGCTATATACGTAAGCATTCGTTGAAATTTGAAGCCTCTAGCTCTTAAAATAGGGCAGTAATTACGAAAAGTTCCTTATCTGAACAATCGGTTGTATGGGATATATACTATATATACGACCGATCTCATCAATTTTTTCAGGCAACAATACGTGCAATATACGAAAGTATATGGTGAAGTTTGAAGCTTCAATCTGTTAAATTGGGTAAGATATTACAAAAATCCTCTTTTTCTGAAAAATCGGTTGTATGGAGGATATATGCTATAGTGGTCCGATCCGGTCGGTTCCGACAAATGTCTAATCGGACACCCAAATACACCCGCTCACCAAATTTTATCAAGATATCTCAAAAATTGAGGGACTGGTTTGCATACAAACAGACAAACGGACAGACGGACAGACGGACATGGCTAAATCAACTCAGCTCTTCAACCTGATTATTTCGGTATACTTAATGGTGGGTCTATCTATTTTCCTTTAAGGACTTACAATTTTCGGTTTCGTGACGAAATTAATATACCATTTCATTTTCATGAAAGGTATAAAAATAGGTAGGTAATCTGTGTGAGGATGCAAAGCTTCACGTTTTTTGTGGTCTGCATGTAAAAACTATGACTACGAATCACGTATTTCAAAAATATATGACGTAAACGTAACTATTTGATGAAATTTGATGAATTTTGAAGCTTCTAGCCGTAAAAAAGGGGCAAAAATGACAGTTTGTATGAAGTGTATAATATATATACCACCGATCTCTATAATTTTTTCAGACAACAATATATGCTATATCCGTAAGCATTTGTGAAATTTGAAGCTTCTAGCTGATAAAAAGGGGCAGAAATTGCGCAAGTTTCTTATCTGAACAATCGGTTGTATGAGATATATACTATATATATCACCGATCTCTATGATTTTTTTTCAGACAACAATATGTGCTATATACGTAAGCATTTGGTGAAATTTAAAGCTTCTAGCTGTTAAAATGGGGTAGAAATTGCGAAAATTTTCTTATCTGAACAATCGGTTGTATGAGATATATACTATATATACAACCGATCTCTATGTTTTTTCAGACAACAATATGTGCTATATATGTAAGCAATCGGTGAAATTTGAAGCTTATAGCTGTTAAAATGGGGTAGAAATTGCGAAAAGTTTCTTATCTGAACAATCGGTTGTATGAGATATATACTATATATACAACCGATCTCTATGTTTTTTCAGACAACAATATATGCTATATACGTAAGCAATCGGTGAATTTTGAAGCTTATAGCTGTTAAAATGGGGTAGAAATTGCGAAAAGTTTCTTATCTGAACAATCGGTTGTATGAGATATATACTATATATACAACCGATCTCTATGATTTTTTCAGACAACAATATATGCTATATACGTAAGTATTCGGTGAAATTTGAAGCTTCTAGCTGTTAAAATGGGGCTAAAATTTGCCAAAAATATATATATATATACTATATATATATACTATATATACCACCATATATATACTATATATACCACCGATCTTTATGATTTTTTCAGACAACAATACGTGCAATATACGAAAGTATATGGTGAAGTTTGAAGCTTCTATCTGTTAAATTGGGTAAGATATTACAAAAATCCTCTTTTTCTGAAAAATCGGTTGTATGGAGGATATATGCTATAGTGGTCCGATCCGGTCGGTTCCGACAAATGTCTAATCGGACACCCAAATACACCCGCTCACCAAATTTTATCAAGATATCTCAAAAATTGAGGGACTAGTTTGCATACAAACAGACAGACGGACAGACGGACATGGCTAAATCAACTCAGCTCTTCAACCTGATTATTTCGGTATACTT
Source organism: Eurosta solidaginis (assembly GCF_040869045.1). NCBI lineage: Eukaryota > Metazoa > Arthropoda > Insecta > Diptera > Tephritidae > Eurosta > Eurosta solidaginis. The sequence continues at coordinate 261,911,390 of NC_090322.1, read as the reverse complement.
AATGGTGGGTCTACCTATTTTCCTTTAAGGACTTACAATTTTCGGTTTCGTGACGAAATTAATATACCATTTCATTTTCATGAAAGGTATAAAAAACGAAGTCTTTATATTTTATCTTGCGTTTCCGATATGGCTCGGCTAAAAATTGCTGCAGTTTTGTTTCTGTTATTGCACGTTCGTTTCTTATTTTATTTATGAAATTAAATATGTTAGCATTTGTCCCAAACGCATTTGGAATGACGTTGTGCCAACTTTAGATAGAATTTTTTGAACGGACTTTACCCAATTTGGTGATATTATACATATTCCATAATTCGATTGGATATAACGCCTTCTTTCGGCGTTGCTGTGTTCCAGGTTGAAAAAAATGTCAGAAGTCAAAATTCAGAAAGTAATCAGACAGCAAAAAATCAATAATTTTGCATTAAATATTATGTTTTTTTTTTGCTGTTTGATTACTTTCTGAATTTTGTCTTCTGAAATTTGACTTCTGAATATTGATTTCTGAATTTTGACTTCTGAATTTTGGTTTTCTGAAGAAAGGGCTCTGACTAATGTTTCTGAAAAAATGTGTTTCCAAATTTTTGTTGTCTGAATTTATGGGGCAACCAGATGTCGGACCTCAAGACCAAGCGCCTCTAGTTTGGAGTACGAAGTTTCTTTCATTAATGGTTGGATAAGTTTCAGGGTATATGGGTAGGGGATTTCGGTACTCGGTACTCTTCCTTCCAAATAAAAACCACGGAACTTCACTTCACACTTTAAACCACATATATCTAACTTTATTGTAATGATCACTATATAATTCGTATACAAAAGATTTCTTTTATGGAAATTTTGCCATTTAAGTTTTAAGTACCCAAACAATTCAATTATTCTGCGTATAGTGGCGGATCGATCGACGGTAATTAGCGAACTAACAACTTACATATTAAGCTATAAAATTTTCAGCCTCCTGCGCAGCTAGAAAACGGTAACTATTTATATGTTCGGATGTATGTAAAAGGAATGTACAAAGTTGAGTGCACGGTAATTACAATAAGCAAAAATTTATAAATTCTTTGTTTAGAGGGTGGTTCATTAAGGTAAGTATTTTAACACATTTGCAGAGTATTTCATTAGGTAAGTATTTTTTGCAAAAGGTAAGTATATCAACAAACGTAAGTATCTTGAAATAGTTAATATTTCATTAGGTAAGTATTTTTAGCAAAAGGTAGGTATCTTAAAAATAGTTAGAAGTTCAATACTTCATGTTACAAATAGATTTTGTAAAATCATTGTATACTAAAATTTATAGGTCAATTAAATTTGGACTCATGTCTCCAACAATGGTAATCAGTATTTTAAACCAAATTGAGGACAGCAAGATACACTCGAACTTGTTGAAGTACTTGAGAATGCCGGTAATATCTCCATACGCTTGTGCAGTCGATAAGTGCTTAACATGAGTATCTGTCCGTAGACCTACCTCACGGTGTCAAACACAGATCAATGTCCGTTGATCTTCGGCCCAACAAGTTGGTACCAATCGGTGAGCATGGTGTTCAAGTCCACCAGCCTCGGTTTGGCCGGGGAGGACTATCCACCCTCCCCTTCCATTTTCGGGTAATGGCTCCCGGTTGCACGGCAACTCCACCGCGAGTTCCGTGCTTGTCTCAGTGTCCCTCTTTCATTGATTTGATATCTCGATATCTGATTAACAAGTTAGTCAGATTGAGATACTGTGTTTTGTCGCAATTTAGGAATGTGACCAACCTTTCCTGACCTGCAGTGTTACAACAATGTAAAATACATTGTTGACGACGGAGCTGGTTTTGCTTAGATATTGCTTAAAGGCCGCACTACGTTGACAAACAGAGTGAGCTTGGCACCAGTTATGCTCCGTCTTAAACTCCATCACAATTAAAATCAAGGGATGTGACCAACCTTTTCCACACACAGACCTGTGAGTGCCGAGTGCCCGCCTCAGCAATGTCTCTCGACATCACTTAAGACCCACACTACGTTGACAAACATTGCGCGCCATATTGTGCTTCATTTTGGCTTCCATTTTTGCTACTATTACTTCACTCCAATTTTCTCTCAATTACGCAACAATTATGCTCCATTTTCCACTCCGATTACACTCCTACCACAATTAAAGGGATGTGTCCAACCTTTTCCGCTCACAGACCTGTAAGTACCGAATACATGCCCCAGCAACATCCTCGCATAGCAGTCGGCCACACTTCAGTGATTTGACAGCATCAAATCTTGCCACATTTTTGGATGCGGCCATCCATTCTGCGAACGCCTCCTATTCGAAACGCAGTCTAAAGTAGCTTCAAACATCTCAAAAGACGAGATGAGCACCGGCCCACTCGTACAATTATCGTATGTTTTCGGCTGACGATAGACATACGTTTCTTCACCATATTTCTCCGGTTGCCACAATTATGGGATGTGACCAACTCTTTCATCTGCCCCTCAGGGTCAGTTTCTCAATGAAATTGGGTATGCTGTGACAAGCAAGAGACCGAATTCCCTTGGGTCTTGCAGGCCACAAGGGAAAACAAGTATACTCAGAGCGTGTCATAAAGTGAACTCTTATTTGAAACCACAGCCACCGCGATGCTCCAACAAGGGGCCAACCCAGGACAGGAGGTGAGACCTGAGTACAAAGCATCGTACGATGCAGTGCATCAGGTCACACTGACTTCTACTGCTCCCGCGGTAGCAGTCTTTATAAAGACCATGCCTAGGGCCCCACAGGGTGATACCCGCGTCCACCCTGCTACATTTCGAGTAAAATCACCTTACTCATGGATTGGGTACCCATGGTATTATGGTCGCCTTTTACGACCGGTATACCTACCGTGGGCATATTCTAACCCCTAACCCACAGGGGAACGTAGGCTTGTGCAGTCAAATTTAGCTTAAGTAATGCGTTTAGTGCTTGCGTTAATCCTGGAACATGGTTTGCGAATGGTCTGATTGCCTCGATTCCAGCCGACCACCAAGTGTCTGAAAGATAGTGAAGAGATGTCCCATTGTTGTGGACTGTTGCTGAAAATAGTAAAACATTTTTGTACAACGTCGAAGAAAGTAATTGCAGTTGTAAAACATTCCGCAGCATCAACACCACATAAATTCAGACTGTGGGTTGCACAAGGCGAGTAATCTTTTAATGGGATTTCATGTTTACCTAAAGTATGGCAAATTAAATCAGCGATTTCCTGACCAGTTTTTTGGTTACAATCCACGAAAGCCAAAAACCGTTCTTCAATTGTAAAATTTGTTGATTTCGAATTGAAATGGAGTTAGCGCAAAATGAACATAGTCAACGGGACTAGCATTAGGCGTAGCATCAACGATAATTACAAAATACTTAGCTTCTTGCGTTGATCTAATATAAGGTGTTTTTTTTTCCAAGCGAGTTTGAAAAAAACGCTTCAGCTAGCTAAACAGTTTCATTATGGCAAAACCATACAGATGGTGGAAGTTTATCAGCTAAATGTTATTCTTTTTTAGCTGCTATGACATTTCTACTTCTAGCGCAGTATGCTTTTGACACTCAACCAGCGAATTACAAAAACAAAATACTTGAAATGCGTGTGCTTGTTTGTATGTATGTCACCCTGCCGCCACGCTGTTATTTTTGTTTATCTGCACATTCGTATGTTCATTTCATTCGCTCGTTCACAATAGTGCCCAATTTTTGAATATGCATCACTATACAACACTATCAATCAGGTGGACAATTACCTAAGCGGTTTCAGTTGAAACCGCTTAGCGAACTGAACTCGATTACTTTTTATTGTTGCTTTCCATGCAATTCGGTAAGCTAGCTAGTGTTTTAATTGTAATAGCTAGCAAAGAAATACAGGTATAGTTTCCCTCACGTGTTTTGCACGTAAACTCGTTCTGAATGTCTGGGGAAAGGTGAAATCCTAACTTTCTCCAAATGATATCTAAGTATCGGATCATATTGGCTTATGAGATCTTAGAAGCCCAAAAATGTCCATCGTTTCGTTCACCAAGATATATAGTTTCGCTTTTGAAAGCTAGACCTCTTTCACCCAAAAATAAAATAATGTCCAAAATTCTATATAAAATTTCTTTCCACTTTTGAGTTTCAGTGATTAGCTGGTCATTGATAAGTGTATCAATTGTAGCCTTCTTTTGAATTCGATTTTGTAAAGATCGCCATTGAATATAACATTTAATGTGATCTTGATTTATTTTCGTGTGATGGCAGTTTATCGTATAGCTTCTTCCATACCTGGAATTTCGATATCCGCAGAATAACTTTTAGGTCGATTTAAAGTATTGGAGCTTAATAGACGACATGGTAGGCAATAAAATGCATTGCAACTTGCACTCCACACTAACCAGTCACGCTCCACTTTCTCTCCATTTGGCAATATTCTGTTTAACAACGAGGTAGGAAATGCCTCGTCATGACAATCACGTGGAAAAATAACAGGACACTTTCAAGTGCATTGGCACGGCAAACAAAAGGTATTGTTGGTACACCACAGTTTACCGGCAAATATATTTTACCCATATATATATATATATATATATGTGTGTGTGTATATACCCAAGTTACTTGTACTCAGAAGCGCTGAGACAAGCCCGTATTAAAAACCAAGCGTACATTCGGCTTGTTTCAAAAAATTTTCTTTGCCCTTTTCACAAATTTGTTTCTACTCTCACAGCTTAATAAAAGCTCACCTTTTAATAAACCAAATTAATTTATAATGCCGAAATCGTCGGACGATACCCAAAAATTGACCACTGTAGACCAATGCCTGCAGGAATTCATATATGACGGTAACAACTGCTCAAGATGGTCACCCTCCCAAGCTACCGATTTATCAGAGTGTATGCTTAAGGTCAAATTAGAAGACCTAGATAAAATATGGGCGAAGGTTCTTAAGTTCTATTGAGGAGTAAGTTTCTCCGTCTCCGATAATTAGACAGATGTTAGCGGCTCGGCTGAGCAAAAATTCGCTAAATGCATGGAACGTGGAACGTACCAAACATGCAAATCTGAAATTATGGAAGCCTTACAAACTTTCAACACTGCTAGTACTACCCACAACAAATACCCGCCCACCCAATAAATGATTCAAACTCAAAGAGTTGTTATTTGAAAACACCAGCATGTGACACCGAAGTCTTCCATGGTGGATACGAAGACTGCCCATCCTTCAGATATATGTTCACGGCAGTCTATAAAAACCACCCTAAATTACCACCCGCTCAAAAATTATACCACCTATGCCTGAAAATAAAAGGACAAGCTGAACTTATTGTCAAATAATACCCACTGAGCGATGATAATTTCGAGCTTGCCTGGGTAGCACTCAGATCTAGGTACGAAAACAAAAGGATACTCGTCGGCAGTCAACTGAAGACGCTATTCAACCTACCCACAATATTCGCAGAAAGCGGAGAACAAATGCAGAAGATGCAGGCAACAATCAACAACTGCATGTCAACACTTATCACCCAGGGAACCCCGACAATGGACTGGGACCCAAACCTCGTTCACCTCTGCTCATCCAAGCTGCCAAGTGAAAGCCTATCACTATGGGAACAATCCCTCAGCTCCCGAAAAGAACTCCCACTTTGGGATGATATGAATAATTTTTGACCAGCAGATACGAGGTAGTAGAGAGACTAAGTACCTATAGACCAGGCAAGGCGAAACCCCAATTTTCGAGTATTACACCACGAATGGTGAATCAAAACTCGACCCAATATAACAATAATAGAACCCATGCATATCACACGGAGTTCAACAGAACGGCTTCGTGTAGATTATACAATCAATACCACGCAGTCAAATCTTGCGTCAGGTTTAGGAATTTATCTATATCAGACCGATTCAAATTTGTTAGAGAAAATAGTTAATGCGAAAACTGTCAACGTCACACACCAAGAACGAATTTAAAAGTAGTTTCACGTGCATACATTGCCAAAAGCGGGTTCATTTGCTACTGCATTTGCAGCCCAAACCCCAACAATCACAACCAAACTCCAGAGCTCAAAATGCCCAAGTCGCCACCCCTAGGAGAACGGGCGACGAGCGGCCCTTAACATCGAAAGCAGCCGCAAGAGCCACCTCCTTCCAACAGTCTCAGGACAAAAAACCTGGTTTCTACACCCTTTTCGAGTAATCATGGAACCACCCTACTACCAACAGCATTAGTATCATTATACTATGATGGCAAATTTCATAAAATTCGTGCCCTAATAGACCAAGGTTCACAAAAAACTTTTGTATTATCCCGTATACAAAAGCTTCTTGGTCTACCACCAGATATCTGGAATGGGGGGAACGGTTGTGAAAAATTCCAATAAAGTCTGCCAGATAACATTCTGTTCAGCAGACTTAACCCAAATGATAGACGCACAAGCAATAATTTTGCCGAAACTAACTAAGTTCTTGTCCACAGTCAGAGTTTCAAGCATCGATCTCGAAGAACTGTCCTGACTACCGTTAGCCAATCCACAGTATTCCATACCTTTGAAAATCGATGTGGTAATCGGCAGCGATATCACCCCGCAAATCCTCACCGAAGGTATCCAATGGGATGTGAGTGGAACATTACTTGCCCAAAACACCATATTCGGATGGATATTAAGCAGCCCTGTAGCTAAAAAGGTGTCAAAGTTCAGCACTCATGTCACGGAATGCACCGTTGACCCCTCATTCAACTTTTGAGACAATTTTGGGAACAGGAAGAAGTTCACCAAACCCAACAACGATCAGCTGATGACGAATACTGTGAAGCACTCTACCGGACGACCGCAATTCGCGAGGAAAATGGACGCTACAGAGTGAAACTGCCATTCAAATCAGAATTTCCAGCCAATCTAGCACTCGGTCATTCACGAACCGCAGCACAACAGCAATATATCAGCATCGAACGAACCCTCGAAAGAAAACCCGAATTAAGAGACAAATATTTTGAAGTCCTTAATGAATATTTTACAATGGATCACATGCAACCCGCCTCCCACCAAGAGATAATTAGAGATGGTAAATATCTATCATTTTATCTACCCCATCACGCTGTCATAAAACCCTACAGAAAAACCACAAAAGTGCGAGTCGTCTTCAACGCATCAAAAATGTCACATTCGTGCAACTCGTTAAACGACGTCCTTCATACAGGCCCCATACTACAAAATGACTTAATGCTCGTCATACTCAAATGGCGACTTTATAAGTTTGTTTTCAACGGCGATATTGAGAAAATGTATCGCCAAATACTTATCCATCAAGAAGATAAAGATTTTCATCGAATTTTTTTTCGAAAACACCCAACTCTGCCGGTAGAAGATTTTCGACTAAAAACAGTTACCGTTGGTGTAAACTGCGCGTCATGTTTGGCAATTCGAACCCTACACCAACTCGCCCATGACTGTCAAGACGAATATCCGCTAGCTAAAAATATTTTATTGAATGAAGCAGTTGACGATCATACAGTCCACTTTGAACTCCATGACCCAAGTTATCGAAGCCCTAAAATCGGCAGGGCTCCCTTTGAGAAAGATGTCGGCAAATCACCCTGAAATTTTAAAACCCGTTCCCGAACCTGATTTGCTAGACGTCGACTTTCTTAAATTCCACGATTCGAGTTCCACAAAAACCCTCGGAGTTCAATAGATCGCGCTAACCGACACCTTCACCTATACGAACGACCGTCCATCGGCAGCAAACACGACTACGAAAAGGCAGATTTTATCAGCAGTTGCGAAACTGTTTGACCCCGCAGGATGACTATCGCCAACAATAATTCTTGCGAAAATGTTGCTGCAACAGCTTTGGATGGAAGGAACGGATTGGGACGAAGACGTGAAGCCCGAGGCTCTCCAAAAATGGACCTCAATATTCGAAAATTTACCTCACATCAGAGAAATTAAAATCCCTAGGTGGGTACAGTATTCCCCCGATAAACTCATCCAGCTGCATGGATTTTCAGATGCTTTCGAAAAAGCATTTTGTGCCTCTGTATATTTACGCGTACAAACCCATGAAACTAGTTTTCATCCCATTTGCTAGCTGCTAAAAGCAAAGTAGCACCCCTTCAAACCGTGAGTCTTCCCCGGTAAGAACTCTGTGGAGCGGTCTTACTGTCCAAATTAGCGAAACAGCGCCGAAGTGAGCTGAGCCTACCCCAACATGAACTCATTCTCTGGTGCGATTTTGCCATCGTACTGGCGTGGTTAGAAAAACCACCCCATACCTTGAAAATGTATGTCGCCAACAGTACATCCGAATTTCTTAAGAACGTCGACAACGCCACTTGGAGGCACGTTTCCAGCAACGATAGTCGAATGTCCATTATGGTGGCAAGGACCTAATTGGCTTATCAGGCCATCAACCTCGTGGCAAAAAGATATATATCACCACCCAACTCCACCCGAACAATGACATGTGGAAGTGTTCCACACCCTGCATGAAGAAAAAATAGATATACTCGACCGTTTTTCGTCGTTTCTTCGAGCACTAAGAATCGTGGCCTATATGTTGCGGTTTATCCAGAAAGCAAAGAAACTAAAAGTTCCAGCCACGCTGAAGTGAATGATGCCAAAATGAAAATCATCATTCAAACTCAACGGAATTATTACGGAGAAACAATAGAGCTACTTCCAACGTCAGGACCCTTACCCAAAAAAAACACCCTTCTGACGTTAAACCCCATGTTAGATGACTCAGGAATCATACGAGTTTCTGGAAGATTAGCATATGCCACCTATAGTTTTAATGAGCAGCACCCAATTAAAATACCCGAAAACTCTCGATTTTTTTCTCTTCTGTTGAACTTCCTCCACTAGAACATGTTGCACGCCGCGAAACAGCTTATGATCCGAATGGTACAGCAACTGTACTACATTCCACGTCTGAAGCAAAAGGTCAAAAAGCTCATCTTCCACTGCAAATCCTGCACCATATACAAACAGCAGATGAAAACGCAAATAATATCAGTCCTGCCACCCGAGAGGTCAACATATTCCCTACCCTTCCATACTACAGGAGTCGACTTCCTTGAACCATTTTTGGTAAAAACTTCGTCACTTCGCCGAGCTTCGTATGTGAAAGCTTGCGTTTGTGGTTCGTCTGTTTTTCCACAAAGGCTGTTCATTTAGAAGTGTGTTCTGACCTCTCCGCGAACGCCTTAAACGCAGCCTTTGCCCGATTCACTGGCCGGCGTGGGCTACCCCATCAGGCACTCTCTGACAACGGAAATACGTTCGTCGGTGCACAACGCGTATTACAAAGGGAATTCACCACATTCCTCAAGGAAGTCGCTACAGACGTCGCCGAAAAGTATGCAACTTACGGATTCTCATGGAAATTCATTCCACCATACGCTACACACATGGGTGGTCTATGGGAAGCGGCCGTGAAAAGGTTCAAGATACACTTTACGAAGGTAGCAGGAAACCAGAAGTTTTCCTTTAAAGAGCTCACTACCCTCTTTGTACCCATAGAGGCGGCCCTCAACTCCCGACCGCTGTCCCCTATGTCCGAAGATCCAATGGATCCCCTAGTCCTAACCCCAGGGCATTTCCTACGTGGCGCGCCACTCTTATCACTCCCGGAGCCAACTGAGAGCATCTTACCCTGGTAAATAAATGGCAGAAACTAAAAACGCTTCACCACTAGTTCAGCACACGATGGAAGGTCGAGTACCTCAAGGTGCTGCACAAGCGGTACAAATGGAAATGCTCTCAACGCAATATTCAAGTTGGAGATTTAGTCGTGGTAAAAGATGATTTACTACCCCCGAATGAATGGCGTTTGGGGCGGGTAATCACTTTACACCCTGGATCGGATTAAAATGTGCGAGTTGTGTGACTTAAAACCCAACAGGGACTAATAACCCGAAATATTGCCAAACTGTGCGTGCTACCAACTGCCTCGCAGTGCTAACCCTACCTATGGTAGCCTCTGCTACATATAAGATACCCTCCTCAACGTATTTTTCTAACCCATTTTTTGAGAAATACGTATTTTTCTTCTCTTGTCTTTACAGGACCCGCAGATCTACGGTGGTGCAAAAATGGCGCCTATGCCTATTCCTCGCAATGAAGCCGGAGGAGCGCTACGAATGTGCGACTAACCACTTGTACTGCATCAACTGCCTGGCAGTGTCACACAGCACCGGGGCATGTGACTCCTCGTCCAGCTGCAGAAAATGTTCCCCCGGCCACCACACGCTCTTACACCGAGCTCGACGACAGGTCACCAACTCGCGTCGCACGGACAGCGGACCAAGGCGCGCACCAGCCCAATCCCGCCAACGTCAATATAAAGCCGGTGGGCTCGACAGCGCGACGAAAAATTTCGTAAACTCGTCGAAGAGGAACGGGCGGCCCTAGATAGAATCGATGCCGCCCTCAACCCAGCAACGCGTTGGGCGGGGGGGGGGGGGAGGTGGTTAGGAGGCATGTTGAAGACATGGTCCAATTTGCGGACTAAGTCCGACCCCTCTGTCTGACAACACCCGGCCAGTTCGGCCAAGCGCAAATGCAGCTCAGCTGTGCTTGCCGAACATCACCGCGCATAAGCTAAGTTAGTTGTAATTAAACTACCCACTATTACGCATCGATCGTGCCCGTCAACGTTGGCTTCAGTTTTATTATATCGCCTGCCCGCCATCGCGCAGTTTTTTTTATCTAGTTTAATTGAATTTCATTAAATATAATCTTAATATTTTGGTTTATTCTTTTTAATTGTGAATAAAACATACTTCATATTTTATTCAATCCCGTGTGTCCTTTTTTCACTCAAATAGAGTGCCTAGTGCAGTGAATATTTAGACACGACGAATTATTTCGTTGACTTCTTCAGATCGCAAAAACTCATTATTCATGGTACCGATATCGAAGTCGCTTAAATAATCTGGACTTTGATACAGAGTTGGTGGTATTGTTCGAAGACTTTTTGAAGATGAACCTTCATCAGTGTCACAACGAAAACTTTACGAATTCGGATTCATGTAAACATACATTTTTGTTTGATGTTTTTATTGCCTCCTCAGGCACAGGCAAAAAGTCATTATCAATATTCGTTGCTTTTGAAATTCGGCTTAAAATTTGCACATGGAACAACTAAAGACTCTCCTGAATTAAAAAAAAAATAATTATTAGTACCTATAAATCGCGGGACCCTGAGTAACCCCGGTCCCGGGGGAATCCCCCATATATACAACATAAAAACCGGAAATTTGCCCGATTATATAAAAACAAATATTAAATTTAACTACGAGGTTCATGACAAAAATACGAGACAGAAAAGATTTTAATTACCTAATTACAAAACGGAGTTTTAAAAAAATAGTATTTTTTACAAAGGGTTAAAATATTTTAACGAATTACCTGCAATTGTTAGGAATTTTGATAATAACTTATTTAAGAAAAGATTATATGCTCACGCGAAATCAATGAATATAAAATAAATATTAGGATTCAGATGGATTTGTGTTACATGTTTCAAATACAAATTCAAATTCATGTTTCAAATTCAAATACAAATTCAAGGGCAAATTCATACGTAGTACATATAGTTAATTAATGCAATAATATTTTTAAGTGTTGATCTGGGCTCTAAGAGTCGTAATAAAAAAATAAATAAATAAATAAACTTAGCCTTCCTTACTTGTTTTAAATTGTTTTTATTGAAGAACTTTTTTTCAAGTCTCTAGGTAACCGGGAAGTTAGTTAAAAATGGATTGAAAGATTCCCAAATCAAAAATTGTTGTCTTATAATCTCGATCCATGCGCCACCTAGCGAAATTTTTTTGATGAAATATTTCATTTCCACCTGGTTCTGACTCACGGCCCAAGTTTCAGGCCTCTAGCTCACCGCGAAGATACTTAAATATCGATTGAAAGATTCCCCCCGTTTTTAAAGGATTTGCAGTTATCTTGACTAGCGCGTCACCCAGCGGAACTTTGATTTCTATAAGTTGTATTGTCACCAGGCCTCTAATTAAGTGCCAAGTTTCAAGTCTCTAGGTCAAAGGGGAAGTTAGTTAAAAATGGATTGAAAGATTCCCAAATCAAAATTAATTTTCTTAATATCTCGATCCATGCGCCACCTATCGGAATTTTGTTTATCAAATGTTGCATTGTCACCGGGTTCTTACTCACGGCCCAAGTTTCAGGTCTCTAGCTCACCGTGAAGTTGCTTAAAAATCGATCGCAAGATTCCCTGCGTTTTTTCAGAGATTTTCAGGGATTTTCGTTTATCTCGATTCGTCTGTCACCTCGCGGCATTTTATTTTCCACGAATTGTAGTGCCATAAACTCTCAAACAATGTGCTAAGTTTCAAGTATCTGCATCACCGAAAAGTTAGCTAAAAGTCGATCGCAAAATTTCCATTTTAAAATAAATTTTCTGGATATCTCGATCCGTGCGCCACCTAGCGGTTTTTTTCACTTGCATTGTAATGTCTCTCAAATCTGAACTATGCTGTAAGTATCAAGTGTCTAGCTCAACGGAAAGTTACCGAAAAAGACTTTTCCGTGGGTCAAAAATTCGTATGGAAATGAGGGGACAAACATGAAAGCGACTTAATATAAAGGTATAAAAAAGGGAGGAAACATTGTAATTCGATCGGTTTATTGACGCAAAATAAAACTTTAGAAAAAAATTTGTAAAATGGGTGTGACACCTACCATTCTAAGTAGAATAAAGTGCAAAGTTCTGCAGGGCGAAATCAAAAGCACTTGGAATTTTGGCAGGAATACTGTTCGTGGTATTACATATATAAATAAATTAGCGGTACCCGACAGATGATGTTGTGTTTCAAACTGGTCCACATTTTGGTCAATATCTCGAAAACGCCTTCACATATACAACTAAGGACCACCCCCTTTTAAAACCCTCATTAATACCTTTAATTTGATACCCACATCGTACAAACATATTCTAGAGTCACCCCTGGTCCACCTTTATGGCGATATCCCGAGAAGGCGTCTACCTATAGAACTTAGGCCTACTACCTTTTAAAATACTCTTTAATACCTTCCATTTGACACCAATGCCATACAAACACATTCCAGGGTTACCCTAGGTGTATTTTCCTATATGGTGATTTTCCCTTATTTTGTCTCCAAAGCTCTCAGCTGAGTATGTGATGTTCGGTTACACCCGAACTTAGCCTTCCTTACTTGTTATAAAGTTAATTTATTCATTTGCAAAGTTTTTGATGTTGGGAATAGGTGAGAATTTCTGCAGGTTAAATGCCACTTTATATATTTTCCAAGAAATACTACTTTGTATAATTTTGAACAGGTGAAAAATATCTTAAAAACAGTTTTTTTTGTTGTTCAAATAAATGGGTGATTAATGTTAAAACCTCATAATTGAAACCTCAATTAATGCGCTTTGTTTGCTTTGTTTAAACAAATGGCAAAAACTAGAAAAATAATAACTTAAAAAGAAGTAAGGAGGGCTAAGTTCGGGCGTAACCGAACATTACACACTCAGCTGAGAGCTTAGCTGCGTTGGTTACGTAGCTGGTTTATAAGTGGTTTTTAATTCCATATCACACACGTTTGGGAAATATTGACCAAATTGTAGACCAAGGGTGACAATTTTTGGAACGATTTGCCTGCATCCTTTGTAAAATAAATGAAAATCACCATGTAGGAAAATGAACCTAGGGTAACCCTTGGAATATTTTTGTATGATATGGGTATCAAATGAAAAGTATAAAACAGTATTTTAAAAGAGAGTGGGCCTTAGTTCTATAGGTGGACGCCTTTTCGAAATATCGCCATAAAGGTGAACAAGGGGTGACTCTAGAATATGTTTGTACGATATGGGTATCAAATTGAAGGTATTAAAGAGGGTTTGTTTTTTTTTTTTTTCTCGGACGTTGTGGCAGCGCACTGCCCTCAAGTGGCCCGATGAAACCAGGCTAATCCTGTTTTTGGTTTTTTTTTTAATTCATACATACTGTTTTTGTTTTTTTGTTTTTTTTTTATGTACCCTAATTCTTATTTATGTGTTATTTATAATTTTTTTGTTACCGAGTCTTTGAGAGGCAGTGGCTTCTTAAGCGCCGAGATCTAAAACCGCTCAGCTACAGAGAAACTCATCAGCTGAGAAATATAGATTCACAAAATACAATAGACTAAAAGCAAATATAGTTTTTTAATTATTAAGAGAAAATACAACCGGCTTTTTTATGGCAAAGAGCGAGTCCGAAACATCAATTATTCTCGAGTGAGAGTTATAATCTTCGCATAAACGTAGAAAAGGTTCGTGTAGTTGGAAATTGCTTCTGCATTGTTTAAGAATTATAGGTTTATAATGCCTTGAAACTCGGCATGGAACATTCAAGTTTACTTCGTTCAAAAGAAATGGGCTTGAAATCGATCCATTTAAAAGTCTAGCCATAAATAGTACACCTAGCATTTCTCTACGACTTGCAAGTGTAGGAAGATTTATTAGTTTCAATCGATTAGTGTAAGGAGGAAGATTATACGGAGAGTCCAATTGAAGATTTCTCAAGGCGAAAAGTAAAAACTGTTTTTGAATTGATTCTAGTCTATCCACATGAACTTGATAACACGGATTCCAAATTATCGATCCATATTCTAATATCGGCCTCACCAATGATGTAAAAAGGGTTTTTGTAACGTAAGGATCACCAAACTCTTTTGCCCATCTTTTCACAAATGCTAAAACCCCTCTCGCTTTATTGACTGTGGCATTAATATGAGGGTTGAAACTAAGTTTGCAATTCATTGTTACTCCCAAATCGACAAAAACATCAACGCTTTCCAGAGTTTGGCCATTAATTGTGTAGGAAGCTGGCTGTATGTTCCCACATGAAAAACACATGGATTTACATTTTTCTATGTTGAGAAGCATAAAATTCGCATTACACCAAGTAACTAAATGATTTAAATCCGCCTGGAGTACAGAACGTTCTTCAACCGACGCGTATGACTTAAAAAGTTTTACGTCGTCGGCATACATTAAAATTTTAGAAGACTTTATAGTTGTGGAAACATCGTTTATAAATATCAAAAACAAAATAGGACCGAGATGGCTGCCCTGAGGCACACCGGAGGGAACATCGATGACATTCGAACAAAGGTTTTTAAAAATGACTCTTTGAGATCTACCGCAAAGATAGGAGGAGATCCAGCGAGTTAGGCCAGGTTGAAAACCAAGCAATTCGAGTTTATAAACAAGTAATGAGTGGAGTACTTTGTCGAATGCTTTGCTGAAATCAGTGTATATAACGTCGGTATGATGATTGTTTCTAAACCTATTAAAGACGTGAGTTGTAAATTCAAGCAAATTGGTTGTGGTTGATTTGGCTCTACAAAAGCCATGCTGGGAACTATCTATCAATGTAGAAATCGAAAATGTAAGGTGATTAGTAACGATTGCTTCGAAAAGCTTAGGGATAGCGGAGAGCTTTGCTATTCCACGATAGTTTTCAATAGACGACTTGCTTCCTTTTTTATGGAGTGGGATAAGAAAAGATTCCTTCCAAGCCGTCGGGAAAATGCCATTTTTTAAAGAGAGGTTAAACAGATCAGTAAGGGGTTGGTAAATGTATTCCGCACATTTTCTAAGAAAACATGTTGGGATCAAATCGGGACCGTATTTGAAGGATTCTTTTAGTGTCTTTAGATGTAGTAGAACATTTTCAGGCAGCAAATGTGGGGCATATATTGAGTTACTAGAATGGAGCTCATACGGATAATTTGTAGGTGATGAATCAACCACAGCAGAGTAATTAGAGTGAAAAAATTGAGCGAAGAAGTTTGCAATCTCTTGATCGTCGCTGGAAATGCTATTTCTAAACTTCATGGAAGAAGGAAACCCGTTAGTTCTGCGTTTAGAATTTACGAAATCATAAAAAGACTTCTGGTGGCAAATAATGTTTCTTTTTATTTTACATATGTAAGCTTTATAACACTTTTTATTAAGTTCAAAATACTTATGACGGAAAATAGCGTACTGTGCATAATGAGAATGTAAACCGGTTCTCTTATATAATTTGAATAAACGTGATTTCTTATTTTTTAAAGCTTTTAAATCTTTAGTAAACCAAGCTTGCACTGGTTCAATGTACGAGCATGTGCGTTTGGGCACATGTTTTTCAAATAAAGTATAAATGGTTTTATTAAAATGTAAAACGTTTCCTCTACATCCTCTTTATATCGAGGCCACGTTATCTCAGAAAGCTCTTTATTTAAATTGTTGAAATTAGTTTTGGAAAAATCAAAGCATCTGGTAGAGACACGTGTTTTGTTAGTGCAGCCGACTTCGTTGCTTATGATTTCGTAAGTTATCTCAAGAGAAGGATGGTAAACATCTTCTGGCAAAACAAGAGGTTCACACCGATTTATAGAGAATTTAGATATGTCGTCAACAAATGCTAAGTCTAAGAATTTTCCATACTTATTCGGAAAGAAGTTGATCGGATTAAGGCAAAGATCAGTAATTCCATCCAAAAAGTCATTGTTATGCATCTTGGATGATACGGGGACAATATTGTGATCAACGGTATTCCAAGATATATGTGGCAGGTTAAAGTCGCCTAAAACAATCATTGAGTCCGTGGGCTTTATCATCGAGTTGACTGATTGTAACAGTGAAATATGGTGCATATACACTGATAGATCAGAAGACGGTGGAATATAGCAAACGGCTAAGTAAATATGACCCCGGCCTAGTAAGATTCGGATGCATTTAAACTCGATGGAATAAACTTCGGCTAAATTAACATCTTCAGATGGAATTGAAGAATGTACAGCTAGCAAGACACCACCTCCGGTCCTATTTAAGCGATCATTTCTATAGGTCTGATACTCACTGCAAAAAATTTCGGAATTTAAAACATTGGGTTTCAGCCATGTTTCGGTAAAAGCAATAATATTATAGTTGCAATGAATGGTGATTCAAATATAAGTCAGTTAATTTAGTATTTAAGCCTCTAACGTTTTGATAGTAAATGCTTAAGCAAGATGTTAAATTAAGTTTTTTGGATCGGAACTTTGAGGAGGAATTTTTGCTACATTTTGAGTAATCTCAATAGTCTTATGCACAAATTCGCGAACAAAAGCCCCTGGCGGCCAAAATGCGCTGTCCAAAAGTTTATCAAAATCTTTTGAGTAAACATCAATTCTAAATGAAGAAATGTTTCTTTCGTAATTAAATTTAAATTTTGTTAAAGTCATGCCGTCAGCCTTAATTTTCGAAGTGACATAAGACTTGATATCCTCAACGGAAGTGTCTTTGTCAAAGCGAGATACAAACATTTTGAGCGGGACTACAACCAGCTTCTTAGCCGGTGCTTCTGAATAAGAAGTCACAGATTGAGAAGTTACAGTTTCAGAAGTTACAGTTTCAGAAGTTACAGTTTGAGGCTCTAAGTATTTTTCCGCGGCCTTAGAAGTGGATGAAACCACAGCTTGCGGATTAGGGGAAGCCAAATCTATGAGCTCCACTTGCGGAAGATTAATGTT
The DNA here is from genome assembly GCF_040869045.1 of Eurosta solidaginis. Classification (NCBI taxonomy): domain Eukaryota; kingdom Metazoa; phylum Arthropoda; class Insecta; order Diptera; family Tephritidae; genus Eurosta; species Eurosta solidaginis. The sequence goes on along the minus strand of NC_090322.1, from coordinate 261,893,885 downwards.
CTGAGCAGGATTAAGATTCAAAGCGTTAGGTGAGTCTTCAGAGTGTTTTTGTTTATTATCGCGGTTGTCTTTTTTTCTATTTAAACAATGCGGTAACTCATCCAAACACTTGAAGGATTTGAACAAGCTATCGTATTGATTGAACTTTTCCGTGATTATGGAAAACTCTTTAGCAATTTCAGAAAACGCATTTCGTGTTTGTCTAAACAGTTTAAATAGGTCAACCTCAGTTGATCTGCATTTAACGCATGACCAACGTACTCCCTTCTCCCCATCATTGACAGTGTCAACAACTCTAGCCGTCAGTCCCGCGCACTTTCCATGGGCGAGCCCATCGCAAAGCCAGCAAGAGACAAAACGTTCGGATTCGCTTTTTACCTGACAGTTTTTGAAAATCCAAGTCATTTTTTATAGAAAGGTGAAAATAGACTAGTATAATAATATATAAATGGTAAAGATATATTTGTAAATTACAAAGAAAAACAGTTGAAATAGCACTGAGAATGAGAAAGGTTATATAAAGCAACTCTGAAAGTTTGGGAGCTTAGCGGTAGCTAGCAGTTTTAGAGTCACTGTCACTTGACACTTAAAAAGCGACGCAAACAGCTGCGAAGACAGTAAATTGCGAGAAAAACAAAAAGTGTGCGCACAAAAACAATTACAAGGTGGAAAGGTGCCAATCAAAATTGCAACAAAAACACAAATGCACAATGACTCGGCAAACACAATATGAATAATAAGAAAACTTTAAAAATTCACAAAATCTTAACTTTTCAAAACAAACCAACTGTATTAAAATGAACTCTAGATTTTCGCACTTATTTTTATCACAAACTAGTATTAAAATTTAGATATTATAATTTAAAACTCGCAAAATAAACACAGCAAAATAAAATGCAACTTCACAGCTTTAATGACGTTTTAAAAGGGAGTGGCCCTTAGTTGTATATGTGAAGGAGTTTTCGAGACATTGGCCAAAATGTGGACCAGGGTTACCCAGAACATCATCTGTCGGGTACCGCTAATTTGTTTATATATGTAATACCGCGAACAGTATTCCTGCCAAATTTACAAGGGCTTTTGATTTCGCCCTGCAGAACTTTTAAATTTTCTTCTACTTAATATGATAGGTGTCACACCCATTTTACAAAGTTTTTTCTAAAGTTATATTTTGCGTTAAAAAACCAATTCAATCACCATGTTTCATCCCTTTTTTCTTATTTGGCATAGAATTATGGCATTTTTTTAATTTTCCTAGGTTTTCGATATCGAAAAAGTGGGCATGGCCATAGTCGGATTTCGCCCATTTTTAATACCAAGGTAAAGTGAGTTCAGATAAATATGTGAACTAAGTTTGGTAAAGATACGTCGATTTTTGCTCGTGTTATCATGTTAACGGCCGAGCGGAAGGACAGTTGGTCGACTGTGTATAAAAACTGGGCGTGGCTTCAACCGATTTCGCCCATTTTCGCAGAAAAAAGTTATCGTGATAGAAGCTATGCCTTTACCAAATTTCACAAGTATTGTTAAATTTTTGTTCGAGTTTTGGCACTAAAAGTATTCTACACAAATTAAATGAAAAAGGGCGAAGCCACGCCCATTTTAAAATTGCCTTTTATTTTTATACTAGCCTTTACCCGCGGCCCCGTCCGCAAGGAGAAATTTAAATATATGGGCTATTCGCGTTAGCCTGCTTATCAAGTAATCTGTTTAAAATTTTGTTTTCTGTCTAATGCATTTTATTTTTGTAATTGAGTAAAAAAAAAGAACTAAATGAGCTGATAACCTGATAGGATCCCAAATGATCCCGAAATTATCCAGAAAAACCTATGAAATGACCCCCACGCTATCGCGGACGGATCCCGAAAACCATCCAGAAATGCCCCGGAAGGGTCTCTAAAAGTTCCCGGAATAGTTCCAAAAAACCCGAAATTACAACGACACCATTCTAGACGTATCCAGAGAACCACACAGAAATGATCCCTGAAGGTGTTCCAAAATGATCCCGAAAAGGTTCCGAAATGACCCTGACGGGCTCCCGGGCGGATCTCAAAAACCATCCAGAAAATATCCAGGAAAGGTCCCTAAATTATCCCGACATACTCCAGAAAAAGTTCCGAAATGGCTCCGAGGGGATCCACGATGGATCGCGAAAACCATACAGAAATGATTCCGGAAGGATTCCAAAATGATCCCGAAATAGTCCGGAATTGACCCAGATGGGATCCCGCACAGATCCAGAAATGATCCCGGAAGGGTGCAAAAACTATCCCGGAAAAGTAACAAAAAATCCCGAAATGGCTCCTACGGCATCCCGGACGGATCCAGAAATGATCTCGGAAGGGTCCCCAAATGATCCCAAAATGGTCCCGAAATGACCCTGATGGATCCGGCAAACCATCAAGAAATTATGCCGAAAGGGTCCCAAAACGATCCCGAAATAATACAGAAAAAGTCACGAAACGACCCCTAGAGGATCCCCAAATGATCCCGTATTAGCCCGAAAAGGTCCCGAAATAACCCCGACGGGATCCCGGACAAATCCCGAAAACCATCCAGAAATGATGCCGGAAGGAATCCCAAATGATTCCGTAAAATTCCCGCATTGATTCCGACGGGATCCCGAACGGATACCGAAAATCATCCAGAAGTGATGCCGCAAAGGTCCTCAAATGATCACCTAATAGTCCCGAAATGACCCTTAAGCGGTCATGGACGGATCCCATAAACCATCCAGAAATGATCCCGATATATTCCCGAAGAAGTCCCGAAATGACCCTGACGGGATCTCGAACGCACCCCTAAAAGACCCTGACGGGATGACCGGGATGACCGGACAGATCCCGAAATCCATCAAGAAATGATCTTGGGAGGGACCCCAAATGATCCCGAAAAAGTCCCGCAATGATTCCGAGGGGATCCTGATCGAATACCGATAACCATCCAGAAGTGATGCCGGAAAGGTCCTCAAATGATCACCTAATACCAAAATGACCCTGACGGCATCCCGGACTGAACCCAAAATCCATCCAGAAATGATCTTGGGAAGGTCCCAAAATTATCCCGAAATAGTCTCGGAAAAGTTCAGAAATTACCCTGACGGGTTCCCGGACGAATCCTGAAAGCCATCTCTAAATGATCCCGAAAAAGTCCCGAATTGACCCTGACTGGACCCCGAAAGGATCCCGAAAACTATCCAGAAATGATGCCGGAAATGTCCTCAAATGAACACCTAATAGTTCCGAAAAGACCCTGACGGGATCCCGAACGGATCCCGACAACTATCTAGAAATGATGCCGAAAGGGCCCGCAAATGATTCCGTATTAGTCGAGAAAAAGTCCCGAAATGAACCCGACGGAATGCCGGACGAATCCCAAAAACCAGCCAGAAATGATGCCGGAAGGGACACCAAATGATCCCGAAAAAGTCCCGCAATAATTCCGACGGGATCCTGAGCGGATACCGAAAACCATCCAGAAGTGATGCCGAAAAAGTCCTCAAATGATCACCTAATACCAAAATGACCCTGACGGCATCCCGGACTGAACCCAAAATCCATCCAGAAATGATCTTGGGAAGGTCCCAAAATTATCCCGAAATAGTCTCGGAAAAGTTCAGAAATTACCCTGACGGGTTCCCGGACGAATCCTGAAAGCCATCTCTAAATGATCCCGAAAAAGTCCCGAATTGATCCTGACTGGACCCCGAAAGGATCCCGAAAACTATCCAGAAATGATGCCGGAAATGTCCTCAAATGATCTCCCAATAGTTCCGAATAGACCCTGACGGGATCCCGAACGGATCCCGACAACTATCCAGAAATGATACCGAAAGGGCCCGCAAATGATCCCGTATTAGTCGAGAAAAAGTCCCGAAATGACCCCGACGGGATGCCGGACGAATCCCAAAAACCATCCAGAAATGATTTTGGAAGGGACCCCAATGATCCCGAAAAAGTCCCGCAATTATTCCGACGGGAATCTGAACGGATACCGAAAACCATCCAGAAGTGATGCCGGAACGGTCCTCAAATGTTCACCTAATAGTCCCAAAATGACCCTGAGGGCATCCCGGACAAATCCCGAAATCCATCCAGAAATGATCTTGGGAAGGTCCCAAAATGATCCCGACGGGTTCCCGGACGAATCCTGAAAGCCATCCTTAAATGATTCCGAAAAAGCCCCGAAATGACCCTGACGGGATCCCGAAAGGATTCCAAAAACTATCCAGAAATGATGCCGGAAAGGTCCTCAAATGATCCCCTAATAGTTCCGAAATGACCGTGACGGGATCCCGACAACTATCCAGAAATTATGCCGAAAGGGTCCGCAAATGATCCCGTATTAGTCGAGAAAAAGTCCCGAAATGACCCCGACGGGATCCCGGATGAATCCCAAAAACCATCCAGAAATGATGCCGGTAGGTATCCCAAATGATCCCGAAATAATCCCGAAATGACCTCGTCGGCATCCCGGATGGATACCGTAAATTATCCAGAAATGATGCCGGAAAGGTCCACAAATGATCCCCTAATAGTCCCGAAATTACCCTGATGGGATCCCGGACGGATCCCGAAAACCATCCAGAAATGATGCCGGAAGAGCCCCCAAATGATCCCGAAAAAGTCCCCAAATGACCCCGACGATATCCCGGACGGATCCCAAAAACCATCCAGAAATGATGCCGGAAGAGCCCCCAAATGATCCCGAAAAAGTCCCCAAATGACCCCGACGAGATCCCGCACGGATCCCGAAAACCATCCAGAAATGATGCCGGAAGAGCCCCAAATGATCCCGAAAAAGTCCCCAAATGACCCCGACATACTCCAGAAAAGGTTCCGAAATGGCTCCGAGGGAATCAACGACGGATCGCGAAAACCATACAGAAATGATTCCGGAAGGATCCCAAAATGATCCCGAAATAGTCCGGAAATGACCCAGATGGGATCCCGCACAGATCTAGAAATGATCCCGGAAGGGTCCAAAAACTATCCCGGAAAAGTAACAAAAAATCCCGAAATGGCTCCTACGGCATCCTAGACGGATCCAGAAATGATCTCGGAAGGGTCCCCAAATGATCCCAAAATGGTCCCGAAATGACCCTGATGGATCCGGCAAACCATCAAGAAATTAAGCCGGAAGAGTCCCCAAATGATCCCGAAATAAAACAGAAAAAGTCACGAAACGACCCCTAGAGGATCCCCAAATGATCCCGTATTAGCCCAAAAAAGTCCCAAAATGACCCTGACGGGATCCCGAAAGGATTCCGAAAACAATACAGAAATGATGCCGGAAAGGTCCTCAAATGATCCCCTAATAGTCCCGAAATGACCGTGACGGGATCCCGACAACTATCCAGAAATGATGCCGAAAGGGTCCGCAAATGATCCCGTATTAGTCGAAAAAAAGTCCCGAAAGGACCACGACGGGATCCCGGACGAATCCCAAAAACCATCCAGAAATGATGCCGGTAGGTATCCCAAATGATCCCGAAATAGTCCCGAAATGACCTCGTCGGCATCCCGAACGGATCCCGAAAATTATCCAGAAATGATGCCGGAAAGGTCCCCAAATGATCCCCTAATAGTCCCGAAATTACCCTAATGGGATCCCGGACGGATCCCGAAAACCATCCAGAAATGATGCCGAAAGGGTTCCCAAATGATCCCGTATTAGTCGCGAAAAAGTCCCGAAATGACCCCGACGGGATCCCGGACGGATCCCGAAAACCATCCAGAAATGATGCCGAAAGGGTTCCCAAATGATCCCGTATTAGTCGCGAAAAAGTCCCGAAATGACCCCGACGGGATCCCGGACGGATCCCGAAAACCATCCAGAAATGATGCCGGATGAGCCCCAAAATGATCCCGAAAAAGTCCCCAAATGACCCCGACGAGATCCCGGACAGATCCCGAAAACCATCCAGAAATGATGCCGGAAGAGCCCCCAAATGATCCCGAAAAAGTCCCCAAATGACCCCGACGATATCCCGGACGGATCCCGAAAACCATCCAGAAATGATGTCGGAAGAGCCCTCAAATGATCCCGAAAAAGTCCCCATATGACCCCGACGAGATCCCGCACGGATCCCGAAAACCATCCAGAAATGATGCCGGAAGGGTCCCCAAATGATCGCGAAATAGTCCCGAAATGATTCCGGAATAGTCCCGAAAATGTTCCAAAATAACCCCGACGGGATCCCGGACGGATCCCGTAAACTATACAGAAATGATCCCGGAAGGGTCCCAAAATGATCCCGAAATAGTCCCGAAAAAGTCCCGAAATTACCCCGGCGTAATCCCGGACCGATCCCGAAAACCATCCAGAAATGATCCCGGAAGGGTCTCGATATGACCATTACGGGATTACAAATAAGGTGAAGCTAATTATAAAACCATGTTAATAAGGCAGCAGGCGCATTGGAGCGAATAAAAATTTAGATAGAAACATACAGGTAAAGCTAATAAAAGCGTGCTAATAAAAACAATTGATGGAGGGCGGATGGCGGGAGTAGAGGAGAGGACCACTGATCGTTCCTCCAAAATTGTCTAGATCTCGTTCTGTATGTACCAGATACCAAAAACTATTGATTTAGGAGAAAATTTAGATTGAGTTATAACAATTTATGGATTTTACACCAGAGGGGGAGATAAAGGGGGGGCGGTCGGAGGGTGTCATTGCTTACTTTGTAAGCCCTCGACTTATTTGACCCCTTGAGTCTGTGATATTGGTGAAGGCCAGTATACGTAAAGTTATAATGTGTAAAAATTATGAAAAATAATTTCTCGAAGGGTGGGGGGACCCCCACCCCTCTTTCAATGTTCGAAAAAAATTTCGCTAGTAGACTACTGTCTGTGTCCCAAATTTCATCAAAATCCGTGTAGCCATTCTGGCGTGATTCAGTCGCAAAGACGAAAAAATATAATAATTAAATTATAACTGTTCCTAGGGGGCGGGGACCACGCCCCTTTTGAAAAATATATAGCTAGTAGATCCTTCTAGACTATTGGCTATATGTGTGCAAAATTTCATCCAAATCGGTCCAGCCGTTCTTGCGTTATTGAGTCACAAAGACAAACGTCTGGACAAACATCCAAACATCCAAACATCCAAACATCCAAACATCCAAACATCCAAACATCCAAACATCTAAACATCCAAACATCCAAACATCCAAACATCTTAACATCCAAACTTTCCCATTTATAATATATATTAGATATTAGATTTTGCTGCATCATATCAGTATTGGAGTTGAATTTTTACATAATTTACATACATATACTGTCAAGACATTAAATTATTTCTTAAAATTTCACTTAAATTTTGTTTTTAAGGCGGACGTGTTCGTCATCCGATTTTGCTAATTTTTATTATATTATATATATATATATATCTAATATATATTATAAATGGCAAAGTTTGGATGTGAAGATGTTTGGATGTTTGGATGTTTGTCCAGACGTTTGTCTTTGTGACTCAATCACGCAAAAACGGCTGGACCGATTTGGATGAAATTTTGCACACATATAGCCAATAGTCTAGAAGGATCTACTAACTATATATTTTTGAAAAGGGGCGTGGTCCCCGCCCCCTAGGAACAGTTATAATTTAATTATTATATTTTTTCGTCTTTGCGACTGAATCACGCCAGAATGGCTACACGGATTTTGATGAAATTTGGGACACAGACAGTAGTCTACTAGCGAAATTTTTTTCGAACATGGAAAGAGGGGTGGGGATCCCACGACCCCTTCGAGAAATTATTTTTCAATAATTTTTACACATTATAACTTTACGTATACTGGCCTTCACCAATATGACAGACTCAAGGGGTCAAATAAGTCGAGGGCTTACAAAGTAAGCAGTGACACCCTCCGCCCGCCCACCCCCCTTTATCACCACCTCTGGTGTAAAATCAATAAATTGTTATAACTCAATATAAATTTTCTCCTAAATCAATAGTTTTTGGTATCTGGTACATACAGAACGAGATCTAAACAATTTTGGAGGAACGATCAGTGGTCCTCTCCTCTACTCCCGCCATCCGCCCTCCATCAATTGTTTTTATTAGCACGCTTTTATTAGCTTTACCTGTATGTTTCTATGTAACTTTTTATTCGCTCCAATGCGCCTGCTGCCTTATTAACATGGTTTTATAATTAGCTTCACCTTATTTGTAATCCCGTAAGGGTCATATCGAGACCCTCCGGGATCATTTCTGGATGGTTTTCGGGATCGGTCCGGGATTACGCCGGGGTAATTTCGGGACTTTTTCGGGACTATTTCGGGATCATTTTGGGACCCTTCCGGGATCATTTCTGTATAGTTTTCGGGATCCGTCCGGGATCCCGTCGGGTTATTTTGGGACATTTTCGGGACTATTCCGGAATCATTTCGGGACTATTTCGCGATCATTTGGGGACCCTTCCGGCATCATTTCTGGATGGTTTTCGGGATCCGTGCGGGATCTCGTCGGGGTCATATGGGGACTTTTTCGGGATCATTTGAGGGCTCTTCCGGCATCATTTTTTGATGGTTTTCGGGATCCGTCCGGGATATCGTCGGGGTCATTTGGGGACTTTTTCGGGATCATTTGGGGGCTCTTCAGGCATCATTTCTGGATGGTTTTCGGGATCCGTCCGGGATCTCGTCGGGGTCATTTGGGGACTTTTTCGGGATCATTTTGGGGCTCATCCGGCATCATTTCTGGATGGTTTTCGGGATCCGTCCGGGATCCCGTCGGGGTCATTTCGGGACTTTTTCGCGACTAATACGGGATCATTTGGGAACCCTTTCGGCATCATTTCTGGATGGTTTTCGGGATCCGTCCGGGATCCCATTAGGGTAATTTCGGGACTATTAGGGGATCATTTGGGAACCTTTCCGGCATCATTTCTGGATAATTTTCGGGATCCGTCCGGGATGCCGACGAGGTCATTTCGGGGCTATTTCGGGATCATTTGGGATACCTACCGGCATCATTTCTGGATGGTTTTTGGGATTCGGTCGGGATCCCGTCGTGGTCCTTTCGGGACTTTTTTTCGACTAATACGGGATCATTTGCGGACCCTTTCGGCATCATTTCTGGATAGTTGTCGGGATCCCGTCACGGTCATTTCGGGACTATTAGGGGATCATTTGAGGACCTTTCCGGCATCCTTTCTGTATTGTTTTCGGAATCCTTTCGGGATCCCGTCAGGGTCATTTTGGACTTTTTTGGGGCTAATACGGGATCATTTGGGGATCCTCTAGGGGTCGTTTCGTGACTTTTTCTGTTTTATTTCGGGATCATTTGGGGACCCTTCCGGCATAATTTCTTGATGGTTTGCCGGATCCATCAGGGTCATTTCGGGACCATTTTGGGATCATTTGGGGACCCTTCCGAGATCATTTCTGGATTCGACCGGGATGCCGTAGGAGCCATTTCGGGATTTTTTGTTACTTTTCCGGGATAGTTTTTGGACCCTTCCGGGATCATTTCTGGATCTGTGCGGGATCCCATCTGGGTCATTTCCGTACTATTTCGGGATCATTTTGGGATCCTTCCGGAATCATTTCTGTATGGTTTTCGCGATCCGTCGTTGATTCCCTCGGAGCCATTTCGGAACCTTTTCTGGAGTATGTCGGGGTCATTTGGGGACTTTTTCGGGATCATTTGGGGCTCTTCCGGCATCATTTCTGGATGGTTTTCGGGATCCGTGCGGGATCTCGTCGGGGTCATTTGGGGACTTTTTCGGGATCATTTAGGGGTTCTTCCGGCATCATTTCTGGATGGTTTTCGGGATCCGTCCGGGATATCGTCGGGGTCATTTGGGGACTTTTTCGGGATCATTTGGGGGCTCTTCCGGCATCATTTCTGGATGGTTTTGGGATCCGTCCGGGATCCCATCAGGGTGATTTCGGGACTATTAGGGGATCATTTGTGGACCTTTCCGGCATCATTTCTGGATAATTTTCGGTATCCGTCCGGGATGTCGAAGAGGTCATTTCGGGATTATTTCGGGATCATTTGGGATACCTACCGGCATCATTTCTGGATGGTTTTTGGGATTCGTCCTGGATCCCGTCGGGGTCATTTCGGGACTTTTTCTCGACTAATACGGGATCATTTGCGGACCCTTTCGGCATAATTTCTGGATAGTTGTCGGGATCCGTTCGGGATCCCGTCACGGTCATTTCGGAACTATTAGGGGATCATTTGAGGACCTTTCCGGCATCATTTCTGGATAGTTTTTGGAATCCTTTCGGGATCCCGTCAGGGTCATTTCGGGGCTTTTTCGGGATCATTTAAGGATGGCTTTCAGGATTCGTCCGGGAACCCGTCAGGGTAATTTCTGGACTTTTCCGAGACTATTTCGGGATCATTTTGGGACCTTCCCAAGATCATTTCTGGATGGATTTCGGGATTTGTGCGGGATGCCCTCAGGGTCATTTTGGGACTATTAGGTGGGCATTTGAGGACCGTTCCGGCATCACTTCTGGATGGTTTTCGGTATCCGTTCAGATTCCCGTCGGAATAATTGCGGGACTTTTTCGGGATCATTGGGGTCCCTTCCAAAATCATTTCTGGATGGTTTTTGGGATTCGTGCGGCATCCCGTCGGGGTCATTTCGGGACTTTTTCTCGACTAATACGGGATCATTTGCGGGCCCTTTCGGTATCATTTCTGGATAGTTGTCGGGATCCGTTCGGGATCCCGTCAGGGTCTTTTCGGAACTATTGGGAGATCATTTGAGGACCTTTCCGGCATCATTTCTGGTTAGTTTTCGGGATCCTTTCCGGGTCCCATCAGGGTCATTTCGGGACTTTTTCGGCATCATTTAAGATTGGTTTTCAGGATTCGTCCGGTATCCGTCAGGGTAAATTCTGAACTTTTCGGATTCTGTCCGGGATGCTATTAGGTGATCATTTGAGGACCTTTTCGGCATCACTTCTGGATGGTTTTCGGTATCCGCTCAGGATCCCGTCGGAATTATTGCGGGACTTTTTCGGGATCATTTGGTGTCCCTTCCGGCATCATTTCTGGCTGGTTTTTGGGATTCGTCCGGCATCCCGTCGGGTTCATTTCGGGACTTTTTCTCGACTAATACGGGATCATTTGCAGGCCCTTTCGGCATCATTTCTAGATAGTTGTCGGGATCCGTTCGGGATCCCGTCAGGGTCTTTTCGGAACTATTAGGTGATCATTTGAGGACATTTCCGGCATCATTTCTGGATAGTTTTCGGGATCATTTCGGGGTCCAGTCAGGGTCATTTCGGGACTTTTTCGGGATCATTTAGAGATGGCTTTCAGGATTCGTCCGGGAACCCGTCAGGGTAATTTCTGAACTTTTCCGAGACTATTTCGGGATAATTTTGGGACCTTCCCAAGATCATTTCTGGATGGATTTTGGGATCAGTCCGGGATGCCGTCAGGGTCATTTTGGTATTAGGTGATCATTTGAGGACCTTTCCGGCATCACTTCTGGATGGTTATCGGTATCCGATCAGGATCCCCTCGGAATCATTGCGGGACTTTTTCGGGATCATTTGGGGTCCCTCCCAAGATCATTTCTGGATGGATTTCGGGATCTGTCCGGGATCCCGTCAGGGTCATTTAGGGGTGCGTTCGAGATCCCGTCAGGGTCATTTCGGGACTTCTTCGGGAATATATCGGGATCATTTCTGGATGGTTTATGGGATCCGTCCATGACCCCTTAAGGGTCATTTCGGGACTATTAGGTGATCATTTGAGGACCTTTCCGGCATCACTTCTGGATGATTTTCGGTATCCGTTCGGGATCCCGTCGGAATCAATGCGGGACTTTTACGGAATCATTTGGGATTCCTTCCGGCATCATTTCTGGATGGTTTTCGGGATTTGTCCGGGATCCCGTCGGGGTTATTTCGGGACCTTTTCGGGGCTAATACGGGATCATTTGGGGATCCTCTAGGGGTCGTTTCGTGACTTTTTCTATATTATTTCGGGATCATTTTGGGACCCTTTCGGCATAATTTCTTGATGGTTTGCCGGATCCATCAGGGTCATTTCGGGACCATTTTGGGATCATTTTGGGACCCTTCCGAGATCATTACTGGATCCGTCCGGGATGCCGTAGGAGCATTTCGGGATTTTTTGTTACTTTTCGGGGATAGTTTTTGCACCCTTCCGGGATCATTTCTGGATCTGTGCGGGATCCAATCTGGGTCAATTCCGGACTATTTCGGGATCATTTTGGAATCCTTCCGGAATCATTTCTGTATGGTTTTCGCGATCCATCGTGCATCCCCTCGGAGCCATTTCGGAACTTTTTCTGGAGTTAGTCGGGATAATTTAGGGACCCTTCCTGGATATTTTCTGGATGGTTTCTGAGATCCGTCCGGGAGCACGTCAGGGTAATTTCGGAACTTTTTCGGGACTATTTCGGGATCAATTTGGTACCCTTCAGGCATCATTTCTGTGTGGTTATCTGGATAAGTCTAGAATCGTGTCGTTGTCATTTCGGGTTTTTTTGGGACTACTTCGGGAACTTTTGGAAACACTGCCGGGGCGTTTCTGGATGGTTTTCGGGATCCGTCCGCGATAGCGTCGGGGTCATTTCGTGGCTTTTTCTGGATAATTTCGTTATCATTTTGGGATCCTATCAGGTTATCAGCTCATAAAGTTCTTTTTTTTACTCAATTACAAAAATAAAATGCATTAGACAGAAAACAAATTTTAAACAGATAACTTTATAAGCAGGCTAACGTGAATAGCCCACATATTTCATTTTCTCTTTGCGGACGGGGCCGCGGGTAAAGGCTAGTATATATATATATTATATATTTTATTATATATTATATATTATATAGTAATAGGAGTAACGTTCTTGCCAAATTTCATCATGATATCTTCAACGACTGCCAAATTATAGCTTGTAAAACTTTTAAATTACCTTCTTTTAAAAGTGGGCGGTGTCACGTCTATTGTTCAAAATTTTACCAATTTTCTATTCTGCGTCACAAGGTCAACCAAATTACCTAGTTTTATCGCTTTATCTGGATTTGGTAATGAATTATCGCACTTTTTCTGTTTTTCGAAATTTTCGATATCGAAAAAGTGGGCGTGGTTATGTCCGATTTCGTTCATTTTAAATAGCGATCTGAGATGAGTGCCCAGGAACTTACGTACCAGATTTCATTAAGATACCTCAAAATTTACTCAAATTATCATGTTCACGGACAGACGGACGGACAGACATGGCTAAATGAATTTCTTTTTTAGAAGTCTATATCTATCTCGATTAGTTTTTGCCGTTACGGGGTACCGTTATGCGAACAAAATTATTATACTCTGCATAGCGGAATGATACAAGGTGGCAGCATGGTGACATACCTACAAACATAAATACAATTTCCATGTACTTTGTTTTTGTAAATTCGATGGACAAATGTCAAAATCGTACGGCACCGGAAGTAAGTGTATCAAATCAAATAAAAAAAGGGTATAATCAGCTGTTCCATGCTGCCACCTTGTATCGTTGCGCCATGATACTCTGTGAGCTCTTCACAGCTGAGTTTAACAAAAACAATAAAAAACATTTGAAAACAAATAAAAAAAAAAGCATATCTACCTAATTCTTGGTTTTCATTAGGTCAAAAGGACTGACATCAAAAGTGCCTTAAGTTGACCCTATATTCAGTTGGGGTCAAAGGCGTTTCATTCTGTCACATTACTAACTCAAATTCGATAAAGAAGTTTATGACCAAAATCCATGCTAAAATTTTGTGTTCATTTATTTCACAACCGATTTTATTATTTTCCGTTTTTTAACAGTTGTTTTACACTTACTTAATTGGTGCTTAACCGTCTAAACGGTTATGGCCGTCCAACAAGGCGCGCCAGTCGCTCCTTCGCTTCGCCAACCGGCGCCAACTGGGCACAGCAAGGGAGTTTAAATAGTTTTCCACTTGGTCCTTCCAAGGGAGAGGGGGCCGCGCTCTACCTCTGCTTCCATAGGCAGGTTCCAACAGAAACACTTTCTTGGCCGGATCATCATCTGTCATTCGCATAACAAGGCCTAGCCAGCGCAGCCGCTGCGTTTTAATTCGCTGAACTATGTGGATGTCTGCGTATAGCTCGTACAGATCATCGATAAATCTTCTTCGGTACTCGCCATCGCCAACGCGTAGAGGTCCATAAATCTTTCGAAGAACTTTTCTCTCGAATACTCCCAAAGCCGCTTCATCTGCTGTTGTCATCGTCCATGCTTCTGCCCCATATAGCAGGACGGTTACGGTAACTGACTTGTCCAAATTGGCATTTATTGGCATGATTGATTCCTCGCTGCTTTTCAGTGCTGATGTTGTTGCTAGTGTTGATGCTGGTTCCCAGCCAGTTGTTACACGTTGTGTCATTATATGGTGATGGGACGCCAGTCGGCAAACGAAAATAAAATGCCAACATATTAGCTAATGAAATTTTATTGGTAAATGGGAAATTGTCGTTTTCATTTATTGGTCAACTTAGTTGTGACTTTGTAGTCAAGATGGACAGCAAAGCATTGGACGTTGTATAAAAAGCCGTTTTTGTTGACATGGTCAAGCATTACAGTGTTTGTCAAATTAAGTTGCATAGCGGAAAAGCAGACTTACTTAAACTTGACACTGTCTTCACTTCATTGATTTCGTCATGTCTTAACTTTTAAAAAATTCACTATACATATAGGGTAGCCAAAATCCGTATTTTCTTTTTCATTTTATCAGTTTGGTTTACGAATAACACAATCATACTTCTTGTCACTACAGCTCTAATTTTGCGTTCGTTTGCAACAATAGAGTTGACTATATTCAAGACTGCGGTGTAGCCGCCACATCTGTTATATTATTTGTATACTCAGTTGAGCGGAGCTCACAGACAGCACTTGACAGCATTCTCTTTGTTATTACTAATTTGTAACTTTTGGTAAACATTTTTTGATAATGAACAAAGCTAATAAAAAATAAAAAAAACCCAAATTTTGATTTGATCTTTTTTATTAATTTTTTGTCTTTTTTTGTATATTTTGTATTCTTTTTTCAATAATAAAAAATAATTCTATTTATAACTTTGCAAGAAAAGTAACGCAAATTTTGACTTGATCTTTTTTATTTATTTTTTTGTCTTTTTTTGTATATTTTGTTTTCTTTTTTCAATAATAAAAAATAATTCAATTTATTACTTTGCAATAATTGTAACTTCTAGTAACAATTTTTTGATAAAAAAAAAAGCTATTAAAAAATTTAAGTAAGGCGCATTTTGCTTGTTTTTATAATTTTTTTTTTGCACTAATAAAAAAGTTATTCAATTCACCATTTAATATATTTATGATATATATTTAACTCCATCGTCGTAATTCAAATCTAAATCATTTACTTTTATCCTGAGTAGGTTTTCTAAATGGTCATCAGTAATCTGTTTCGATGTGAATTTTTTATGAAAACCATGGAGGAAAATGCAGATAGATACACAAATATACGTTGTCCCGAACATTTAAAACAGCTTATAAATTTCGTTTTTCAACATATGATATTTTTCCTCACCTACTTCTTTCCAAAACTGAAGACCACCCTCAAAAGGAAGGCCAATATCGGACTGATAAATAAATGTATCATGCGGTCTTCCGAGTTCAATTCGTTTATCTCCCGGTGAAACGTTAAAAAATGCCGCTTTAAGTTTGATGCTTTTATTAAATATAATACCTGTGAACATATCAGCCATTGCGGTTTTCCGCACAATATAAAACAAAAAAAAAAAAAAACAAGTAAAGGTGTCTAAGTTCGGGTGTAACCGAACATTATATACTCAGCGTGAGCTTCAATTGAACATTTCATTTAAGTGTAGTAGGACTAAATATAAGATTTTAGTTCGAAATAAGTCAGAATATCTGGCAACGCTATTCGATTAAGTTAAAAACATACTGGTAATTTGTAAGCACTTATGTCAACCATTTTGAGGTGTGAAACAAAAAAGAAAAAGAAATAAATATTCATTCGATTGTAACCACGAAGCCGGTCAGTTGTGCTTTATTTAAACGAAAAGTGAATTCCGCATATTTTATCAGATAAATTGCTTTTCTACATAACACGTCGCACCGCCCGTTTAAAAAAAATGTCTCCACATTTCCTCTTACAATAAAACTTGATAAATGAAATTCCATTGATTCAAAACTATTTTTTGCTAAGTTATAGGTTATTATTCCAGCTTACGCCCCTTTTAAACTTGTTTTATATCTAAGTTGCCGTGGTCTTTAACCGACCCCGTCCATTTTTACTAGAAATATTTTCTGCTATAAGGAAAATATGTGTACACAATTTCATTACGATATGTTAATTTTTCTTCGAGTTACGACCCCCGAAAAATAGAAAATTGCTTAGTCGTAAAAGGGGCGGTGCCACACCCATTTTCAAAAATTTTTGGGTTTTCCAATTTAGTGTTATAATTTAATTTAGGAAGTAAAATTCTACTGATACAAAGCTCTTTTTCGCTAGGATATAGCTTATTATTTTCGTCTACGACTCTTTTAAAAAATTTTTATATAAAAGTGGGCGTGGTCTTTAACCGACGTCGCCCATTTTTTCTAGAAATATTTCCTGCTATAGGGATAAATATTTTCTGCTATAAGGAAAATATGTGTACCCAATTTTATTACAATCCGTTAATTTTTCTTCGAGTTATGGCTCCCGAAACAGAAAATTGAAATGCGT
Organism: Eurosta solidaginis; assembly: GCF_040869045.1. NCBI lineage: Eukaryota > Metazoa > Arthropoda > Insecta > Diptera > Tephritidae > Eurosta > Eurosta solidaginis. The sequence continues at coordinate 261,877,178 of NC_090322.1, read as the reverse complement.
GGCACCGGCACATTTTTTTAAATTTGAATTTTTTCATATTTATTGTTACAAATCCACTTGGGAAATGAAATACCATTGAGATAAAGCTATTTTTTTGCAAAGATATAGCTTATTTTATTCGTCCACGACCCTTTTAAAAATCTTTTTTATAAAAGTGGGCGTGGTACTTAACCGATTTCGTAAATTTTTCTTCAAAGCATTCCTTATAGTAAAGGCAACTTCTCTGCCGAATTTTGTTACGATAGGTTTAACGATTTTTGATTTATGATTAATAATATTTGTGAAATTGATTTTATCACAATTGGGCGGTGCCACGCCCATTTTAAAAAAATGTTTCCAAATTTTTATCAAGAGTCTCAATATCAGTCCACATATCAAATTTCAAAATTCTAGGTGTATTATTTACTAAATTATCGGGTTTTTTGTGTTTTCCAAAATTTTATATATGTGTATAAAAAGTGGGCGTGGTTATCATCCGATTTCGCTCAATCTATTATGGGTCCATATAAGCTCGTGTACCAATTTTGGTGAAGATATCTCAATATTTACTCAAGTTATTGTGCTAACGGACGGACGGACATGGCTCAATCAAATTTTTTTTCGATACTGATAATTTTGATATATGGGATCGCTATTTAAAATGAACGATATCGGACACCGCGCCCACTTTTTCGATATCGAAAATTTCGAAAACCGAAAAAGTGCGATAATTCATTACCAAAGACGGATAAAGCGATGAAGCATGGTAGGTGAGTTGAACTTATGACGCAAAATAGAAAATTAGTAAAATTTTGGACAATGGGCGTGGCACCGCCCACTTTGAAAAGAAGGTAATTTAAAGGTTTTGCAAGCTATAAATTGGCAGTCGTTGAAGATATCATGATGCAATTTGGCAGGAACGTTACTCCTATTACTATATGTGTGCCAAATAAAAATTTGCGAAATCGGATGACGTACACGCCCACTTTTAACAAAAAATTTAATATCTTTACAGTATATAAGTCAATTATGTCAAGATTCAACTACAGTAATGATTAGGTGCAACAAAATACAAAAATAAAAGAAAATTTCAAAATGGGCGTGGCTCCACCCTTTTTCATGTAATTTGTCTAGGATACTTTTAATGCCATAAGTCGAACAAAAATTTACCAATCCTTGTGAAGTTTGGTAGGAGCATAGATCCTATGACGGTAATTGTTTCCTGTGAAAATGGGCGAAATCGGTTTAAGCCACGCCCAGTTTTTATACACAGTCGACCGTCCGTCCTTCCGCTCCGCTCTTAACCCAATACTGCCCACTGTTACATATGCGTAAACAGCCCGTTTGAATTTGAAACACCCGTTAGTCATAGCAGGCTAGGTAGAAATATAATAAAATGTAGATAACCATTTAAATCAAGCACTGAGTCAGTTGCACTTTTTATTTCATCGCGGCTGGTCGTTGTGTGAAAAGGAGATTTTTAAAAGTGAGGCAAAACGCAAAATGACAACGATACGAAGGTAAGAACAAATATTAAAATAATAAAGAAACATTTTAGCAGTGAAAGTTTTGTGTTTATTTACTAAGAGATATATGTATATATAAAATTATGCAAATGTAAAATGAAATGTCTGGTAGCGGTAGGCTTCTAGGGATAACCGACAATCGGAGCGTTACGTATATGTAACAGTGGGCACTCCTCAGCACTTATATTTAGATTGTTTTTGTGCATGTGTAAGGCGTAGAAAAGTTGTTTCCTTGTTCCTTCTTCATATGTTCACATAAGTGATAATAATTTTTGCATTTAGATATTTGACTTTGGAAGAAGCTACACAAATGATAGAAGAGTTGATTTCGGATGATGACGATGATGACATCATAGATAAATTAATTATTGAACCACCAAATGGTGAAAGCATTGATACTGATGAGGATTCTGGAGAAGAAGATGGTATTGGACGAACAGACAATTTGCCCAAATCTCAGTTAACGCAGCCCTGTGAATTGATCATGTGAAAGACAGGTAAAACAAGGTTCACTGCTGAGGGTACTGAAGATGAAAGTGTAGCAGAAATCTTTGAAGATGCACTTAGAGACGCTATGAACTCCTCATATAATAATCTAAATATAGATATTTTAAGATCTGATGCCACCACACCTTCATTAGATTCTACAGCTTCTAGTTTGCTATTGGGAAAAACGCCAACCAAAATTTCTCGCGACAAAGCCTCTTCACGACCAGATCGGGGCCCACTACCATCAGGTTCAAAAACGATTTCATGCAGGAAAAAATTACGAAACGTAAGAAAATATATAGGAAAACAAACAAAAAAACTGACCTGCGCCCTGAATCAGATCTTAAGTGGGTAGATGATGATAATATAACGCATCCCAACATTTTTCCTGAGCCCTAATATGTAGGCTGTAGTAACATCTCACCTCATGAGCAATTTGAAAAAAATTTTTACGACGAGCTTATAAGTATGCTATGCAAAGAAAGTAATAGCTATGCTGTGTATTGCGGTCTGCCCAATCCAAATAAAACTGCAGGAGAAATGCGAGTTTTCATTGTAATACTTATAGTAACAGGTTATTCCCATGTTCCAATGAAGAGCGGATATTGGTCAAACGAAGACAGATCTTCCTAACATAATGATTAGTGACGCTATGCGTCGAAACCGCTTTGGTATATTATTTCGCTGGTAAGCAGCAAATAAACGATAAAATATGGAAGTTACGGCCATATACTGATGCTTTTAAGCAGCGTTTTTTAAAACATTTTCACCCGGAAAGGTGTTTGTCATATGATGAATCAATGGTTGAAAATTATGGCCGCCATGGCTGTAAGCAATTCATAAGAGGTAAGCTATTACCATTTGGATACCTGGTAGGTATTCGCGATTGGAAAGGAAATGTATTATGTTACCTCTGCCATATTCTATTCAACACTATAACAAACACATGGGTGGAACGGATAGAATGGACCAAAATCTAAATGCCTTTAGAATTGGAGCACGTGGTAGAAAATAGTGGCACTCAAAATCGCAATATTCTAGCCGTTTTGACCGCATAAATCATTTTGTGGTCGAAACTATAGACAAAAAAGGCGTCCCTGCGCTGGCCTGAATTGTGCAACTCACCCTTCTGCTATGTGTAAAAAAATGTAACGTTGGTTTATGTATAAAATGTTTCGAGAAATATTATTTCAATACTAACTAAATCTTTATTCCTAAATGAAGCATATCTATATGTATTTATTATAAGTTTTTATATATTTATTTCGTAGGTTGCTGAATTTGATTATTTTCTCTACATAAATAAGTGAAATACAATAAAGCAGTGAACTGTTACTTAAAGTTCAACAATTGTCGTTTATTTTCAGTTACCAATAAGGCAGTCGAAATGTCCTGAGTAGTGCCGACCGTTACACATACATATGTTACAGCTCAAACTCCAAAACCAGCAGAGGTAGAAATTCCATTATTTCATATTCTGCTTCTACGAGCAAATAAATACTTGTCTGAAAATTTTATGTTCCTAACCCATCTGGATCTCTCTGGCCTCTAATTGGTTAACACGATAACTTGATGAAAAATCGATATATCTTTACTAAACTTAGTTCACGTGCTTATCTGAACTCACTTTGTATTGGTGTAAAAAATGGCCGAAATCCGACTGTGGCCACGCCCACTTTTTCGATATCGAAAATTACGAAAAATGAAAAAGAATGCCATAATTCTATACCAAATACGAAAAAGGGAATGAAACATGGTAACTGAAATGGTTTATTGACGCAAAATAGAAAAAAACTTTGTAAAATGTGTGTGACACCTACCATATTAAGTAGAAGACAATGAAAAAGTTCTGCAAGGCGAAATCAAAAGCCCTTGGAATTTTGGCAGGAATACTGTTCGTGGTATTACATATATAAATAAATTAGCTGTACCCGACAGATGATGTTCTGGGTCAAACTGATCCACATTTCGGTCAATATTTCTAAAACGCCATCACATATACAACTACCACCACTCCCTTTTAAAACCCTCATTAACACCTTTATTTGATACCCATATCATACAAACACATTATAGAGTCACCCCTGGTCCACCTTTATGGCGATATCTCGAAAAGGCGTCCACCTATAGAACTAAGGCCCACGCCCTTTTAAAATACCCATTAACACCTTTCATTTAATACCCATATCATACAAACAAATTCTAGAGTCACCCCTGGTCCACCTTTATGGCGATATCTCGAAAAGGCGTCCGCCTATAGAACTAAGGCCCACGCCCTTTTAAAATACCCATTAACACCTTTCATTTAATACCCATATCATACAAACAAATTCTAGAGTCACCCCTGGTCCACCTTTATGGCGATATCTCGAAAAGGCGTCCGCCTATAGAACTAAGGCCCACGCCCTTTTAAAATACCCATTAACACCTTTCATTTAATACCCATATCATACAAACAAATTCTAGAGTCACCCCTGGTCCACCTTTATGGCGATATCTCGAAAAGGCGTCCGCCTATAGAACTAAGGCCCACGCCCTTTTAAAATACCCATTAACACCTTTCATTTAATACCCATATCATACAAACAAATTCTAGAGTCAGCCCTGGGGCCCTATTCTAACTGTGAGTTTTAAAGTGTACACAAGAAATTGTGTAAACTTTGAAATTCTGATTCCGTAAAGCAAAACTGTGAACGCACTGTTGCAGAATGACTTTTTTGTTTTCATGGCGTTTGATGAATATTTTCTCACTGACATAAGACTTTTACATTCAGCGCTCATTCAGCAAAACAATGTGCACAATAATTTACAGAATCGCATGAAAATTTAAAGTGTAAATTGTGTGTGCAAATGAGTTTTCAATGAGTGTACATTTTTCAGTTTTTCACAGTTAGGGAATTGACCCCCTGGTCCACCTTTATGGCGATATCCCTAAATGGCGTCCACCTATAGAACTATGGCCCACTCCCTCATAAAATACTCTTTAATGCCTTTCATTTGATACACATGTCATACAAACACATTCCAGGGTTTCCCTCGGTTCATTTTCCTACATGGTGATTTTCCCTTATTTTGTCTCCATTGCTCTCAGCTGAGTATGTAATGTTCGGTTACACCCGAACTTAGCCTTCCTTACTTGTTTATTATACCTTTCATGAAAATGAAATGGTATATTAATTTCGTCACGAAACCGAAAATTGTAAGTCCTTAAAGGAAAATAGATAGACCCACCATTAAGTATACCGAAATAATCAGGTTGAAGAGCTGAGTTGATTTCGCCATGTCCGTCTGTCCGTCTGTCTGTTTGTATGCAAACTAGTCCCTCCATTTTTTTTGATATCTTGATAAAATTTGGTGAGCGGGTGTATTTGGGTGTCCGATTAGACATATGTCGGAATCGACCGGATCGGACCACTATAGCATATATCCTCCATACAACCGATTTTTCAGAAAAAGAGGATTTTTGTAATATCCTACCCAATTTAACAGATTGAAGCTTCAAACTTCACCATATACTTTCGTATATTGCACATATTGTTGCCTGAAAAAATTTATGAGATCGGTCGTATATATAGTATATATCCCCCACAACCGATTGTTCATATAAGGAACTTTTCGTAATTACTGCCCTATTTTAAGAGATAGAGGCTTCAAATTTCAACGAATGCTTACGTATATAGCATATATTGTTGTCTGAAAAAATCATAAAGGTCGGTGGTATATATAGTATATATATGGTGGTATATATAGTATATATGTATATATAGTATATATATATATATTTTCGCAAATTTTAGCCCCATTTTAACAGCTAGAAGCTTCAAATTTCACCGAATATTTACGTATATAGCATATATTGTTGTCTGCAAAAATCATAGAGATCGGTTGTATATATAGTATATATCTCATACAACCGATTGTTCAGATAAGAAACTTTTCGCAATTTCTACCCCATTTTAACAGCTATAAGCTTCAAATTTCACTGATTGCTTACGTATATAGCATATATTATTGTATGAAAAAATCATAGAGATCGGTTGTATATATAGTATATATCTCATACAACCGATTGTTCAGATAAGAAACTTTTCGCAATTTCTACCCCATTTTAACAGTTATAAGCTTCAAATTTCACCGATTGCTTACGTATATAGTATGTATTGTTGTGTCAAAAAATCATAGAGATCGGTGATATATATAATATATATATGATGGTATATATAGTATATATATATTTTTTTTACGATTTCGGCCCCATTTTAACAGCTAGAAGCTTCAAATTTCACCAAATGCTTACGTGTATAGCATATATTGATGTCTGAAAAAATCATTGAGATCGGTGGTATACATAGTATATATCTCATACAACCGATTGTTCAGATAAGAAACTTTGCGCAATTTCTGCCCCGTTTTAACAGCTAGAAGCTTCAAATTTCACAAAATGCTTACGTATATAGCATATATTGTTGTCTGAAAAAATCATAGAGATCGGTGGTATATATATTATATACCCCATATAAACTCTAATTTTTTCCCCCTTTTTACGGCTAGAAGCTTCAAAATTCATCAAATTTCATCAAATAGTTACGTTTACGTCATATATTGTTGAAATACGTGATTCGTAGTCATAGTTTTTACATGCAGACCACAAAAAACGTGAAGCTTTGCAACCTCACACAGATTGCCTACCTATTTTTTATTTTATATTTATCTTAAAAATCGTTTAGATATGTTCAAATTTCACCAAATGCTTACGTGTATAGCATATATTGTTGTCTGAGAAAATCATAGATATATATAGTATATATCCCATACAACCGATTGTTCAGACAAGAAACTTTGCGCAATTTCTTTCCCATTTTAACAGCTAGAAGCTTCAAATTTCACCAAATGCTTACATGTATAGCATATATTGTTGTCTGAAAAAATCATAGAGATCGGTGGTATATATATTATATACCCCATATAAACTCTAATTTTTTCCCCCTTTTTACGGCTAGAAGCTTCAAAATTCATCAAATTTCATCAAATAGTTACGTTTACGTCATATATTGTTGAAATACGTGATTCGTAGTCATAGTTTTTACACGCAGACCACAAAAAACCTGAAACTTTGCATCCTCACACAAAGTACCTACCTGTTTTTATACCTTTCATGAAAATGAAATGGTATATTAATTTCGTCACGAAACCGAAAATTGTAAGTCCTTAAAGGAAAATAGATAGACCCACCATTAAGTATACCGAAATAATCAGGTTGAAGAGCTGAGTTGATTTAGCCATGTCCGTCTGTCCGTCTGTCTGTTTGTATGCAAACTAGTCCCTCAATTTTTGAGATAACTTGATAAAATTTGGTGAGCGGGTGTATTTGGGTGTCCGATTAGACATTCGTCGGAACCGACCGGATCGGACCACTATGGCATATATCCTCCATACAACCGATTTTTCAGAAAAAGAGGATTTTTGTAATATCTTTCCCAATTTAACAGATTGAAGCTTCAAACTTCACCATATACTTTCGTATATTACACGTATTGTTGCCTGAAAAAATTTATGAGATCGGTCGTATATATAGTATATATCCCCCACAACCGATTGTTCAGGTAAGGAACTTTTCGTAATTACTGCCCTATTTTAAGAGCTAGAGGCTTCAAATTTCAACGAATGCTTAGGTATATACCATATATTGTTGTCTGAAAAAATCATAAAGATCGGTGGTATATATAGTATATATATGGTGGTATATATAGTATATATGTATATATAGTATATATATATTTTTTTTCGCAAATTTTAGCCCCATTTTAACAGCTATAAGCTTCAAATTTCACCGATTGCTTACGTATATATCATTTATTGTTGTCTGAAAAAATCATAGAGATCGGTTGTATATATAGAATATATCTCATACAACCGATTGTTCAGATAAGAAACTTTTCGCAATTTCTACCCCATTTTAACAACTATAAGCTTCAAATTTAACTGATTGCTTACGTATATAGCATATATTGTTGTCTGAAAAAATCATAGAGATCGGTTGTATATATAGTATATATCTCATACAACCGATTGTTCAGATAAGAAACTTTTCGCAATTTCTACCCCATTTTAACAGTTATAAGCTTCAAATTTCACCGATTGCTTACGTATATAGTATGTATTATTGTGTCAAAAAATCATAGAGATCGGTGATATATATAATATATATATGATGGTATATATAGTATATATATATAGTATATATATATTTTTTTACGATTTCGGCCCCATTTTAACAGCTAGAAGCTTCAAATTTCACCAAATGCTTACGTGTATAGCATATATTGATGTCTGAAAAAATCATTGAGATCGGTGGTATACATAGTATATATCTCATACAACCGATTGTTCAGATAAGAAACTTTGCGCAATTTCTGCCCCGTTTTAACAGCTAGAAGCTTCAAATTTCACAAAATGCTTACGTATATAGCATATATTTTTGTTTGAAAAAATCATAGAGATCGGTGGTATATATATTATATACTTCATATAAACTGTCATTTTGACCACTTTTTTACGGCTAGAAGCTTCAAAATTCATCAAATTTCATCAAATAGTTACGTTTACGTGATTCGTAGTCATAGTTTTTACATGCAGACCACAAAAAACGTGAAGCTTTGCATCCTCACACAGATTGCCTACCTATTTTTTATTTTATATTTATCTTAAAAATCGTTTAGATATGTTCAAATTTCACCAAATGCTCACGTGTATAGCATATATTGTTGTCTGAAAAAATCATTGAGATCGGTGGTATAGTATATATCTCATACAACCGATTGTTCAGTTAAGAAACTTTGCGCAATTTCTGCCCCTTTTTAACAGCTAGCCGCTTCAAATTTCACTATATGCTTACGTATATAGCATATATTGTTGTCTGAAAAAATCATAGAGATCGGTGGTATATATATTATATACCCCATATAAACTCTAATTTTTGCCCCCTTTTTACGGCTAGAAGCTTCAAAATTCATCAAATTTCATCAAATAGTTACGTTTACGTCATATATTGTTGAAATACGTGATTCGTAGTCATAGTTTTTACACGCAGACCACAAAAAACCTGAAACTTTGCATCCTAACACAAAGTACCTACCTGTTTTTTATTTTATATTTATCTTAAAAATCGTTAAGGTTAAGGTATGTAGATCTGTTCACTATATATTTCTTATCTTATACATCCGATTATTCGGAGATTACGAACGGGATAAGATTATTGTTCAGCCCCATTCATGAAAGGTATGAAGTCTTCGGCACAGCCGAAGACAGTCCCGTTCTTACTTGTTTTAGTTTTGTTTTCATAACAGAAATATATGTACATGATACAAAAAAGTGTAGGGTTAATTATTCCCTAACAATAAAAGAATGTATTGATTTCTTATAAAATACTATATTCAATCAATGCAAATTAAAACTTCTTCTTTGCACAAATTCTAGAGATCACCAACTAACTTTTCGATAACTAAAGAAAATCTAGTACAGATAAAATTCAACCTAACGTACCAAATATATTGAAAAGGAATCAATAATACCTACAGTACACCCCCTAAACTCTTAATTTTTACAAAAGTTTACTGTATGTATGAACATTAAAAAAAAAAACTTAAAAGTTTTCAAATAGAAAAATATTTGACAGAATTAATATTAATTTTACAAATTTTTCAGAATTTTACTTTGCAGTGGGATTATTACCCTGTAACTGTTTGGTTGATTGTTGCTTTGCATAGCTGTGGTTCTCAAGTAAGACACTGGAATTGTTGGGTTTGGCATAGCAATGGTCCTTGAGAACAACGTAAGGCCTGTGAGGTGGCACAACTGGTTGAAGAGTAGAATGATTTTGTTCCGCTAACATCGGTGATGAATCTTGCTCAAAACTATCTGGAGCTGTCCCGGCATGTGTTCGAATTTTAAAAAAGGTTTCGTTTGGTTCAACTTTCCCCAAATGAGCAGGTTTGACTCCCTCAATTGAAACGTTCACAGATTTGCCATTCTGATAAATTTGATAAATACGGTCAGAAGGTCGAGCAATAACTGCAAAATGCCCTTCGTATGGTCTTTAAAGAGAGCGTGTATTCTCCTAGCGAAGAAAAACATAAGTGCATGACGTCAAATCCTCGAAACAAAATGGTTTACGTTTGTAGTTATGCGATGTTGGAACCGGTTTAAGCTCACGCATATGTTTTTTGAATTCACCGAGAAATGTCTGCGAATTAGGCGCGATGTCATAATTGAAAATTCTCCGGGAACCCGTAATGTAATGCCATACAGATATTCAGCTGGAGATGCGTTTAGCCCTTCTCGTATACAAGTTCGAAGACCCAGAAGTACCGTTGGAACAGTTTCGACCCAATTGAACCTTGATTCTTGACACATTATTGCTGATTTTAAGAAGCGGTGCCAACGCTCAATGAGACCATTAGACGCGGGGTGATAAGCTGTAGTGCTAATGCGTTGGGTACAAATAAACTTGAGCAGTGCAGTGGACAAAGCTGACTCGAACTGCGAACACTGATCTGTTGTAATTAATTTCGGTGAGCCGAATCTGCCCACCCAGCCAATATAGAATACTCTAGCGATGTTGTCTGCGCTTTGATCTTTTGTGGGTATCGCTTCTGGCCACCTGGGCAACGGAAGGGCTGAACGGAAGGGGTCCAACACTATCGATGTCCACCTGGTCAAAACGGCCGTCTGGCGCCTGAATTACGTTCGGTATCCTTTGCACATGCCGGCTTACTTTGGATTGTTGACAGTCTGCGCAATTACGAGCCCAACCAGCAATATCGCGTTTTGTATTTGGCCAGAAAAATCGCTGTTGGATAATACGTAGCGTAGCCTCACCACTAGCATATGACAAACGGTGGAAACTATTGAATGCTTGGCGCCGTTCTGGAAGGAAAGGTCGTCCAACTTCCGTAGAAGTTTCCAGCACAATAGGTGTTTTTTCGGCACCCCAATACATTTTGGTAAATTTGCATGAAGTAGTTGTCGATTTAAGAAGATCCTCTAACTCCTTGTCGGATCGTTGTATCTGTGCCAGCTCTGTAATATTGAAATTGGGTGGCGTATGGAATACGTCCAACATAACATTATCAGCTCCGGCGACATGGCATATTTTTGTTGAAAACTGCGATATATATTCCAGTTGACGTTGTTGACGAGGAGATGTTTTGTCGATGCGTTGTTTGAACGCATATACTAAAGATATGTGGTCAGTGAAAATCGCAAAATTATATCCTTCAAGGTAATGCCGAAAATATTTTATGATTTCGTAAATTGCAGTAAGCTCACGATCATAGGTGCTGTACCTTGATTGAGCTGGAGAGAACTTTTTGGAAAAAAATGAAAGTGGCTCTCACGTGGAACCTTTCGTTTGTTGTTCGACGACCGCCCCCATCGCTGTGTCAGAGGCGTCTGTGATTAGGCGAAGTTTTGCATCTGCCGACGGATGCAGCAGAAGTTTCGCCCTAGATAAATCGGCCTTACACTGTTCAAAGGCAGAACTATAGGCGTTCGATCGTTCTTTTTCGTATCAGGCAAGTACTTGTTGAGCGGGGCTTGCACTATAGCTGCTTTCGGAAGTGAGCGGTGGTAAAATTAATCATTCCTAGAAATCGCCTCAACTCTACCATTGTCTTGGGTTTTGGAAAATTTTGCACTGCCTGAACCTTCTCAGGTAGAGGCACGATACCCCCACTGGAAAAATTTTACCTCCATGGCTGCAAAAATACATTTGTCCACATTGATTTTCAAATTATTGTCTTGCAGAAGTTGGAACACTGTCGTCAGGTGTTGTTTCTGCTCTTCAGATGAAGATGATGCAATTAACAAATCATCGATGTATGTTTTAACAAGAGGTAATACTTCTTTTTATCTAAATGTATCGGGCTAGCCCATGGGCTTTTGGAGAGTCGGATCCATCCCAGCTACATTAAGTATTCGAATTCGGCTCTGGCCGCCTTGTACTTCTCTGAATTGAGTCGACGTGCTGGTTGAAATACAGGAGTACCCTTAGTCGGAATAAAATGCTCGACTTTACACTTGATAGGTGCCTGATTTTGCGATATACCAGTGATTCCGGAAAATCCTTTCAAAATTTGAATAAACTCGTTGTTACTGCCGTTGATTGTAGAAATTTTTAATCGCTCTGTATGGGTAGTGACACCTCTTGACGTTAGCTTAGTAGTCTTGTCAATGAGAAGTTGGCCTTTAAGATCAATGATTAAGTTGTAGTGCGAAAGGAGATCAGCACCTATAATAGCATAGGGTACAGCGACGATACAAAATGTCGTGAAAGAATGAATGTTGTGAAAGAAACAGATTGATGGTTTATGTCTTCGTGAAGTAGCAGTATCCTTTCCTTGCTTATTATCACTGCTCCTACTGCCGGCTCTTGAACTTTTACGATAGATTTGAATGGATTTGACTGCAGAAGCAAGTTCCTCAAGCCGATACATATTCAACCAATTTGTTTAATGTATTAGGCGATGACGAACAGTGGCCTTGTTTTATTTCAAAGACGTTTGATGGGGTTTAATTTTCGATAATGCCGGCTATTAATGCCAAACTGTCGATGTCTTCAGATGGGCTAACAGCGAGAATGGCTCGTATGGAATCTGGCAGGTATTCTAAAAAGAGAGATTTTAAGACCGTGTTGTTGCAACTGCCTGAAGCAGCATTTCTTAAAATTATTAGAAACTGTGTAGGCTTTCGATTTCCCAACCTTTAACCTTTGAAAAGTTTGCGTAGTTTCGTTTCCTCGGAGCTAGAAAAAGCTTGAATGATTCTTTCACGTAGCACCGAGTACTTGGTTTTGCCCTCAGGTATGGTTTCTTTATTAAGACTAGTTGCGTATGGATTTATTTCAGGTGGAGCAAAACCAAAAACATAATGAAATTTTGTATTTTCGCTTCTGAATTGTTGACGTGAAAAATTTATTCCAATTTCTCGAACCAAGTTTCTGGGTTATCTGGGAAAAATTTGGGTAACTTATGCAATCGTTCAACCATGTGTTCTGCGCCGCTTGCATTTGATGCGGAATTGTTTGCTGCGTTGGAACTTTCATCTGCAGCATTGAGTTGTGGCATGATGATTTATAGTAAATTTTTTATAAATTGATACTTATTTTACTACTACGGTGTGTGCCGAAAGCTCTGGAATGTTCCAAAATTTGCCTTGTGTACAATGGTATTTGCGCGATTACCGACTGTTCCGCCAACTTTTAGAATTTGCGCTTGTATAATGATTTTGCGTGCTTACAAATTGTAGGGATCACGTCGGGGTCTACAGTTGTAGGGTTAATTATTCCCTAACAATAAAAGAATACATTAATTTCTTATAAAATACCATATTTAACCAATACAAATTAAAACTTCTCCTTTGCACAAATTCTAGGGATCACCAACCAACTTTTCGATGGTAGCTTCCCTGATAGAGGAAGGTCACTTGGACAACATGACGGTCCGTTGTGATACCACATATTATAAACTAAACTAACGGTGACGTAGATATAACTACTTAGAGAATCGTTGGGTAGCAACGATAAAGTTCCGAATGATCCCGATTTCAACCTTGGATAGCTCCTCGGGAGATCCAAGTGAGTCACGACCGAAATACTTTCGCCAAGTTCTGGCAAAAGCTGGGCAATCAAGCATAAAGTGATTCGGTGATTCCACCTCATCATCCTCCATACAGCTGCAGCAGGATGGAGTTTCCAATATAATGAGACGTACCGCATGGATACCTATGGGACAGTGCCCTGTCAAAACCCCAATGACCACTGATAGGTGAGCCTTAGTGAACCCAATTATTTCAGCAGACCTCCTGCCATCCACTTTCGGCCAGAAAGATCTTGCTACCCTGCAAGACGCAGTGTCCGCCCAACGTTTGCTGAGCTGACTCGAGGCCCAACTATGGAAGAGCAATCCACAGGTGGCTAGCGGAATGCCGAAATCCCTACAGCCACCTTCATCCGGTTCAGTTGTACCAATTCGGGCTAAGAGATTCGCTTGGCAGTTACCCGGAATATCACTATGGCCCGGGACCCAGATAATCTTAATTGTAAAATAATTCGATGCAATCGCAAGGGAGGTCAGGCACTCCCAGACCACCCTCGATCGCACTGTAGTTGAGCTCAAGGCCTTTATAGCCGCTTGGCTATCAGAGTAGATGTTAAATTCCCTAACCCTAGTAGCGCTGGATAGCATTTCATCCACCGCATCCTTAATCGCAGCAACTTCCGCTTGGAATAAACTGCAGTGATCAGCCAACTTAAACCTGCGGCTTACATTTAGCTCTTGACAGCACCCCATAGAGCAGAATCGGTTTGACCACCACCTCATAAAGCCAGTGTACTACTCCCGACGAGAGCCCCCATCTCTTTCCGACAGCCCCCCTGCAGCAGTACAAAGCAACCGCGGCCTTCCTGGCCCTATCTTCCACATCGGGCCTCCAGGACAGCTTCTTGTCCAGAACAGTTCCCAAATATTTAACCCTGTCAGTAAGTACCAAGGTACCCAAGTACCAATCGAAGGAGTTCTGAAGTCGGGTATCTTATATATCCTTGTAAAAAGAACCAATTCTGTTTTTCCCGGGTTGACCGCCAATCCACATGATTCAGCCCACATAGCCACAGTATCCAGGTAGCCCTGAAAAACATCGCGCAGGGTGCCCAGAAATTTGCCTCTGACTAGGATAGCGAGGTCGTCTGCATAGGCAACCACCCGACAACCATTGGCTTCCAGCTCCTCAAGAAGCTCGTTGACTACCACAACCCAGAGCAGAGGAGATAGGACACCTCCCTGTGGTGTGCCCCTGCACACCTTCCTCCTAATTATTGCCCCTCCCCACTCCGCTGCGACAATTCTGCCGCATAGAAGTTTGCTAATAAATTCAACCAGAGCCGCTTCGACTCCTAAATCCACCAGAGCTCTTTCGATTGCCCCCGGTAAGACATTGTTAAAAGCCCCCTCGATGTCTATATAGGAACCCAGAGCATACTATTTATGTTCTAGGTACCCCTCTATTTGCTTTACAATCGAATGGAGAGCCGTTTCCGTCGATCTGCCCTTGCAGTACGCATGCTGTGAAGCCGACGGTAACCCCCCAGGTATCCTTTCCCGTAGGTACAGGTCAATCAGCCGCTCAAACGTCTTAAGAAGAAACGACGAGAGACTGATTGGCCTGAAATCCTTAGCTGATACACGAGAGCTCCTGCCGGCCTTCGGAATGAAGATGACCCTAACCGTGTGCCACGACTTAGGGATATAGTTAAGCCTGAGGCAGTTAGTGTAGAATGATGCCATCCGGGCCGGGTGACTTATAGGGCTTGAACGAATTTATAGCCCAGGATATTTGACTTTCCCGTAGTGGAATGGCAGGCATTTCTGCATGGCCAGCAACCACCGACCACGTAAGCGAAGATCCCTGTGCAACTGGGACATCGGGAAAATTATTATCCAGTAAAAGTCTCAGGGACTCCTCGCTACTCATCGACCAGCCCCCACCATCATCTCTCAGATAACCCCGAGGGGCGGGATTCCTAGAGAGTATTTTTCCAAGCCTCGTGGATTCATTGCAGCCCTCTACGTTTTCGCAGAACCTTCGTCATGAATCTCGCTTGGCTATCCTTATTTCATATTTATAAATCCCCAGACTCACCTTATAGGGCTCCCAGTCCGAGGGTAATTTACTCCTTCTGGCTCTGTTAAAGAGCCGCCTACTGGGCGCTCTTAGGTTGTCAAGGGAATCAGACCACCAGGGCGGCTTGCCCTTCCCCCTGTAAGTTTTCAGTGGGCAGGACTGCTGAAAGGCGCTATTGTTTGCCGAGGTGAAGTTTTCCACCAGACCGTCTATTTCAGATTCGGACAGGTCCGAACCACCGATAGGCGCCTTAGGCAATAGCTCTCCCAACTTCCTACAATACCAGTTGGTACTTTTAGGGTTCCTAAAAGATATTTTACCGGGACGTTCTTCGTTCGCCGAGAACTGAATATATCGGTGATCAGAGAAGGAGTGCTCGTTGAGAACCCTCCAGCCAGATATCCGATTTTCCAGTTCTCTGCTAACCAGGGTGAAGTCCAGGACCTCCTCCCTTATAAAAAAAAATAAATGTAAGGCGCGATAACCTCCGAAGAGATCTAAGGCCGAGCTTCTCTTCCAATTTGTGTCGTGCTCCTCTTGATTTTTCCGTACAAATTGGCCGGACGGGACCTACATGTTTTATGCCGACTCCGAACGGCATCTGCAAGGCAGATGAGTTTTCACTGAGAGCTTTTCATGGCAGAAATACAATCGGAGCGCTTGCCAGACACTGCCGAGGGGCGACCCCGCTTAGAAAAATTTTCTTCTAATTGAAAAATCTTATTTCTAAAATTTTGATGTTGCTTTGCCCGGGAGTTGAACCCAGGGCATACGGTGTGATAGGCGGAGCACGCTACCATCACACCACGGTGGCCGCCATCACACCTCCTCCCTTACCGCAGTAATAAAAGCCGGGTCATTCCCCCTATTACATATACAAAGTCCCTCATCTACAATAAAAGTAAATAAAGATTCACCTCTGGTGTTCGTGACCGAGCTCCCCCATATGCTATGGTGTGCATTTGCATCGGCACCTATGATTACGCCAACGCCTCTCCGCCTTGCTTCAGCGGTGAATTCGCCCAGTATCACAGGTGGGGTCCCGCTACGTCCCCATGGGGCATATACGCTGAGACCACCCACAATTCGTTACTGCCTCACTCGAGGCAGACCGTAGTTACGTCAGCATTGCTGAAATTAGAGAGAATAAAAGCTTTAAATTCCTTTTTAATAAGCACACAGGATCAAAGCCTACCTGTCTTGAATTTTCCCGTCCTTAATCCAGATATTTTTCCGCCGGCTCTACTCAGCCACGGCTCCTGGACAAGGATTATATCCACTCCGCCTTTCTCTAGACAGAGCAACAAGTTTGCGGAAGCCGCCTTAGAATGCTGAAAATTTATTTGACGGATTTCCATCAACACCACTCTTCTTCTTCTGCACCCCATCGTTGGCGGCTTCGCCCTCGGAGACTAGGAGATCCTCCTCCCCCCCAAACAGACGACTTACAGTGATGACGGATCCCGCCATCGACGATTCGCCCTCGGAGGCTAGGAGCTCCTCCTCTGCCCTATCAGCCAGACGACTAGCACTGATGACAGATCCCGATATTGACGGAACGTCAAGAGTACTTTCGCTGTCCAAATTAGCGGGGTCAGCATCCACAACCATGGGTACTGGCTCCCCTGCGGACGTCTCCATCTCCCGAATAGTCTCTGGGTGAGAGGAACCATCTCCCCTGGAATCGGGGTGGTAGATTTTGAGAACCACACGTTCGAGGCCATAGAAGATAACCCCCCTCGTGTCAGAGAGAGGACCGGTGGATTTTGCGTTTAGCAGAATCAGCACTTGCCGACGTGGGCCAACAGCCTCCTCTACTTTGAGGACCCTCCAGTTATGCGTCGGAAGGTTCGGGTTGCAGTAACGCATTAATTCTAGTATTTTCTCCGGCTGAGAGGGCCCGGCAGGCAACCACACTCGAGCCCTCGGTCGAAGGGGGAGATCCCTCCGTTCCACGGCCTCGAGTCTGGCTACCCTCCAGTCCTCCCCAACCAAAGAAATTATTTTCTTAAAGATACAGGCCGGCCGCTCGTCAGCACATGTAATCAGTCTAAATCCATGATACCACCCCGAGTATTCGAAGCATGGGCGCGGACCTGGGCTCTCCATAACAGCGGTCATATTGGCCGCTGGTATGGCGCTGGCGACCCACGGCCACTCTTCTCGGGAGATGGCACCATCCTCCCTACTCCTATCCAGGACCCCGATGGTGATGGAGCCCGCTCGTTTAGCGATTGCGCTAAACGTAATTGCGTCCCCACCTCCTCGGGCCCTTTTTGTCGTTGGGGCATTCCGCTCATCCGACCTTTGCCGCTTCCTAGCCCCCAAACCCTGCTGCTCACCCACATCGTTCGACACCGGTGTGTGGTCGTCGCAAGGTACGACGCTCCTGGCCCACTCCAGCGTCGGGGAATGCTTCTCAGAAATCTGAGCTGCATCCCTTCCTCCGTAGCGCTCCAAGATCTTCTCAGCTAGGCGCCGATCACCCAGAGCTTTCCTACGCGGCGTCGATCGCCTACCTTTCCCGGCAGGCTTCGACCCCAGGGCTCCCGTTGGGAAAGCTCCTCGCGACAGGGCGTCCTTACTAGTACTGGGCTGGTCCGTCGCATTCGCCGGACCTCTACCTTTTCCTGTCACAGCCCCATATGGCAACAATGTATTTCAGAAAACAAAACGTTATAATTGGTTGGCTATGGTAACGTTATGACTAAGGCGTTATGCTATGATTTCAATAACCCATTAAATTGACTTCCATAGAGTTGGTTGGATCAGCTGTTTTACATGGAGTTTGCCAGGGCCTCAAAGTAGTTGTTCCGCAATTTTCTTTTTATCTCACGGGGGCGCTTTACGGTATTGATCAAACTTTGGTCTCAAAATTTAAGGCACTTGCATACTTACAACTTTTATTGCACACAATCAAAAATATTTATTTACTCGCAATCATAAAATTTTATTTATACATGATATATAAAACAAACATCGCAAGTTCGACTGCTGAGTGGAATGTCACCATATCTCAACTGCTGTTTCGAAAACGGCCTATCTCAAAATGTTTCGAAATTCGGTGTTCTGTCGAGTAAGGGTGATATTCCACGCAACAGTGAATTTTTAAAAACGCCCTGCAATCGAATGTGGTCTTAAAAATTCTCTAAATCTTCTTAAGTCTGTAAATATAGCCGGATTGCCTGGCATATTATTAGTGTAGTGTGCCACCGCACAAAGGTATCCTTTCACAAGTGCCCCTGCTCCAGAATCTCCATATTCCAGTTTACTTACACTACTTGTAGCACAAATGACTGTGTCTGGTAGAATAGGTGGCAGTATATTTTTAAAAGCGTTCTCGCATACATTCTTTTGTACTATACTCATTGTAGTATTTTTGCGATGATTCGAACCCCATCCAATTAATTTCATATTCATGCGCGGTGCTTTTTCGTCGCAAATAGGTACAGCAGTTACTATATTATATGTCCATACAAAAGCCTTCTGCAATTTAACCAGAGCTATGTACATAAATAGTTTTGCTGGATCACATTCACGTTCAAGAATTATGATGTCCTTTACTGGGCTTTCTTGAACACCTGGTGTAGTTAAATCATTTAAATCATTTAAAGTGTCTAGACCAGCATAAACGCGGAGCTCTCCCATTTGTGCCTTGGGTACGCAATCAGCAGTTGTAATCACCGAATCCATAGAGATCAGAGAACCAGCGCAACGATACAAAAAACATAAACGGATTGCTACCAAATGTGCGCTGTCCTTTTTTGCTATATCTTCTCCATTTAAAATGCGAAATTCCGCATTCGTATATAAAAGGCAGCGTAGAACGACAAGAAGGATTGTGAAAATATTGAGTGAATTCATTTTATTTAAGAACTTTTGCAACACTTTTTAAGTATAAAGTAGATAAATTTTGTGGGCGCTATTTATACCTAATTGAGCAATATGAATAAAAAATAAGCAAACACTCTTCAGACAAAATTTCCGGAATTTTAAATAACAACAATGAATCTTAATTAAAGCCAAGGGTACACAACAAAAAATCTTGTTTGTTTTCACTCGGTCCATTATAAACAAAATAAATAATTAAATGTAAGGCGCGATAACTTCCGAAGAGATTTTAGGCCAGGCTTATCTTCCAATTTGCGCCGTGCTGCTTTTAATTTTTCCTAAAAATTGGTGGGACGACACCTACATGCTTTTACGCCGACTCCGAACGACATCTGCCAGGCAGAAGAGTTTTCACGGATGAGCTTTTCATGGCAGAAATACACTCAGAGTGCTTGCCAAAAACTGCCGAGGAGCGACTCCGCTTAGAAAAATTTTCTTCTAACTGAAAACCCTCGTTTCTAAAATGTTTGATGTTGCTTTGCCCGGGGGCGCGAACCCAGGAACTTTGGTGTGGTAGGCGGAGCACGCTACTATCACACCACGGCGGCCGCTTGGCAAATAAAAAAAAATAATTAAGCGTTTATAATGACATTTCCGTATAAATTTTCTGTTATAGGAACCTAATAAGCCTATTTAATTAATAACTACAGTGTACTCTCTCCTAACGGACACCTCTCTTAAGCGGACACCTCTCATAAACGAACAATTTTTTCAGTATCAAAAAAATCCTTAAGAATTTTTTAAGTTTTTCACTTTTGAGCGGACAACCCTCCCATAACAGGACGCGGACACTTGCTTTTTACCCCAAAGGGCTTTTTAATTTCCTATAACCGGACAGCTTACAACATTTTTTTTCATTTACTCTTTACCATATTCGCACAGCTGTTGCTTATTCACTAATAAATGCATGGATGTTGGGGAATCCCCTAAATACGAAGAACCTGTTTTCAATACAGTAAAAAACATAAAAATGTATTTACCTATTGCATACACGTAGTTAGTATCTTCTTGCGTGTGTACGTACGTGAATCGCAATGCCTAAAGTAGTGTTGAGTATTAAGGACAAAGTTAATGTCACTGAAATTCATAAGAAAGAAAAGCTAAGTGTACGAGAGTTGCCAAAGAAATGTAAGATCAGCAAAACGCAAGCTGCTAGCACTATCAAAAACTAAGATCAAATTTTAGGTTTGTGGGACACTGACGTCAACCCGGAGATAAAAAGGAGTCTGCTGAAGCCCAAAGGCCTTAATGTTGATAAATTGTGCTACGAGTGGTTTGTGAAGGCTCGAAATAAGAGCATTCCTCTGTCAAGCGTACTTATAAGGAGCAAAGCTAAAGAAATTGCAGTGAGACTCAATTACGACGATTTTAGTGCATCATCCGGCTGGCTGGAAAGGTTTAAAAAACGTCACAACATAACTTTCCGTAGAATTTCTGGAGAAGCCGGCAGTGTAAATCAAGATGACGTCAAAAGTTTTTGCGCAAAAGTACCATATTTGTTTGAAGGATATGATTCACGAAATATTTATAATGTAGATGAGACTGGCTTATTCTTCCGAGCATTTCTGACTTTTTTAAATTATTTTGAATATTTTGTACACACAACTTTATTCTTTAATTTATGAACAAAGCTTTATGAACCTCCTAACTCAGTATCATTTGTATGTATTAATATTCTTATTTTGGAAATAAAACTTTTTAAACATTCATCAATAATACTTTTCTCATAAGCCGACACCTCTCATAAGCGGACAAATTTGGCAGTCTCTTAGGTGTCCGTTTAAGAGAGAGTACACTGTATAATGGAAATTTTTAATTAGCTAAACAAAGAGAATTAGTTGACGCATATACCAGCGAAATGAAATGAACGTGGCTTTGACAAAATATTTAGCTATGCTTATTCAAAAGAAAATTTCCTAGTAATTGTTTGTTTATATATATGTATGTATACGAGTATTTGCACAGTTGAACTGTGTTATCAAATTGATATGTCAATGACTGTATTTTTAATGAGTAAATACAGAAAAACACAAAGGGGACACTTAGTTAGTTTTATCTGTTTCCAAACTGCTAATAGTTTCTATTGTATACTGCCAAAACTAGAGTTGGGAGAAAAGCACGAAATTCTGAGCAACAACACTACTCGAACTTAAATGAGCTGACATAATGAATATCTTTCGTTAAGTGTTAGTAAGGCGGTAATTTGTTGTAGATTTAAATGTCTCTTCGTCTTTCACATATTCGTAAAACTAGCCTAAAACCTCGTCCCAGTCCGCACGATATGCCAAGATATGATCTTGAA
Organism: Eurosta solidaginis; assembly: GCF_040869045.1. Lineage (NCBI taxonomy): Eukaryota > Metazoa > Arthropoda > Insecta > Diptera > Tephritidae > Eurosta > Eurosta solidaginis. Next base: position 261,855,314 of record NC_090322.1, on the reverse strand, counting down.
AAAATAACGAGATCGTCCAGAAAATAATCTTTAAAAAGTCCCAACAAATCGTGAATGGTTATAAACAGAAGGAAGGATATAGTGGAGTTTATTAAAAATGAGGATCCAATGTTCCCTGAAATACTTTTTTTTTTAATAATCTTGAAATAGTTCCGAAAACAACGAACATATCTGGCGATAATAAAAAAAATTCAGTGGCAGCTCTTCCGATATGATTCCCTAAACAATCGTGAGGGACTTTCAAAAACAATGTTTAAACTATATGGAGTTATGTAGTTCCAAAAAGTTGTCGACGACATTATTATGAAAAGGATCAAGAAACGAATCCGAAACAGCCCCAAGAAGATCTCGAACACATATTCTAAACGGTCCCGAAATAGTCTTAGAAAAATTTTAAATAGTCCCGAATATGTTCCTCAAATAATCCCGAAACGGACCTTTAACAGTCTCAAAGTATCTAATCTATAAAAATTCTGAAACGATTTTGAGCACAATCCCGAAATAATCCTGAGGTATTCTAAAAGTAGTCCCGAAGAGATTCCATACACGGTTTCAAACTGGCCCAAATAGTTCCGATTTCATCCTGAAAAATATCCCAAATTGTGTTGATATAATCTCGGGAGTACGGAAATTGTTCCGCGATGTTGCCGAAATTGTCCTGTAAGTAACCAGAAGACACAATCTTCTAGACTAACATCTATATAAACCTTGAACCGTGCATACACCTTAATCATATCTTAGTCTTAATCTTATTTAATATTATAAATGCGAAAGTGTGGATGTTTGTATGTCCAGACGTTTGTCTTTGTGACTCAAAAATCAGCCGCAAGAACGGCTAGACGGATTTGGATGAAATATAGCCAATAGTCTAAAAAGATTTACTAGCTATATTTTTTTAAAAGGGGAAAGTCTCCGCCCCCTAGGAAGAGTTATAGTTTAATTATTATATTTTTTCGTCTTTGTGACTGAATCACGCCAGAACGGCTACACGGATTTTGATGAAATTTGGGACAGAGATAAATAATAGTCTACTGGCTAAATTTTTTTCGAAAATGGAAAGGGGGTGGGGGAAGCATGTAAACTAACTCCGAAGAGAAGGGGTATATATTGTTTGTATATGTGTGTGATTTCCCATACATGTACGCATACACATATGAAGAGGCACGTTACCATTGGATGGAATTCTGGTAACCACACAGGCAGTTGAGAGGTCACGGCGGAGGAGCCCTCTTGACCGTAGCTCTTTTGGGATGGGGTGGGTTTTTGCCATGTCTCAACCGGCATTACATAAAGTTTAATTTTAGAACTCCAAACCAGAATCTAACGACATAAACTAATCGAGATAGATATAGACTTCTATATATCAAAATGATCTAGGCGAAAAAAGAAATTGATTTAGCCATGTCCGTCCGTCCGTCCGTAAACACGATAACTTGAGTAAATTTTGAGATATCTTGATGAAATTCGGTACGCAGGTTCCTGAGCACTCATCTCATATCGCTATTTAAAATGAACGAAATCGGACTATAACCACACCCACTTTTTCGATATAGAAAATTTCAAAAAATCCAAAAAGTGCGGTGGGGTGACCTTATGACGTAGAATAGAAAATTAGTAAAGTTATGGATAAAGGGCGTGGCACCCCCCACTTTTGAAAGAAGCTAATTTGAAAGTTTTGCAAGCCGTAATTTGACAGTCGTAGAAGATAACATGATGAAATTTGGCTGGAACGTTACTACTATTACTATATATATGCTTAATAAAAATTAGCAAAATCGGATGAAGAACACGACCACTTAAAAAAAAAAAAACAATTTATTAAAGTAAAATTTTAACAAAAAATTGATTATCTTTTCAGTATATAAGTAAATTATGTCAACATTCAACTCCAGTAATGATATAGTGCAACAAAATACAAAAATAAAAGAAAATTTCAAAAAGGGAGTGGCTCCGCCCTTTTTCATTTAATTTGTCTAGAATACGTTTAATGCCATAAGTCGAACAAAAACTAACCAATCCACGTGAAATTCGGTAGGAACATAGATTCTAAGACGATAATTGTTTCCTGTGAAAATGGGCGGTTGAAGCCACGCCTAGTTTTTATACACAGTCGACCGTCTGTCCTTCCGCTCGGCCCTTAACACAATAGCTTGAGCAAAAATCGATATATCTTTACTAAACTTAGTTCACGTTATTATCTGAACTCACTTTGTCTTAGCACAAAAAATGGCCGAAATCCGACTAGGACCACGCCCACTTTTTCGGTATCGAAAATTACGAAAAATTAAAAAAAATCCATAATTCTATACCAAATATGAAAAAAGGGATGAAACATTGTAATTCGATTGGTTTATTGACGCAAAATATAACTTTAGAAAAAACTTTGTAGAATGGGTGTGACACCTCCCATATTAAGTAGAAGACAATGAAAAAGTTCTGCAAGGCGAAATCAAAAGCCCGTGGAATCTTGGCAGGAATACTGTTCGTGGTATTACATATATAAATAAATTAGCGGTAACCGACAGATGACGTTCTGAGTCAAACTGGTCCACATTTTGGTCAATATCTCGAAAACGCCTTCACATGTACAACTAAGGATCACTCCCTTTTAAAACCTTTAATTTGATACCCATATCGTACAAACACATTCTAGAGTCACCTCTGGTCCACCTTTATAGCGATATCTCGAAAAGGCGTCGAACTAAAGCCCACTCCCTTTAAAAATACTCATTAACACCTTTAGTTTGATACCCATATCGTACAAATACATTATAGAGTCACCCCTGGTCCACCTTTATGGCGATATCTCGAAAAGGCGTCCACCTATAGAACTAAGGCCCACTCCCTTTTAAAATACTCATTAACACCTTTAATTTGATACCCATATCGTACAAAAAAATTCTATAGTCACCCCTGGCCCACCTTTATGGTGATATCTCGAAATGGCCTCCACCCATAGAACTAAGGCCCACTCCCTTTTAAAATACTCATCAACAGATTTCGTTTGATACCCATATCGTACAAACAAATTCTAGAGTCACCCCTGGTCCACCTTTATGGCGATATCTCGAAAAGGCGTCCACCTATAGAACTAAGGCCCACTCCCTTTTAAAATACTCATTAACACCTTTCGTTTGAAACCCATATCGTACAAACAAATTCTAGAGTCGCCCCTGGTCCACCTTTATGGTGATATCTCGAAAAGGCGTCCACCTATAGAACTAAGGCCCACTCCCTTTTAAAATACTCGTTAACACCTTTAATTTGATACCCATAGCGTACAAACAAATTCTAGAGTCACCCTTGTTCAACCTTTATGGCGATATCCCGAAAGGGCGTCCACCTATAGAACTATGTCCCACTCCCTTTTAAAATACTCTTTAATACCTTCCATTTGATACACATGTCATACAACCACATTCCAGGGTTACCCTAGATTCATTTTCCTACATGATGATTTTCCCTTATTTTGTCTCCAAAGCTCTCAGCTGAGTATGTAATGTTCGGTTACACCCGAACTTATCCTTCCTTACTTATTTTTTTTTACGATATAACACATTTACTCTTTTTTTTTACTTCTAATTTTCCTTTCTTTATATCGTTCCTTTTAGTTACTTTTAACTACTTTAAATTTCGTTTAATCTTATATTAGGCTTTTGAAACTAACTTTATCTCTTTTTTTCTACAAAATCTTCTGTTTAACACTAATTTTTACTTCTTTTTCTAGCTTTTTCATTTAATTCACTGTGCTAAACTTATTATTTTATTTTATTTTTTTCACTATGACAATTTTAATTTTTGTCACACTGTGTACTAATTTGTTCAGCAAGTGGGTGGTGGATGGAAACAGCGACGAAAATGCTGCCTATTTCATGTGCGCCTGATGGTGCTTGGATGAGGTGGGGTGGTAAAAAACAAGCTCCGGGATTCTTCTAGATTCTTAATTTTCGTTTGTCAATTTGGAATTAATGGAGGCTCACACTGGATGCTCATCAGCTCCAATGGGTACAAATGGTTCGTAACCAAAAAGCTTCCACACCCTTATTTATGTGCAATGGGAAAATGACTTCCAACTTTCTGCCTATAGGGTAGTCACGCCTATTAAAAAAAGACCCTATAATTTTTTCATATCCAAGAAGATTTATCTGAAAATTTCTTACCTTCTTAAGAGAAAACAAAATCCATGTGGTTTGCGCGAACTGCCTGAAAATCTTTACTGGAGCTGTCCGTCTGGTGCGATGAAAAACAGGAAGGAGAGGCTAACTGTAGCTGTTCAGGCTCTTTTATACCCTCGTACTTCCTATCTTTTAGCTTCTGCTTTTGACATTTTCCTAACTTCGTTTGAGAAAATGTTTAATGTCACTCAAATGCGTCTTTTCAACCATTGTAACAAAACTAAGACAGAATGACATGAATTTTGAAAGTTTCGGACGGATTTACCTTGGTAAAATCCAAGCGTTTATTGTTCACGCTTCAGCCAATAGGTGACAATTTGTCGTTTTTACTAGAGGTAATCAATTAAATGCCCTAGAGCGGCAATAAAGCTCTTAAGTCAATTTCTCGCATGCGAGACATTTTATTTCAAAGGGGGATAGGTACACGCAAAAAGACATATTGCAGCCAAAGCGGCCATTACAAGCACGACCCTTCGAACAATTGCTTTTTAGTAATTTTTACACATTATAACTTTACGTTTACTGACCTTCCCCAATATTACAAACTCAATGGGTCAAATATGTCGAGGGCTTACGAAGTGAACAGTGACATCCTCCGCTGTCCCCCCTCTCCCTCTCTCCAGCAAAATCTATAAATTGTGATAACTCAATATAAATTTTCTCCTAAATCAATCATTTTTGGTATCTGGCTCATGCAGATCGAAATCTAAACAATTTTGGAAAAACGATCAGTGGTACTCTCCTTTTCCTCCCGCCATCCGCCCTCTTTCAATTGTTTTTATTGGCACGCTTTTATTAGCTTTATCTGAATGTTTGTTTGTAATTCTTCATTCGCTTCAACGCGCCTGCTGCCTTATTAACATACTTTTATAATTAGCTCCACCTTCGGGATCATTTGTGGTCCCTTTCGGCATCATTTCTGCATGGGTTTCGGGATCCATCCGGCATCCACACGGGGTAATTTCGGTAGTTTACTTACCCTTCAGATGTCAATTCTGTATAGTTTTCAGGATTCGTACATCATCCCGTCGGGATAATTTCGGGACTATGTTGGGATCACTTTGGGTCCCTTCCGGAATAATTTTTGATTGACTTTCGGGATCCCGTCGGAATTATTTCGGGACTTTTTCGGGACTTTTCCGGCATCATTTGGGCATCCTTCCGGTATCATTTCTGGATGGATTTCGGGATCCGTCCGGGATCCCGTCGGAGTTATTTCAGGACTTTTTCGGGATCCTTCCGGGATCATTTCTGGTTAGTTTTCGGGATCCGTCCAGGATCCTGTTGGGGTAGCTTGGGGACTTTTTTTTGACTATTTCGGGATCATTTGCGGACCCTTGCAGAATAATTTCAATTTCGGGATTACTTTAGAACCCTTCCGGAATAATTTCAGAATGATTTTCGAGATACGTCCGGGATCCCTTCGGAGTTATTTCGAAACTTTTTCGGGATCATTAGGGGTTCCTTCCGGGATCATTTCTGGGTAGTTTTCGCGATCGGTCCAGGATCCTGTCGGGGTACCTTCGGGACTTTTTGTGGACTATGTCAGGGTTGTTTCGGGACTTTTACGGGATAAGTTCTTGATGGTTTTCGGGACCACGTCAGGGTCTTTCAAGACTTTTTTTGACTATTTCGGAATCATTTGGGGACCCTTGTAGAATCATTTGTGAATGGTTTCCGGGATCTATCCGGCATCCCGTCACTATTTGGAGACCCTTCCGGGAGCCGTTCTGGATGGTTTTCGGAGTGCGTCCGCGATATCGTCGGGGTCATTTCTTGGCTTTCGGTCATATGGGGACCCTATCAGGTTATCAGCTTAGTTATTTCTTTACATTCGACAGAAATATTTTCTTAAACAAATAGCTTGCTAAGCAGGCTAACGTGAATAGCCCATATGTTTTAGTTTCTCCTTGCGGATGGTATAGTATGTACATATGTTTGTGTTCATTGATCTTAAGCAGAGTTATGCGTACAAAAATAGGTTTGCACTTTTATTTTTTAGCAAAAAAAAAAAAAAACAACCATTGATTCATAAAAATCGATTCCTTAAGAGGACATATGTAAAATATATATATGTTCTTATTCCAAATTACATTTTTGTGTACTTTGCTGTGAGTAATTCCAAATAACCGTTAAAGCCCTCCTCGCTGTGGCTGTTGGTATTTTTGGTGTGGTATCCCGCACTAGATAAACTTTATAAAATTGTGAACATATGTGTATATATTAGGTATACCCATTCATACTTTGCGAAGCATGTTAGAATTGTTAGAAAGTTTACAAATGGATTTAAATTAAAAAAAAACTTGATTCTACTAAAGCATTCAATACACTCTAAGCACTCTACACATGTTTCGCTTTTTGTTAGTTTGTACAATTACTAAAATTGGGTTTCCATTTCTTTTTGAAAAATTGTTTGCTTGGAACGGCTGTGCCCCCTCTTGAAAGTTCGTCAGCCATCTCATTGCCCGGTATATTCGAGTGTTCAGGCACCCATACCAGACTGAGGGAAGTTTGCTCAGCGATCTCGTTAAGAGATTTGCGGCACTTCTCTACTGTCCTGGACTTACATGTTACCGATCCTAGTGCTTTTAGTGCAGCCTGGCTGTCAGAGTTAATAAAAGTTTGGTTATAGCCGTGAGCAGTCTTCCCCAGTTGATTAGCGTCCTCTTTTATAGCAGCCACCTCCGCCTGAAAGACGATGCAATGATCTGGTAGGCTAAATGATAGATTGCACCCTAGTTAAGGTGCAAAGACACCGCTACCCACCTTATAATCCAGTTTGGAGCCGTCAGTATATATCTGCAGCCTATCGCTCAGGTCCGTCGGCTCCTTCAACCAATAATCCCTAACCGGGATAATAACCTCGTACTTCATATTGAAAAATACAGTTGGAGCGCAATAGTCCACCGAAGGCAAATCCAGATACTTAAGAATAGCTGCATGACCATCCACATTGTCTCTCCATCCGGATAACTCTTGTAGCCGCAGAACAGAAAAGGCCGCACATTGCTTGCCCATTAAATCTAACAGCTCCCCTATAGCTATACTGTGTCACCGTTGCTTTTTTCACATGATCCTGAGCGTTTTCCCTCCAGGATAGTTTCCTATCCAAAATTGCTCCTAGGTATATGGCAGAGTCCCTCAGCGTCAGGATAATACCCGCTAGCACCGGCAGCTGCAACGCAGGTATCTTATACTTCCTGGTGAATAAAACCAATTCAATGCGGGGTGCCTCTCCGTATGTATTTGACCACCGTTGAACCAGCCAGATCGGCATGAACCTTTCTTCGCAACAGTACCTGCTGAACAAGTTTCACTAGCGCCGAATCGGCCCCAAGCCGATTAGTGCATAAGTTATCGCAGAGGGCGTAATATTCTTGAAAGCTCCTTCAATGCCGAGGAAAGCTATGAGTGTGAATTCTTTGAATGCCAAGCATAGCTCGATCTGAGAGACAACTACATGCAAGGTCATCTCCGTGGACTTTCCTTTCATATACGCATGCTGGGATGTCGATAACTTTCCCTCCAAGGACTCCCTTAATGCAGAGTCCATTAACCTCTCGAGTGTCTTTAGCTGAAAGGATGTCAGGCATATCGGTCTGAAGTCTTTAGGAGTCGCGTGGCAAAATGTAATAGTTCTAAAAATTGGCGCTAGACTCGCATGAGCGTAAATAGTAAAGGCAAACAACACTCAGAAAAAACACTTGCATAAAATGAGGAAAACACTCCCTAAAAAAGTTTCTTCGAATTGAGGAAAATTCCTATGGAATCCGTAGTGTGGTTGCTTAAAAGCCGCTGGTCGCTTAAAGCGGCTATGCAAAATTGCATTCCTATACACAGAAATAAAAGATAGTAGTCCTATACTCGCAATAGGTACTCCTTCATTATTCAATCAATGAAAACTTTTTATTCGGTATAAATATTTGCTTTAATTTTAAACAATTTTGATAACCAACTCAGTTCATGAAGTCTTTAGTGGTCACGTGACAAGTCCTTCCAGATTTTGGTACAAAGGTGACCCTTGAATCGTTCCAACCCCGAGGAATATGGTTAAGAGCACAAACTCCTTTGAAGGTGTTATACAACCACAAACAACTCAGCTCGATTGTTTGCTGGAATTGTACCAAGGCTAATCCATCCGGCCCTGGTGCTTTGAAGGGATTGAGCGACATTAAAGCCCATCTAATTTTACCCATAGTAATGAACTTCCCCTCATACGGCCCATCAGTGTGAGTCGCCCTCCAGTTCATTACTTCATCACTAGCGCCCGGAAAGTGCGTACTCAGTAGCAGGCAAAGGGTGCTCTCTGCCGGATCCGTCCATGTCCCATCAGATCCTTGCAGGTATCCCGGGACACATTTTGGAGTAGGTCCCTCAGACGCCGTCTCCATTTCGCTAAAAAACTTCCGCCAGGAGGGCCTCTTAGACGACCTTATCAGTTTCTTATAATCCCCTAGGATCATTTTGTATGCATCCCATTTTTCAGCCTCCCTGTAGGATTTAGCAAGATTTAATGCTTTCCAACATGCCTTGCATATATTATCTATGTCCCTGTTCCACCATGTGGTTTGGTGTTACCCCTAGATTTCTTCCTAGGACAAGCCTTATCAAGAGCCTCCCCGCATGCCTTCGTGAACGAGTAAACCATATTATCCAGCTCCGCAGAGTTGTGGGGTATATGAACACTAAATCTTGAGAGCCTCTTTTGAAGCTCCTCACTGTAGATATGCGAGCACCGTCCAATTTTATATCATAGATTCCCCGCTGCCCGTTATCAGGGTGACGTCCAGAACCTCCTCCTGTCTGCTCTCAGTGACAAACGTGGGCACAGAACCCCTATTACAAATCTTAAAGTTATGATAAATGACAAAATCAAAGAGTGACTCACCCCTCTCGTTCGTGTCTCCACTGCCCCAAGCCTCGTGGTGCGCATTGGCATCTTCCGCTAGTAGTACTGGCCCCTATGCATCCCGAGATATCTTACAGACTTGGTCCGTCGGAGCTGACTCCTCACGGGGAAAGTAAAAGGACGTCATAGTTGTAGCATCCTCGTCGCTAAACTAGGGGAGAAAAAGAAAATTTAGTTCAGATCTTACCAAGATGCAAGCTCTCGGTTTCCTATGTGTGGCACCACTCACCAACGTCAATGCTGCCGCTTTGAGCCCGCAAATCTTATGTCCTACTACCCAAGACTCTTGGATAAGGGCTATATCAGCTGCTCTACTGGAAAATTGGAGCAGAAACGCAGCATAAGCTGCTTTACAATGGTGCAGGTTTATTTGTAGGACCGGTACTAGGCTGAGAACCGACCACCTCCACCACTGTCAAGTCGCCGTCTTCATCAGACATTGGCTCCTCTCCAGTGTAACCACTATCCCTGTCCAGCGTTAGCGAGGAGATCGAAGACGCGTCCCCACCCAACGTGTCATCCACCGGACTAACCGTGTTTGGATCTGCGTCCTCCTCTTCTTCGCTCCCCGCTTTCTCTGGCTCTATTTTCAGCGCCGGATCACAGGCCACCTTCAGGTTGTTCGCGTAAACCTTAGTCCTCACGGCATCGAAACCGAATTTAATAGCGCCATCCGCGTGCTCCAAGAAAAGCAGTGACTCCTTGTTGAGCAACAATATCGCCTGACGCGTCGCCCTGGTGCATGCTCTAACTTCAGGACTCCCCAACTAGAGCAAGGAAGCTCTGGGTTGAAGGTTCTTATGACCTCAAGGACTCCCTCTGGATCATCCGGCTTGGATGGAATCCATACTCTAGTTCGCGGCCTAGATGGGATGTCCTTGAAGTCGACAGCCCTGAGCATCGCACCAGGGTAGAACTCACCCAACATAGCCACCGCCTTTTTGTACAAGTCGGCTGACCTCTGGTCGTCGCAGGCCACCAACTTGATTTGCCCCTGATACCAACCCACCTCTTTGCAAGCAGGTGGAGGTCCAGGGTTCTCTTATACTAAGGCGACTGAAAAACCGCCTATTTCGGTCCTTATCCAGTCCCATTTATCCTTGAACATCTGCTCCTTTTCAGGATTAGATTCAAAGACCCCCACAAGGATGCTTCCTTTAGCAACCTCTGCGAAGGAGGGGCCTCTGTCTCTAAACCTTTTAGCAGCATTCTGCACAACCTTCATCGAATGGTTGCGCTTTCCGGATGCCAGTTCCTTCACCGGAGCAGATCTCTTAAAATAAAGGACGATGGTTTTTGCCCACTCAATTTCAGCCCCTAACTCCTCAGCGTCCCCAGGCAACGCCATGGAGAGCAAGTTAGGGACGTTCGTCAACCGTTTTAGGATGCGTATAGCCACCTGCCTATGCCTACCGCTCTTCTGCGAGGGAGGTGACCTATCCTTCCTTTGGGTGAACACCGTCGGCGTAGCCGGAAGCAAGCGGGCGGGCTGCTCCCCCATGCTAGCAGCTCCCCCGGTAGCAAACTGCTTACCGAGAGGGTTACTATGAGAGGCAGCAGGTCCAGTCGCCGCCCCCAAAGCTCCCCTAGAGGAGGTTGCGGGCGATGAACGAGGCTCCGGCGCCGGCTGAAGCCTTTGTGCACCACCCGCAATAGCCACGCCGCGGCTTGTAGAGGGGCCCTGCATCGCACGAGCTCCCAGATTGATGGGTATTACCCCATCCGGCTTTTTATGAGTTCCGGCCTCGTTACAATTATTTTTATTTTTAAAAGGTTCAATTATTTGAACTCACGATTTGCGGAGAACGGGGTCGCCCACCCCAGGCAGAGATCCGCTGTACGGTAAGGTCAAGATTACACCTGGGTGTGGCCTGGTTCCCAGAGGCCTCCGTTAGCGACTGGGCTATTTGAGGGGGCCCCCAGCCAGGCTGACAATCGGCACGGCAACGCATAACATAATAAAAGTATATATTTTTAGCATTCAGCTTCTTTTTATATATTTCAATTATGAAAACAGCTTCAGAAATAAAAAGACATTTTTTTCCAAAGATTAAACTTGTTTCGTTTGTAGTTATTACCGGCCTTATACCGTTTTCACACAGAAACTTAATCGAGTCACAATTCTATTTAATGAAATAATGAAGTTTCCCTTTTCATACAGGGCCTTTTGCATCATTAAGCGAACATCTGTCAGCAGCCCCAAAAAATATTTCGTTTTTACAAAAAATAGTTAAAATGGAAAGCAGCCTTTTCCTCTTAACTATAAATACAATCAAAATAAAATGCATGTGCAACTACCCATAGATGTTGAACCTTAAATATGTGCCTATTTTCGAAAAAGCCATATTATCTTTTGCAGCAAATGCAGCGAAAATTAATTTCGGGATCTATCCGGCATCCCTTCACTATTTGGAGACCCTTCCGGGAGCCTTTCTGGATGGCTTTCGGAGTGCGTCCATGATACCGTCGGGGTCATTTCTTGGCTTTCGATCATTTGGCGACCCTATCAGGTTATCAGCTCATTTAGTTATTTTTTTAATCTATTACAAAAATAAAATACATTCGACAGAAATGTTTTTTTTAAACAGATAGCTTGCTAAGCAGGCTAACGAGAATAGCCCATATGTTTTAGTTTCTCCTTGCGGGCGGTATAGTATGTACATATGTTTGTGTGCAAAAACAAAAACAAAAAAAAAAAAAAAAACAATTAAGGAAGGCTTAGTTCGGGTGTAACGGAACATTACATACTCAGCTGAAAGCTTTGAATACAAAAAAAAGGAAAATAACCATGTAGGAAAATTAACCTAGGGTAACCCTGGAATGTGTTTGTATGACATGGGTATCAAATGGAAGGTACTAAAGAATATTTTAAAAGGGAGTGGGACGTAGTTATATAGGTGGACGAGAAATAAATAAAGGTGGACCAGGGGTGACTAAAATATGTTTGCAAGATATGGGTATCAAATGAAAGGTGTTAATGAGTATTTTTATTTATTTTATATGTGAACGCGTTTTCGAAATATCGACCAAAATGTGGACCAGGGTGACCCAGAACATCATCTGTCGGGTACCACTAATTTATTTACGAACAGTATTCATGCCATGATTCCAAGAGCTTTTGGTTTCGCCCTGCAGAAGTTTTTCATTTTCTTCTACTTAATATGGTAGATGTCACACCCATTTTACAAAATTTTTTCTAAAGCTATATTTTGCGTCAAAAAACCAATCCAATCACCATGTTTCATCCTTTTTTTCGTATTTGGTATAGAATTATGACATTTTTCGAAGTCTTCGATATCGAAAAAGTGGGCATGGTAATAGTCGGATTTCGCCCATTTTTATTACCAAAATAGAATGAGTTCAGATAAGTACGTGAACTAAGCTTAGTAAACATATATCGATTTTTGCTCAAGCTATCGTGTTAAGGGCCGAGCGGAAGGACAGACGAACGACTGTGTATAAAAACTGTGCGTGGCTTCAACCGATTTCGCCCATTTTCGCAGAAAACAGTTATCGTCATAGAACCTATGTCCTTACCAAATTTCACAAGGATTGGTAAATTTTTGTTCGACATATGGCATTCAAAGTATGGGTGGAACCACGCCCAATTTGAAATTTTCTTTTATTTTTGTATTTTGTTGCACCATATAATTACTGGAGATGAATGTTGACATAATTTACACATATACTGTAAAGATATTAAATTTTTCGTTAAAATTTGACTTTTACAAGTTTTTATTTTAAGTGGGCGTGTTCGTCATCCGATTTTGCAAAGTTTTATTTAGCAGACATATAGTAATAGGAGTAACGTTCTTGCCAAATTTCATCATGATACCCTCAACGACTGCCAAATTACAGCGGTTCTACGCCCATTGTCCAAAATTTTACTAATTTTCTATTCTGCGTCATAAGGTCAATCCACCTACCAAGTTTCATCGCTTTATAGGTCTTTGGTAATGAATTATCGCACTTTTTCGGTTTTCGGTAGGCGTGGTTATCGTCCGATTTCGTTCATTTTAAATAGCCATCTGAGATGAGTGCTCAGGAACCTACATACCAAATTTCATTAAGATAACTCAAAATTTACTTAAGTTATCGTGTTTACGGACGGACGGACGGACGGACATGACTAAATGAATTTCTTTTTCGCTCAGATCATTTTGATTATAGAAGTCTGTACCTATCTCGATTAGTTTATGCCGTTACGGATTACCGTTATGTGAACAAAATTAATATACTCTGTGAGCTCTGCTCAGCTGAGTATAAAAACATTAAATGCACATAAAAATTAACAACTTCACACATTTGATTGTTGCTTATCGACTAATTTTAAACATGAAGTAAAACAATATAAGAAGCACCTAAGACAAGATGTTAATAATTAAAGAACCGTAATGGTAAATAAAATTTAACAATAACAACCATATATGTATGAACTTATAAACTGTAAGCAATGCTCAAAACATATTTATCACCAACAGCTTAGTTGTTGTTGTATGGCCAGAGAACATACAAAGGTGGTAAGACAGAACACGAATAAATGAGACTCAGAATTGCTTGTAGCTATTTTTGATGAGTTGTCCGTAGGCTTGTGCACAGTGGTCCGCATCACACTTAAAATTCATACGTATATCCGTAGGACTATTTATAATGTGCAACATTTCCAGAATGAAGAGCTTATTATAAAGCTTTTCATTTTCTAATATCGCTATATTTTCTAAATCTGGATAGTGTCCCGTGAAATGGTCCTACAATGTTGTGTTAAAGCCGTTTTGTTGTCATTAAGGTGGTCGCGATTTTTTAAATTCGAATTGTCCGCACATATACCTTATTGCATACGTGGGACTTGTCGCCATTGCATCTGATTTTATAAACTACGTCGGATTGCTCGTAGTTTTCGATTTTAATTTTTGTGTTGCTATATACATATCTGTTGCAGAGTATTGCCATATTTAAATGCTGTTCTAACTTTTTCTTTGTTCTTTTGGTTTAGCGAAGTGATCTTGAATGTATCTGTTTATAAGATGGGTTGGAAAGTCATTATTATTAATTAATTAATTTTCGCCAAACCATTCAACCTAGGCGCATTTCCAGTTTTACTGAGGAGACTATATTCTTCTTTTATATTTATCAATTATTTTTAAAAAGTTTTTCTACAATGTCATTATTCTTGTCCTGTAACTTGTTTGTAGGGTCAAACCCCGATATGAGGATATGTCGTTCACCATTTCCTGTAATTTCTTATCATAATCAGATTTTTCCATCAATACTGTTACGTTGCCTTTATCAGCATTCAGGACTAATAGTTCCTTATTGTCATACTCCGCGTGCTTTCCACACAGAGTATATTAACTTTGATTGGATAACGGAAAAAAAATTTGATTGAGCCATGCCAGTCCGCCCGTCCGTCCGACAATCTACGGGGCATTAATTAGTCATCCTACACGTTTTAGGCCGATCCCATATGCATCTCTTAAGGCAGATAACTTTTTTGCTGAGAAACATTTCATAGCAAAACACAATCGAAGGGTTTGCCAAGCCACCAAATCAATTTGATATTAGTTGTTCGCCCTCTTTCAAAAAGGAAGAAAAACTATACTCCGAAAATTTAATTTTTTCTCTGGCGTAGTCGTTTCCTCAGGTAATACTTTTAAATATCCCGAACACTGGCAGCGAAGTACGAGAGAAATGTAATAAATCGAAAAACTTCAAAAGCCGTACGTCATCAAACTTTTTTTCAAATTCGATTACAAATACAACAATTCCGGAATGCCAGATCTTGGCTCATTTGTTTATGGAGCTACATGTAAGATTTTTTTTAAAGCAAGTTGCAATCCAATACGTTTAGTAATGTAAGAGATTACATCTTCCCGACTTGAATTTATGATATATCTGTCTATATAAATCTTATAAAATAAAGCCTCTCTGCGCCTATCATTTCATTGAAATTCTTAAACAAAAGTTCTATTTTTTTGTATTGTTTGTGCACCAGCGAGATTTATTCTATCCGAAATCACTCTCCGATTCTGATAAAATTTGCAGGGTCGCTTCATGGCAAACCTTTCCTACCCGGAAAGGGGACCCAGGAACGATCTTTTCGAACAAATACTATTCGCGGCTCGATTTTCCTGAAATTAGGTATTGAGGCAGCCCTTTTGTCTGGATTAGTATTTGCTAGACTTTTTTCCGGGAATCGGACCAGGGATCAGGAGAGGGACTGGTACTCTAAGTGGAACTAGGACTGGAAATAAGGGATGGACGGAGAAAGAGGTGGAGTTGACGAAGATGGATCAGAAAAGACGGAGAGGGAGAAAGAGATGCAAAGAAAGAGAAAGGCAGAGGGAGTAGTGAATAAAAGGACAAGAAAAAGGTGGTGGGAGAGTAAGAGATAAAAACTTCTTAAAACATATATAGATTCATAGTTAGGGCAAAACAATGTCTGCCGCGTCTGCTTATATGTATAGATAAAAGAGATGGAAATTGATTTTACACTTTTAGAACTTTTTAAGTTCTGCTTACTTGGCTCATTTTCAATACATGCAAAAAAGTGTACGAACAAGATAAATTAAATAATACGTGTATATTAAAGGTATTTTTGAAGTTTATAATTGTCTTTTCAAAGCACTTTAAGGAAACCAAAGTAGTAATGTGTTACTGAATCATAAAAATCAATAAGTTTTAGAACAAAAATGAATTCCCAGCAGAAAAAATGAACGGTGCTGAACGGGTACAAATCGGATGAAGAGCGGGTCATTTACTACTCACACTTGTATCAATAGCGCTTGGGTTTGAGCTAGGTATATTGGTATAAATAAATCAAAGGCTGCGACTATTTCAATCCACCTGAGATTGAACTAGTTAACGATGCGTTCAAAGGGAAACTTCAGTGTAGACCTTTTTAAAGCGTTCCTAATTGATTCAGTCTTAGGTGGTTCTGAAATTGTCGCAAACTTTTATTAATTAATTTAAATCCATATTGTTCAGACTTCAGCGCTGTTGATACAAGTGTGGCTACTCATTCTCCCAATATGCATCCGATTATCATGCAGGATAGCTACCTATCAGAATGTGAATACACGATAATTAGCTAAACAGCTTACTTTTTATACACTGTGTTAGGAAATGCACGTAATGGAGACGATAGTATGTAGAAAATGGAAATTTGTATATGTATCTTAGAAAAAAGTGACGGACCTATGCGAAACTGACGCTTTGTGTGTGTGTCTCTAATTTTTTCTGTAGGTCATGTATAATATTACCCGAACTCATGATGGAATTATAGAAGGTGGCGGGATGTAAGCAGTTTATCGCTATAACAGGCTTTGTTGTAAGCGTTTTTGAAGTTAAGATCATTGGATTCCTCTAACTCTTCTACAGTGGTAAACTCCCAAGGTTGCCCAAATTTCATATATAAACATTTATATTGTTTGGTCCAGCCCTACCCACTTTAATGGGAAACTGTTGCGAGACAGATTTCCAATGATGAAACCTCCAGTCATGCCGTGATATATATATCAAGCTCAGGGCTCAATGTGATATCAAGGCCAATATATTTACCCTCTTGGCTATTTGCAATTTACATTCACGTATATATACATACAAGAAGTCCAACTATTCCACTAAATTTAATACTTTTTCAAATGAATATCCATTTCAACTTAACTCACTTAACACAACTAATATTCCAGAAATATTTCCAGATGAAGTTTTTTCATATTTAACGTCTTTGAAAGAATCTTACAAGTATGGTCCTGATTTAATTCCCACTTGTTTTCTTAAAAAATGCGCTGAACACATTTATCAGCTTCTAACTGATTTATTCAATATGTCCCCAAAACGTGGAGTCTTTCCTTCTGCTTGGAAGGAATCTTTTCTCATACCCCTTCACAAAAGTGATAGTACGTCGTGTGTAGAGAACTATCGAGGAATAAAAAAGCTGTCGGCCATACCAAAGTTGTTTGAAGCTATCGTTACCAATCAACTAAGATTTTCCATTTCTACTTTGTTTGCTCAACCGCAACACGGATTCTGTAAACGCAAATATACCATTACTAATCTACTTGAATTAACAACTCATGTTTCTAATGGATTTAGAGAAAATCTTCACACCGATTTTATTTATACTGATTTCATTAAAGCATTTGACAAAGTATACCACTCCTTACTTATCTACAAGCTGGATCGGCTTGACTTCCAACCTGGTCTCACCCAGTCGATCTCGTCGTATCTCTGCGGTCGACCGCGAAAAGTTATTTTAAAAAATACTTTTTCAAATGTCATCGATGTTCCCTGTGGCGTCCCACAAGGCAGTCACCTTGGTCCAATTATGTTCTTGCTATTTATTAATGATATCTGTACCAATATAAAATATTTCCAAATCTTAATATATGCTGATGATGTAAAACTATGTAGGTCTTATGCGTCTATCGAAGAACTTCTTTTGATTCAAGCGGATTTAAGCTGCCTAGTTACTTGGTGCAACGTAAATTTAATGCCGCTGAACCTCAATAAATGCAAACTCATGTGCCTCTCTCGAAGATCTTTGCCAGCAGCCTCTTACATAATTAATAATTTTTTTTTTTCTATCGGTAAGCTATTTTGTGGATTTGGGAGTCACGATAGCTGCTAAACTTAGTTTCAACCTTCATACTAATGCTACTGTCAATAAGGCTAGAGGTGCTCTTTCATTCGTGAAACGGTGGTCCAAAGAATTTATTGACCCTTATGTAACTAACTATGCATAGCTAATTTGTGCTATTGAATTGAGAATGATTGATATTTGTACAACAAATAGAAACTTCTAGATTTCAGGAAACGGGCACAAGGAAAATATTGTGACATATTTGGCTTGTTAAACAGTAAATTTCCATGTCATTTGTTTATGTATTTGCACAGCTAATTTGTGCTATTGAATTGAGAATGATTGCTATTTGTACAACAAGTAGAAACTTTTAGATTTCAGGAAACGGGCACAGCGAAAATATTGTGACACATTTGGCTTTTTCAACAGTAAATTTCCATGTAATTTGTTTACGTATTTGCACAGCTAATTTGTGCTATTGAATTGTGAATGATTGATATTTGTACAACAAGTAGAAGCTTCTAGATTTTAGGAAACGGGCACAATGAAAATATTGTTACACAATTGGCTTGTTCAGCAGTAAATTTCGATGTGATTTGTTTATGTATTTGCACAGCTAATTTGTGCTATTGAATTAAGAATGGTTGATATATGTACAAGTAGAAACTTCTAGATTTCAGGAAACGGGCCCAACGAAAATATTGTTACACAATTGGCTTGTTCAGCAGTAAATTTCGATGTGATTTGTTTATGTATTTGCACAGCTAATTTGTGCTATTGAATTGAGAATGATTGATATTTGTACAACAAGTAGAAACTTCTAGATTTCAGGAAACGGGAACAACGAAAATATTGTAAAACATTTGGCTTTTTCAACAGTAAATTTCCATGTAATTTGTTTATATATTTGCACAGCTAATTTGTGCTATTGAATTGAGAATGATTAATATTTGTACAACAAGTAGAAACTTTTAGATTTCAGGAAACGAGCACAACGAAAAAATTGGGACACATTTGGCTTTTTCAACAGTAAATTTCCATGTGATTTGTTTATGTATTTGCACAGCTAATTTGTGCTATTGAATTGAGAATGATTGATATTTGTACAACAAGTAGAAACTTCTAGATTTCAGGAAACGGGCCCAACGAAAATATTGTTACACAATTGGCTTGTTCAACAGTAAATTTCCATGTCATTTGTTTATGTATTTGCACAGCTAATTTGCGCTATTGAATTAAGAATAGTTGATATTTGTAAAACAAATAGAAACTTCTAGATTTCAGGAAACGGGCACAACGCAAATATTGTGACATATTTGGCTTGTTCAACAGTAAATTTCCATGTCATTTGTTTATGTATTTGCACAGCTAATTTGTGCTATTGAATTAAGAATGGTTGATATTTGTAAAACAAATAGAAACTTCTAGATTTCAGAAAACGGGCACAACGAAAATATTGTGACATATTTGGCTTGTTCAACAGTAAATTTCCATGTCATTTGTTTATGTATTTGCACAGCTAATTTGTGCTATTGAATTAAGAATGGTTGATATTTGTAAAAAAAATAGAAACTTCTAGATTTCAGGAAACGGGCACAACGAAAATATTGTGACATATTTGGCTTGTTCAACAGTAAATTTCCATGTCATTTGTTTATGTATTTGCACAGCTAATTTGTGCTATTGAATTAAGAATGGTTGATATTTGTAAAACAAATAGAAACTTCTAGATTTCAGGAAACGGGCACAACGCAAATATTGTGACATATTTGGCTTGTTCAACAGTAAATTTCCATGTCATTTGTTTATGTATTTGCACAGCTAATTTGTGCTATTGAATTATGAATGGTTGATATTTGTAAAACAAATAGAAACTTCTAGATTTCAGGAAACGGGCCAACGAAAATATTGTGAAATATTTGGCTTGTTCAACAGTAAATTTCCATGTCATTTGTTTATGTATTTGCAGAGCTAATTTGTGCTATTGAATTAAGAATGGTTGATATTTGTAAAACAAATAGAAACTTCTAGATTTCAGGAAACGGGCACAACGCAAATATTGTGACATATTTGGCTTGTTCAACAGTAAATTTCCATGTCATTTGTTTATGTATTAGCACAGCTAATTTGTGCTATTGAATTAAGAATGGTTGATATTTGTAAAACAAATAGAAACTTCTAGATTTCAGGAAACGGGCACAACGAAAATATTGTGACATATTTGGCTTGTTCAGCAGTAAATTTCCATGTCATTTGTTTATGTATTTGCACTGCTAATTTGTGCTATTGAATTGAGAATGATTGATATTTGTACAACAAGTAGAAACTTCTAGATTTCAGGAAACGGGCACAACGAAAATATTGTGACACATTCCTTTTTCAACAGTAAATTTCCATGTCATTTGTTTATGTATTTGCACAGCTAATTTGTGCTATTGAATTGAGAATGATTGATATTTGTACAACAAGTAGAAACTTCTAGATTTAAGGAAACGGGCACAATGAAAATATTGTGACACATTTGGCTTGTTCAACAGTAAATTTCCATGTCATTTGTTTATATATTTACATAGTTAATTTATGCTATTGAATTAAGAATGGTTGATATTTGTAAAACAAATAGAAACTTCTAGATTTCAGGAAACGGGCACAACGAAAATATTGTGACATATTTGGCTTGTTCAGCAGTAAATTTTCATGTCATTTGTTTATGTATGTGCACTGCTAATTTGTGCTATTGAATTGAGAATGATTGATATTTGTACAACAAGTAGAAACTTCTTGATTTCAGGAAACGGGCACAACGAAAATATTGTGACACATTTGCCTTTTTCAACAGTAAATTCCCATGTCATTTGTTTATGTATTTGCACAGCTAATTTATGCTATTGAATTGAGAATAACTGATATTTGTACAACAAGCAGAAACTTTTAGATTTCAGGAAACGGGCACAACGAAAATATTGTGACACATTTGGCTTGTTCAACAGTAAATTTCCATGTCATTTGTTTATATATTTACATAGTTAATTTGTGCTATTGAATTGAGAGTGATTGATATTTGTACAACAAGTAGAAACTTCTAGATTTCAGGAAACGGGCACAATGAAAATATTGTGACACATTTGGCTTGTTCAACAGTAAATTTCCATGTCATTTGTTTATGTATTTGCACAGCTAATTTGTGCTATTGAATTGAGAATGATTGATATTTGTACAACAAGTAGAAACTTTTAGATTTCAGGAAACGAGCACAACGAAAAAATTGGGACACATTTGGCTTTTTCAACAGTAAATTTCCATGTGATTTGTTTATGTATTTGCACAGCTAATTTGTGCTATTTAATTGAGAATGATTGATATTTGTACAACAAGTAGAAACTTCTAGATTTCAGGAAACGGGCATAATGAAAATATTGTGACACATTTGGTTTTTCAACAGTAAATTTCCATGTCATTTGTTTATATATTTGCACAGCTAATTTGTGCTATTGAATTGAGAATGATTGATATTTGTACAACAAGTAGAAACTTTTAGATTTCAGGAAACGAGCACAACGAAAAAATTGGGACACATTTGGCTTGTTCAACAGTAAATTTCCATGTCATTTGTTTATATATTTACATAGTTAATTTGTGCTATTGAATTGAGAATGATTGATATTTGTACAACAAGTAGAAACTTCTAGATTTCAGGAAACGGGAACAACGAAAATATTGTAAAACGTTTGGCTTTTTCAACAGTAAATTTCCATGTAATTTGTTTATATATTTGCACAGCTAATTTGTGCTATTGAATTGAGAATGACTGATATTTGTACAACAAGTAGAAACTTTTAGATTTTAGGAAACGAGCACAACGAAAAAATTGGGACACATTTGGCTTTTTCAACAGTAAATTTCCATGTGATTTGTTTATGTATTTGCACAGCTAATTTGTGCTATTGAATTGAGAATGATTGATATTTGTACAACAAGCAGAAACTTTTAGATTTCAGGAAACGGGCACAACGAAAATATTGTGACACATTTGGCTTGTTCAACACTAAATTTCCATGTCATTTGTTTATATATTTACATAGTTAATTTGTGCTATTGAATTGAGAATGATTGATATTTGTACAACAAGTAGAAACTTCTAGATTTCAGGAAACGGGCACAGTGAAAATATTGTGACACATTTGGCTTGTTCAACAGTAAATTTCCATGTCATTTGTTTATGTATTTGCACAGCTAATTTGTGCTATTGAATTGAGAATGATTGATATTTGTACAACAAGTAGAAACTTTTAGATTTCAGGAAACGAGCACAACGAAAAAATTGGGACACATTTGGCTTTTTCAACAGTAAATTTCCATGTGATTTGTTTATGTATTTGCACAGCTAATTTGTGCTATTTAATTGAGAATGATTGATATTTGTACAACAAGTAGGAACTTCTAGATTTCAGGAAACGGGCATAATGAAAATATTGTGACACATTTGGCTTTTTCAACAGTAAATTTCCATGTCACTTGTTTATATATTTGCACAGCTAATTTGTGCTATTGAATTGAGAATGATTGATATTTGTACAACAAGTAGAAACTTTTAGATTTCAGGAAATGAGCACAATGAAAAAATTGGGACACATTTGGCTTGTTCAACAGTAAATTTCCATGTCATTTGTTATATATTTACATAGTTAATTTGTGCTATTGAATTGAGAATGATTGATATTTGTACAACAAGTAGAAACTTCTAGATTTCAGGAAACGGGAACAACGAAAATATTGTAAAACATTTGGCTTTTTCAACAGTAAATTTCCATGTAATTTGTTTATATATTTGCACAGCTAATTTGTGCTATTGAATTGAGAATGATTAATATTTGTACAACAAGTAGAAACTTTTAGATTTCAGGAAACGAGCACAACGAAAAAATTGGGACACATTTGGCTTTTTCAACAGTAAATTTCCATGTGATTTGTTTATGTATTTGCACAGCTAATTTGTGCTATTGAATTGAGAATGATTAATATTTGTACAACAAGTAGAAACTTCTAGATTTCAGGAAACGGGCACAATGAAAATATTGTGACACATTTGGCTTGTTCAACAGTAAATTTCCATGTAATTTGTTTATGTATTTGCACAGCTAATTTGTGCTATTGAATTGAGAATGATTGATATTTGTACAACAAGTAGAAACTTTTAGATTTCAGGAAACGAGCACAATGAAAAAATTGGGACAAATTTGGCTTTTTCAACAGTAAATTTCCATGTGATTTGTTTATGTATTTGCACAGCTAATTTGTGCTATTGAACTGAGAATGATTGATATTTGTACAACAAGTAGAAACTTTTAGATTTCAGGAAACGGGCACAGCGAAAATATTGTGACACATTTGGCTTTTTCAACAGTAAATTTCCATGTGATTTGTTTACGTATTTGCACAGCTAATTTGTGCTATTGAATTGAGAATGATTGCTATTTGTACAACAAGTAGAAACTTCTAGATTTCAGGAAACGGGTACAACGAAAATATTGTGACACATTTTGCTTGTTCAACAGTAAATTTCCATGTCATTTGTTTATGTATTTGCACAGCTAATTTGTGCTATTGAATTGAGAATGATTGATATTTGCACAACAAGTAGAAACTTCTAGATTTCAGGAAACGGGCACAACGAAAATTTTGTGGCACATTTGGCTTTTTCAACAGTAAATTTCCATGTTATTTGTTTATGTATTTGCACAGCTAATTTGTGCTATTGAATTGAGAATGATTGATATTTGTACAACAAGCAGAAACTTTTAGATTCCAGGAAACGGGCACAGCGAAAATATTGTGACACATTTGGCTTTTTCAACAGTAAATTTCCATGTGATTTGTTTACGTATTTGCACAGCTAATTTGTGCTATTGAATTGAGAATGATTGCTATTTGTACAACAAGTAGAAACTTCTAGATTTCAGGAAACGGGTACAACGAAAATATTGTGACACATTTTGCTTGTTCAACAGTAAATTTCCATGTCATTTGTTTATGTATTTGCACAGCTAATTTGTGCTATTGAATTGAGAATGATTGATATTTGCACAACAAGTAGAAACTTCTAGATTTCAGGAAACGGGCACAACGAAAATATTGTGACACATTTGGCTTTTTCAACAGTAAATTTCCATGTTATTTGTTTATGTATTTGCACAGCTAATTTGTGCTATTGAATTGAGAATGATTGATATTTGTACAACAAGCAGAAACTTTTAGATTTCAGGAAACGGGCACAGCGAAAATATTGTGACACATTTGGCTTTTTCAACAGTAAATTTCCATGTGATTTGTTTACGTATTTGCACAGCTAATTTGTGCTATTGAATTGAGAATGATTGCTATTTGTACAACAAGTAGAAACTTCTAGATTTCAGGAAACGGGTACAACGAAAATATTGTGACACATTTTGCTTGTTCAACAGTAAATTTCCATGTCATTTGTTTATGTATTTGCACAGCTAATTTGTGCTATTGAATTGAGAATGATTGATATTTGCACAACAAGTAGAAACTTCTAGATTTCAGGAAACGGGCACAACGAAAATATTGTGACACATTTGGCTTTTTCAACAGTAAATTTCCATGTTATTTGTTTATGTATTTGCACAGTTAATTTGTGCTATTGGATTGAGAATGATTGATATTTGTACAACAAGTAGAAACTTTTAGATTTCAGGAAACGGGCACAGCGAAAATATTGTGACACATTTGGCTTTTTCAACAGTAAATTTCCATGTGATTTGTTTACGTATTTGCACAGCTAATTTGTGCTATTGAATTGAGAATGATTGCTATTTGTACAACAAGTAAAAACTTCTAGATTTCAAGAAACGGGTACAACGAAAATATTGTGACACATTTTGCTTGTTCAACAGTAAATTTCCATGTCATTTGTTTATGTATTTGCACAGCTAATTTGTGTTATTGAATTGAGAACGATTGATATTTGTACAACAAGTAGAAACTTCTAGATTTCTGGAAACGGGCACAATTAAAATATTGTGACACATTTGGCTTGTTCAACAGTAAATTTCCATGTCATTTGTTTATGTATTTGCACAGCTAATTTGTGTTATTGAATTGAGAATGATTGATATTTGTACAACAAGTAGAAACTTCTAGATTTCAGGAAACGGGCACAATGAAAATATTGTGACACATTTGGCTTGTTTAACAGTAAATTTCCATGTCATTTGATTATGTATTTGCACAGCTAATTTGTGCTATTGAATTGAGAATGATTGCTATTTGTACAACAAGTAGAAACTTCCAGATTTCAGGAAACGGGTACAACGAAAATATTGTGACAAATTTGGCTTGTTCAACAGTAAATTTCCATGTCATTTGTTTATGTATTTGCACAGCTAATTTGTGTTATTGAATTGAGAACGATTGATATTTGTACAACAAGTAGAAACTCCTAGATTTCAGGAAACGGGCACAATGAAAATATTGTGACATATTTGGCTTGTTCAGCAGTAAATTTCCATGTAATTTTTTTATGTATGTGCACTGCTAATTGTGCTATTGAATTGAGAATTATTGATATTTGTACAACAAGTAGAAACTTCTAGATTTCAGGAAACGGGCACAACGAAAATATTGTGACACATTTGGCTTGTTCAACAGTAAATTTCCATGTCATTTGTTTATGTATTTGCACAGGTAATTTGTGCTACTGAATTGAGAGTGGTTGATATTTGTACAACAAGTAGAAACTTCTAGATTTAAGGAAGCGGGCACAACGAAAATATTGTGACGCATTTGGCTTTTTCAACAGTAAATTTCCATTTGATTTGTTTATGTATGTGCACAGCTAATTTGTGCTATTGAATTGAGAATGATTGATATTTGTACAACAAGTAGAAACTTCTAGATTTCAGGATACGGGCACAACGAAAATATTGTGACACATTTGGCTTGTTCAACAGTAAATTTCCATGTCATTTGTTTATGTATGTGCACAGCTAATTTGTGCTATTGAATTGAGAATGGTTGATATTTGTACAAGAAGTAGAAACTTCTAGATTTCAGGAGACGGGCACAACGAAAATATTGTGACACATTTGGCTTTTTCAACAGTAAATTTGCATGTGATTTGTATATGTATGTGCACAGCTAATTTGTGCTATTGAATTGAGAATGGTTGATATTTGTACAAGAAGTAGAAACTTCTAGATTTCAGGAGACGGGCACAACGAAAATATTGTGACACATTTGGCTTGTTCAACAGTAAATTTCCATGTCTTTTGTTTATGTATTTGCACAGGTAATTTGTGCTATTGAATTGAGAGTGGTTGATATTTGTACAACAAGTAGAAACTTCTAGATTTAAGGAAGCGGGCACAACGAAAATATTGTGACGCATTTGGCTTTTTCAACAGTAAATTTCCATTTGATTTGTTTATGTATGTGCAGAGCTAATTAGTGCTATTTAATTAAGAATGGTTGATATTTGTAAAACAAATAGAAACTTCTAGATTTCAGGAAACGAGCACAACGCAAATATTGTGACATATTTGGCTTGTTCAACAGTAAATTTCCATGTCATTTGTTTATGTATTTGCAGAGCTAATTTGTGCTATTGAATTAAGAATGGTTGATATTTGTAAAACAAATAGAAACTTCTAGATTTCAGGAAACGGGCACAACGAAAATATTGTGACATATTTGGCTTGTTCAACAGTAAATTTCCATGTCATTTATTTATGTATTTGCAGAGTTAATTTGTGCTATTGAATTAAGAATGGTAGATATTTGTAAAACAAATAGAAACTTCTAGATTTCAGGAAACGGGTACAACGAAAATATTGTGACATATTTGGCTTGTTCAACAGTAAATTTCCATGTCATTTGTTTATATATTTACATAGTTAATTTATGCTATTGAATTAAGAATGGTTGATATTTGTAAAACAAATAGAAACTTCTAGATTTCAGGAAACGGGCACAACGAAAATATTGTGACATATTTGGCTTGTTCAGCAGTAAATTTCCATGTCATTTGTTTATGTATGTGCACTGCTAATTTGTGCTATTGAATTGAGAATGATTGATATTTGTACAACAAGCAGAAACTTCTAGATTTCAGGAAACGGGCACAACGAAAATATTGTGACACATTTGGCTTGTTCAACAGTAAATTTTCATGTCATTTGTTTATGTATTTGCACAGCTAATTTGTGCTATTGAATTAAGAATGGTTGATATTTGTAAAACAAATAGAAACTTCTAGATTTCAGGAAACGGGCACAACGAAAATATTGTGACATATTTGGCTTGTTCAACAGTAAATTTTCATGTCATTTGTTTATGTATTTGCACAGTTAATTTGTGCTATTGAATTAAGAATGGTTGATATTTGTAAAACAAATAGAAACTTCTAGATTTCAGGAAACGGGCACAACGAAAATATTGTGACATATTTGGCTTGTTCAACAGTAAATTTTCATGTCATTTGTTTATGTATTTGCACAGTTAATTTGTGCTATTGAATTAAGAATGGTTGATATTTGTAAAACAAATAGAAACTTCTAGATTTCAGGAAACGGGCACAACGAAAATATTGTGACATATTTGGCTTGTTCAACAGTAAATTTTCATGTCATTTGTTTATGTATTTGCACAGTTAATTTGTGCTATTGAATTAAGAATGGTTGATATTTGTAAAACAAATAGAAACTTCTAGATTTCAGGAAACGGGCACAACGAAAATATTGTGACATATTTGGCTTGTTCAACAGTAAATTTTCATGTCATTTGTTTATGTATTTGCACAGTTAATTTGTGCTATTGAATTAAGAATGGTTGATATTTGTAAAACAAATAGAAACTTCTAGATTTCAGGAAACGGGCACAACGAAAATATTGTGACATATTTGGCTTGTTCAACAGTAAATTTTCATGTCATTTGTTTATGTATTTGCACAGTTAATTTGTGCTATTGAATTAAGAATGGTTGATATTTGTAAAACAAATAGAAACTTCTAGATTTCAGGAAACGGGCACAACGAAAATATTGTGACATATTTGGCTTGTTCAACAGTAAATTTCCATGTCATTTATTTATGTATTTGCAGAGTTAATTTGTGCTATTGAATTAAGAATGGTAGATATTTGTAAAACAAATAGAAACTTCTAGATTTCAGGAAACGGGTACAACGAAAATATTGTGACATATTTGGCTTGTTCAACAGTAAATTTCCATGTCATTTGTTTATATATTTACATAGCTAATTTATGCTATTGAATTAAGAATGGTTGATATTTGTAAAACAAATAGAAACTTCTAGATTTCAGGAAACGGGCACAACGAAAATATTGTGACATATTTGGCTTGTTCAGCAGTAAATTTCCATGTCATTTGTTTATGTATGTGCACTGCTAATTTGTGCTATTGAATTGAGAATGATTGATATTTGTACAACAAGCAGAAACTTCTAGATTTCAGGAAACGGGCACAACGAAAATATTGTGACACATTTGCCTTTTTCAACAGTAAATTTCCATGTCATTTGTTTATGTATTTGCACAGCTAATTTGTGCTATTGAATTGAGAATGATTGATATTTGTACAACAAGTAGAAACTTTTAGATTTCAGGAAACGAGCACAACGAAAAAATTGGGACACATTTGGCTTTTTCAACAGTAAATTTCCATGTGATTTTTTATGTATTTGCACAGCTAATTTGTGCTATTGAATTGAGAATGATTGATATTTGTACAACAAGTAGAAACTTCTAGATTTCAGGAAACGGGCACAATGAAAATATTGTGACACATTTGGCTTTTTCAACAGTAAATTTCCATGTCATTTGTTTATATATTTGCACAGCTAATTTGTGCTATTGAATTAAGAATGATTGATATTTGTACAACAATTAGAAACTTTTAGATTTCAGGAAACGAGCACAACGAAAAAATTGGGACACATTTGGCTTGTTCAACAGTAAATTTCCATGTCATTTGTTTATATATTTACATAGTTAATTTGTGATATTGAATTGAGAATGACTGATATTTGTACAACAAGTAGAAACTTCTAGATTTCAGGAAACGGGAACAATGAAAATATTGTAAAACATTTGGCGTTTTCAAAAGTAAATTTCCATGTAATTTGTTTATGTATTTGCACAGCTAATTTGTGCTATTGAATTGAGAATGATTAATATTTGTACAACAAGTAGAAACCTCTAGATTTCAGGAAACGGGCACAATGAAAATATTGTGACACATTTGGCTTGTTCAACAGTAAATTTCCATGTAATTTGTTTATGTATTTGCACAGCTAATTTGTGCTATTGAATTGAGAATGATTGATATTTGTACAACAAGTAGAAACTTTTAGATTTCAGGAAACGAACACAACGAAAAAATTGGGACACATTTGGCTTTTTCAACAGTAAATTTCCATGTGATTTGTTTATGTATTTGCACAGCTAATTTGTGCTATTGAATTGAGAATGATTGATATTTGTACAACAAGTAGAAACTTTTAGATTTCAGGAAACGAGCACAACGAAAAAATTGGGACACATTTGGCTTTTTCAACAGTAAATTTCCATGTGATTTGTTTACGTATTTGCACAGCTAATTTGTGCTATTGAATTGAGAATGACTGCTATTTGTACAACAAGTAGAAACTTCTAGATTTCAGGAAACGGGTACAACGAAAATATTGTGACACATTTTGCTTGTTCAACAGTAAATTTCCATGTCATTTGTTTATGTATTTGCACAGCTAATTTGTGCTATTGAATCGAGAATGAATGATATTTGTACAACAAGTAGAAACTTCTAGATTTCAGGAAACGGGCACAACGAAAATATTGTGACACATTTGGCTTTTTCAACAGTAAATTTCCTTGTCATTTGTTTATGTATTTGCACAGCTAATTTGTGTTATTGAATTGAGAACGATTGATATTTGTACAACAAGTAGAAACTTCTAGATTTCAGGAAACGGGCACAATGAAAATATTGTGACACATTTGGCTTGTTCAACAGTAAATTTCCATGTCATTTGATTATGTATTTGCACAGCTAATTTGTGCTATTGAATTGAGAATGATTGCTATTTGTACAACAAGTAGAAAATTCTAGATTTCAGGAAACGGGTGCAACGAAAATATTGTGACAAATTTGGCTTGTTCAACAGTAAATTTCCATGTCGTTTGTTTATGTATTTGCACAGCTAATTTGTGTTATTGAATTGAGAACGATTGATATTTGTACAACAAGTAGAAACTTCTAGATTTCAGGAAACGGGAACAATGAAAATATTGTGACACATTTGGCTTGTTCAACAGTAAATTTCCATGTCATTTGATTATGTATTTGCACAGCTAATTTGTGCTATTGAATTGAGAATGATTGCTATTTGTACAACAAGTAGAAACTTCTAGATTTCAGGAAACGGGTGCAACGAAAATATTGTGACAAATTTGGCTTGTTCAACAGTAAATTTCCATGTCGTTTGTTTATGTATTTGCACAGCTAATTTGTGTTATTGAATTGAGAACGATTGATATTTGTACAACAAGTAGAAACTTCTAGATTTCAGGAAACGGGCACAATGAAAATATTGTGACATATTTGGCTTGTCCAGCAGTAAATTTCCATGTCATTTGTTTATGTATTTGCACAGGTAATTTGTGCTATTGAATTGAGAGTGGTTGATATTTGTACAACAAGTAGAAACTTCTAGATTTAGGGAAGCGGGCACAACGAAAATATTGTGACGCAGTTGGCTTTTTCAACAGTAAATTTCCATTTGATTTGTTTATGTATGTGCACAGCTAATTTGTGCTATTGAATTGAGAATGATTGATATTTGTACAACAAGTAGAAACTTCTAGATTTCAGGATACGGGCACAACGAAAACATTGTGACACATTTGGCTTGTTCAACAGTAAATTTCCATGTCATTTGTTTATGTATGTGCACAGCTAATTTGTGCAATTGAATTGAGAATGGTTGATATTTGTACAAGAAGTAGAAACTTCTAGATTTCAGGAGACGGGCACAACGAAAATATTGTGACACATTTGGCTTGTTCAACAGTAAATTTCCATGTCATTTGTTTATATATTTGCACAGGTAATTTGTGCTATTGAATTGAGAATGATTGATATTTGTACAACAAGTAGAAACTTCTAGATTTCAGGAAACGGGCACAACGAAAATATTGTGACACATTTGCCTTTTTCAACAGTAAATTTCCATGTCATTTGTTTATGTATTTGCACAGCTAATTTGTGCTATTGAATTGAGAATGACTGATATTTGTACAACAAGTAGAAACTTTTAGGTTTCAGGAAACGAGCACAACGAAAAAATTGGGACACATTTGGCTTTTTCAACAGTAAATTTCCATGTGATTTGTTTATGTATTTGCACAGCTAATTTGTGCTATTGAATTGAGAATGATTGATATTTGTACAACAAGTAGAAACTTCTAGATTTCAGGAAACGGGCACAATGAAAATATTGTGACACATTTGGCTTTTTCAACAGTAAATTTCCATGTCATTTGTTTATATATTTGCACAGCTAATTTGTGCTATTGAATTGAGAATGATTGATATTTGTACAACAAGTAGAAACTTTTAGATTTCAGGAAACGAGCACAACGAAAAAATTGTTACACATTTGGCTTGTTCAACAGTAAATTTCCATGTCATTTGTTTATATATTTACATAGTTAATTTGTGATATTGAATTGAGAATGACTGATATTTGTACAACAAGTAGAAACTTCTAGATTTCAGGAAACGGGAACAACGAAAATATTGTAAAACATTTGGCTTTTTCAACAGTAAAATTCCATGTAATTTGTTTATGTATTTGCACAGCTAATTTGTGCTATTGAATTGAGAATGATTAATATTTGTACAACAAGTAGAAACCTCTAGATTTCAGGAAACGGGCACAATGAAAATATTGTGACACATTTGGCTTGTTCAACAGTAAATTTCCATGTAATTTGTTTATGTATTTGCACAGCTAATTTGTGCTATTGAATTGAGAATGATTGATATTTGTACAACAAGTAGAAACCTTTAGATTTCAGGAAACGAGCACAACGAAAAAATTGGGACACATTTGGCTTTTTCAACTGTAAATTTCCATGTGATTTGTTTATGTATTTGCACAGCTAATTTGTGCTATTGAATTGAGAATGATTGATATTTGTACAACAAGTAGAAACTTTTAGATTTCAGGAAACGAGCACAACGAAAAAATTGGGACACATTTGGCTTTTTCAACAGTAAATTTCCATGTGATTTGTTTACGTATTTGCACAGCTAATTTGTGCTATTGAATTGAGAATGACTGCTATTTGTACAACAAGTAGAAACTTCTAGATTTCAGGAAACGGGTACAACGAAAATATTGTGACACATTTTGCTTGTTCAACAGTAAATTTCCATGTCATTTGTTTATGTATTTGCACATCTAATTTGTGCTATTGAATTGAGAATGAATGATATTTGTACAACAAGTAGAAACTTCTAGATTTCAGGAAACGGGCACAACGAAAATATTGTGACACATTTGGCTTTTACAACAGTAAATTTCCTTGTCATTTGTTTATGTATTTGCACAGCTAATTTGTGTTATTGAATTGAGAACGATTGATATTTGTACAACAAGTAGAAAATTCTAGATTTCAGGAAACGGGCACAATGAAAATATTGTGACACATTTGGCTTCTTCAACAGTAAATTTCCATGTCATTTGATTATGTATTTGCACAGCTAATTTGTGCTATTGAATTGAGAATGATTGCTATTTGTACAACAAGTAGAAAATTCTAGATTTCAGAAAACGGGTGCAACGAAAATATTGTGACAAATTTGGCTTGTTCAACAGTAAATTTCCATGTCGTTTGTTTATGTATTTGCACAGCTAATTTGTGTTATTGAATTGAGAACGATTGATATTTGTACAACAAGTAGAAACTTCTAGATTTCAGGAAACGGGAACAATGAAAATATTGTGACACATTTGGCTTGTTCAACAGTAAATTTCCATGTCATTTGATTATGTATTTGCACAGCTAATTTGTGCTATTGAATTGAGAATGATTGCTATTTGTACAACAAGTAGAAACTTCTAGATTTCAGGAAACGGGTGCAACGAAAATATTGTGACAAATTTGGCTTGTTCAACAGTAAATTTCCATGTCGTTTGTTTATGTATTTGCACAGCTAATTTGTGTTATTGAATTGAGAACGATTGATATTTGTACAACAAGTAGAAACTTCTAGATTTCAGGAAACGGGCACAATGAAAATATTGTGACACATTTGGCTTGTTCAACAGTAAATTTCCATGTCATTTGATTATGTATTTGCACAGCTAATTTGTGCTATTGAATTGAGAATGATTGCTATTTGTACAACAAGTAGAAACTTCTAGATTTCAGGAAACGGGTGCAACGAAAATATTGTGACAAATTTGGCTTGTTCAACAGTAAATTTCCATGTCGTTTGTTTATGTATTTGCACAGCTAATTTGTGTTATTGAATTGAGAACGATTGATATTTGTACAATAAGTAGAAACTTCTAGATTTCAGGAAACGGGCACAATGAAAATATTGTGACAAATTTGGCTTGTTCAACAGTAAATTTCCATGTCGTTTGTTTATGTATTTGCACAGCTAATTTGTGTTATTGAATTGAGAACGATTGATATTTGTACAACAAGTAGAAACTTCTAGATTTCAGGAAACGGGCACAATGAAAATATTGTGACACATTTTGCTTGTTCAACAGTAAATTTCCATGTCATTTGTTTATGTATTTGCACAGGTAATTTGTGCTATTGAATTGAGAGTGGTTGATATTTGTACAACAAGTAGAAACTTCTAGATTTAAAGAAGCGGGCACAACGAAAATATTGTGACGCAGTTGGCTTTTTCAACAGTAAATTTCCGTTTGATTTGTTTATGTATGTGCACAGCTAATTTGTGCTATTGAATTGAGAATGATTGATATTTGTACAACAAGTAGAAACTTCTAGATTTCAGGATACGGGCACAACGAAAATATTGTGACACATTTGGCTTGTTCAACAGTAAATTTCCATGTCATTTGTTTATGTATGTGCACAGCTAATTTGTGCTATTGAATTGAGAATGGTTGATATTTGTACAAGAAGTAGAAACTTCTAGATTTCAGGAGACGGGCACAACGAAAATATTGTGACACATTTGGCTTGTTCAACAGTAAATTTCCATGTCATTTGTTTATATATTTGCACAGGTAATTTGTGCTATTGAATTGAGAGTGGTTGATATTTGTACAACAAGTAGAAACTTCTAGATTTAAGGAAGCGGGCACAACGAAAATATTGTGACGCATTTGGCTTTCTCAACAGTAAATTTCCATTTGATTTGTTTATGTATGTGCAGAGCTAATTAGTGCTATTTAATTAAGAATGGTTGATATTTGTAAAACAAATAGAAACTTCTAGATTTCAGGAAACGGGCACAACGCAAATATTGTGACATATTTGGCTTGTTCAACAGTAAATTTCCATGTCATTTGTTTATGTATTTGCAGAGCTAATTTGTGCTATTGAATTATGAATGGTTGATATTTGTAAAACAAATAGAAACTTCTAGATTTCAGGAAACGGGCACAACGCAAATATTGTGACATATTTGGCTTGTTCAACAGTAAATTTCCATGTCATTTGTTTATGTATTTGCACAGCTAATTTGTGCTATTGAATTAAGAATGGTTGATATTTGTAAAACAAATAGAAACTTCTAGATTCCAGGAAACGGGCACAACGAAAATATTGTGACATATTTGGCTTGTTCAACAGTAAATTTCCATGTCATTTGTTTATGTATTTGCACAGATAATTAGTGCTATTTAATTAAGAATGGTTGATATTTGTAAAACAAATAGAAACTTCTAGATTTCAGGAAACGGGCACAACGAAAATATTGTGACATATTTGGCTTGTTCAACAGTAAATTTCCATGTCATTTGTTTATGTATTTGCAGAGCTAATTTGTGCTATTGAATTAAGAATGGTTGATATTTGTAAAACAAATAGAAACTTCTAGATTTCAGGAAACGGGCACAACGCAAATATTGTGATATATTTGGCTTATTCAACAGTAAATTTCCATGTCATTTGTTTATGTATTTGCACAGTTAATTTGTGCTATTGAATTAAGAATGGTTGATATTTGTAAAACAAATAGAAACTTCTAGATTTCAGGAAACGGGCACAACGAAAATATTGTGACATATTTGGCTTGTTCAACAGTAAATTTCCATGTCATTTGATTATGTATTTGCAGAGCTAATTTGTGCTATTGAATTAAGAATGGTTGATATTTGTAAAACAAATAGAAACTTCTAGATTTCAGGAAACGGGCACAACGCAAATATTGTGACATATTTGGCTTATTCAACAGTAAATTTCCATGTCATTTGTTTATGTATTTGCACAGTTAATTTGTGCTATTGAATTAAGAATGGTTGATATTTGTAAAACAAATAGAAACTTCTAGATTTCAGGAAACGGGCAAAACGAAAATATTGTGACATATTTGGCTTGTTCAACAGTAAATTTCCATGTCATTTGTTTATGTATTTGCAGAGCTAATTTGTGCTATTGAATTAGGAATGGTTGATATTTGTAAAACAAATAGAAACTTCTAGATTTCAGGAAACGGGCACAACGCAAATATTGTGACATATTTGGCTTATTCAACAGTAAATTTCCATGTCATTTGTTTATGTATTTGCACAGTTAATTTGTGCTATTGAATTAAGAATGGTTGATATATGTAAAACAAATAGAAACTTCTAGATTTCAGGAAACGGGCACAACGAAAATATCGTGACATATTTGGCTTGTTCAACAGTAAATTTCCATGGCATTTGTTTATGTATTTGCAGAGCAAATTTGTGCTATTGAATTAAGAATGGTTGATATTTGTAAAACAAATAGAAACTTCTAGATTTCAGGAAACGGGCCCAACGCAAATATTGTGACATATTTGGCTTGTTCAACAGTAAATTTCCATGTCATTTGTTTATGTATTTGCACAGCTAATTTGTGCTATTGAATTAAGAATGGTTGATATTTGTAAAACAAATAGAAACTTCTAGATTCCAGGAAATGGGCACAACGAAAATATTGTGACATATTTGGCTTGTTCAACAGTAAATTTTCATGTCATTTGTTTATGTATTTGCACAGATAATTAGTGCTATTTAATTAAGAATGGTTGATATTTGTAAAACAAATAGAAACTTCTAGATTTCAGGAAACGGGCACAACGAAAATATTGTGACATATTTGGCTTGTTCAACAGTAAATTTCCATGTCATTTGTTTATGTATTTGCAGAGCTAATTTGTGCTATTGAATTAAGAATGGTTGATATTTGTAAAACAAATAGAAACTTCTAGATTTCAGGAAACGGGCACAACGCAAATATTGTGACATATTTGGCTTATTCAACAGTAAATTTCCATGTCATTTGTTTATGTATTTGCACAGTTAATTTGTGCTATTGAATTAAGAATGGTTGATATTTGTAAAACAAATAGAAACTTCTAGATTTCAGGAAACGGGCACAACGAAAATATTGTGACATATTTGGCTTGTTCAACAGTAAATTTCCATGTCATTTGTTTATGTATTTGCAGAGCTAATTTGTGCTATTGAATTAAGAATGGTTGATATTTGTAAAACAAATAGAAACTTCTAGATTTCAGGAAACGGGCACAACGCAAATATTGTGACATATTTGGCTTATTCAACAGTATATTTCCATGTCATTTTTTTATGTATTTGCACAGTTAATTTGTGCTATTGAATTAAGAATGGTTGATATTTGTAAAACAAATAGAAACTTCTAGATTTCAGGAAACGGGCACAACGAAAATATTGAGACATATTTGGCTTGTTCAACAGTAAATTTCCATGTCATTTGTTTATGTATTTGCACAGTTAATTTGTGCTATTGAATTAAGAATGGTTGATATTTGTAAAACAAATAGAAACTTCTAGATTACAGGAAACGGGCACAACGAAAATATTGTGACATATTTGGCTTGTTCAACAGTAAATTTCCATGTCATTTGTTTATGTATTTGCAGAGCTAATTTGTGCTATTGAATTAAGAATGGTTGATATTTGTAAAACAAATAGAAACTTCTAGATTTCAGGAAACGGGCACAACGCAAATATTGTGACATATTTGGCTTGTTCAACAGTAAATTTCCATGTCATTTGTTTATGTATTTGCAGAGCTAATTTGTGCTATTGAATTAAGAATGGTTGATATTTGTAAAACAAATAGAAACTTCTAGATTTCAGGAAACGGGCACAACGCAAATATTGTGACATATTTGGCTTGTTCAACAGTAAATTTCCATGTCATTTGTTTATGTATTTGCACAGCTAATTTGTGCTATTGAATTAAGAATGGTTGATATTTGTAAAAGAAATAGAAACTTCTAGATTTCAGGAAACGGGCACAGCGAAAATATTGTGACATATTTGGCTTGTTCAACAGTAAATTTCCATGTCATTTGTTTATGTATTTGCAGAGCTAATTTGTGCTATTGAATTAGGAATGGTTGATATTT
Source organism: Eurosta solidaginis (assembly GCF_040869045.1). Taxonomy (NCBI): domain Eukaryota; kingdom Metazoa; phylum Arthropoda; class Insecta; order Diptera; family Tephritidae; genus Eurosta; species Eurosta solidaginis. The sequence continues at coordinate 261,817,980 of NC_090322.1, read as the reverse complement.
GTAAAACAAATAGAAACTTCTAGATTTCAGGAAACGGACACAACGCAAATATTGTGAAATATTTGGCTTGTTCAACAGTAAATTTCCATGTCATTTATTTATGTATTTACATAGTTAATTTATGCTATTGAATTAAGAATGGTTGATATTTGTAAAACAAATAGAAACTTCTGGATTTCAGGAAACGGGCATAACGAAAATATTGTGACATATTTGGCTTGTTCAGCAGTAAATTTCCATGTCATTTGTTTATGTATGTGCACTGCTAATTTGTGCTATTGAATTAAGAATGGTTGATATTTGTAAAACAAATAGAAACTTCTAGATTTCAGGAAACGGGCACAACGCAAATATTGTGACACATTTGCCTTTTTCAACAGTAAATTTCCATGTCATTTGTTTATGTATGTGCACTGCTAATTTGTGCTCTTGAATTGAGAATGATTGATATTTGTACAACAAGTAGAAACTTCTAGATTTCAGGAAACGGGTACAACGAAAATATTGTGACACATTTGCCTTTTTCAACAGTAAATTTCCATGTCATTTGTTTATGTATTTGCAGAGCTAATTTGTGCTATTGAATTAAGAATGGTTGATATTTGTAAAACAAATAGAAACTTCTAGATTTCAGGAAACGGGCACAACGCAAATATTGTGACATATTTGGCTTGTTCAACAGTAAATTTCCATGTCATTTGTTTATATATTTACATAGTTAATTTGTGCTATTGAATTGAGAATGATTGATATTTGTAAAAGAAATAGAAACTTCTAGATTTCAGGAAACGGGCACAACGAAAATATTGTGACATATTTGGCTTGTTCAACAGTAAATTTCCATGTCATTTGTTTATGTATTTGCAGAGCTAATTTGTGCTATTGAATTAAGAATGGTTGATATTTGTAAAACAAATAGAAACTTCTAGATTTCAGGAAACGGGCACAACGCAAATATTGTGATATATTTGGCTTATTCAACAGTAAATTTCCATGTCATTTGTTTATGTATTTGCACAGTTAATTTGTGCTATTGAATTAAGAATGGTTGATATTTGTAAAACAAATAGAAACTTCTAGATTTCAGGAAACGGGCACAACGAAAATATTGTGACATATTTGGCTTGTTCAACAGTAAATTTCCATGTCATTTGATTATGTATTTGCAGAGCTAATTTGTGCTATTGAATTAAGAATGGTTGATATTTGTAAAACAAATAGAAACTTCTAGATTTCAGGAAACGGGCACAACGCAAATATTGTGACATATTTGGCTTATTCAACAGTAAATTTCCATGTCATTTGTTTATGTATTTGCACAGTTAATTTGTGCTATTGAATTAAGAATGGTTGATATTTGTAAAACAAATAGAAACTTCTAGATTTCAGGAAACGGGCAAAACGAAAATATTGTGACATATTTGGCTTGTTCAACAGTAAATTTCCATGTCATTTGTTTATGTATTTGCAGAGCTAATTTGTGCTATTGAATTAGGAATGGTTGATATTTGTAAAACAAATAGAAACTTCTAGATTTCAGGAAACGGGCACAACGCAAATATTGTGACATATTTGGCTTATTCAACAGTAAATTTCCATGTCATTTGTTTATGTATTTGCACAGTTAATTTGTGCTATTGAATTAAGAATGGTTGATATATGTAAAACAAATAGAAACTTCTAGATTTCAGGAAACGGGCACAACGAAAATATCGTGACATATTTGGCTTGTTCAACAGTAAATTTCCATGGCATTTGTTTATGTATTTGCAGAGCAAATTTGTGCTATTGAATTAAGAATGGTTGATATTTGTAAAACAAATAGAAACTTCTAGATTTCAGGAAACGGGCCCAACGCAAATATTGTGACATATTTGGCTTGTTCAACAGTAAATTTCCATGTCATTTGTTTATGTATTTGCACAGCTAATTTGTGCTATTGAATTAAGAATGGTTGATATTTGTAAAACAAATAGAAACTTCTAGATTCCAGGAAATGGGCACAACGAAAATATTGTGACATATTTGGCTTGTTCAACAGTAAATTTTCATGTCATTTGTTTATGTATTTGCACAGATAATTAGTGCTATTTAATTAAGAATGGTTGATATTTGTAAAACAAATAGAAACTTCTAGATTTCAGGAAACGGGCACAACGAAAATATTGTGACATATTTGGCTTGTTCAACAGTAAATTTCCATGTCATTTGTTTATGTATTTGCAGAGCTAATTTGTGCTATTGAATTAAGAATGGTTGATATTTGTAAAACAAATAGAAACTTCTAGATTTCAGGAAACGGGCACAATGCAAATATTGTGACATATTTGGCTTATTCAACAGTAAATTTCCATGTCATTTGTTTATGTATTTGCACAGTTAATTTGTGCTATTGAATTAAGAATGGTTGATATTTGTAAAACAAATAGAAACTTCTAGATTTCAGGAAACGGGCACAACGAAAATATTGTGACATATTTGGCTTGTTCAACAGTAAATTTCCATGTCATTTGTTTATGTATTTGCAGAGCTAATTTGTGCTATTGAATTAAGAATGGTTGATATTTGTAAAACAAATAGAAACTTCTAGATTTCAGGAAACGGGCACAACGCAAATATTGTGACATATTTGGCTTATTCAACAGTAAATTTCCATGTCATTTTTTTATGTATTTGCACAGTTAATTTGTGCTATTGAATTAAGAATGGTTGATATTTGTAAAACAAATAGAAACTTCTAGATTTCAGGAAACGGGCACAACGAAAATATTGAGACATATTTGGCTTGTTCAACAGTAAATTTCCATGTCATTTGTTTATGTATTTGCACAGTTAATTTGTGCTATTGAATTAAGAATGGTTGATATTTGTAAAACAAATAGAAACTTCTAGATTACAGGAAACGGGCACAACGAAAATATTGTGACATATTTGGCTTGTTCAACAGTAAATTTCCATGTCATTTGTTTATGTATTTGCAGAGCTAATTTGTGCTATTGAATTAAGAATGGTTGATATTTGTAAAACAAATAGAAACTTCTAGATTTCAGGAAACGGGCACAACGCAAATATTGTGACATATTTGGCTTGTTCAACAGTAAATTTCCATGTCATTTGTTTATGTATTTGCAGAGCTAATTTGTGCTATTGAATTAAGAATGGTTGATATTTGTAAAACAAATAGAAACTTCTAGATTTCAGGAAACGGGCACAACGCAAATATTGTGACATATTTGGCTTGTTCAACAGTAAATTTCCATGTCATTTGTTTATGTATTTGCACAGCTAATTTGTGCTATTGAATTAAGAATGGTTGATATTTGTAAAAGAAATAGAAACTTCTAGATTTCAGGAAACGGGCACAGCGAAAATATTGTGACATATTTGGCTTGTTCAACAGTAAATTTCCATGTCATTTGTTTATGTATTTGCAGAGCTAATTTGTGCTATTGAATTAGGAATGGTTGATATTTGTAAAACAAATAGAAACTTCTAGATTTCAGGAAACGGACACAACGCAAATATTGTGAAATATTTGGCTTGTTCAACAGTAAATTTCCATGTCATTTATTTATGTATTTACATAGTTAATTTATGCTATTGAATTAAGAATGGTTGATATTTGTAAAACAAATAGAAACTTCTGGATTTCAGGAAACGGGCATAACGAAAATATTGTGACATATTTGGCTTGTTCAGCAGTAAATTTCCATGTCATTTGTTTATGTATGTGCACTGCTAATTTGTGCTATTGAATTAAGAATGGTTGATATTTGTAAAACAAATAGAAACTTCTAGATTTCAGGAAACGGGCACAACGCAAATATTGTGACACATTTGCCTTTTTCAACAGTAAATTTCCATGTCATTTGTTTATGTATGTGCACTGCTAATTTGTGCTCTTGAATTGAGAATGATTGATATTTGTACAACAAGTAGAAACTTCTAGATTTCAGGAAACGGGTACAACGAAAATATTGTGACACATTTGCCTTTTTCAACAGTAAATTTCCATGTCATTTGTTTATGTATTTGCAGAGCTAATTTGTGCTATTGAATTAAGAATGGTTGATATTTGTAAAACAAATAGAAACTTCTAGATTTCAGGAAACGGGCACAACGCAAATATTGTGACATATTTGGCTTGTTCAACAGTAAATTTCCATGTCATTTGTTTATATATTTACATAGTTAATTTGTGCTATTGAATTGAGAATGATTGATATTTGTACAACAAGTAGAAACTTCTAGATTTCAGGAAACGGGTACAACGAAAATATTGTGACATATTTGGCTTGCTCAACAGTAAATTTCCATGACATTTGTTTATGTATTTGCAGAGCTAATTTGTGCTATTGAATTAAGAATGTTTGATATTTGTAAAACAAATAGAAACTTCTAGATTTCAGGAAACGGGTACAACGAAAATATTGTGACATATTTGGCTTGTTCAACAGTAAATTTCCAAGACATTTGTTTATGTATTTGCAGAGCTAATTTGTGCTATTGAATTAAGAATGGTTGATATTTGTAAAACAAATAGAAACTTCTAGATTTCAGGAAACGGGTACAATGAAAATATTGTGACATATTTGGCTTGTTCAGCAGTAAATTTCCATGTCATTTGTTTATGTATTTGCAGAGCTAGTTTGTGCTATTGAATTAAGATTTCAGGAAACGGGTACAACGAAAATATTGTGACATATTTGGCTTGTTCAACAGTAAATTTCCATGACATTTGTTTATGTATTTGCAGAGCTAATTTGTGCTATTGAATTAAGAATGGTTGATATTTGTAAAACAAATAGAAACTTCTAGATTTCAGGAAACGGGTACAACGAAAATATTGTGACATATATTTCAGGAAATGGGCATAACGAAAATATTGTGACATATTTGGCTTGTTCAGCAGTAAATTTCCATGTCATTTGTTTATGTATTTGCACAGCTAATTTGTGCTATTGAATTAAGAATGGTTGATATTTGTAAAACAAATAGAAACTTCTAGATTTCAGGAAACCAACGAAAATATTGTGACATATTTGGCTTGTTCAACAGTAAATTTCCATGACATTTGTTTATGTATTTGCAGAGCTAATTTGTGCTATTGAATTAAGAATGGTTGATATTTGTAAAACAAATAGAAACTTCTAGATTTCAGGAAACCAACGAAAATATTGTGACATATTTGGCTTGTTCAGCAGTAAATTTCCATGTCATTTGTTTATGTATTTGCACTGCTAATTTGTGCTATTGAATTGAGAATGATTGATATTTGTACAACAAGTAGAAACTTCTAGATTTCAGGTAACGGGTACAACGAAAATATTGTGACATATTTGGCTTGTTCAACAGTAAATTTCCATGACATTTGTTTATGTATTTGCAGAGCTAATTTGTGCTATTGAATTAAGAATGGTTGATATTTGTAAAACAAATAGAAACTTCTAGATTTCAGGAAACGGGTACAACGAAAATATTGTGACATATATTTCAGGAAATGGGCATAACGAAAATATTGTGACATATTTGGCTTGTTCAGCAGTAAATTTCCATGTCATTTGTTTATGTATTTGCACTGCTAATTTGTGCTATTGAATTGAGAATGGTTGATATTTGTACAACAAGTAGAAACTTCTAGATTTCAGGTAACGGGTACAATGAAAATATTGTGACATATTTGGCTTGTTCAGCAGTAAATTTCCATGTCATTTGTTTATGTATTTGCAGAGCTAGTTTGTGCTATTGAATTAAGATTTCAGGAAACGGGTACAACGAAAATATTGTGACATATTTGGCTTGTTCAACAGTAAATTTCCATGACATTTGTTTATGTATTTGCAGAGCTAATTTGTGCTATTGAATTAAGAATGGTTGATATTTGTAAAACAAATAGAAACTTCTAGATTTCAGGAAACGGGTACAACGAAAATATTGTGACATATATTTCAGGAAATGGGCATAACGAAAATATTGTGACATATTTGGCTTGTTCAGCAGTGAATTTCCATGTCATTTGTTTATGTATTTGCACTGCTAATTTGTGCTATTGAATTGAGAATGATTGATATTTGTACAACAAGTAGAAACTTCTAGATTTCAGGTAACGGGTACAACGAAAATATTGTGACATATTTGGCTTGTTCAACAGTAAATTTCCATGACATTTGTTTATGTATTTGCACAGCTAATTTGTGCTATTGAATTAAGAATGGTTGATATTTGTAAAACAAATAGAAACTTCTAGATTTCAGGAAACCAACGAAAATATTGTGACATATTTGGCTTATTCAACAGTAAATTTCCATGTCATTTGTTTATATATTTACATAGTTAATTTATGCTATTGAATTAAGAATGGTTGATATTTTAAAACAAATAGAAACTTCTAGATTTCAGGAAACGGGCATAACGAAAATATTGTGACATATTTGGCTTGTTCAGCAGTAAATTTCCATGTCATTTGTTTATGTATGTGCACTGCTAATTTGTGCTGTTGAATTGAGAATGATTGATATTTGTACAATAATTAGAAACTTCTAGATTTCAGGAAACGGGCACAACGAAAATATTGTGACATATTTGGCTTGTTCAACAGTAAATTTCCATGTCATTTATTTATGTATTTGCAGAGCTAATTTGTGCTATTGAATTAAGAATGGTTGATATTTGTAAAACAAATAGAAACTTCTAGATTTCAGGAAACGGGCACAACGCAAATATTGTGACATATTTGGCTTGTTCAACAGTAAATTTCCATGACATTTGTTTATGTATTTGCACAGCTAATTTGTGCTATTGAATTAAGAATCGTTGATATTTGTACAACAAGTAGAAACTTCTAGATTTCAGGAAACGGGCACAACGAAAATATTTTGACATATTTGGCTTGTTCAACAGTAAATTTCCATGACATTTATTTATGTATTTGCAGAGCTAATTTGTGCTATTGAATTAAGAATGGTTGATATTTGTAAAACAAATAGAAACTTCTAGATTTCAGGAAACGGGCACAACGAAAATATTGTGACATATTTGGCTTGTTCAGCAGTAAATTTCCATATCATTTGTTTATGTATGTGCACTGCTAATTTGTGCTATTGAATTGAGAATGATTGATATTTGTACAACAAGTAGAAACTTCTAGATTTCAGGAAACGGGCACAATGAAAATATTGTGACATATTTGGCTTGTTCAGCAGTAAATTTCCATGTCATTTGTTTATGTATGTGCACTGCTAATTTGTGCTATTGAATTGAGAATGATTGATATTTGTACAACAAGCAGAAACTTTTAGATTTCAGGAAACGGGCACAACGAAAATATTGTGACACATTTGGCTTGTTCAGCTGTAAATTTCCATGTCATTTGTTTATATATTTACATAGTTAATTTGTGCTATTGAATTGAGAATGATTGATATTTGTACAACAAGTAGAAACTTCTAGATTTCAAGAAACGGGCACAACGAAAATATAGTGACACATATGCCTTTTTCAACAGTAAATTTCCATGTCATTTGTTTATGTATTTGCAGAGCTAATTTGTGCTATTGAATTAAGAATGGTTGATATTTGTAAAACAAATAGAAACTTCTAGATTTCAGGAAACGGGCATAACGAAAATATTGTGACATATTTGGCTTGTTCAGCAGTAAATTTCCATGTCATTTGTTTATATATTTACATAGTTAATTTGTGCTATTGAATTGAGAATGATTGATATTTGTACAACAAGTAGAAACTTCTAGATTTCAAGAAACGGGCACAGCGAAAATATTGTGACACATTTGCCTTTTTCAACAGTAAATTTCCATGTCATTTGTTTATGTATTTGCAGAGCTAATTTGTGCTATTGAATTAAGAATGGTTGATATTTGTAAAACAAATAGAAACTTCTAGATTTCAGGAAACGGGCACAACGAAAATATTGTGACATATTTGGCTTGTTCAGCAGTAAATTTCCATATCATTTGTTTATGTATGTGCACTGCTAATTTTTGCTATTGAATTGAGAATGATTGATATTTGTACAACAAGCAGAAACTTTTAGATTTCAGGAAACGGGCACAACGAAAATATTGTGACACATTTGGCTTGTTCAGCAGTAAATTTCCATGTCATTTGTTTATATATTTACATAGTTAATTTGTGCTATTGAATTGAGAATGATTGATATTTGTACAACAAGTAGAAACTTCTAGATTTCAAGAAACGGGCACAACGAAAATATTGTGACACGTTTGCCTTTTTCAACAGTAAATTTCCATGTCATTTGTTTATGTATTTGCAGAGCTAATTTGTGCTATTGAATTAAGAATGGCTGATATTTGTAAAACAAATAGAAACTTCTAGATTTCAGGAAACGGGCACAACGCAAATATAGTGACATATTTGGCTTGTTCAACAGTAAATTTCCATGACATTTGTTTATGTATTTGCACAGCTAATTTGTGTTATTGAATTAAGAATGGTTGATATTTGTACAACAAGTAGAAACTTCTAGATTTCAGGAAACGGGCACAACGAAAATATTGTGACATATTTGGCTTGTTCAGCAGTAAATTTCCATATCATTTGTTTATGTATGTGCACTGCTAATTTGTGCTATTGAATTAAGAATGGTTGATATTTGTAAAACAAATAGAAACTTCTAGATTTCAGGAAACGGGTACAACGAAAATATTGTGACATATTTGGCTTGTTCAAGAGTAAATTTCCATATCATTTGTTTATGTATGTGCACTGCTAATTTGTGCTATTTAATTGAGAATGATTGATATTTATAAAACAAATAGAAACTTCTAGATTTCAGGAAACGGGCACAACGCAAATATTGTGACATATTTGGCTTGTTAAACAGTAAATTTCCATGTCATTTGTTTATATATTTACATAGTTAATTTATGCTATTGAATTAAGAATGGTTGATATTTGTAAAACAAATAGAAACTTCTAGATTTCAGGAAACGGGTACAACGAAAATATTGTGACATATTTGGCTTGTTCAACAGTAAATTTCCATATCATTTGTTTATGTATGTGCACTGCTAATTTGTGCTATTGAATTGAGAATGATTGATATTTGTAAAACAAATAGAAACTTCTAGATTTCAGGAAACGGGCACAACGCAAATATTGTGACATATTTGGCTTGTTCAACAGTAAATTTCCATGTCATTTGTTTATATATTTACATAGTTAATTTATGCTATTGAATTAAGAATGGTTGATATTTGTAAAACAAATAGAAACTTCTAGATTTCAGGAAACGGGCACAACGAAAATATTGTGACATATTTGGCTTGTTCAGCAGTAAATTTCCATGTCATTTGTTTATGTATGTGCACAGCTAATTTGTGTTATTGAATTGAAAATGATTGATATTTGTACAACAAGTAGAAACTTCTAGATTTCAGGAAACGGGCACAATAAAAATATTGTGACATATTTGGCTTGTTCAGCAGGAAATTTCCATGTCATTTGTTTATGTATGTGCACTGCCAATTTGTGCTATTGATTTGAGAATGATTGATATTTGTACAACAAGCAGAAACTTTTAGATTTCAGGAAACGGGCACAACGAAAATATTGTGACACATTTGGCTTGTTCAGCAGTAAATTTCCATGTCATTTGTTTATATATTTACATAGTTAATTTATGCTATTGAATTAAGAATGGTTGATATTTGTACAAAAAATAGAAACTTCTAGATTTCAGGAAACGGGCATAACGAAAATATTGTGACACATTTGGCTTGTTCAACACTAAATTTCCATGTCATTTGTTTATATATTTACATAGTTAATTTGTGCTATTGAATTGAGAATGATTGATATTTGTACAACAAGTAGAAACTTCTAGATTCCAGGAAACGGGAACAACGAAAATATTGTAAAACATTTGGCTTTTTCAACAGTAAATTTCCATGTAATTTGTTTATATATTTGCACAGCTAATTTGTGCTATTGAATTGAGAATGATTGATATTTGTACAACAAGTAGAAACTTTTAGATTTCAGGAAACGAGCACAACGAAAAACTTGGGACACATTTGGCTTTTTCAACAGTAAATTTCCATGTGATTTGTTTATGTATTTGCACAGCTAATTTGTGCTATTGAATTGAGAATGATTGATATTTGTACAACAAGTAGAAACTTTTAGATTTCAGGAAACGAGCACAACGAAAAAATTGGGACACATTTGGCTTGTTCAACAGTAAATTTCCATGTGATTTGTTTATGTATTTGCACAGCTAATTTGTGCTATTGAATTGAGAATGATTGATATTTGTACAACAAGTAGAAACTTTTAGATTTCAGGAAACGAGCACAACGAAAAAATTGGGACACATTTGGCTTTTTCAACAGTAAATTTCCATGTGATTTGTTTATGTATTTGCACAGCTAATTTGTGCTATTGAATTGAGAATGATTGATATTTGTACAACAAGTAGAAACTTTTAGATTTCAGGAAACGAGCACAACGAAAAAATTGGGACACATTTGGCTTGTTCAACAGTAAATTTCCATGTCATTTGTTTATATATTTACATAGTTAATTTGTGCTATTGAATTGAGAATGATTGATATTTGTACAACAAGTAGAAACTTCTAGATTTCAGGAAACGGGAACAACGAAAATATTGTAAAACATTTGGCTTTTTCAACAGTAAATTTCCATTTAATTTGTTTATATATTTGCACAGCTAATTTGTGCTATTGAATTGAGAATGATTGATATTTGTACAACAAGTAGAAACTTTTAGATTTCAGGAAACGAGCACAACGAAAAAATTGGGACACATTTGGCTTTTTCAACAGTAAATTTCCATGTGATTTGTTTATGTAATTGCACAGCTAATTTGTGCTATTGAATTGAGAATGATTAATATTTGTACAACAAGTAGAAACTTCTATATTTCAGGAAACGGGTAAAACGAAAATATTGTGACACATTTGCCTTTTTCAACAGTAAATTTCCATGTCATTTGTTTATGTATTTGCAGAGCTAATTTGTGCTATTGAATTAAGAATGGTTGATATTTGTAAAACAAATAGAAACTTCTAGATTTCAGGAAACGGGCACAACGCAAATATTGTGACATATTTGGCTTGTTCAACAGTAAATTTCCATGTCATTTGTTTATATATTTACATAGTTAATTTGTGCTATTGAATTGAGAATGATTGATATTTGTACAACAAGTAGAAACTTCTAGATTTCAAGAAACGGGCACAATGAAAATATTGTGACATATTTGGCTTATTCAGCAGTAAATTTCCATGTCATTTGTTTATGTATGTGCACTGCTAATTTGTGCTATTGAATTGAGAATGATTGATATTTGTACAACAAGTAGAAACTTCTAGATTTCAGGAAACGCGTACAACGAAAATATTGTGACATATTTGGCTTGTTCAACAGTAAATTTCCATGACATTTGTTTATGTATTTGCAGAGCTAATTTGTGCTATTGAAGTAAGAATGGTTGATATTTGTAAAACAAATAGAAACTTCTAGATTTCAGGAAACGGGTACAACGAAAATATTGTGACATATTTGGCTTGTTCAACAGTAAATTTCCATGTCATTTGTTTATATATTTACATAGTTAATTTATGCTATTGAATTAAGAATGGTTGATATTTTTAAAACAAATAGAAACTTCTATATTTCAGGAAACGGGCATAACGAAAATATTGTGACATATTTGGCTTGTTCAGCAGTAAATTTCCATGTCATTTGTTTATGTATGTGCACTGCTAATTTGTGCTATTGAATTGAGAATGATTGATATTTGTACAACAAGTAGAAACTTCTAGATTTCAGGAAACGGATACAACGAAAATATTGTGACATATTTGGCTTGTTCAACAGTAAATTTCCATGACATTTGTTTATGTATTTGCACAGCTAATTTGTGCTATTGAATTAAGAATGGTTGATATTTGTAAAACAAATAGAAACTTCTAGATTTCAGGAAACGGGTACAACGAAAATATTGTGACATATTTGGCTTGTTCAACAGTAAATTTCCATGTCATTTGTTTATATATTTACATAGTTAATTTATGCTATTGAATTAAGAATGGTTGATATTTGTAAAACAAATAGAAACTACTAGATTTCAGGAAACGGGCATAACGAAAATATTGTGACATATTTGGCTTGTTCAGCAGTAAATTTCCATGTCATTTGTTTATGTATATGCACTGCTAATTTGTGCTATTGAATTGAGAATGATTGATATTTGTACAACAAGTAGAAACTTCTAGATTTCAGGAAACGGGCACAACGAAAATATTGTGACACATTTGCCTTTTTCAACAGTAAATTTCCATGTCATTTGTTTATGTATTTGCAGAGCTAATTTGTGCTATTGAATTAAGAATGGTTGATATTTGTAAAACAAATAGAAACTTCTAGATTTCAGGAAACGGGCACAGCGCAAATATTGTGACATATTTGGCTTGTTCAACAGTAAATTTCCATGACATTTGTTTATTGATTTGCACAGCTAATTTGTGCTATTGAATTAAGAATGGTTGATATTTGTACAACAAGTAGAAACTTCTAGATTTCAGGAAACGGGCACAACGAAAATATTGTGACATATTTGGCTTGTTCAACAGTAAATTTCCATGTCATTTATTTATGTATTTGCAGAGCTAATTTGTGCTATTGAATTAAGAATGGTTGATATTTGTAAAACAAATAGAAACTTCTAGATTTCAGGAAACGGGTACAACGAAAATATTGTGACATATTTGGCTTGTTCAACAGTAAATTTCCATGTCATTTGTTTATATATTTACATAGTTAATTTATGCTATTGAATTAAGAATGGTTGATATTTGTAAAACAAATAGAAACTTCTAGATTTCAGGAAACGGGCACAACGAAAATATTGTGACATATTTGGCTTGTTCAGCAGTAAATTTCCATGTCATTTGTTTATATATTTACATAGTTAATTTATGCTATTGAATTAAGAATGGTTGATATTTGTAAAACAAATAGAAACTTCTAGATTTCAGGAAACGGGCACAACGAAAATATTGTGACATATTTGGCTTGTTCAACAGTAAATTTCCATGTCATTTATTTATGTACTAGCCTTTACCCGCGGCCCCGTCCGCAAGGAAAATTTTAAATATATGGGCTATTCGCGTTAGCCTGCTTATTACCTGTTTAAAATTTTGTTTTCTGTCTAATGCATTTTATTTTTGTAATTGAGTAAAAAAAGAACTAAATGAGCTGATAACCTGATAGGATCCCAAATGATCCCGAAATTATCCAGAAAAAGCTACGAAATGACCCCAACGCTATCGCGGACGGATCCCGAAAACCATCCAGAAATGCCCCGAAAGGGTCTCCAAAAGTTCCCCGAATAGTCCCAAAAAACCCGAAATGAGAGCGACACGATTCTATACGTATCCAGAGAACCACACAGAAATGATCCCTGAAGGTGTTCCAAAATGATCCCGAAAAGGTTCCGAAATGACCCTGACGGGCTCCCGGACGGATCTCAAAAACCATCCAGGAAATATCCAGGAAGGGTCCCTAAATTATCCCGACTAACTCTAGAAAAAGTTCCGAAATTGCTCCGAGGGGATCCACGATGGATCGCAAAAACCATACAGAAATGATTCCGGAAGGATTCCAAAATGATCCCGAAATAGTCCGGAATTGACCCAGATGGGATCCCGCACAGATCCAGAAATGATCCCGGAAGGGTGCAAAAACTATCCCGGAAAAGTAACAAAAAATCCCGAAATGGCTCCTACGGCATCCCGGACGGATCCAGAAATGATCTCGGAAGGGTCCCCAAATGATCCCAAAATGGTCCCGAAATGACCCTGATGGATCCGGCAAACCATCAAGAAATTATGCCGAAAAGGTCCCAAAACGATCCCGAAATAATACAGAAAAAGTCACGAAACGACCCCTAGAGGATCCCCAAATGATCCCGTATTAGCCCCGAAAAGGTCCCGAAATAACCCCGACGGGATCCCGGACAAATCCCGAAAACCATCCAGAAATGATGCCGGAAGGAATCCCAAATGATTCCGTAAAAGTCCCGCATTGATTCCGACGGGATCCCGAACGGATACCGAAAATTATCCAGAAGTGATGGCGGAAAGGTCCTCAAATGATCACCTAATAGTCCCGAAATTACCCTTAAGGGGTCATGGACGGATCCCATAAACCATCCAGAAATGATCCCGATATAGTCCCGAAGAAGTCCCGAAATGACCCTGACGGGATCTCGAACGCACCCCTAAATGACCCTGACGGGATCCCGGACAGATCCCGAAATCCATCCAGAAATGATCTTGGGAGGGACCCCAAATGATCCCGAAAAAGTCCCGCAATGATTCCGAGGGGATCCTGATCGGATACCGAAAACCATCCAGAAGTGATGCCGGAAAGGTCCTCAAATGATCACCTAATACCAAAATGACCCTGACGGCATCCCGGACTGATCCCAAAATCCATCCAGAAATGATCTTGGGAAGGTCCCAAAATTATCCCGAAATAGTCTCGGAAAGGTTCAGAAAATACCCTGACGGGTTCCCGGACGAATCCTAAAAGCCATCTCTAAATGATCCCGAAAAAGTCCCGAAATGACCCTGACTGGACCCCGAAAACTATCCAGAAATGATGCCGGAAATGTCACCAAATGATCACCTAATAGTTCCGAAAAGACCCTGACGGGATCCCGAACGGATCCCGACAACTATCTAGAAATGATGCCGAAAGGGCCCGCAAATGATCCCGTATTAGTCGAGAAAAAGTCCCGAAATGAACACGACGGGATGCCGGACGAATCCCAAAAACCATCCAGAAATGATGCCGGAAGGGACACCAAATTATCCCGAAAAAGTCCCGCAATAATTCCGACGGGATCCTGAGCGGATACCGAAAACCATCCAGAAGTGATGCCGACAAGGTCCTCAAATGATCACCTAATAGTCCCAAAATGACCCTGAGGGCATCCCGGACAGATCCCGAAATCCATCCAGAAATTATCATGGGAGGGTCCCAAAATTATCCCGAAATAGTCTGGGAAAAGTCCAGAAATTACCCTGACGGATCCCGTACGGATCCCGAAAACCATCCATAAATGATGCCGGAAGAGCCCCCAAATGATCTCGAAAAAGTTCCCAAATGACCCCGACGATATCCCGGACGGATCCCGAAAACCATCCAGAAATGATGCCGGAAGAGCCCCCAAATGATCCCGAAAAAGTCCCCAAATGACCCCGACGAGATCCCGCACGGATCCCGAAAACCATCCAGAAATGATGCCGGAAGAGCCCCAAATGATCCCGAAAAAGTCCCCCAAATGACCCCGACATACTCCAGAAAAGGTTCCGAAATGGCTCCGAGGGAATCAACGACGGATCGCGAAAACCATACAGAAATGATTCCGGAAGGATCCCAAAATGATCCCGAAATAGTCCGGAAATGACCCACATGGGATCCCGCACAGATCCAGAAATGATCCCGGAAGGGTCCAAAAACTATCCCAGAAAAGTAACAAAAAATCCCGAAATGGCTCCTACGGCATCCCGGACGGATCCAGAAATGATCTCGGAAGGGTCCCCAAATGATCCCAAAATGGTCCCGAAATGACCCTGATGGATCCGGCAAACCATCAAGAAATTATGCCGGAAGGGTCCCCAAATGATCCCGAAATAAAACAGAAAAAGTCACGAAACGAACCCTAGAGGATCCCCAAATGATCCCGTATTAGCCCCGAAAAAGTCCCAAAATGACCCTGACGGGATCCCGAAAGGATTCCGAAAACAATACAGAAATGATGCCGGAAAGGTCCTCAAATGATCCCCTAATAGTCCCGAAATGACCGTGACGGGATCCCGACAACTATCCAGAAATGATGCCGAAAGGGTCCGAAAATGATCCCGTATTAGTCGAAAAAAAGTCCCGAAAGGACCACGACGGGATCCCGGACGAATCCCAAAAACCATCCAGAAATGATGCCGGTAGGTATCCCAAATGATCCCGAAATAGTCCCGAAATGACCTCGTCGGCATCCCGGACGGATCCCGAAAATTATCCAGAAATGATGCCGGAAAGGTTCCCAAATGATCCCCTAATAGTCCCGAAATTACCCTAATGGGATCCCGGACGGATCCCGAAAACCATCCAGAAATGATGCCGAAAGGGTTCCCAAATGATCCCGTATTAGGCGCGAAAAAGTCCCGAAATGAACCCGACGGGATCCCGGACGGATCCCGAAAACCATCCAGAAATGATGCCGAAAGGGTTCCCAAATGATCCCGTATTAGTCGTGAAAAGGTACCGAAATGACCCCGACGGGATCCCGGACGGATCCCGAAAACCATCCAGAAATGATGCCGGATGAGCCCCAAAATGATCCCGAAAAAGTCCCCAAATGACCCCGACGAGATCCCGGACGGATCCCGAAAACCATCCAGAAATGATGCCGGAAGAGCCCCCAAATGATCCCGAAAAAGTCCCCAAATGACCCCGACGATATCCCGGACGGATCCTGAAAACCATCCAGAAATGATGCCGGAAGAGCCCCCAAATGATCCCGAAAAAGTCCCCATATGACCCCGACGAGATCCCGCACGGATCCCGAAAACCATCCAGAAATGATGCCGGAAGGGTCCCCAAATGATCGCGAAATAGTCCCGAAATGATTCCGGAATAGTCCCGAAAATGTTCCAAAATAACCCCGACGGGATCCCGGACGGATCCCGTAAACTATACAGAAATGATCCCGGAAGGGTCCCAAAATGATCCCGAAATAGTCCCGAAAAAGTCCCGAAATTACCCCGGCGTAATCCCGGACCGATCCCGAAAACCATCCAGAAATGATCCCAGAAGGGTCTCGATATGAGGAGAGGACCACTGATCGTCCTCCAAAATTGTCTAGATCTCGTTCTGTATGTACCAGATACCAAAAACTATTGATTTAGGAGAAAATTTAGATTGAGTTATAACAATTTATGGATTTTACACCAGAGGGGGAGATAAAGGGGGGCGGGCGGAGGGTGTCACTGCTTACTTTGTAAGCCCTCGACTTATTTGACCCATTGAGTCTGTGATATTGGTGAAGGCCAGTATACGTAAAGTTATAATGTGTAAAAATTATGAAAAATAATTTCTCGAAGGGGTCGTGGGACCCCCACCCCTCTTTCCATATTCGAAAAAAATTTCGCTAGTAGGCTACTGTCTGTGTCCCAAATTTCATCAAAATCCGTGTAGCCATTCTGGCGTGATTCAGTCGCAAATACGAAAAAAGATAATAATTAAATTATAACTGTTCCTAGGGGGCGGGGACCACGCCCCTTTTGAAAAATATATAGCTAGTAGATCCTTCTAGACTATTGGCTATATGTGTGCAAAATTTCATCCAAATCGGTCCAGCCGTTCTTGCGTTATTTAGTCACAAAGACAAACGTCTGGACAAACATCCAAACATCCAAACATCTTAACATCCAAACTTTCCCATTTATAATATACTAGCCTTTACCCGCGGCCCCGTCCGCAAGGAGAAAATTAAATATATGGGATATTCACGTTAGCCTGCTTATCAAGTTATCTGTTTAAAAAGATGTTTCTGTCCAATACATTTTATTTTTGTAATTTAGTAAAAAAAGAACTAAATGAGCTGACAACCCGACAGGATCCCCAAATGATAACGAAATTATCCAGAAAGATCCACGAAATGACCCCGACGCTATCGCGGACAGATCCCGAAAACCATTTAGAAATGCCACGGAAGGGTCTCCAAAAGTTCCCGGAATAGTCCCAAAAAACCCGAAATGACAACGACACGATTCTAGACTTATCCAGAGAACCACAAAGAAATGATGCCTGAAGGGTCAAAATGATCCCGAAATAGTCCCGAAAAAGTTCCGAAATGACCCTGACGGGCTCCCGGACGGTTCTCAAAAACCAACCAGAAAATATCCAGGAAGGGTCCTTAGGGGATCCACGACGGATCGCGAAAACCATACAGAAATGATTCCGGAAGGGTCCCAAAATGATCCCGTATTAGTCCCGAAAAAGTCCTGAAATGACCCCGACGGGATCCCAGACGGATTCCGAAAACTATCCAGAAATGATGCCGGAAAGGTCCTCAAATGATCCCCTAATAGTCCCGAAATGACCGAAAACCATCCAGAAATTATGCCGGAAGGGAGCCCAAATGATCCCGAATACCATACAGAAATGATGCCGGAAAATACCCCAAATGATCCCCAAAAAAGTCCCGAAATGACCCTGACGGGATCTCGAACGGACTCCTAAATGACCCTGACGGGATCCCGGACAGATCTCGAAATCCATCCAGAAATGATCTTGGAAACCCAAAATAATCCCGAAACAATATCTGAAAAGTCCAGAAATTACCCTGACGGGATCCCTCACGGATCCCAAAAACTATCCAGAAATGATGCCGGAATGTCCTCAAAAGATCCCCTAATAGTCCCGAAATGACCGAAAACCATCCAGAAATTATGCCGGAAGGGACCCCAAATGATCCCGAATACCATACAGAAATGATGCCGGAAAATACCCCAAATGATCCCCAAATAGTCCCAAAAAAGTTCCGAAATGACCCGGAAGGGATCCCGGACGGATCCCGAAAACCATCCAGAAATTATTCCGAAAGGGTCCTCTAATGATCCGATACCAGTCGATAAAAAGTCCCGAAATAACTCCGACGGGATGCCGGACGGATCCTCAAAATCATATAGAAATGATGCCGGAAGGTACCCCAAATGATCCCGAAATAGTCCCGAAATGACCCTGGCAGGATCCCGTACGGATCCCGAAAACCATCCAGAAATGATGCCGAAAGGCTCCCCTAATTATCCCGTATTAGTCCCGAAAAAGTCCCGAAATGACCCCGACGGGATTCCTGACGGATCCCGAAAAGCATCCAGAAATAATGCCGAAAAGGTCCCCAAATCATCCCGTATTAGTCAAGAAAAAGTCCTGAATTGACCCCGTCGGGATCCCGGATGGATCCCGAAAACTATCCAGAAATGATGCCGGAAGGTATCCCGAAATTGTCCCGAAATGACCCTGACGGGATCCCGGACGGATCCCTAAAACCATCTAGAAATGGTGCCGGAAGGTACCTCAAATGATCCCGAAATAGTACCGAAATGACCCCGACGGGATACCGGACGGATCCCGAAAACCATCCAGAAATGATGCCGAAAGCGTCCCAAATGATCCCGTATTCGTCGAGAAAAATTCCCGAAATGACCACGACGGAATCCCGGACGGATCCTCAAAACCATATAGAAATGGTGCCGGAAGGTACCCCAAAGGATCCCGAAATAGTTCCGTAATGAACCTGACGGGATCCCGGACGGATCCCGAAAACCATCTTGAAATGATGCCGGAAGGTACCTCAAATGATCCCGAAGTAGTCCCGAAATGACCCCGACGGGATCCCTGACGGATCCCGAAAACCATACAGAAATGATGCAGAAAGCGTCCCCAAATGATCCCGTATTAGTCGAGAAAAAGTCCCGAAATGAACCCGACTGGTTCCCGGACGGATCCCGCAAAGCATCCAGATATGATGCCGAAAGGGTCCCCAAATGATCCCGTATAAGTCGAGAAAAAGTCCCGAAATTACCAAGACGGGATCCCGGACGGATCCCGAAAAACATCCACAAATGATGCCGAAAGCGTCCCCAAATGATCCCGTATTAGTCGAGAAAAAGTCCCGAAATGACCCCAACGGGTTCCCGGACGGATCCCGAAAAGCATCCAGATATGATGCCGAAAGGGTCGCCAAATGATCCCGTATTAGTCGAGAAAAAGTCCCGAAATAACCCCGACGGAATCCCGGACGGATCCTCAAAATCATATAGAAATGGTGCCGGAAGGTAACCCAAATGATCCCAAAATAGTCCCGAAATGACCCTGGCAGGATCCCGTACGGATCCCGAAAACCATCCAGAAATGATGCCGAAAGGCTCCCCTAATTATCCCGTATTAGTCCCGAAAAAGTCCCGAAATGACCCCGACGGGATTCCTGACGGATCCCGAAAAGCATCCAGAAATAATGCCGAAAAGGTCCCCAAATCCTCCCGTATTAGTCAAGAAAAAGTCCTGAATTGACCCCGTCGGGATCCCGGATGGATCCCGAAAACTATCCAGAAATGATGCCGGAAGGTATCCCGAAATAGTCCCGAAATGACCCTGACGGGATCCCGGACGGATCCCTAAAACCATCTAGAAATGGTGCCGGAAGGTACCTCAAATGATCCCGAAATAGTACCGAAATGACCCCGACGGGATCCCGGACGGATCCCGAAAACCATCTAGAAATGATGCCGGAAGGTACCCCAAATGATCCCGTATTAGTCGAGAAAAAGTTCCGAAATGAACCCGATTGGTTCCCGGACGGATCCCGAAAAGCATCCAGATATGATGCCGAAAGGGTCCCCAAATGATCCCGTATAAGTCGAGAAAAAGTCCCGAAATGACCAAGACGGGATCCCGGACGGATCCCGAAAACCATCCAGAAATGATGCCGAAAGCGTCCCCAAATGATCCCGTATTAGTCGAGAAAAAGTCCCGAAATGACCACAACGGGTTCCCGGACGGATCCCGAAAAGCATCCAGATATGATGCCGAAAGGGTCGCCAAATGATCCCGTATTAGTCGAGAAAAAGTCCCGAAATAACCCCGACGGGATCCCGGACGGATCCTCAAAATCATATAGAAATGGTGCCGGAAGGTAACCCAAATGATCCCAAAATAGTCCCGAAATGACCCTGATTGGATCCTGGACGGATCCCGAAAACCATCTAGCAATGATGCCGGAAGGTACCTCAAATGAACCCGTATTAGTCGAGAAAAAGGCCCAAAATTACCCTGAAGGGATCCCGAACGGATCCCGAAAACCATACAGAAATGATGCCGAAAAGGTCCCCAAATGATCCCGTATAAGTTGAGAAAAAGTCCCGAAATGACCAAGACGGGATCCCGGACGGATCGCGAAAACCATCCAGAAATGATGCCGAAAGCGTCCCCAAATGATCCCGTATTAGTCGAGAAAAAGTCCCGAAATGACCCCGACGGGATCCCGGACGGATCCCGAAAACCATCTAGAAATGATGCCGGAAGGTACCCCAAATGATCCCGAAATAGTCCCGAAATGACCCCGACGGGATGCCGGACGGATCCCGAAAATCATCCAGAAATGATGCCGAAAGCGTCCCCAAATGATCCCGTATTAGTCGAGAAAAAGTCCCGAAATGACCCCGACGGGATGCCGGACGGATCCCGAAAATCATCCAGAAATGATGCCGAAAGCGTCCCCAAATGATCCCGTATTAGTCGAGAAAAAGTCCCGAAATGACCCCGACGGGTTCCGGACGGATCCCGAAAACCATCGAGAAATGATGCCGAAAGGGTCCCCAAATGATCCCGTATAAGTCGAGAAAAAGTCCCGAAATGACCAAGACGGGATCCCGGACGGATCCCCAAAACCATCTAGCAATGATGCCGGAAGCTACCCCAAATGATCCCGTATTAGTCGAGAAAAAGTCCAGAAATGACCCCGGCGCGATCGCGGACGGATCCCGAAAACCATCCAGAAATGATCCCTGAAGGGTCTCGAGATGACCCAAACGGGATTACAAATAGGGTGAAGATAATTATAAAACCATGTTAATAAGGCAACAGGCGCGTTGGAGCGAATGAAGAGTTACAAAGAAACATACAGGTAAAGCTAATAAAAGCGTGCTAATAAAAGCAATTGAAGGAGGGCGGATGGCGGGAGGAGGAGAGTACCACTGATCGTTTTTCCAAAATTGTTTATATCTCGATCTGTATGAGCCAGATACCAAAAATTATTGATTTTAAGACAAAATTTATATTGAGTTATAACAATTTATAGATTTTGCACGAGAGGGGAAAGGGGGGGGGGGCGGTGTATCACTGCTCACTTTGTAAGCCATCGACTTATTTCACCCATTGAGTTTGTAATATTGGTGTAGGTCAGTATACGTAAAGTTATAATGTGTAAAAATTGTTAAAAAGTAATTATTCGAAGGGGTCGTGGGACCCCCTTCCACCTTTGCATGTTCGAAAAAAATTTCGCCAGTAGCCTATTATCTCTGTCCCAAATTTCATCAAAATCCGTGAAGCCGTTCTGGCGTGATTCAGTCGCAAAGACAAAAAAATATAATAATTAAATTATAACTGTTCCTAGGGGGCGGAGACCACGCCCCTTTTGAAAAATATATAGCTAGTAGATCCTTCTAGACTATTGGCTATATGCATGCCAAATTTCATACAAATCCGTCCAGCCGTTCTTGTGTGATTGAGTCACAAAGACAAACGTCTGGACAAACATCCAAACATCCAAACATCCAAACATCCAAACATCCAAACATCCAAACATCCAAACATCCAAATATCCAAACATCCAAACATCTAAACATCCAAACATCCAAACTTTGCCATTTATAATATATATTAGATTTGCAGAGCTAATTTGTGCTATTGAATTAAGAATGGTTGATATTTGTAAAACAAATAGAAACTTCTAGATTTCAGGAAACGGGTACAACGAAAATATTGTGACATATTTGGCTTGTTCAACAGTAAATTTCCATGTCATTTGTTTATATATTTACATAGTTAATTTATGCTATTGAATTAAGAATGGTTGATATTTGTAAAACAAATAGAAACTTCTAGATTTCAGGAAACGGGCACAACGAAAATATTGTGACACATTTGGCTTCTTCAGCAGTAAATTTCCATGTCATTTGTTTATATATTTACATAGTTAATTTATGCTATTGAATTAAGAATGTTTGATATTTGTAAAACAAATAGAAACTTCTAGATTTCAGGAAACGGGCATAATGAAAATATTGTGATATATTTGGCTTGTTCAGCAGTAAATTTCCATGTCATTTGTTTATATATTTACATAGTTAATTTGTGCTATTGAATTGAGAATGATTGATATTTGTACAACAAGTAGAAACTTCTAGATTTCAAGAAACGGGCACAACGAAAATATTGTGACACATTTGCCTTTTTCAACAGTAAATTTCCATGTCATTTGTTTATGTATTTGTAGAGCTAATTTGTGCTATTGAATTAAGAATGGTTGATATTTGTAAAACAAATAGAAACTTCTAGATTTCAGGAAACGGGCACAACGCAAATATTGTGACATATTTGGCTTGTTCAACAGTAAATTTCCATGACATTTGTTTATGTATTTGCACAGCTAATTTGTGCTATTGAATTAAGAATGGTTGATATTTGTACAACAAGTAGAAACTTCTAGATTTCAGGAAACGGGCACAACGAAAATATTGTGACATATTTGGCTTGTTCAGCAGTAAATTTCCATATAATTTGTTTATGTATGTGCACTGCTAATTTGTGCTATTGAATTAAGAATGGTTGATATTTGTGAAACAAATAGAAACTTCTAGATTTCAGGAAACGGGTACAACGAAAATATTGTGACATATTTGGCTTGTTCAACAGTAAATTTCCATGTCATTTGTTTATATATTTACATAGTTAATTTATGCTATTGAATTAAGAATGGTTGATATTTGTAAAACAAATAGAAACTTCTAGATTTCAGGAAACGGGCACAACGAAAATATTGTGACATATTTGGCTTGTTCAGCAGTAAATTTCCATATCATTTGTTTATGTATGTGCACTGCTAATTTGTGCTATTGAATTGAGAATGATTAATATTTGTACAACAAGTAGAAACTTCTAGATTTCAGGAAACGGGCACAATGAAAATAGTGTGACATATTTGGCTTGTTCAGCAGTAAATTTCCATGTGATTTGTTTATGTATTTGCACAGCTAATTTGTGCTATTGAATTGAGAATGATTGATATTTGTACAACAAGTAGAAACTTTTAGATTTCAGGAAACGAGCACAACGAAAAAATTGGGACACATTTGGCTTGTTCAACAGTAAATTTCCATGTGATTTGTTTATGTATTTGCACAGCTAATTTGTGCTATTGAATTGAGAATGATTGATATTTGTACAACAAGTAGAAACTTTTAGATTTCAGGAAACGAGCACAACGAAAAAATTGGGACACATTTGGCTTGTTCAACAGTAAATTTCCATGTGATTTGTTTATGTATTTGCACAGCTAATTTGTGCTATTGAATTGAGAATGATTGATATTTGTACAACAAGTAGAAACTTCTAGATTTCAGGAAACGGGCACAATGAAAATATTGTGACATATTTGGCTTGTTCAGCAGTAAATTTCCATGTGATTTGTTTATGTATTTGCACAGCTAATTTGTGCTATTGAATTGAGAATGATTGATATTTGTACAACAAGTAGAAACTTTTAGATTTCATGAAACGAGCACAACGAAAAAATTGGGACACATTTGGCTTGTTCAACAGTAAATTTCCATGTGTTTTGTTTATGTATTTGCACAGCTAATTTGTGCTATTGAATTGAGAATGATTGATATTTGTACAACAAGTAGAAACTTTTAGATTTCAGGAAACGAGCACAACGAAAAAATTGGGACACATTTGGCTTGTTCAACAGTAAATTTCCATGTGATTTGTTTATGTATTTGCACAGCTAATTTGTGCTATTGAATTGAGAATGATTGATATTTGTACAACAAGTAGAAACTTTTAGATTTCAGGAAACGAGCACAACGAAAAAATTGGGACACATTTGGCTTATTCAACAGTAAATTTCCATGTGATTTGTTTATGTATTTGCACAGCTAATTTGTGCTATTGAATTGAGAATGATTGATATTTGTACAACAAGTATAAACTTTTAGATTTCAGGAAACGAGCACAACGAAAAAATTGGGACACATTTGGCTTTTTCAACAGTAAATTTCCATGTGATTTGTTTATGTAATTGCACAGCTAATTTGTGCTATTGAATTGAGAATGATTAATATTTGTACAACAAGTAGAAACTTCTAGATTTCAGGAAACGGGCACAATGAAAATATTGTGACACATTTGGCTTGTTCAACAGTAAATTTCCATGTCATTTGTTTATGTATTTGCACAGCTAATTTGTGCTATTGAATTTAGAATGATTGATATTTGTACAACAAGTAGAAACTTTTGGATTTCAGGAAACGAGCACAACGAAAAAATTGGGACACATTTGGGTTTTTCAACAGTAAATTTCCATGTGATTTGTTTATGTGTTTGCACAGCTAATTTGTGCTATTGAATTGAGAATGATTGATATTTGTACAACAAATAGAAACTTTTAGATTTCAGGAAACGGGCACAGCGAAAATATTGTGACACATTTGGCTTTTTCAACAGTAAATTTCCATGTGATTTGTTTACGTATTTGCACAGCTAATTTGTGCTATTGAATTGAGAATGATTGCTATTTGTACAACAAGTAGAAACTTCTAGATTTCAGGAAACGGGTACAACGAAAATATTGTGACACATTTTGCTTGTTCAACAGTAAATTTCCATGTCATTTGTTTATGTATTTGCACAGCTAATTTGTGCTATTGAATTGAGAATGATTGATATTTGTACAACAAGTAGAAACTTCTAGATTTCAGGAAAGGGGCACAACGAAAATATTGTGACACATTTGGCTTTTTCAACAGTAAATTTCCATGTTATTTGTTTATGTATTTGCACAGCTAATTTGTGTTATTGAATTGAGAACGATTGATATTTGTACAACAAGTAGAAACTTCTAGATTTCAGGAAACGGGCACAATGAAAATATTGTGACACATTTGGCTTGTTCAACAGTAAATTTCCATGTCATTTGTTTATGTATTTGCACAGCTAATTTGTGTTATTGAATTGAGAACGATTGATATTTGTACAACAAGTAGAAACTTCTAGATTTCAGGAAACGGGTACAACGAAAATATTGTGACATATTTGGCTTGTTCAACAGTAAATTTCCATGACATTTGTTTATGTATTTGCAGAGCTAATTTGTGCTATTGAATTAAGAATGGTTGATATTTGTAAAACAAATAGAAACTTCTAGATTTCAGGAAACGGGTACAACGAAAATATTGTGACATATTTGGCTTGTTCAACAGTAAATTTCCATGTCATTTGTTTATATATTTACATAGTTAATTTATGCTATTGAATTAAGAATGGTTGATATTTTTAAAACAAATAGAAACTTCTAGATTTCAGGAAACGGGCATAACGAAAATATTGTGACATATTTGGCTTGTTCAGCAGTAAATTTCCATGTCATTTGTTTATGTATGTGCACTGCTAATTTGTGCTATTGAATTGAGAATGATTGATATTTGTACAACAAGTAGAAACTTCTAGATTTCAGGAAACGGGTACAACGAAAATATTGTGACATATTTGGCTTGTTCAACAGTAAATTTCCATGACATTTGTTTATGTATTTGCACAGCTAATTTGTGCTATTGAATTAAGAATGGTTGATATTTGTAAAACAAATAGAAACTTCTAGATTTCAGGAAACGGGTACAACGAAAATATTGTGACATATTTGGCTTGTTCAACAGTAAATTTCCATGTCATTTGTTTATATATTTACATAGTTAATTTATGCTATTGAATTAAGAATGGTTGATATTTGTAAAACAAATAGAAACTACTAGATTTCAGGAAACGGGCATAACGAAAATATTGTGACATATTTGACTTGTTCAGCAGTAAATGTCCATGTCATTTGTTTATGTATGTGCACTGCTAATTTGTGCTATTGAATTGAGAATGATTGATATTTGTACAACAAGTAGAAACTTCTAGATTTCAGGAAACGGGCACAACGAAAATATTGTGACACATTTGCCTTTTTCAACAGTAAATTTCCATGTCATTTGTTTATGTATTTGCAGAGCTAATTTGTGCTATTGAATTAAGAATGGTTGATATTTGTAAAACAAATAGAAACTTCTAGATTTCAGGAAACGGGCACAACGCAAATATTGTGACATATTTGGCTTGTTCAACAGTAAATTTCCATGACATTTGTTTATGTATTTGCACAGCTAATTTGTGCTATTGAATTAAGAATGGTTGATATTTGTGCAACAAATAGAAACTTCTAGATTTCAGGAAACGGGCACAACGAAAATATTGTGACATATTTGGCTTGTTCAACAGTAAATTTCCATGTCATTTATTTATGTATTTGCAGAGCTAATTTGTGCTATTGAATTAAGAATGGTTGATATTTGTAAAACAAATAGAAACTTCTAGATTTCAGGAAACGGGCACAACGAAAATATTGTGACATATTTGGCTTGTTCAGCAGTAAATTTCCATATCATTTGTTTATGTATGTGCACTGCTAATTTGTGCTATTGAATTGAGAATGATTAATATTTGTACAACAAGTAGAAACTTCTAGATTTCAGGAAACGGGCACAATGAAAATATTGTGACATATTTGGCTTGTTCAGCAGTAAATTTCCATGTGATTTGTTTATGTATTTGCACAGCTAATTTGTGCTATTGAATTGAGAATGATTGATATTTGTACAACAAGTAGAAACTTTTAGATTTCAGGAAACGAGCACAACGAAAAAATTGGGACACATTTGGCTTGTTCAACAGTAAATTTCCATGTGATTTGTTTATGTATTTGCACAGCTAATTTGTGCTATTGAATTGAGAATGATTGATATTTGTACAACAAGTAGAAACTTTTAGATTTCAGGAAACGAGCACAACGAAAAAATTGGGACACATTTGGCTTGTTCAACAGTAAATTTCCATGTGATTTGTTTATGTATTTGCACAGCTAATTTGTGCTATTGAATTGAGAATGATTGATATTTGTACAACAAGTAGAAACTTCTAGATTTCAGGAAACGGGCACAATGAAAATATTGTGACATATTTGGCTTGTTCAGCAGTAAATTTCCATGTGATTTGTTTATGTATTTGCACAGCTAATTTGTGCTATTGAATTGAGAATGATTGATATTTGTACAACAAGTAGAAACTTTTAGATTTCATGAAACGAGCACAACGAAAAAATTGGGACACATTTGGCTTGTTCAACAGTAAATTTCCATGTGTTTTGTTTATGTATTTGCACAGCTAATTTGTGCTATTGAATTGAGAATGATTGATATTTGTACAACAAGTAGAAACTTTTAGATTTCAGGAAACGAGCACAACGAAAAAATTGGGACACATTTGGCTTGTTCAACAGTAAATTTCCATGTGATTTGTTTATGTATTTGCACAGCTAATTTGTGCTATTGAATTGAGAATGATTGATATTTGTACAACAAGTAGAAACTTTTAGATTTCAGGAAACGAGCACAACGAAAAAATTGGGACACATTTGGCTTATTCAACAGTAAATTTCCATGTGATTTGTTTATGTATTTGCACAGCTAATTTGTGCTATTGAATTGAGAATGATTGATATTTGTACAACAAGTATAAACTTTTAGATTTCAGGAAACGAGCACAACGAAAAAATTGGGACACATTTGGCTTTTTCAACAGTAAATTTCCATGTGATTTGTTTATGTAATTGCACAGCTAATTTGTGCTATTGAATTGAGAATGATTAATATTTGTACAACAAGTAGAAACTTCTAGATTTCAGGAAACGGGCACAATGAAAATATTGTGACACATTTGGCTTGTTCAACAGTAAATTTCCATGTCATTTGTTTATGTATTTGCACAGCTAATTTGTGCTATTGAATTTAGAATGATTGATATTTGTACAACAAGTAGAAACTTTTGGATTTCAGGAAACGAGCACAACGAAAAAATTGGGACACATTTGGGTTTTTCAACAGTAAATTTCCATGTGATTTGTTTATGTGTTTGCACAGCTAATTTGTGCTATTGAATTGAGAATGATTGATATTTGTACAACAAGTAGAAACTTTTAGATTTCAGGAAACGGGCACAGCGAAAATATTGTGACACATTTGGCTTTTTCAACAGTAAATTTCCATGTGATTTGTTTACGTATTTGCACAGCTAATTTGTGCTATTGAATTGAGAATGATTGCTATTTGTACAACAAGTAGAAACTTCTAGATTTCAGGAAACGGGTACAACGAAAATATTGTGACACATTTTGCTTGTTCAACAGTAAATTTCCATGTCATTTGTTTATGTATTTGCACAGCTAATTTGTGCTATTGAATTGAGAATGATTGATATTTGTACAACAAGTAGAAACTTCTAGATTTCAGGAAAGGGGCACAACGAAAATATTGTGACACATTTGGCTTTTTCAACAGTAAATTTCCATGTTATTTGTTTATGTATTTGCACAGCTAATTTGTGTTATTGAATTGAGAACGATTGATATTTGTACAACAAGTAGAAACTTCTAGATTTCAGGAAACGGGCACAATGAAAATATTGTGACACATTTGGCTTGTTCAACAGTAAATTTCCATGTCATTTGTTTATGTATTTGCACAGCTAATTTGTGTTATTGAATTGAGAACGATTGATATTTGTACAACAAGTAGAAACTTCTAGATTTCAGGAAACGGGTACAACGAAAATATTGTGACATATTTGGCTTGTTCAACAGTAAATTTCCATGACATTTGTTTATGTATTTGCAGAGCTAATTTGTGCTATTGAATTAAGAATGGTTGATATTTGTAAAACAAATAGAAACTTCTAGATTTCAGGAAACGGGTACAACGAAAATATTGTGACATATTTGGCTTGTTCAACAGTAAATTTCCATGTCATTTGTTTATATATTTACATAGTTAATTTATGCTATTGAATTAAGAATGGTTGATATTTTTAAAACAAATAGAAACTTCTAGATTTCAGGAAACGGGCATAACGAAAATATTGTGACATATTTGGCTTGTTCAGCAGTAAATTTCCATGTCATTTGTTTATGTATGTGCACTGCTAATTTGTGCTATTGAATTGAGAATGATTGATATTTGTACAACAAGTAGAAACTTCTAGATTTCAGGAAACGGGTACAACGAAAATATTGTGACATATTTGGCTTGTTCAACAGTAAATTTCCATGTCATTTGTTTATATATTTACATAGTTAATTTATGCTATTGAATTAAGAATGGTTGATATTTGTAAAACAAATAGAAACTACTAGATTTCAGGAAACGGGCATAACGAAAATATTGTGACATATTTGACTTGTTCAGCAGTAAATGTCCATGTCATTTGTTTATGTATGTGCACTGCTAATTTGTGCTATTGAATTGAGAATGATTGATATTTGTACAACAAGTAGAAACTTCTAGATTTCAGGAAACGGGCACAACGAAAATATTGTGACACATTTGCCTTTTTCAACAGTAAATTTCCATGTCATTTGTTTATGTATTTGCAGAGCTAATTTGTGCTATTGAATTAAGAATGGTTGATATTTGTAAAACAAATAGAAACTTCTAGATTTCAGGAAACGGGTACAACGAAAATATTGTGACATATTTGGCTTGTTCAACAGTAAATTTCCATGTCATTTGTTTATATATTTACATAGTTAATTTATGCTATTGAATTAAGAATGGTTGATATTTGTAAAACAAATAGAAACTACTAGATTTCAGGAAACGGGCATAACGAAAATATTGTGACATATTTGACTTGTTCAGCAGTAAATGTCCATGTCATTTGTTTATGTATGTGCACTGCTAATTTGTGCTATTGAATTGAGAATGATTGATATTTGTACAACAAGTAGAAACTTCTAGATTTCAGGAAACGGGCACAACGAAAATATTGTGACACATTTGCCTTTTTCAACAGTAAATTTCCATGTCATTTGTTTATGTATTTGCACAGCTAATTTGTGTTATTGAATTGAGAACGATTGATATTTGTACAACAAGTAGAAACTTCTAGATTTCAGGAAACGGGTACAACGAAAATATTGTGACATATTTGGCTTGTTCAACAGTAAATTTCCATGTCATTTGTTTATATATTTACATAGTTAATTTATGCTATTGAATTAAGAATGGTTGATATTTGTAAAACAAATAGAAACTACTAGATTTCAGGAAACGGGCATAACGAAAATATTGTGACATATTTGACTTGTTCAGCAGTAAATGTCCATGTCATTTGTTTATGTATGTGCACTGCTAATTTGTGCTATTGAATTGAGAATGATTGATATTTGTACAACAAGTAGAAACTTCTAGATTTCAGGAAACGGGCACAACGAAAATATTGTGACACATTTGCCTTTTTCAACAGTAAATTTCCATGTCATTTGTTTATGTATTTGCAGAGCTAATTTGTGCTATTGAATTAAGAATGGTTGATATTTGTAAAACAAATAGAAACTTCTAGATTTCAGGAAACGGGCACAACGCAAATATTGTGACATATTTGGCTTGTTCAACAGTAAATTTCCATGACATTTGTTTATGTATTTGCACAGCTAATTTGTGCTATTGAATTAAGAATGGTTGATATTTGTACAACAAATAGAAACTTCTAGATTTCAGGAAACGGGCACAACGAAAATATTGTGACATATTTGGCTTGTTCAACAGTAAATTTCCATGTCATTTATTTATGTATTTGCAGAGCTAATTTGTGCTATTGAATTAAGAATGTTTGATATTTGTAAAACAAATAGAAACTTCTAGATTTCAGGAAACGGGTACAACGAAAATATTGTGACATATTTGGCTTGTTCAACAGTAAATTTCCATGTCATTTGTTTATATATTTACATAGTTAATTTATGCTATTGAATTAAGAATGGTTGATATTTGTAAAACAAATAGAAACTACTAGATTTCAGGAAACGGGCATAACGAAAATATTGTGACATATTTGACTTGTTCAGCAGTAAATGTCCATGTCATTTGTTTATGTATGTGCACTGCTAATTTGTGCTATTGAATTGAGAATGATTGATATTTGTACAACAAGTAGAAACTTCTAGATTTCAGGAAACGGGCACAACGAAAATATTGTGACACATTTGCCTTTTTCAACAGTAAATTTCCATGTCATTTGTTTATGTATTTGCAGAGCTAATTTGTGCTATTGAATTAAGAATGGTTGATATTTGTAAAACAAATAGAAACTTCTAGATTTCAGGAAACGGGCACAACGCAAATATTGTGACATATTTGGCTTGTTCAACAGTAAATTTCCATGACATTTGTTTATGTATTTGCACAGCTAATTTGTGCTATTGAATTAAGAATGGTTGATATTTGTACAACAAATAGAAACTTCTAGATTTCAGGAAACGGGCACAACGAAAATATTGTGACATATTTGGCTTGTTCAACAGTAAATTTCCATGTCATTTATTTATGTATTTGCAGAGCTAATTTGTGCTATTGAATTAAGAATGTTTGATATTTGTAAAACAAATAGAAACTTCTAGATTTCAGGAAACGGGTACAACGAAAATATTGTGACATATTTGGCTTGTTCAACAGTAAATTTCCATGTCATTTGTTTATATATTTACATAGTTAATTTATGCTATTGAATTAAGAATGGTTGATATTTGTAAAACAAATAGAAACTTCTAGATTTCAGGAAACGGGCACAACGAAAATATTGTGACATATTTGGCTTGTTCAGCAGTAAATTTCCATGTCATTTATTTATGTATTTGCAGAGCTAATTTGTGCTATTGAATTAAGAATGTTTGATATTTGTAAAACAAATAGAAACTACTAGATTTCAGGAAACGGGCACAACGCAAATATTGTGACATATTTGGCTTGTTCAACAGTAAATTTCCATGTCATTTGTTTATATATTTACATAGTTAATTTATGCTATTGAATTAAGAATGGTTGATATTTGTAAAACAAATAGAAACTACTAGATTTCAGGAAACGGGCACAACGAAAATATTGTGACATATTTGGCTTGTTCAACAGTAAATTTCCATGTCATTTATTTATGTATTTGCAGAGCTAATTTGTGCTATTGAATTAAGAATGTTTGATATTTGTAAAACAAATAGAAACTTCTAGATTTCAGGAAACGGGTACAACGAAAATATTGTGACATATTTGGCTTGTTCAACAGTAAATTTCCATGTCATTTGTTTATATATTTACATAGTTAATTTATGCTATTGAATTAAGAATGGTTGATATTTGTAAAACAAATAGAAACTTCTAGATTTCAGGAAACGGGCACAACGAAAATATTGTGACATATTTGGCTTGTTCAGCAGTAAATTTCCATGTCATTTATTTATGTATTTGCAGAGCTAATTTGTGCTATTGAATTAAGAATGTTTGATATTTGTAAAACAAATAGAAACTTCTAGATTTCAGGAAACGGGCACAACGCAAATATTGTGACATATTTGGCTTGTTCAACAGTAAATTTCCATGACATTTGTTTATGTATTTGCACAGCTAATTTGTGCTATTGAATTAAGAATGGTTGATATTTGTACAACAAATAGAAACTTCTAGATTTCAGGAAACGGGCACAACGAAAATATTGTGACATATTTGGCTTGTTCAACAGTAAATTTCCATGTCATTTATTTATGTATTTGCAGAGCTAATTTGTGCTATTGAATTAAGAATGGTTGATATTTGTAAAACAAATAGAAACTTCTAGATTTCAGGAAACGGGTACAACGAAAATATTGTGACATATTTGGCTTGTTCAACAGTAAATTTCCATGTCATTTGTTTATATATTTACATAGTTAATTTATGCTATTGAATTAAGAATGGTTGATATTTGTAAAACAAATAGAAACTACTAGATTTCAGGAAACGGGCACAACGAAAATATTGTGACATATTTGGCTTGTTCAACAGTAAATTTCCATGTCATTTATTTATGTATTTGCAGAGCTAATTTGTGCTATTGAATTAAGAATGTTTGATATTTGTAAAACAAATAGAAACTTCTAGATTTCAGGAAACGGGTACAACGAAAATATTGTGACATATTTGGCTTGTTCAACAGTAAATTTCCATGTCATTTGTTTATATATTTACATAGTTAATTTATGCTATTGAATTAAGAATGGTTGATATTTGTAAAACAAATAGAAACTTCTAGATTTCAGGAAACGGGCACAACGAAAATATTGTGACATATTTGGCTTGTTCAGCAGTAAATTTCCATATCATTTGTTTATGTATGTGCACTGCTAAATTGTGCTATTGAATTGAGAATGATTGATATTTGTACAACAAGTAGAAACTTCTAGATTTCAGGAAACGGGCACAATGAAAATATTGTGACATATTTGGCTTGTTCAGCAGTAAATTTCCATGTCATTTGTTTATGTATGTGCACTGCTAATTTGTGCTATTGAATTGAGAATGATTGATATTTGTACAACAAGCAGACACTTTTAGATTTCAGGAAACGGGCACAACGAAAATATTGTGACACATTTGGCTTCTTCAGCAGTAAATTTCCATGTCATTTGTTTATATATTTACATAGTTAATTTATGCTATTGAATTAAGAATGGTTGATATTTGTAAAACAAATAGAAACTTCTAGATTTCAGGAAACGGGCATAACGAAAATATTGTGACATATTTGGCTTGTTCAGCAGTAAATTTCCATGTCATTTGTTTATATATTTACATAGTTAATTTGTGCTATTGAATTGAGAATGATTGATATTTGTACAACAAGTAGAAACTTCTAGATTTCAAGAAACGGGCACAATGAAAATATTGTGACACATTTGCCTTTTTCAACAGTAAATTTCCATGTCATTTGTTTATGTATTTGTAGAGCTAATTTGTGCTATTGAATTAAGAATGGTTGATATTTGTAAAACAAATAGAAACTTCTAGATTTCAGGAAACGGGCACAACGCAAATATTGTGACATATTTGGCTTGTTCAACAGTAAATTTCCATGACATTTGTTTATGTATTTGCACAGCTAATTTGTGCTATTGAATTAAGAATGGTTGATATTTGTACAACAAGTAGAAACTTCTAGATTTCAGGAAACGGGCACAACGAAAATATTGTGACATATTTGGCTTGTTCAGCAGTAAATTTCCATATCATTTGTTTATGTATGTGCACTGCTAATTTGTGCTATTGAATTGAGAATGATTGATATTTGTACAACAAGTAGAAACTTCTATATTTCAGGAAGCGGGCACAACGAAAATATTGTGACATATTTGGCTTGTTCAGCAGTAAATTTCCATATCATTTGTTTATGTATGTGCACTGCTAATTTGTGCTATTGAATTAAGAATGGTTGATATTTGTAAAACAAATAGAAACTTCTAGATTTCAGGAAACGGGCACAACGCAAATATTGTGACATATTTGGCTTGTTCAACAGTAAATTTCCATGACATTTGTTTATGTATTTGCACAGCTAATTTGTGCTATTGAATTAAGAATGGTTGATATTTGTACAACAAGTAGAAAATTCTAGATTTCAGGAAACGGGCACAACGAAAATATTGTGACATATTTGGCTTGTTCAGCAGTAAATTTCCATATCATTTGTTTATGTATGTGCACTGCTAATTTGTGCTATTGAATTGAGAATGATTGATATTTGTACAACAAGTAGAAACTTCTATATTTCAGGAAGCGGGCACAACGAAAATATTGTGACATATTTGGCTTGTTCAGCAGTAAATTTCCATATCATTTGTTTATGTATGTGCACTGTTAATTTGTGCTATTGAATTAAGAATGGTTGATATTTGTAAAACAAATAGAAACTTCTAGATTTCAGGAAACGGGCACAACGAAAATATTGTGACATATTTGGCTTGTTCAGCAGTAAATTTCCATGTGATTTGTTTATGTATTTGCACAGCTAATTTGTGCTATTGAATTGAGAATGATTGATATTTGTACAACAAGTAGAAACTTTTAGATTTCAGGAAACGAGCACAACGAAAAAATTGGGACACATTTGGCTTGTTCAACAGTAAATTTCCATGTGATTTGTTTATGTATTTGCACAGTTAATTTGTGCTATTGAATTGAGAATGATTGATATTTGTACAACAAGTAGAAACTTTTAGATTTCAGGAAACGAGCACAACGAAAAAATTGGGACACATTTGGCTTATTCAACAGTAAATTTCCATGTGATTTGTTTATGTATTTGCACAGCTAATTTGTGCTATTGAATTGAGAATGATTGATATTTGTACAACAAGTAGAAACTTTTAGATTTCAGGAAACGAGCACAACGAAAAAATTGGGACACATTTGGCTTGTTCAACAGTAAATTTCCATGTGATTTGTTTATGTATTTGCACAGTTAATTTGTGCTATTGAATTGAGAATGATTGATATTTGTACAACAAGTAGAAACTTTTAGATTTCAGGAAACGAGCACAACGAAAAAATTGGGACACATTTGGCTTATTCAACAGTAAATTTCCATGTGATTTGTTTATGTATTTGCACAGCTAATTTGTGCTATTGAATTGAGAATGATTGATATTTGTACAACAAGTAGAAACTTTTAGATTTCAGGAAACGAGCACAACGAAAAAATTGGGACACATTTGGCTTTTTCAACAGTAAATTTCCATTTGATTTGTTTATGTAATTGCACAGCTAATTTGTGCTATTGAATTGAGAATGATTAATATTTGTACAACAAGTAGAAACTTCTAGATTTCAGGAAACGGGCACAATGAAAATATTGTGACACATTTGGCTTGTTCAACAGTAAATTTCCATGTCATTTGTTTATGTATTTGCACAGCTAATTTGTGCTATTGAATTTAGAATGATTGATATTTGTACAACAAGTAGAAACTTTTGGATTTCAGGAAACGAGCACAACGAAAAAATTGGGACACATTTGGGTTTTTCAACAGTAAATTTCCATGTGATTTGTTTATGTATTTGCACAGCTAATTTGTGCTATTGAATTGAGAATGATTGATATTTGTACAACAAGTAGAAACTTTTAGATTTCAGGAAACGGGCACAGCGAAAATATTGTGCCACATTTGGCTTTTTCAACAGTAAATTTCCATGTGATTTGTTTACGTATTTGCACAGCTAATTTGTGCTATTGAATTGAGAATGATTGCTATTTGTACAACAAGTAGAAACTTCTAGATTTCAGGAAACGGGTACAACGAAAATATTGTGACACATTTTGCTTGTTCAACACTAAATTTCCATGTCATTTGTTTATGTATTTGCACAGCTAATTTGTGCTATTGAATTGAGAATGATTGATATTTTTACAACAAGTAGAAACTTCTAGATTTCAGGAAACGGGCACAACGAAAATATTGTGACACATTTGGCTTTTTCAACAGTAAATTTCCATGTTATTTGTTTATGTATTTGCACAGCTAATTTGTGTTATTGAATTGAGAACGATTGATATTTGTACAACAAGTAGAAACTTCTAGATTTCAGGAAACGGGCACAATGAAAATATTGTGACACATTTGGCTTGTTCAACAGTAAATTTCCATGTCATTTGTTTATGTATTTGCACAGCTAATTTGTGTTATTGAATTGAGAACGATTGATATTTGTACAACAAGTAGAAACTTCTAGATTTCAGGAAACGGGCACAATGAAAATATTGTGACACATTTGGCTTGTTCAACAGTAAATTTCCATGTCATTTGATTATGTATTTGCACAGCTAATTTGTGCTATTGAATTGAGAATTATTGCTATTTGTACAACAAGTAGAAACTTCTAGATTTAAGGAAACGGGTACAACGAAAATATTGTGACACATTTGGCTTGTTCAACAGTAAATTTCCATGTCATTTGTTTATGTATTTGCACAGCTAATTTGTGTTATTGAATTGAGAACGATTGATATTTGTACAACAAGTAGAAACTTCTAGATTTCAGGAAACGGGCACAATGAAAATATTGTGACATATTTGGCTTGTTCAGCAGTAAATTTCCATGTCATTTGTTTATGTATGTGCACTGCTAATTTGTGCTATTGAATTGAGAATGATTGATATTTGTACAACAAGTAGAAACTTCTAGATTTCAGGAAACGGGCACAACGAAAATATTGTGACACATTTGGCTTTTTCAACAGTAAATTTCCATGTCATTTGTTTATGTATTTGCACAGGTAATTTGTGCTATTGAATTGAGAGTGGTTGATATTTGTACAACAAGTAGAAACTTTTAGATTTCAGGAAACGGGTACAACGAAAATATGGTGACATATTTGGCTTGTTCAACAATAAATTTCCATGTGATTTGTTTATGTATGTGCACTGCTAATTTGTGCTATTGAATTGAGAATGATTGATATTTGTACAACAAGTAGAAACTTCTAGATTTCAGGAAACGGGAACAACGAAAATATTGTAAAACATTTGGCTTTTTCAACAGTAAATTTCCATGTAATTTGTTTATATATTTGCACAGCTAATTTGTGCTATTGAATTGAGAATGATTGATATTTGTACAACAAGTAGAAACTTTTAGATTTCAGGAAACGGGCACAGCGAAAATATTGTGACACATTTGGCTTTTTCAACAGTAAATTTCCATGTCATTTGTTTATGTATTTGCACAGCTAATTTGTGCTATTGAATTGAGAATGATTGATATTTGTACAACAAGTAGAAACTTTTAGATTTCAGGAAACGAGCACAACGAAAAAATTGGGACACATTTGGGTTTTTCAACAGTAAATTTCCATGTGATTTGTTTATGTATTTGCACAGCTAATTTGTGCTATTGAATTGAGAATGATTGATATTTGTACAACAAGTAGAAACTTTTAGATTTCAGGAAACGGGCACAGCGAAAATATTGTGACACATTTGGCTTTTTCAACAGTAAATTTCTATGTGATTTGTTTACGTATTTGCACAGCTAATTTGTGCTATTGAATTGAGAATGATTGCTATTTGTACAACAAGTAGAAACTTCTAGATTTCAGGAAACGTGTACAACGAAAATATTGTGACACATTTTGCTTGTTCAACAGTTAATTTCCATGTCATTTGTTTATGTATTTGCACAGCTAATTTGTGCTATTGAATTGAGAATGATTGATATTTGTACAACAAGTAGAAACTTCTAGATTTCAGGAAACGGGCACAACGAAAATATTGTGACACATTTGGCTTTTTCAACAGTAAATTTCCATGTTATTTGTTTATGTATTTGCACAGCTAATTTGTGTTATTGAATTGAGAACGATTGATATTTGTACAACAAGTAGAAACTTCTAGATTTCAGGAAACGGGCACAATGAAAATATCGTGACACATTTGGCTTGTTCAACAGTAAATTTCCATGTCATTTGTTTATGTATTTGCACAGCTAATTTGTGTTATTGAATTGAGAACGATAGATATTTGTACAACAAGTAGAAACTTCTAGAATTCAGGAAACGGGCACAATGAAAATATTGTGACACATTTGGCTTGTTCAACAGTAAATTTCCATGTCATTTGATTATGTATTTGCACAGCTAATTTGTGCTATTGAATTGAGAATGATTGCTATTTGTACAACAAGTAGA
This sequence comes from Eurosta solidaginis, assembly GCF_040869045.1. Taxonomy (NCBI): domain Eukaryota; kingdom Metazoa; phylum Arthropoda; class Insecta; order Diptera; family Tephritidae; genus Eurosta; species Eurosta solidaginis. Next base: position 261,778,488 of record NC_090322.1, on the reverse strand, counting down.
AACTTCTAGATTTCAGGAAACGGGTACAACGAAAATATTGTGACACATTTGGCTTGTTCAACAGTAAATTTCCATGTCATTTGTTTATGTATTTGCACAGCTAATTTGTGTTATTGAATTGAGAACGATTGATATTTGTACAACAAGTAGAAACTTCTAGATTTCAAGAAACGGGCACAATGAAAATATTGTGACATATTTGGCTTGTTCAGCAGTAAATTTCCATGTCATTTGTTTATGTATGTGCACTGCTAATTTGTGCTATTGAATTGAGAATGATTGATATTTGTACAACAAGTAGAAACTTCTAGATTTCAGGAAACGGGCACAACGAAAATATTGTGATACATTTGGCTTGTTCAACAGTAAATTTCCATGTCATTTGTTTATTTATTTGCACAGGTAATTTGTGCTATTGAATTGAGAGTGGTTGATGTTTGTACAACAAGTAGAAACTTCTAGATTTCAGGAAACGGGTACAATGAAAATATTGTGACACATTTGGCTTGTTCAACAGTAAATTTCCATGTCATTTGTTTATGTATTTGCACAGCTAATTTGTGCTATTGAATTGAGAGTGGCTGATATTTGTACAACAAGTAGAAACTTCTAGATTTCAGGAAACGGGTACAATGAAAATATTGTGACACATTTGGCTTGTTCAACAGTAAATTTCCATGTCATTTGTTTATGTATTTGCACAGCTAATTTGTGCTATTGAATTGAAAATGATTGATATTTGTACAACAAGTAGAAACTTCTAGATTTCAGGAAACGGGTACAACGAAAATATTGTGACATATTTGGCTTGTTCAACAGTAAATTTCCATGTCATTTGTTTATGGATTTGCACAGCTAATTTGTGCTATTGAATTGAGAGTGGTAGATATTTGTACAACCAGTAGAAACTTCTAGATTTCAGGAAGCGGGCACAACGAAAATATTGTGACACATTTGGCTTGTTCAACAGTAAATTTCCATCTCATTTGTTTATGTATTTGCACAGCTAATTTTTGCTATTGAATTAAGAATGGTTGATATTTGTACAACAAGTAGAAACTTCTAGATTTCAGGAAACGGGCACAACGAAATTATTGTGACATTTTTGGCTTGTTCAACAGTAAGTTTCCATGCCATTTGTTTATGTATTTGCACAGCTAATTTGTGCTATTGAATTGAGAGTGGCTGATATTTGTACAGCAAGTAGAAACTTCTAGATTTCAGGAAACGGGTACAATGAAAATATTGTGACACATTTGGCTTGTTCAACAGTAAATTTCAATGTCATTTGTTTATGTATTTGCACAGCTAATTTGTGCTATTGAATTAAGAATGGTTGATATTTGTACAACAAATAGAAACTTCTAGATTTCAGGAGGCGGGCACAACGAAAATATTGTGACACATTTGGCTTGTTCAACAGTAAATTTCCATGTCATTTGCTTATGTATTTGCACAGCTAATTTGTGCTATTGAATTAGGAATGGTTAATATTTGTACAACAAGTAGAAACTTCTAGATTTCAGGAAACGGGTACAACGAATATATTGTGACATATTTGGCTTGTTCAACAGTAAATTTCAATGTCATTTGTTTATGTATATGCACAGCTAATTTGTGCTATTGAATTGAGAGTGGTTGATATTTGTACAACAAGTGGAAACTTCTAGATTTCAGGAAACGGGTACAATGAAAATATTGTGACACATTTGGCTTGTTCAACAGTAAATTTCCAAGTCATTTGTTTATGTATTTGCACAGCTAATTTGTGCTATTGAATTAAGAATGGTTGATATTTGTACAACAAGTAGAAACTTCTAGATTTCAGGAAACGGGTACAATGAAAATATTGTGACACATTTGGCTTGTTCAACAGTAAATTTCCAAGTCATTTGTTTATGTATTTGCACAGCTAATTTGTGCTATTGAATTAAGAATGGTTGATATTTGTACAACAAGTAGAAACTTCTAGATTTCAGGAAACGGGTACAATGAAAATATTGTGACACATTTGGCTTGTTCAACAGTAAATTTCCAAGTCATTTGTTTATGTATTTGCACAGCTAATTTGTGCTATTGAATTAAGAATGGTTGATATTTATACAACAAGTAGAAGCTTCTAGATTTCAGGAAACGGGTACAATGAAAATATTGTGACACATTTGGCTTGTTCAACAGTAAATTTCCAAGTCATTTGTTTATGTATTTGCACAGCTAATTTGTGCTATTGAATTAGGAATGGTTGATATTTGTACAACAAATAGAAACTTCTAGATTTCAGGAAGCGGGCACAACGAAAATATTGTGACACATTTGGCTTGTACAACAGTAAATTTCCATGTCATTTGCTTATGTATTTGCACAGCTAATTTGTGCTATTGAATTAGGAATGGTTGATATTTGTACAACAAGTAGAAACTTCTAGATTTCAGGAAATGGGTACAACGAATATATTGTGACATATTTGGCTTGTTCAACAGTAAATTTCAATGTCATTTGTTTATGTATATGCACAGCTAATTTGTGCTATTGAATTGAGAGTGGTTGATATTTGTACAACAAGTAGAAACTTCTAGATTTCAGGAAACGGGTACAATGAAAATATTGTGACACATTTGGCTTGTTCAACAGTAAATTTCCATGTCATTTGTTTATGTATTTGCACAGGTAATTTGTGCTATTGAATTGAGAGTGGTTGATGTTTGTACAACAAGTAGAAACTTCTAGATTTAAGGAAGCGGGCACAACGAAAATATTGTGACGCATTTGGCTTTTTCAACAGTAAATTTCCATTTGATTTGTTTATGTATGTGCACAGCTAATTTGTGCTATTGAATTGAGAATGATTGATATTTGTACAACAAGTAGAAACTTCTAGATTTCAGGAAACGGGCACAACGAAAATATTGTGACACATTTGGCTTGTTCAACAGTAAATTTCCATGTCATTTGTTTATGTATTTGCACAGGTAATTTGTGCTATTGAATTGAGAATGATTGATATTTGTACAACAAGTAGAAACTTTTAGATTTCAGGAAACGAGCACAACGAAAAAATTGGGACACATTTGGGTTTTTCAACAGTAAATTTCCATGTGATTTGTTTATGTATTTGCACAGCTAATTTGTGCTATTGAATTGAGAATGATTAATATTTGTACAACAAGTAGAAACTTCTAGATTTCAGGAAACGGGTACAATGAAAATATTGTGACACATTTGGTTGACACATTTGGTGGAGAGTGGTTGATATTTGTACAACAAGTAGAAACTTCTAGATTTCAGGAAACGGGTACAATGAAAATATTGTGACACATTTGGCTTGTTCAACAGTAAATTTCCATGTCATTTGTTTATGTATTTGCACAGGTAATTTGTGCTATTGCATTGAGAATGATTGATATTTGTACAACAATTAGAAACTTTTAGATTTCAGGAAACGGGTACAACGAAAATATGGTGACATATTTGGCTTGTTCAACAATAAATTTCCATGTGATTTGTTTATGTATGTGCACTGCTAATTTGTGCTATTGAATTGAGAATGATTGATATTTGTACAACAAGTAGAAACTTCTAGATTTCAGGAAACGGGAACAACGAAAATATTGTAAAACATTTGGCTTTTTCAACAGTAAATTTCCATGTAATTTGTTTATATATTTGCACAGCTAATTTGTGCTATTGAATTGAGAATGATTGATATTTGTACAACAAGTAGAAACTTTTAGATTTCAGGAAACGAGCACAACGAAAAAATTGGGACACATTTGGCTTTTTCAACAGTAAATTTTCATGTGATTTGTTTATGTAATTGCACAGCTAATTTGTGCTATTGAATTGAGAATGATTAATATTTGTACAACAAGTAGAAACTTCTAGATTTCAGGAAACGGGTACAATGAAAATATTGTGACACATTTGGCTTGTTCAACAGTAAATTTCCATGTCATTTGTTTATGTATTTGCACAGCTAATTTGTGCTATTGAATTGAGAATGATTGATATTTGTACAACAAGTAGAAACTTTTAGATTTCAGGAAACGAGCACAACGAAAAAATTGGGACACATTTGGGTTTTTCAACAGTAAATTTCCATGTGATTTGTTTATGTATTTGCACAGCTAATTTGTGCTATTGCATTGAGAATGATTGATATTTGTACAACAAGTAGAAACTTTTAGATTTCAGGAAACGGGCACAGCGAAAATATTGTGACACATTTGGCTTTTTCAACAGTAAATTTCTATGTGATTTGTTTACGTATTTGCACAGCTAATTTGTGCTATTGAATTGAGAATGATTGCTATTTGTACAACAAGTAGAAACTTCTAGATTTCAGGAAACGGGTACAACGAAAATATTGTGACACATTTTGCTTGTTCAACAGTAAATTTCCATGTCATTTGTTTATGTATTTGCACAGCTAATTTGTGCTATTGAATTGAGAATGATTGATATTTGTACAACAAGTAGAAACTTCTAGATTTCAGGAAACGGGCACAACGAAAATATTGTGACACATTTGGCTTTTTCAACAGTAAATTTCCATGTTATTTGTTTATGTATTTGCACAGCTAATTTGTGTTATTGAATTGAGAACGATTGATATTTGTACAACAAGTAGAAACTTCTAGATTTCAGGAAACGGGCACAATGAAAATATTGTGACACATTTGGCTTGTTCAACAGTAAATTTCCATGTCATTTGTTTATGTATTTGCACAGCTAATTTGTGTTATTGAATTGAGAACGATAGATATTTGTACAACAAGTAGAAACTTCTAGATTTCAGGAAACGGACACAATGAAAATATTGTGACACATTTGACTTGTTCAACAGTAAATTTCCATGTCATTTGATTATGTATTTGCACAGCTAATTTGTGCTATTGAATTGAGAATGATTGCTATTTGTACAACAAGTAGAAACTTCTAGATTTCAGGAAACGGGTACAACGAAAATATTGTGACACATTTGGCTTGTTCAACAGTAAATTTCCATGTCATTTGTTTATGTATTTGCACAGCTAATTTGTGCTATTGAATTGAGAGTGGCTGATATTTGTACAACAAGTAGAAACTTCTAGATTTCAGGAAACGGGTACAATGAAAATATTGTGACACATTTGGCTTGTTCAACAGTAAATTTCCATGTCATTTGTTTATGTATTTGCACAGCTAATTTGTGCTATTGAATTGAAAATGATTGATATTTGTACAACAAGTAGAAACTTCTAGATTTCAGGAAACGGGTACAACGAAAATATTGTGACATATTTGGCTTGTTCAACAGTAAATTTCCATGTCATTTGTTTATGTATTTGCACAGCTAATTTGTGCTATTGAATTGAGAGTGGTAGATATTTGTACAACCAGTAGAAACTTCTAGATTTCAGGAAACGGGCACAACGAAAATATTGTGACACATTTGGCTTGTTCAACAGCAAATTTCCATGTCATTTGTTTATTTATTTGCACAGGTAATTTGTGCTATTGAATTGAGAGTGGTTGATGTTTGTACAATAAGTAGAAACTTCTAGATTTCAGGAAACGGGTACAATGAAAATATTGTGACACATTTGGCTTGTTCAACAGTAAATTTCCATGTCATTTGTTTATGTATTTGCACAGCTAATTTGTGCTATTGAATTGAGAGTGGCTGATATTTGTACAGTAAATTTCCATGTCATTTGTTTATTTATTTGCACAGGTAATTTGTGCTATTGAATTGAGAGTGGTTGATGTTTGTACAATAAGTAGAAACTTCTAGATTTCAGGAAACGGGTACAATGAAAATATTGTGACACATTTGGCTTGTTCAACAGTAAATTTCCATGTCATTTGTTTATGTATTTGCACAGCTAATTTGTGCTATTGAATTGAAAATGATTGATATTTGTACAACAAGTAGAAACTTCTAGATTTCAGGAAACAGGTACAACGAAAATATTGTGACATATTTGGCTTGTTCAACAGTAAATTTCCATGTCATTTGTTTATGTATTTGCACAGCTAATTTGTGCTATTGAATTGAGAGTGGTAGATATTTGTACAATAAGTAGAAACTTCTAGATTTCAGGAAACGGGCACAACGAAAATATTGTGACACATTTGGCTTGTTCAACAGCAAATTTCCATGTCATTTGTTTATTTATTTGCACAGGTAATTTGTGCTATTGAATTGAGAGTGGTTGATGTTTGTACAATAAGTAGAAACTTCTAGATTTCAGGAAACGGGTACAATGAAAATATTGTGACACATTTGGCTTGTTCAACAGTAAATTTCCATGTCATTTGTTTATGTATTTGCACAGCTAATTTGTGCTATTGAATTGAGAGTGGCTGATATTTGTACAACAAGTAGAAACTTCTAGATTTCAGGAAACGGGTACAATGAAAATATTGTGACACATTTGGCTTGTTCAACAGTAAATTTCCATGTCATTTGTTTATGTATTTGCACAGGTAATTTGTGCTATTGAATTGAAAATGATTGATATTTGTACAACAAGTAGAAACTTCTAGATTTCAGGAAACGGGTACAACGAAAATATTGTGACATATTTGGCTTGTTCAACAGTAAATTTCCATGTCATTTGTTTATGTATTTGCACAGCTAATTTGTGCTATTGAATTGAGAGTGGTAGATATTTGTACAACCAGTAGAAACTTCTAGATTTCAGGAAGCGGGCACAACGAAAATATTGTGACACATTTGGCTTGTTCAACAGTAAATTTCCATCTCATTTGTTTATGTATTTGCACAGCTAATTTGTGCTATTGAATTAAGAATAGTTGATATTTGTACAACAAGTAGAAACTTCTAGATTTCAGGAAACGGGCACAACGAAAATATTGTGACATTTTTGGCTTGTTCAACAGTAAGTTTCCATGTCATTTGTTTATGTATTTGCACAGCTAATTTGTGCTATTGAATTGAGAGTGGCGGATATTTGTACAGCAAGTAGAAACTTCTAGATTTCAGGAAACGGGTACAATGAAAATATTGTGACACATTTGGCTTGTTCAACAGTAAATTTCAATGTCATTTGTTTATGTATTTGCACAGCTAATTTGTGCTATTGAATTAAGAATGGTTGATATTTGTACAACAAATAGAAACTTCTAGATTTCAGGAAGCGGGCACAACGAAAATATTGTGACACCTTTGGCTTGTTCAACAGTAAATTTCCATGTCATTTGCTTATGTATTTGCACAGCTAATTTGTGCTATTGAATTAGGAATGGTTGATATTTGTACAACAAGTAGAAACTTCTAGATTTCAGGAAACGTTTATGTATTTGCACAGCTAATTTGTGCTATTGAATTAGGAATGGTTGATATTTGTACAACAAATAGAAAGTTCTAGATTTCAGGAAGCAGGCACAACGAAAATATTGTGACACATTTGGCTTGTTCAACAGTAAATTTCCATGTCATTTGCTTATGTATTTGCACAGCTAATTTGTGCTATTGAATTAGGAATGGTTGATATTTGTACAACAAGTAGAAACTTCTAGATTTCAGGAAACGGGTACAACGAATATATTGTGACATATTTGGCTTGTTCAACAGTAAATTTCAATGTCATTTGTTTATGTATATGCACAGCTAATTTGTGCTATTGAATTGAGAGTGGTTGATATTTGTACAACAAGTAGAAACTTCTAGATTTCAGGAAACGGGTACAATGAAAATATTGTGACACATTTGGCTTGTTCAACAGTAAATTTCCAAGTCATTTGTTTATGTATTTGCACAGCTAATTTGTGCTATTGAATTAAGAATGGTTGATATTTGTACAACAAGTAGAAACTTCTAGATTTCAGGAAACGGGTACAATGAAAATATTGTGACACATTTGGCTTGTTCAACAGTAAATTTCCATGTCATTTGTTTATGTATTTGCACAGCTAATTTGTGCTATTGAATTAAGAATGGTTGATATTTGTACAAAAAATAGAAACTTCTAGATTTTAGGAAACGGGCACAACGAAAATATTGTGACATATTTGGCTTGTTCAACAGTAAATTTCCATGTGATTTGTTTATGTATTTGCACAGCTAATTTGTGCTATTGAATTAAGAATGATTGATATTTGTACAAAAAATAGAAACTTCTAGATTTTAGGAAAGGGGCACAACGAAAATATTGTGACACATTTGGCTTGTTCAACAGTAAATTTCCATGTCATTTGTTTATGTATTTGCACAGCTAATTTGTGCTATTGAATTAAGAATGGTTGATATTTGTACAAAAAATAGAAACTTCTAGATTTTAGGAAACGGGCACAACGAAAATATTGTGACATATTTGGCTTGTTCAACAGTAAATTTCCATGTGATTTGTTTATGTATTTGCACAGCTAATTTGTGCTATTGAATTAAGAATGATTGATATTTGTACAACAAGTAGAAACTTCTAGATTTCAGGAAACGTGCACAACGAAAATATTGTGACACATTTGGCTTGTTCAACAGTAAATTTCCAAGTCATTTGTTTATGTATTTGCACGGCTAATTTGTGCTATTGAATTAAGAATGGTTGATATTTGTACAACAAGTAGAAACTTCTAGATTTCAGGAAGCGGGCACAACGAAAATATTGTGACACATTTGGCTTGTTCAACAGTAAATTTCCATGTCATTTGTTTATGTATTTGCACAGCTAATTTGTGCTATTGAATTAAGAATGGTTGATATTTGTACAAAAAATAGAAACTTCTAGATTTTAGGAAACGGGCACAACGAAAATATTGTGACATATTTGGCTTGTTCAACAGTAAATTTCCATGTGATTTGTTTATGTATTTGCACAGCTAATTTGTGCTATTGAATTAAGAATTGTTGATATTTGTACAACAAATAGAAACTTCTAGATTTTAGGAAACGGGCACAACGAAAATATTGTGACACATTTGGCTTGTTCAACAGTAAATTTCCATGTCATTTGTTTATGAATTTGCACAGCTAATTTGTGCTATTGAATTAAGAATTGTTGATATTTGTACAACAACTAGAAACTTCTAGATTTTAGGAAACGGGCACAACGAAAATATTGTGACATATTTGGCTTGTTCAACAGTAAATTTCCATGTGATTTGTTTATGTATTTGCACAGCTAATTTGTGCTATTGAATTGAGAATGGTTGATATTTGTACAAGAAGTAGAAACTTCTATATTTCAGGAAACGAGCACAACGAAAATATTGTGACACATTTGGCTTTTTCAACAGTAAATTTCCATGTCATATGATTATGTATTTGCACAGCTAATTTGTGCTATTGAATTGGGAATGATTGATATTCGTGCAACAAGTAGAAACTCTTAGATTTCAGGAAACGGGAACAACGAAAATATTGTGACATATTTGGCTTGTTCAACAGTAAATTTCCATGTCATTTGTTTATGTATTTGCACAGCTAATTTGTGCTATTGAATTGAAAATGATTGATATTTGTACAACAAGTAGAAACTTCTAGATTTCAGGAAACGGGTACAACGAAAATATTGTGACATATTTGGCTTGTTCAACAGTAAATTTCCATGTCATTTGTTTATGTATTTGCACAGCTAATTTTTTCTATTGAACTAAGAATGGTTGATATTTGTACAACAAGTAGAATCTTCTAGATTTTAGGAAACGGGCACAACGAAAATATTGTGACATATTTGGCTTATTCAACAGTAAATTTCCATGTCATTTGATTATATATTTACATAGTTAATTTGTGCTATTGAATTGAGAATGGTTTATATTTGTGCAAAAAAGAGAAACTTCTAGATTTCAGGAAACGGGCACAACGAAAATATTGTTACACAATTGGCTTGTTCAACAGTAAATTTCGATGTGATTTGTTTATGTATTTGCACAGCTAATTTGTGCTATTGGATTAAGAATGGTTGATATTTGTACAACAAATAGAAACTCCTAGATTTCAGGAAACGGGAACAACGAAAATATTGTGACATATTTGGCTTGTTCAACAGTAAATTTTCATGTCATTTGTTTATGTATTTGCACAGCTAATTTGTGCTATTGAATTGAGAATGATTGATATTTGTACAACAAGTAGAAACTTCTAGATTACAGGAGACGGGCACAATGCAAATATTGTGACACATTTGGCTTGTTCAACAGTAAATTTCCATGTCATTTGTTTATGTATTTGCACAGCTAATTTTTTCTATTGAATTGAGAATTATTGATATTTGTACAACAAGTAGAAACTTTTAGATTTCAGGAAACGGGTACAATGAAAATATTGTGACACATTTGGCTTGTTCAACAGTAAATTTCCATGTCATTTGTTTATGTATTTGCACAGCTAATTTGTGCTATTGAATTGAGAATGATTGATATTTGTGCTACAAGTAGAAACTTCTAGATTACAGGAAACGGGCACAATGAAAATATTGTGACACATTTGGCTTGTTCAACAGTAAATTTCCATGTCATTTGTTTATGTATTTGCACAGCTAATTTTTTCTATTGAATTGAGAATTATTGATATTTGTACAACAAGTAGAAACTTTTAGATTTCAGAAAACGGGAACAACGAAAATATTGTGACATATTTGGCTTGTTCAACAGTAAATTTCCATGTCATTTGTTTATGTATTTGCACATCTAATTTGTGCTATTGAATTGAGAACGATTGATATTTGTACAAAAATTAGAAACTTCTAGATTTCAGGAAACGGGCACAACGAAAATATTGTGACATATTTGGCCTGTTCAAGAGTAAATTTCCATGTCATTTGTTTATGTATTTGCACAGCTAATTTGTCCCTCACTATGGTAGGCACCTTGTCGTTGGTGTGAGGGCTTAGCCGAACTCCATAGCGCCCGACTATGAGGCGGAGCTGTTTAGGACTGACATCTACGCCGTTTCGCCTCATAGGAGGGCGGCGGGATGTCGGTGACCAAGAACTGCCAACCCCCTAATCCAGGGTGTTATGCGGACCGTGCCTACTGGACGATTTGCAGCCAGGGGATAAATTCGGCTGTATTCGAACGGAGCCTTCCCGATACCGAGCCATCTCGGGAAGTAGTTATGGCCTTACCGCAGTAAGGGGCGCTGCTGTGGCGGACGGTTCTTTCCCCGTATATAATACTGGACCGCTGAGCCCGCCTTGTCGGGCAGGTGGTCGTACGACCAAGATGAACAACTCATTACCTGAATGTAATAAGGAGGATGTAAAGAGGAGGACTGAGTCGCAACCCAAGGACGACAAATACGAATTAAGCGATGCGTCGGACTCGGGGAGCGAGAGTAGTGCTGATTCAATGAACTCCGTGTTGGAGAAGCACACAAATGAAAACGGAGTAGAAGAGTGGAGAAGGGTACGGAGCAGAGGAAGTAAAAGAGCTCTCTCGCAGTACCGTGCAGCACTAAGAATTGTACAACGCTTGGGAGCAGTGGTCGACCCAACAGAAGTGGAGATCGAGCGCTTGGAATGGGCCCATGAAGCGGTAGAAATAGGTCGAAGGCAGTTCAAAAGGTTTGCTGCGAGAAACCCTCGGTTCTGCAACCGGTACGAGGAGGAAGAAGCGTCGAATGGCAGAATGAAAAGGCAACGTTCGGCAGAAGGTAACAAGCCTGATTTCAAGAGGCAGAAAGGACCCAGTCCTAGAGCCGCGAGGCAGGGCAGTCGCATATACAAGACAAGTAGGTCCAAAGCTGTAAGACAGATGGGTTCCAATAGCGAGGTAGCAACTACCTCGAAAGCTGCCAGTCAGAGGGAAGTTCCAACTACGGAAGTAGGAGATAAGCCAAAGGGAGATAACGCTAAGACTCCGGCTTTCTCGGAGGCGCTAAAGGGAGTTAACGCGAAGACTCCGGGGTTCTCGGAGGTTCCAAAGGGAGATAACACTAAGACTCCTGCTTTTCCCGAGAAGATGAGTGATGTGGCAAAGCAGTCACTGACTGTGGCGCTGGTTGATCGTAGCAGTCCGTTCGGACAAATGACTACTGAAAGGTGGAGATCTGTGGAAAGGGAGCTTATTGCTTAAGATGATGCGGGAACAACCAAGTAAGCCCCTTCCAACCTTTGATTCGGGGGGATGGTATAATAGTGTGAAGATGATAGCGTGCGACAACATCGCGAGCTTGCGGTGGCTGGAGGAAGTCGTTCCAAACCTCCAAAGGCAAGGCACGAATGCGAGGTTTGAGGTGGTGGATAAAGCACAAATCCCCACGGTACCAAATGTTAAGGTATGGATACCATGCGTGATGAAGTCGGAGGATACACTGCGACTTCTGCAGAATCAGAATCCGAACATACCGACACAGGATTGGAAGGTACTTACTGTATCTCGGCCTACCGAGGATGGTCAGTTCTACATCTTCCAAATAAACAAGCAGGCGGAGGATATTTTGTACACGCGGCTTGGCAAAATGTCCTTTGGCACTGGCAAAATTTACATGCGACTCAGGAAAAGAAGTCCCGAGGATAAAAATCCTAACACGCTGGAAGTGGGCGAAGTCGAAAAGGACCTCAGAAGCCTAAGGGAAAAAAGACAGGTGGAGGTCCCCGACGTCACCACGAACGTGCTAGAAGAGGACCAACCGCTAAATGGTGCTGTGACTCGCACAGAGGAACACACGGCACAACATTCACGAGGGGCTGAAGGGGGCCTCGAATACTCTAAACCAAAAGGGCAAGAGGAGGACGACGACGTCAAAACGAAGGTGCTGGAGGGGGACAAACAGCCCAATGGTGCTGCGAGTCCTACAGATAAACCTCCAACACAGTAAAGTGGCATCGAGCGAACTCCTCCTAACCCTTGAGGAGGGTTCGTTTGACGTGGCGCTGATCCAGGAGCCGTGGCTCTCATCGGGAGGAAAGGTTTCTGGACTTAGCGCGCGCGGGTTTGGCGTTTACTACGCACAAACGGAAGGACGGGTGCGAGCTGTAGTAATGGTAAGGAAACAGCTGCATTCATATATGCTGCCTAATTACACCACCGAGGATCTCGTAGCGGTGGCCGTTGAGCAAAAGAATAAGCAGGCATTTATCCTGGCATCCTGCTACATTGCCCATGTTGCGGAGGTTCCACCGATGGAGTGCAAAAGGCTAGTACAGGAGGAAGGGCGCAAAGGGCGGTTGGTCATAGGCGCAGAAGCAAATGCGCACCACAATGCGTGGGGAGGAGCAGATACGAACGAGAGAGGCGAATCTCTATTTTGTTACATCCTGCAAAACAATTTGCAGATAGCCAACAGGGGAAATGTTCCTACATACATTGGTCCAACATCCAGCAATGTTCTGGATATTTCATTGAGCTACGAGCGTGATATATCAAGGTATGATTGGATGGTTCTCGATAGACCATCCTTCTCCGACCATGCGTATATAAGCTTCAGCATCCCACTAAAGAGGGTAGAGAAGGGAGGAACCTTTAGAAACCCTAGGGCAACGAATTGGACTAAATTCCAGAAACATGTAGAAACGAAACTGGGACAACCCAAAGAGGTTGCTAATGTAGAGGAACTGGAGGAGTCGAATGAATTCCTAACAAGGACGCTTATGACTGCGTATAACAAAGCTTGCCCTCTAAGAAGATTCAGAGGAAAAGCAAAGCCGCCATGGTGGAGCAATGAGCTGAGTCTTCTAAGAAGACAGGTAAAAGAAATGTTTAAACTCGCAAAGACAGCGGAAAGCGAAGCGTGTCGGGACGAGTACAGGGATCTACTGAGGATCTACAAGCGTGAAATTACCAGGGCGAAGAGAAACTCATGGAAAAGTTCCTGTACGGACATAGAGTGCTCCAGTGAAACAGCACGGTTGAAAAAAGTCTTAGCAAAGGGAAACATAGTCCAGGAACTAATAAAGAAAGAGAACGGGGAATGGTCACGTGATAGTGAGGAATCCCTTGAGGTGCTTCTCGATACACATTTCCCATCGGGAGACGGTTTAGAAGAACCAGCAGACATCACTCACACTTCGATCACGGAGCTAGTGGGGCCGGGCTTGGTGACCGATACCAAGATCGATTGGGCAGTGAAGACGTTTTCTAAGTATAAATCGCCGGGCCCAGATGGTATATTCCCGGCTATGCTACAAGTCTCAAGTAGGGCGGTCGTGGAATGGCTTAAAATAATATTCGATGGGTGCATAAGACTGAATCATGTACCGCACTCTTGGAGAACTGCTCGTGTAGCTTTTCTACCAAAGGCGGGGAGACTATAGACCCATTAGCTTAACATCATTTCTGCTCAAAACCTTTGAGAGGCTGATAGATGTGTACATAAAGTCCAACGTGGATGAAAAGCTGCTCTCCACAACACAGCATGCGTACACCAAAGGCAAGTCGGTAGACACCGCATTGCATAGGGTGGTAATAAGCATAGAGAAATCCCTGGAATATAAGGAGTATGCTCTAGGAGTCTTCTTGGACATTGCCGGGGCTTTCAATAATGTTGCAAAATGGGCGATTATGGATGGTCTTAATTACATTAAAGTACATCCTGCCTTAATCAGATGGATCGGCTGCATGTTAAATTGCAGAAAGATTACATCACAATGGGGATTGTACGAGGCCACGAAATCAGTGGACAGGGGCACGCCGCAGGGAGGGGTGCTATCACCTCTGCTGTGGACACTGGTCATCAACCAACTCCTCAGGCAATTCGATGAGGGACCCGTAAAACTTACGGCTTACGCAGATGACGTTGCAATTTTAATAAGTGGAAAATGCCTTCCAACGATTAGTTCTTTGATGGATCGGGCGCTTCGGGATATTCATACCTGGGCACCTAATGTCGGGCTGAAAGTCAATGCGGAGAAGACGGATATGGTCTTGTTTACAAAGAGGTACAAGGTCCCAAATTGGACCAGGCCTAAGTTAGGAGCGGTGACCTTACAGGAGAAACCTTGCACAAAATATCTAGGAATCATCCTAGACAGTAAGCTGTCATGGAAGCTCAACTTGGAAGAGAGGGTCAAGAAGGCCTCAACGGCACTCTATGCATGTAAAAGAATGCTGGGGTGTACGTGGGGCCTATCGACCTCTCTTTCTCATTGGGTTTTTACAGCGATTGTTAGCCCTATTCTATACTATGGAGTTCTTGTTTGGTGGAAAGCCACACAAAAAACAACATACCTCAAAAAATTAGAGGGGGTATGCAGACTATCGATGCTTTGCATTACGGGAGCCCTGAAAACAACCCCGACGGCTGCACTGTATGCCATTCTGCACATTCCACCTGTAGACCTGGTAGCAAAGAACAAAGCGTTAACGACCGCAACCAGGCTCGATGCTTCGGGGCAGCTTGAGCGCCGAACATATGGCCATAGTAGTATAGCGTCCTCAGTCACAAGACGAACAGACTACATGATTCCCTACCTGCACTTTGAGGGAGATCTTAAGGCCACAATAGAGGTGGACGGTTGGCGCAAGGGTGCGCAAATGGCGGACGAGGCGATACATGTGTACACCGATGGTTCCAAAATAGTGGAAAGAGTAGGGTCTGCGGTATACTGCGCTGATCCGGAATTAAGCAGATCCTAAAGGCTGCCGGATTACTGTAGCGTTTTCTAAGCGGAAATATTAGCCGTAACCAAAGCAGTAGAAACCCTGGAAGAGAATAGCTTAAGCTGCAACCGTGTTAACTTTTATATTGACAGTCAAGCAGCAATTAAGGCAATAATCTCGCATAGCACAGCATCTAAATGCGTGTTAGAGTGTAAGCAGTCTCTGGAGAGAATCGGGACAGGGAGAAGCATACATCTATATTGGGCCCCAGGGCATATGGGAATAGATGGAAGCGGACGAATTAGCTAAAAAGGGCGCATCCCTTGAAGCTTGCTCCGTAGACATCCCAATTAGATTGGGCGAGATTAAGCGAATGCGAGAGGTGAACATGATCGACCAAGCAGAAAAGGCGTGGGTTCAAGTGCGGGGCTGTAAAGTGTCGAAGATTATGTGTAGGTCTTACAACCTTAGACTAACACAGTTGCTTCTATCATTATCATTGTGAGTTATTTTATAACATAGGTCCTGGTTTTTGATAGGGTTTTTCAGTTTGGTCGTTAAAACAAACTTCTGGTAACACTACGGACTCAATCAGTCTATGTGAGGTCCTCATGGACCGGCCAGTTCAACCTACCTACCTACAGCTAATTTGTGCTATTGAATTGAGAGTGGTAGATATTTGTACAACCAGTAGAAACTTCTAGATTTCAGGAAGCGGGCACAACGAAAATATTGTGACATATTTGGCTTGTTCAACAGTAAGTTTCCATGTCATTTGTTTATGTATTTGCACAGCTAATTTGTGCTATTGAATTGAGAGTGGCTGATATTTGTACAACAAGTAGAAACTTCTAGATTTCAGGAAACGGGTACAATGAAAATATTGTGACACATTTGGCTTGTTCAACAGTAAATTTCCAAGTTATTTGTTTATGTATTTGCACAGCTAATTTGTGCTATTGAATTAAGAATGGTTGATATTTGTACAACAAGTAGAAACTTCTAGATTTCAGGAAAGGGGCACAACGAAAATATTGTGACACATTTGGCTTGTTCAAAAATAAATTTCCATGTCATTTGTTTATGTATTTGCACAGCTAATTTGTGCTATTGAATTATAAATGATTGATATTTGTACAACAAGTAGAAACTTCTAGATTTCAGGAAACATGCACAACGAAAATATTGTGACACATTTGGCTTGTTCAACAGTAAATTTCCAAGTCATTTGTTTATGTATTTGCACAGCTAATTTGTGCTATTGAATTAAGAATGGTTGATATTTGTACAACAAGTAGAAACTTCTAGATTTCAGGAAGCGGGCACAACGAAAATATTGTGACACATTTGGCTTGTTCAACAGTAAATTTCCATGTCATTTGTTTATGTATTTGCACAGCTAATTTGTGCTATTGAATTAAGAATGGTTGATATTTGTACAAGAAGTAGAAACTTCTGGATTTCAGGAGACGGGCACAACGAAAATATTGTGACACATTTGGCTTGTTCAACAGTAAATTTCCATGTCATTTGTTTATGTATTTGCACAGCTAATTTGTGCTATTGAATTAAGAATGGTTGATATTTGTACAACAAATAGAAACTTCTAGATTTTAAGAAACGGGCATAACGAAAATATTGTGACATATTTGGCTTGTTCAACAGTAAATTTCCATGTGATTTGTTTATGTATTTGCACAGCTAATTTGTGCTATTGAATTGAGAATGGTTGATATTTGTACAAGAAGTAGAAACTTCTGGATTTCAGGAGACGGGCACAACGAAAATATTGTGACACATTTGGCTTTTTCAACAGTAAATTTCCATGTGATTTGTTTATGTATTTGCACAGCTAATTTGTGCTATTGAATTAAGAATGGTTGATATTTGTACAACAAGTAGAAACTTCTAGATTTCAGGAAGCGGGCACAACGAAAATATTGTGACACATTTGGCTTGTTCAACAGTAAAGTTCCATGTCATTTGTTTATGTATTTGCACAGCTAATTAGTGCTATTGAATTAAGAATGGTTGATATTTGTACAAGAAGTAGAAACTTCTGGATTTCAGGAGACGGGCACAACGAAAATATTGTGACACATTTGGCTTGTTCAACAGTAAATTTCCATGTGATTTGTTTATGTATGTGCACAGCTAATTTGGCCTATTGAATTGAGAATGGTTGATATTTGTACAAGAAGTAGAAACTTCTGGATTTCAGGAGACGGGCACAACGAAAATATTGTGACACATTTGGCTTGTTCAACAGTAAATTTCCATGTCATTTGTTTATGTATTTGCACAGCTAATTTGTGCTATTGAATTAAGAATGGTTGATATTTGTACAACAAATAGAAACTTCTAGATTTTAGGAAACGGGCACAACGAAAATATTGTGACATATTTGGCTTGTTCAACAGTAAATTTCCATGTGATTTGTTTATGTATTTGCACAGCTAATTTGTGCTATTGAATTAAGAATGGTTGATATTTGTACAACAAGTAGAAACTTCTAGATTTCAGGAAGCGGGCACAACGAAAATATTGTGACACATTTGGCTTGTTCAACAGTAAATTTCCATGTCATTTGTTTATGTATTTGCACAGCTAATTTGTGCTATTGAATTAAGAATGGTTGATATTTGTACAACAAATAGAAACTTCTAGATTTTAGGAAACGGGCACAACGAAAATATTGTGACATATTTGGCTTGTTCAACAGTAAATTTCCATGTGATTTGTTTATGTATTTGCACAGCTAATTTGTGCTACTGAATTAAGAATGGTTGATATTTGTACAACAAATAGAAACTTCTAGATTTCAGGAAGCGGGCACAACGAAAATATTGTGACACATTTGGCTCGTTCAACAGTAAATTTCCATGTCATTTGTTTATGTATTTGCACAGCTAATTTGTGCTATTGAATTAAGAATGGTTGATATTTGTACAACAAATAGAAACTTCTAGATTTTAGGAAACGGGCACAACGAAAATATTGTGACATATTTGGCTTGTTCAACAGTAAATTTCCATGTGATTTGTTTATGTATTTGCACAGCTAATTTGTGCTATTGAATTGAGAATGGTTGATATTTGTACAAGAAGTAGAAACTTCTGGATTTCAGGAGACGGGCACAACGAAAATATTGTGACACATTTGGCTTTTTCAACAGTAAATTTCCATGTGATTTGTTTATGTATGTGCACAGCTAATTTGTGCTATTGAATTGAGAATGGTTGATATTTGTACAAGAAGTAGAAACTTCTGGATTTCAGGAGATGGGCACAACGAAAATATTGTGACATATTTGGCTTGTTCAACGGTAAATTTTCATGTCATTTGTTTATTTATTTGCACAGCTAATTTGTGCTGTTGAATTGAGAATGATTGATATTTGTACAACAAGTAGAAACTTCTAGATTACAGGAAACGGGCACAATGAAAATATTGCGACACATTTGGCTTGTTCAACAGTAAATTTCCATGTCATTTGTTTATGTATTTGCACAGCTAATTTTTTCTATTGAATTAAGAATGGTTGATATTTGTACAACAAGTAGAATCTTCTAGATTTTAGGAAACGGGCACAACGAAAATATTGTGACATATTTGGCTTGTTCAACAGTAAATTTCCATGTCATTTGGTTATATATTTACATAGTTAATTTGTGCTTTTGAATTGAGAATGGTTTATATTTGTGCAAAAAATTGAAACTTCTAGATTTCAGGAAACAGGCACAATGAAAATATTGTGACACATTTGGCTTGTTCAACAGTAAACTTCCATGTCATTTGTTTATATATTTACATAGTTAATTTGTGCTATTGAATTGAGAATGGTTTATATTTGTGCAAAAAATAGAAACTTCTAGATTTCAGGAAACGGGCACAACGAAAATATTGTTACAAAATTGGCTTGTTCAACAGTAAATTTCCATGTCATTTGTTTATGTATTTGCACAGCTAATTTGTGCTATTGAATTGAGAGTGGCTGATATTTGTACAACAAGTAGAAACTTCTAGATTTCAGGAAACGGGTACAATGAAAATATTGTGGCACATTTGGCTTGTTCAACAGTAAGTTTCCATGTCATTTGTTTATGTATTTGCACAGCTAATTTGTGCTATTGAATTGAGAGTGGCTGATATTTGTACAACAAATAGAAACTTCTAGATTTCAGGAGACGGGCACAACGAAAATATTGCGACACATTTGGCTTGTTCAACGGTAAATTTTCATGTCATTTGTTTATGTATTTGCACAGCTAATTTGTGCTATTGAATTGAGAATGATTGATATTTGTACAACAAGTAGAAACTTCTAGATTACAGGAAACGGGCACAATGAAAATATTGTGACACATTTGGCTTGTTCAACAGTAAATTTCCATGTCATTTGTTTATGTATTTGCACAGCTAATTTTTTCTATTGAATTAAGAATGGTTGATATTTGTACAACAAGTAGAATCTTCTAGATTTTAGGAAACGGGCACAACGAAAATATTGTGACATATTTGGCTTGTTCAACAGTAAATTTCCATGTCATTTGGTTATATATTTACATAGTTAATTTGTGCTTTTGAATTGAGAATGGTTTATATTTGTGCAAAAAATAGAAGCTTCTAGATTTCAGGAAACAGGCACAATGAAAATATTGTGACACATTTGGCTTGTTCAACAGTAAACTTCCATGTCATTTGTTTATATATTTACATAGTTAATTTGTGCTATTGAATTGAGAATGGTTTATATTTGTGCAAAAAATAGAAACTTCTAGATTTCAGGAAACGGGCACAACGAAAATATTGTTACACAATTGGCTTGATCAACAGTAAATTTCCATGTCATTTGTTTATGTATTTGCACAGCTAATTTTTTCTATTGAATTAAGAATGGTTGATATTTGTACAACAAGTAGAAACTTCTAGATTTTAGGAAACGGGCACAACGAAAATATTGTGACATATTTGGCTTGTTCAACAGTAAGTTTCCATGTCATTTGTTTATGTATTTGCACAGCTAATTTGTGCTATTGAATTGAGAGTGGCTGATATTTGTACAACAAGTAGAAATTTCTAGATTTCAGGAAACGGGTACAATGAAAATATTGTGACACGTTGGGCTTGTTCAACAGTAAATTTCCATGTCATTTGTTTATGTATTTGCACAGCTAATTTGTGCTATTGAATTGAAAATGATTGATATTTGTACAACAAGTAGAAACTTCTAGATTTCAGGAAACGGGTACAACGAAAATATTGTGACATATTTGGCTTGTTCAACAGTAAATTTCCATGTCATTTGTTTATGTATTTGCACAGCTAATTTGTGCTATTGAATTGAGAGTGGTAGATATTTGTACAACCAGTAGAAACTTCTAGATTTCAGGAAGCGGGCACAACGAAAATATTGTGACACATTTGGCTTGTTCAACAGTAAATTTCGATGTGATTTGTTTATGTATTTGCACAGCTAATTTGTGCTATTGAATTAAGAATGGTTGATATTTGTACAACATATGGAAACTCCTAGATTTCAGGAAACGGGAACAACGAAAATATTGTGACATATTTGGCTTGTTCAACAGTAAATTTTCATGTAGTTTGTTTATGTATTTGCACAGCTAATTTGTGCTATTGAATTGAAAATGATTGATATTTGTACAACAAGTAGAAACTTCCAGATTTCAGGAAACGGGTACAACGAAAATATTGTGACATATTTGGCTTGTTTAACAGTAAATTTCCATGCCATTTGTTTATGTATTTGCACAGCTAATTTGTGCTATTGAATTAAGAATGGTTGATATTTGTACAACAAGTAGAAACTTCTAGATTTCAGGAAACGGGCACAACGAAAATATTGTGACATATTTGGCTTGTTCTACAGTAAATTTACATGTCATTTGTTTATGTATTTGCACAGCTAATTTGTGCTATTGAATTAGGAAATAGTTGATATTTGTACAACAAGTAGAAACTTCTAGATTTCAGGAAGCGGGCACAACGAAAATATTGTGACACATTTGGCTTGTTCAACAGTAAATTTCCATGTCATTTGTTTATGTATTTGCACAGCTAATTTGTGCTATTGAATTAGGAATGGTTGATATTTGTACAACAAGTAGAAACTTCTAGATTTCAGGAAACGGGTGCAACGAAAATATTGTGACATATTTGGCTTGTTTAACAGTAAATTTCCATGCCATTTGTTTATGTATTTGCACAGCTAATTTGTGCTATTGAATTGAGAGTGGCTGATATTTGTACAACAAGTAGAAACTTCTAGATTTCAGGAAACGGGTACAATGAAAATATTGTGACACATTTGGCTTGTTCAACAGTAAATTTCAATGTCATTTGTTTATGTATTTGCACAGCTAATTTGTGCTATTGAATTAAGAATGGTTGATATTTGTACAACAAGTAGAAACTTCTAGATTTCAGGAAACGGGTACAACGAAAATATTGTGACATATTTGGCTTGTTTAACAGTAAATTTCCATGACATTTGTTTATGTATTTGCACAGCTAATTTGTGCTATTGAATTGAGAGTGGCTGATATTTGTACAACAAGTAGAAACTTCTAGATTTCAGGAAACGGGTACAATGAAAATATTGTGACACATTTGGCTTGTTCAACAGTAAATTTCAATGTCATTTGTTTATGTATTTGCACAGCTAATTTGTGCTATTGAATTAAGAATGATTGATATTTGTACAACAAATAGAAACTTCTAGATTTCAGGAAGCGGGCACAACGAAAATATTGTGACACATTTGGCTTGTTCAACAGTAAATTTCCATGTCATTTGTTTATGTATTTGCACAGCTAATTTGTGCTATTGAATTAGGAATGGTTGATATTTGTACAACAAGTAGAAACTTCTAGATTTCAGGAAACGGGTACAACGAAAATATTGTGACATATTTGGCTTGTTCAACAGTAAATTTCCATGTCATTTGTTTATGTATATGCACAGCTAATTTGTGCTATTGAATTGAGAGTGGTTGATATTTGTACAACAAGTAGAAACTTCTAGATTTTAGGAAGCGAGCACAACGAAAATATTGTGACACATTTGGCTTGTCCAACAGTAAATTTCGATGTAATTTGTTTATGTATTTGCACAGCTAATTTGTGCTATTGAATTGAGAATGGTTGATATTTGTACAACAAATAGAAACTCCTAGATTTCAGGAAACGGGAACAACGAAAATATTTTGACATATTTGGCTTGTTCAACAGTAAATTTTCATGTCATTTGTTTATGTATTTGCACAGCTAATTTGTGCTATTGAATTAAGAATGGTTGATATTTGTACAACAAATAGAAACTCCTAGATTTCAGGAAACGGGAACAACGAAAATATTTTGACATATTTGGCTTGTTCAACAGTAAATTTCCATGTCATTTGTTTATGTATTTGCACATCTAATTTGTGCTATTGAATTGAGAACGATTGATATTTGTACAACAAGTAGAAACTTCTAGATTTCAGGAAACGGGTACAACGAAAATGTTGTGACATATTTGGCTTGTTCAACAGTAAATTTCCATGTCATTTGTTTATGTATATGCACAGCTAATTTGTGCTATTGAATTGAGAGTGGTTGATATTTGTACAACAAGTAGAAACTTCTAGATTTTAGGAAGCGAGCACAACGAAAATATTGTGACACATTTGGCTTGTTCAACAGTAAATTTCGATGTAATTTGTTTATGTATTTGCACAGCTAATTTGTGCTATTGAATTAAGAATGGTTGATATTTGTACAACAAATAGAAACTCCTAGATTTCAGGAAACGGGAACAACGAAAATATTTTGACATATTTGGCTTGTTCAACAGTAAATTTCCATGTCATTTGTTTATGTATTTGCACATCTAATTTGTGCTATTGAATTGAGAACGATTGATATTTGTACAACAAGTAGAAACTTCTAGATTTCAGGAAGCGAGCACAACGAAAATATTGTGACACATTTGGCTTGTTCAACAGTAAATTTCCATGTCATTTGTTTATGTATTTGCACAGCTAATTTGTGCTATTGAATTAAGAATGGTTGATATTTGTACAACAAATAGAAACTTCTAGATTTTAGGAAACGGGCACAACGAAAATATTGTGACATATTTAGCTTGTTCAACAGTAAATTTCCATGTCATTTGTTTATGTATTTGCACAGCTAATTTGTGCTATTGAATTAAGAATTGTTGATATTTGTACAACAAATATAAACTTCTAGATTTTAGGAAACGGGCACAACGAAAATATTGTGACACATTTGGCTTGTTCAACAGTAAATTTCCATGTCATTTGTTTATGTATTTGCACAGCTAATTTGTGCTATTGAATTAAGAATTGTTGATATTTGTACAACAAATAGAAACTTCTAGATTTTAGAAAACGGGCACAACGAAAATATTGTGACATATTTGGCTTGTTCAACAGTAAATTTCCATGTGATTTGTTTATGTATTTGCACAGCTAATTTGTGCTATTGAATTGAGAATGGTTGATATTTGTACAAGAAGTAGAAACTTCTAGATTTCAGGAAACGAGCACAACGAAAATATTGTGACACATTTGGCTTTTTCAACAGTAAATTTCCATGTCATATGATTATGTATTTGCACAGCTAATTTGTGCTATTGAATTGAGAATGGTTGATATTTGTACAACAAGTAGAAACTTCTAGATTTCAGGAAACGGGCACAACGAAAATATTGTGACACATTTGGCTTGTTCAACAGTAAATCTCCATGTCATTTGTTTATGTATTTGCACAGCTAATTTGTGCTATTGAATTGAAAATGATTGATATTTGTACAACAAGTAGAAACTTCTAGATTTCAGGAAACGGGTACAATGAAAATATTGTGACACATTTGGCTTGTTCAACAGTAAATTTCCATTTCATATGATTATGTATTTGCATAGCTAATTTGTGCTATTGAATTGAGAATGATTGATATTCGTGCAACAAGTAGAAACTTGTAGATTTCAGGAAACGGGCACAACGAAAATATTGTTACACAATTGGCTTGTTCAACAGTAAATTTCAATGTGATTTGTTTATGTATTTGCACAGCTAATTTGTGCTATTGAATTAAGAATGGTTGATATTTGTACAACAAATAGAAACTCCTAGATTTCAGGAAACGGGAACAACGAAAATATTGTGACATATTTGGCTTGTTCAACAGTAAATTTTCATGTCATTTGTTTATGTATTTGCACAGCTAATTTGTGCTATTGAATTGAGAATGATTGATATTTGTACAACAAGTAGAAACTTCTAGATTACAGGAAACGGGCACAATGAAAATATTGTGACACATTTGGCTTGTTCAACAGTAAATTTCGATGTCATATGATTATGTATTTGCATAGCTAATTTGTGCTATTGAATTGAGAATGATTGATATTCGTGCAACAAGTAGAAACTTGTAGATTTCAGGAAACGGGCACAACGAAAATATTGTTACACAATTGGCTTGTTCAACAGTAAATTTCCATGTCATTTGTTTATGTATTTGCACAGCTAATTTTTTCTATTGAATTGAGAATTATTGATATTTGTACAACAAGTAGAAACTTCTAGATTTCAGGAAACGGGTACAATGAAAATATTGTGACACATTTGGCTTGTTCAACAGTAAATTTCGATGTCATATGATTATGTATTTGCATAGCTAATTTGTGCTATTGAATTGAGAATGATTGATATTCGTGCAACAAGTAGAAACTTGTAGATTTCAGGAAACGGGCACAACGAAAATATTGTTACACAATTGGCTTGTTCAACAGTAAATTTCGATGTAATTTGTTTATGTATTTGCACAGCTAATTTGTGCTATTGAATTAAGAATGGTTGATATTTGTACAACAAATAGAAACTACTCGATTTCAGGAAACGGGAACAACGAAAATATTTTGACATATTTGGCTTGTTCAACAGTAAATTTCCATGTCATTTGTTTATGTATTTGCACATCTAATTTGTGCTATTGAATTGAGAACGATTGATATTTGTACAACAAGTAGAAACTTTTAGATTTCAGGAAACGGGTACAACGAAAATATTGTGACATATTTGGCTTGTTCAACAGTAAATTTCCATGCCATTTGTTTATGTATTTGCACAGCTAATTTGTGCTATTGAATTGAGAGTGGTAGATATTTGTACAACCAGTAGAAACTTCTAGATTTCGGGAAGCGGGCACAACGAAAATATTGTGACACATTTGGCTTGTTCAACAGTAAATTTCCATGTCATTTGTTTATGTATTTGCACAGCTAATTTGTGCTATTGAATTAAGAATGGTTGATATTTGTACAACAAGTAGAAACTTCTAGATTTCAGGAAACGGGCACAATGAAAATATTGTGACATATTTGGCTTGTTCAACAGTAAGTTTCCATGTCATTTGTTTATGTATTTGCACAGCTAATTTGTGCTATTGAATTGAGAGTGGCTGATATTTGTACAACAAGTAGAAACTTCTAGATTTCAGGAAACGGGTACAATGAAAATATTGTGACACATTTGGCTTGTTCAACAGTAAATTTCCATGTCATATGATTATGTATTTGCACAGCTAATTTGTGCTATTGAATTGAGAAAGATTGATATTCGTGCAACAAGTAGCAACTTCTAGATTTCAGGAAACGGGCACAAGGAAAATATTGTTACACAATTGGCTTGTTCAACAGTAAATTTCGATGTGATTTGTTTATGTATTTGCACAGCTAATTTGTGCTATTGAATTAAGAATGGTTGATATTTGTACAACAAATAGAAACTCCTAGATTTCAGGAAACGGGAACAACGAAAATATTGTGACATATTTGGCTTGTTCAACAGTAAATTTCCATGTCATTTGTTTATGAATTTGCACAGCTAATTTGTGCTATTGAATTAAGAATGGTTGATATTTGTACAACAAATAGAAACTCCTAGATTTCAGGAAACGGGCACAACGAAAATATTGTGACATATTTGGCTTGTTCAACAGTAAGTTTCCATGTCATTTGTTTATGTATTTGCACAGCTAATTTGTGCTATTGAATTGAGAGTGGCTGATATTTGTACAACAAACAGAAACTTCTAGATTTTAGGAAACGGGCACAGCGAAAATATTGTGACATATTTGGCTTGTTCAACAGTAAGTTTCCATGTCATTTGTTTATGTATTTGCACAGCTAATTTGTGCTATTGAATTAAGAATGGTTGATATTTGTACAACAAGTAGAAACTTCTAGATTTCAGGAAACGGGCACAACGAAAATATTGTGACATATTTCGCTTGTTCAACAGTAAGTTTCCATGTCATTTGTGTATGTATTTGCACAGCTAATTTGTGCTATTGAATTGAGAGTGGCTGATATTTGTACAACAAACAGAAACTTCTAGATTTTAGGAAACGGGCACAACGAAAATATTGTGACATATTTGGCTTGTTCAACAGTAAGTTTCCATGTAATTTGTTTATGTATTTGCACAGCTAATTTGTGCTATTGAATTAAGAATGGTTGATATTTTTACAACAAGTAGAAACTTCTAGATTTCAGGAAACGGGCACAACGAAAATATTGTGACATATTTGGCTTGTTCAACAGTAAGTTTCCATGTCATTTGTTTATGTATTTGCACAGCTAATTTGTGCTATTGAATTAAGAATGGTTGATATTTGTACAACAAGTAGAAACTTCTAGATTTCAGGAAACGGGCACAACGAAAATATTGTGACATATTTGGCTTGTTCAACAGTAAGTTTCCATGTCATTTGTTTATGTATTTGCACAGCTAATTTGTGCTATTGAATTAAGAATGGTTGATATTTGTACAACAAGTAGAAACTTCTAGATTTCAGGAAACGGGCACAACGAAAATATTGTGACATATTTGGCTTGTTCAACAGTAAGTTTCCATGTCATTTGTTTATGTATTTGCACAGCTAATTTGTGCTATTGAATTGAGAGTGGCTGATATTTGTACAACAAACAGAAACTTCTAGATTTTAGGAAACGGGCACAACGAAAATATTGTGACATATTTGGCTTGTTCAACAGTAAGTTTCCATGTAATTTGTTTATGTATTTGCACAGCTAATTTGTGCTATTGAATTAAGAATGGTTGATATTTGTACAACAAACAGAAACTTCTAGATTTTAGGAAACGGGCACAACGAAAATATTGTGACATATTTGGCTTGTTCAACAGTAAATTTCCATGTCATTTGTTTATATATTTGCACAGCTAATTTGTGCTATTGAATTAAGAATTGTTGATATTTGTACAACAAATAAAAACTTCTAGATTTTAGGAAACGGGCACAACGAAAATATTGTGACACATTTGGCTTGTTCAACAGTAAATTTCCATGTCATTTGTTTATGTATTTGCACAGCTAATTTGTGCTATTGAATTAAGAATTGTTGATATTTGTACAACAAATAGAAACTTCTAGATTTTAGAAGACGGGCACAACGAAAATATTGTGACATATTTGGCTTGTTCAACAGTAAATTTCCATGTGATTTGTTTATGTATTTGCACAGCTAATTTGTGCTATTTAATTGAGAATGGTTGATATTTGTACAAGAAGTAGAAACTTCTAGATTTCAGGAAACGAGCACAACGAAAATATTGTGACACATTTGGCTTTTTCAACAGTAAATTTCCATGTCATATGATTATGTATTTGCACAGCTAATTTGTGCTATTGAATTGAGAATGGTTGATATTTGTACAACAAGTAGAAACTTCTAGATTTCAGGAAACGGGCACAACGAAAATATTGTGACACATTTGGCTTGTTCAACAGTAAATTTCCATGTCATTTGTTTATGTATTTGCACAGCTAATTTGTGCTATTGAATTGAGAGTGGTAGATATTTGTACAACCAATAGAAACTTCTAGATTTCAGGAAACGGGCACAACGAAAATATTGTTACACAATTGGCTTGTTCAACAGTAAATTTCGATGTGATTTGTTTATGTATTTGCACAGCTAATTTGTGCTATTGAATTAAGAATGGTTGATATTTGTACAACAAATAGAAACTCCTAGATTTCAGGAAACGGGAACAACGAAAATATTGTGACACATTTGGCTTGTTCAACAGTAAATTTCCATGTCATTTGTTTATGTATTTGCACAGCAAATTTTTTCTATTGAATTGAGAATTATTGATATTTGTACAACAAGTAGAAACTTCTAGATTTCAGGAAACGGGTACAATGAAAATATTGTGACACATTTGGCTTGTTCAACAGTAAATTTCCATGTCATATGATTATGTATTTGCATAGCTAATTTGTGCGATTGAATTGAGAATGATTGATATTTGTACAACCAATAGAAACTTCTAGATTTCAGGAAACGAGCACAACGAAAATATTGTGATACATTTGGCTTTTTCAACAGTAAATTTCCATGTCATATGATTGTGTATTTGCACAGCTAATTTGTGCTATTGAATTGAGAGTGGTAGATATTTGTACAACAAGTAGAAACTTCTAGATTTCAGGAAACGGGTACAACGAAAATATTGTGACATATTTGGCTTGTTCAACAGTAAATTTCCATGTCATTTGTTTGTGTATTTGCACAGCTAATTTGTGCTATTGAATTAAGAATTGTTAATATTTGTACAACAAATAGAAACTTCTAGATTTTAGAAGACGGGCACAACGAAAATATTGTGACATATTTGGCTTGTTCAACAGTAAATTTCCATGTGATTTGTTTATGTATTTGCACAGCTAATTTGTGCTATTGAATTGAGAATGGTTGATATTTGTACAACAAGTAGAAACTTCTAGATTTCAGGAAACGGGCACAACGAAAATATTGTGACACATTTGGCTTGTTCAACAGTAAATTTCCATGTCATTTGTTTATGTATTTGCACAGCTAATTTGTGCTATTGAATTGAGAGTGGTAGATATTTGTACAACCAATAGAAACTTCTAGATTTCAGGAAACGGGCACAACGAAAATATTGTTACACAATTGGCTTGTTCAACAGTAAATTTCGATGTGATTTGTTTATGTATTTGCACAGCTAATTTGTGCTATTGAATTAAGAATGGTTGATATTTGTACAACAAATAGAAACTCCTAGATTTCAGGAAACGGGAACAACGAAAATATTGTGACATATTTGGCTTGTTCAACAGTAAATTTTCATGTCATTTGTTTATGTATTTGCACAGCTAATTTGTGCTATTGAATTGAGAATGATTGATATTTGTACAACAAGTAGAAACTTCTAGATTACAGGAAACGGGCACAATGAAAATATTGTGACACATTTGGCTTGTTCAACAGTAAATTTCCATGTCATTTGTTTATGTATTTGCACAGCAAATTTTTTCTATTGAATTGAGAATTATTGATATTCGTACAACAAGTAGAAACTTCTAGATTTCAGGAAACGGGTACAATGAAAATATTGTGACACATTTGGCTTGTTCAACAGTAAATTTCCATGTCATATGATTATGTATTTGCATAGCTAATTTGTGCGATTGAATTGAGAATGATTGATATTTGTGCAACCAATAGAAACTTCTAGATTTCAGGAAACGGGCACAACGAAAATATCGTTACACAATTGGCTTGTTCAACAGTAAATTTCGATGTAATTTGTTTATGTATTTGCACAGCTAATTTGTGCTATTGAATTGAGAATGGTTGATATGTGTACAAGAAGTAGAAACTTCTAGATTTCAGGAGACGAGCACAACGAAAATATTGTGACACATTTGGCTTTTTCAACAGTAAATTTCCATGTCATATGATTATGTATTTGCACAGCTAATTTGTGCTATTGAATTGAGAGTGGTAGATATTTGTACAACAAGTAGAAACTTCTAGATTTCAGGAAACGGGTACAACAAAAATATTGTGACACATTTGGCTTGTTCAACAGTAAATTTCCATGTCATATGATTATATATTTGCATAGCTAATTTGTGCGATTGAATTGAGAATGATTGATATTTGGACAACCAATAGAAACTTCTAGATTTCAGGAAACGGGCACAACGAAAATATTGTTACACAATTGGCTTGTTCAACAGTAAGTTTCCATGTCATTTGTTTATGTATTTGCACAGCTAATTTGTGCTATTGAATTAAGAATGGTTGATATTTGTACAACAAGTAGAAACTTCTAGATTTCAGGAAACGGGCACAACGAAAATATTGTGACATATTTGGCTTGTTCAACAGTAAGTTTCCATGTCATTTGTGTATGTATTTGCACAGCTAATTTGTGCTATTGAATTGAGAGCGGCTGATATTTGTACAACAAACAGAAACTTCTAGATTTTAGGAAACGGGCACAACGAAAATATTGTGACATATTTGGCTTGTTCAACAGTAAGTTTCCATGTAATTTGTTTATGTATTTGCACAGCTAATTTGTGCTATTGAATTAAGAATGGTTGATATTTGTACAACAAGTAGAAACTTCTAGATTTCAGGAAACGGGCACAACGAAAATATTGTGACATATTTGGCTTGTTCAACAGTAAGTTTCCATGTCATTTGTTTATGTATTTGCACAGCTAATTTGTGCTATTGAATTAAGAATGGTTGATATTTGTACAACAAGTAGAAACTTCTAGATTTCAGGAAACGGGCACAACGAAAATATTGTGACATATTTGGCTTGTTCAACAGTAAGTTTCCATGTCATTTGTTTATGTATTTGCACAGCTAATTTGTGCTATTGAATTGAGAGTGGCTGATATTTGTACAACAAACAGAAACTTCTAGATTTTAGGAAACGGGCACAACGAAAATATTGTGACATATTTGGCTTGTTCAACAGTAAGTTTCCATGTAATTTGTTTATGTATTTTCACAGCTAATTTGTGCTATTGAATTAAGAATGGTTAATATTTGTACAACAAACAGAAACTTCTAGATTTTAGGAAACGGGCACAACGAAAATATTGTGACATATTTGGCTTGTTCAACAGTAAATTTCCATGTCATTTGTTTATATATTTGCACAGCTAATTTGTGCTATTGACTTAAGAATTGTTGATATTTGTACAACAAATAAAAACTTCTAGATTTTAGGAAACGGGCACAACGAAAATATTGTGACACATTTGGCTTGTTCAACAGTAAATTTCCATGTCATTTGTTTATGTATTTGCACAGCTAATTTGTGCTATTGAATTAAGAATTGTTGATGTTTGTACAACAAATAGAAACTTCTAGATTTTAGAAGACGGGCACAACGAAAATATTGTGACATATTTGGCTTGTTCAACAGTAAATTTCCATGTGATTTGTTTATGTATTTGCACAGCTAATTTGTGCTATTGAATTGAGAATGGTTGATATTTGTACAAGAAGTAGAAACTTCTAGATTTCAGGAAACGAGCACAACGAAAATATTGTGACACATTTGGCTTTTTCAACAGTAAATTTCCATGTCATATGATTATGTATTTGCACAGCTAATTTGTGCTATTGAATTGAGAATGGTTGATATTTGTGCAACAAGTAGAAACTTCTAGATTTCAGGAAACGGGCATAACGAAAATATTGTGACACATTTGGCTTGTTCAACAGTAAATTTCCATGTCATTTGTTTATGTATTTGCACAGCTAATTTGTGCTATTGAATTGAGAGTGGTAGATATTTGTACAACCAATAGAAACTTCTAGACTTCAGGAAACGGGCACAACGAAAATATTGTTACACAATTGGCTTGTTCAACAGTAAATTTCGATGTGATTTGTTTATGTATTTGCACAGCTAATTTGTGCTATTGAATTAAGAATGGTTGATATTTGTACAACAAATAGAAACTCCTAGATTTCAGGAAACGGGAACAACGAAAATATTGTGACATATTTGGCTTGTTCAACAGTAAATTTTCATGTCATTTGTTTATGTATTTGCACAGCTAATTTGTGTTATTGAATTGAGAATGATTGATATTTGTACAACAAGTAGAAACTTCTAGATTACAGGAAACGGGCACAATGAAAATATTGTGACACATTTGGCTTGTTCAACAGTAAATTTCCATGTCATTTGTTTATGTATTTGCACAGCAAATTTTTTCTATTGAATTGAGAATTATTGATATTTGTACAACAAGTAGAAACTTCTAGATTTCAGGAAACGGGTACAATGTAAATATTGTGACACATTTGGCTTGTTCAACAGTAAATTTCCATGTCATATGATTATGTATTTGCATAGCTAATTTGTGCGACTGAATTGAGAATGATTGATATTTGTACAACCAATAGAAACTTCTAGATTTCAGGAAACGGGCACAACGAAAATATTGTTACACAATTGGCTTGTTCAACAGTAAATTTCGATGTAATTTGTTTATGTATTTGCACAGCTAATTTGTGCTATTGAATTGAGAATGGTTGATATTTGTACAAGAAGTAGAAACTTCTAGATTTCAGGAAACGAGCACAACGAAAATATTGTGACGCATTTGGCTTTTTCAACAGTAAATTTCCATGTCATATGATTATGTATTTGCACAGCTAATTTGTGCTATTGAATTGAGAGTGGTAGATATTTGTACAACAAGTAGAAACTTCTAGATTTCAGGAAACGGGTACAACGAAAATATTGTGACATATTTGGCTTGTTCAAAAGTAAATTTCCATGTCATTTGTTTATGTATTTGCACAGCTAATTTGTGCTATTGAATTAAGAATTGTTGATATTTGTACAACAAATAGAAACTTCTAGATTTTAGAAGACGGGCACAACGAAAATATTGTGACATATTTGGCTTGTTCAACAGTAAATTTCCATGTGATTTGTTTATGTATTTGCACAGCTAATTTGTGCTATTGAATTGAGAATGGTTGATATTTGTACAAGAAGTAGAAACTTCTAGATTTCAGGAAACGAGCACAACGAAAATATTGTGACACATTTGGCTTTTTCAACAGTAAATTTCCATGTCATATGATTATGTATTTGCACAGCTAATTTGTGCTATTGAATTGAGAATGGTTGATATTTGTACAACAAGTAGAAACTTCTAGATTTCAGGAAACGGGCACAACGAAAATATTGTGACACATTTGGCCTGTTCAACAGTAAATTTCCATGTCATTTGTTTATGTATTTGCACAGCTAATTTGTGCTATTGAATTGAGAGTGGTAGATATTTGTACAACCAATAGAAAATTCTAGATTTCAGGAAACGGGCACAACGAAAATATTGTTACACAACTGGCTTATTCAACAGTAAATTTCGATGTGATTTGTTTATGTATTTGCACAGCTGATTTGTGCTATTGAATTAAGAATGGTTGATATTTGTACAACAAATAGAAACTCCTAGATTTCAGGAAACGGGAACAACGAAAATATTGTGACATATTTGGCTTGTTCAACAGTAAATTTTCATGTCATTTGTTTATGTATTTGCACAGCTAATTTGTGCTATTGAATTGAGAATGATTGATATTTGTACAACAAGTAGAAACTTCTAGATTACAGGAAACGGGCACAATGAAAATATTGTGACACATTTGGTTTGTTCAACAGTAAATTTCCATGTCATTTGTTTATGTATTTGCACAGCAAATTTTTTCTATTGAATTGAGAATTATTGATATTTGTACAACAAGTAGAAACTTCTAGATTTCAGGAAACGGGTACAATGAAAATATTGTGACACATTTGGCTTGTTCAACAGTAAATTTCCATGTCATATGATTATGTATTTGCATAGCTAATTTGTGCGATTGGATTGAGAATGATTGATATTTGTACAACCAATAGAAACTTCTAGATTTCAGGAAACGGGCACAACGAAAATATTGTTACACAATTGGCTTGTTCAACAGTAAATTTCGATGTAATTTGTTTATGTATTTGCACAGCTAATTTGTGCTATTGAATTGAGAATGGTTGATATTTGTACAAGAAGTAGAAACTTCTAGATTTCAGGAAACGAGCACAACGAAAATATTGTGACACATTTGGCTTTTTCAACAGTAAATTTCCATGTCATATGATTATGTATTTGCACAGCTAATTTGTGCTATTGAATTGAGAGTGGTAGATATTTGTACAACAAGTAGAAACTTCTAGATTTCAGGAAACGGGTACAACGAAAATATTGTGACACATTTGGCTTGTTCAACAGTAAATTTCCATGTCATATGATTATGTGTTTGCATAGCTAATTTGTGCGATTGAACTGAGAATGATTGATATTTGTACAACCAATAGAAACTTCTAGATTTCAGGAAACGGGCACAACGAAAATATTGTTACACAATTGGCTTGTTCAACAGTAAATTTCGATGTAATTTGTTTATGTATTTGCACAGCTAATTTGTGCTATTGAATTGAGAATGGTTGATATTTGTACAAGAAGTAGAAACTTCTAGATTTCAGGAAACGAGCACAACGAAAATATTGTGACACATTTGGCTTTTTCAACAGTAAATTTCCATGTCATATGATTACGTATTTGCACAGCTAATTTGTGCTATTGAATTGAGAATGGTTGATATTTGTACAACAAGTAGAAACTTCTAGATTTCAGGAAACGGGTACAACGAAAATATTGTGACATATTTGGCTTGTTCAACAGTAAATTTCCATGTCATTTGTTTATGTATTTGCACAGCTAATTTGTGCTATTGAATTGAGAGTGGTAGATATTTGTACAACCAATAGAAACTTCTAGATTTCAGGAAACGGGCACAACGAAAATATTGTTACACAATTGGCTTGTTCAACAGTAAATTTCGATGTGATTTGTTTATGTATTTGCACAGCTAATTTGTGCTATTGAATTAAGAATGGTTGATATTTGTACAACAAATAGAAACTCCTAGATTTCAGGAAACGGGAACAACGAAAATATTGTGACATATTTGGCTTGTTCAACAGTAAATTGTCATGTCATTTGGGCGCAATGAAAATATTGTGACACATTTGGCTTGTTCAACAGTAAATTTCCATGTCATTTGTTTATGTATTTGCACAGCTAATTTTTTCTATTGAATTGAGAATTATTGATATTTGTACAACAAGTAGAAACTTCTAGATTTCAGGAAACGGGTACAATGAAAATATTGTGACATATTTGGCTTGTTCAACAGTAAGTTTCCATGTCATTTGTTTATGTATTTGCACAGCTAATTTTTTCTATTGAATTGAGAATTATTGATATTTGTACAACAAGTAGAAACTTCTAGATTTCAGGAAACGGGTACAATGAAAATATTGTGACACATTTGGCTTGTTCAACAGTAAATTTCCATGTCATATGATTATGTATTTGCATAGCTAATTTGTGCGACTGAACTGAGAATGATTGATATTTGTACAACCAATAGAAACTTCTAGATTTCAGGAAACGGGCACAACGAAAATATTGTTACACAATTGGCTTGTTCAACAGTAAATTTCGATGTAATTTGTTTATGTATTTGCACAGCTAATTTGTGCTATTGAATTGAGAATGGTTGATATTTGTACAAGAAGTAGAAACTTCTAGATTTCAGGAAACGAGCACAACGAAAATATTGTGACACATTTGGCTTTTTCAACAGTAAATTTCCATGTCATATGATTATGTATTTGCACAGCTAATTTGTGCTATTGAATTGAGAGTGGTAGATATTTGTACAACAAGCAGAAACTTCTAGATTTCAGGAAACGGGTACAACGAAAATATTGTGACATATTTGGCTTGTTCAAAAGTAAATTTCCATGTCATTTGTTTATGTATTTGCACAGCTAATTTGTGCTATTGAATTAAGAATTGTTGATATTTGTACAACAAATAGAAACTTCTAGATTTTAGAAGACGGGCACAACGAAAATATTGTGACATATTTGGCTTGTTCAACAGTAAATTTCCATGTGATTTGTTTATGTATTTGCACAGCTAATTTGTGCTATTGAATTGAGAATGGTTGATATTTGTACAAGAAGTAGAAACTTCTAGATTTCAGGAAACGAGCACAACGAAAATATTGTGACACATTTGGCTTTTTCAACAGTAAATTTCCATGTCATATGATTATGTATTTGCACAGCTAATTTGTGCTATTGAATTGAGAATGGTTGATATTTGTACAACAAGTAGAAACTTCTAGATTTCAGGAAACGGGCACAACGAAAATATTGTGACACATTTGGCCTGTTCAACAGTAAATTTCCATGTCATTTGTTTATGTATTTGCACAGCTAATTTGTGCTATTGAATTGAGAGTGGTAGATATTTGTACAACCAATAGAAAATTCTAGATTTCAGGAAACGGGCACAACGAAAATATTGTTACACAATTGGCTTGTTCAACAGTAAATTTCGATGTGATTTGTTTATGTATTTGCACAGCTGATTTGTGCTATTGAATTAAGAATGGTTGATATTTGTACAACAAACAGAAACTCCTAGATTTCAGGAAACGGGAACAACGAAAATATTGTGACATATTTGGCTTGTTCAACAGTAAATTTTCATGTCATTTATTTATGTATTTGCACAGCTAATTTGTGCTATTGAATTGAGAATGATTGATATTTGTACAACAAGTAGAAACTTCTAGATTACAGGAAACGGGCACAATGAAAATATTGTGACACATTTGGCTTGTTCAACAGTAAATTTCCATGTCATTTGTTTATGTATTTGCACAGCAAATTTTTTCTATTGAATTGAGAATTATTGATATTTGTGCAACAAGTAGAAACTTCTAGATTTCAGGAAACGGGTACAATGAAAATATTGTGACACATTTGGCTTGTTCAACAGTAAATTTCCATGTCATATGATTATGTATTTGCATAGCTAATTTGTGCGATTGAATTGAGAATGATTGATATTTGTACAACCAATAGAAACTTCTAGATTTCAGGAAACGGGCACAACGAAAATATTGTTACACAATTGGCTTGTTCAACAGTAAATTTCGATGTAATTTGTTTATGTATTTGCACAGCTAATTTGTGCTATTGAATTGAGAATGGTTGATATTTGTACAAGAAGTAGAAACTTCTAGATTTCAGGAAACGAGCACAACGAAAATATTGTGACACATTTGGCTTTTTCAACAGTAAATTTCCATGTCATATGATTATGTATTTGCACAGCTAATTTGTGCTATTGAATTGAGAGTGGTAGATATTTGTACAACAAGTAGAAACTTCTAGATTTCAGGAAACGGGTACAACGAAAATATTGTGACACATTTGGCTTGTTCAACAGTAAATTTCCATGTCATATGATTATGTATTTGCATAGCTAATTTGTGCGATTGAATTGAGAATGATTGATATTTGTACAACCAATAGAAACTTCTAGATTTCAGGAAACGGGCACAACGAAAATATTGTTACACAATTGGCTTGTTCAACAGTAAATTTCGATGTAATTTGTTTATGTATTTGCACAGCTAATTTGTGCTATTGAATTGAGAATGGTTGATATTTGTACAAGAAGTAGAAACTTCTAGATTTCAGGAAACGAGCACAACGAAAATATTGTGACACATTTGGCTTTTTCAACAGTAAATTTCCATGTCATATGATTACGTATTTGCACAGCTAATTTGTGCTATTGAATTGAGAATGGTTGATATTTGTACAACAAGTAGAAACTTCTAGATTTCAGGAAACGGGTACAACGAAAATATTGTGACATATTTGGCTTGTTCAACAGTAAATTTCCATGTCATTTGTTTATTTATTTGCACAGCTAATTTGTGCTATTGAATTGAGAGTGGTAGATATTTGTACAACCAATAGAAACTTCTAGATTTCAGGAAACGGGCACAACGAAAATATTGTTACACAATTGGCTTGTTCAACAGTAAATTTCGATGTGATTTGTTTATGTATTTGCACAGCTAATTTGTGCTATTGAATTAAGAATGGTTGATATTTGTACAACAAATAGAAACTCCTAGATTTCAGGAAACGGGAACAGCGAAAATATTGTGACATATTTGGCTTGTTCAACAGTAAATTTTCATGTCATTTGGGCGCAATGAAAATATTGTGACACATTTGGCTTGTTCAACAGTAAATTTCCATGTCATTTGTTTATGTATTTGCACAGCTAATTTTTTCTATTGAATTGAGAATT
Source organism: Eurosta solidaginis (assembly GCF_040869045.1). Taxonomy (NCBI): domain Eukaryota; kingdom Metazoa; phylum Arthropoda; class Insecta; order Diptera; family Tephritidae; genus Eurosta; species Eurosta solidaginis. The sequence goes on along the minus strand of NC_090322.1, from coordinate 261,739,860 downwards.
ATTGATATTTGTGCAACAAGTAGAAACTTCTAGATTTCAGGAAACGGGTACAATGAAAATATTGTGACATATTTGGCTTGTTCAACAGTAAATTTCCATGTCATTTGTTTATGTATTTGCACAGCTAATTTGTGCTATTGAATTGAGAGTGGTAGATATTTGTACAACCAATAGAAACTTCTAGATTTCAGGAAACGGGCACAACGAAAATATTGTTACACAATTGGCTTGTTCAACAGTAAATTTCGATGTGATTTGTTTATGTATTTGCACAGCTAATTTGTGCTATTGAATTAAGAATGGTTGATATTTGTACAACAAGTAGAAACTTCTAGATTTCAGGAAACGGGCACAACGAAAATATTGTGACACATTTGGCTTGTTCAACAGTAAATTTCCATGTCATTTGTTTATGTATTTGCACAGCTAATTTGTGCTATTGAATTAGGAATGGTTGATATTTGTACAACAAGTAGAAACTTCTAGATTTCAGGAAACGGGTACAATGAAAATATTGTGACACATTTGGCTTGTTCAACAGTAAATTTCGATGTGATTTGTTTATGTATTTGCACAGCTAATTTGTGCTATTGAATTAAGAATGGTTGATATTTGTACAACAAGTAGAAACTTCTAGATTTCAGGAAACGGGCACAACGAAAATATTGTGACACATTTGGCTTGTTAAACAGTAAATTTCCATGTCATTTGTTTATGTATTTGCACAGCTAATTTGTGCTATTGAATTGAAAATGATTGATATTTGTGCAACAAGTAGAAACTTCTAGATTTCAGGAAACGGGCACAACGAAAATATTGTGACATATTTGGCTTGTTCAACAGTAAATTTCCATGTCATTTGTTTATGTATTTGCACAGCTAATTTGTGCTATTGAATTAGGAATGGTTGATATTTGTACAACAAGTAGAAACTTCTAGATTTCAGGAAGCGGGCACAACGAAAATATTGTGACACATTTGGCTTGTTCAACAGTAAATTTCCATGTCATTTGTTTATGTATTTGCACAGCTAATGTGTGCTATTGAATTAGGAATGGTTGATATTTGTACAACAAGTAGAAACTTCTAGATTTCAGGAAACGGGTACAACGAAAATATTGTGACATATTTGGCTTGTTTAACAGTAAATTTCCATGCCATTTGTTTATGTATTTGCACAGCTAATTTGTGCTATTGAATTGAGAGTGGCTGATATTTGTACAACAAATAGAAACTTCTAGATTTCAGGAAACGGGTACAATGAAAATATTGTGACACATTTGGCTTGTTCAACAGTAAATTTCAATGTCATTTGTTTATGTATTTGCACAGCTAATTTGTGCTATTGAATTAAGAATGGTTGATATTTGTACAACAAGTAGAAACTTCTAGATTTCAGGAAACGGGTACAACGAAAATATTGTGACATATTTGGCTTGTTTAACAGTAAATTTCCATGACATTTGTTTATGTATTTGCACAGCTAATTTGTGCTATTGAATTGAGAGTGGCTGATATTTGTACAACAAGTAGAAACTTCTAGATTTCAGGAAACGGGTACAACGAAAATATTGTGACATATTTGGCTTGTTTAACAGTAAATTTCCATGACATTTGTTTATGTATTTGCACAGCTAATTTGTGCTATTGAATTGAGAGTGGCTGATACTTGTACAACAAGTAGAAACTTATAGATTTCAGGAAACGGGTACAATGAAAATATTGTGACACATTTGGCTTGTTCAACAGTAAATTTCAATGTCATTTGTTTATGTATTTGCACAGCTAATTTGTGCTATTGAATTAAGAATGGTTGATATTTGTACAACAAATAGAAACTTCTAGATTTCAGGAAGCGGGCACAACGAAAATATTGTGACACATTTGGCTTGTTCATCAGTAAATTTCCATGTCATTTGTTTATGTATTTGCACAGCTAATTTGTGCTATTGAATTAGGAATGGTTGATATTTGTACAACAAGTAGAAACTTCTAGATTTCAGGAAACGGGTACAACGAAAATATTGTGACATATTTGGCTTGTTCAACAGTAAATTTCCATGTCATTTGTTTATGTATATGCACAGCTAATTTGTGCTATTGAATTGAGAGTGGTTGATATTTGTACAACAAGTAGAAACTTCTAGATTTTAGGAAGCGAGCACAACGAAAATATTGTGACACATTTGGCTTGTTCAACAGTAAATTTCGATGTAATTTGTTTATGTATTTGCACAGCTAATTTGTGCTATTGAATTGAGAATTGTTGATATTTGTACAACAAATAGAAACTCCTAGATTTCAGGAAACGGGAACAACGAAAATATTTTGACATATTTGGCTTGTTCAACAGTAAACTTCCATGTCATTTGTTTATGTATTTGCACAGCTAATTTGTGCTATTGAATTAGGAATGGTTGATATTTGTACAACAAGTAGAAACTTCTAGATTTCAGGAAACGGGTACAACGAAAATATTGTGACATATTTGGCTTGTTCAACAGTAAATTTCCATGTCATTTGTTTATGTATATGCACAGCTAATTTGTGCTATTGAATTGAGAGTGGTTGATATTTGTACAACAAGTAGAAACTTCTAGATTTTAGGAAGCGAGCACAACGAAAATATTGTGACACATTTGGCTTGTTCAACAGTAAATTTCGATGTAATTTGTTTATGTATTTGCACAGCTAATTTGTGCTATTGAATCAAGAATGGCTGATATTTGTACAACAAATAGAAACTCCTAGATTTCAGGAAACGGGAACAACGAAAATATTTTGACATATTTGGCTTGTTCAACAGTAAATTTCCATGTCATTTGTTTATGTATTTGCACATCTAATTTGTGCTATTGAATTGAGAACGATTGATATTTGTACAACAAGTAGAAACTTCTAGATTTCAGGAAGCGAGCACAACGAAAATATTGTGACACATTTGGCTTGTTCAACAGTAAATTTCCATGTCATTTGTTTATGTATTTGCACAGCTAATTTGTGCTATTGAATTAAGAATTGTTGATATTTGTACAACAAACAGAAACTTCTAGATTTTAGAAAACGGGCACAACGAAAATATTGTGACATATTTGGCTTGTTCAACAGTAAATTTCCATGTGATTTGTTTATGTATTTGCACAGCTAATTTGTGCTATTGAATTGAGAATGGTTGATATTTGTACAAGAAGTAGAAACTTCTAGATTTCAGGAAACGAGCACAACGAAAATATTGTTACACAATTGGCTTGTTCAACAGTAAATTTCCATGTGATTTGTTTATGTATTTGCACAGCTAATTTGTGCTATTGAATTGAGAATGGTTGATATTTGTACAAGAAGTAGAAACTTCTAGATTTCAGGAAACGAGCACAACGAAAATATTGTGACACATTTGGCTTTTTCAACAGTAAATTTCCATGTCATATGATTATGTATTTGCATAGCTAATTTGTGCTATTGAATTGAGAATGATTGATATTCGTGCAACAAGTAGAAACTTCTAGATTTCAGGAAACGGGCACAACGAAAATATTGTTACACAATTGGCTTGTTCAACAGTAAATTTCGATGTGATTTGTTTATGTATTTGCACAGCTAATTTGTGCTATTGAATTAAGAATGGTTGATATTTGTACAACAAATAGAAACTCCTAGATTTTAGGAAACGGGAACAACGAAAATATTGTGACATATTTGGCTTGTTCAACAGTAAATTTTCATGTCATTTGGGCGCAATGAAAATATTGTGACACATTTGGCTTGTTCAACAGTAAATTTCCATGTCATTTGTTTATGTATTTGCACAGCTAATTTTTTCTATTGAATTGAGAATTATTGATATTTGTACAACAAGTAGAAACTTCTAGATTTCAGGAAATGGGTACAATGAAAATATTGTGACATATTTGGCTTGTTCAACAGTAAGTTTCCATGTCATTTGTTTATGTATTTGCACAGCTAATTTTTTCTATTGAATTGAGAATTATTGATATTTGTACAACAAGTAGAAACTTCTAGATTTCAGGAAACGGGTACAATGAAAATATTGTGACACATTTGGCTTGTTCAACAGTAAATTTCCATGTCATTTGTTTATGTATTTGCACAGCTAATTTTTTCTATTGAATTGAGAATTATTGATATTTGTACAACAAGTAGAAACTTCTAGATTTCAGGAAACGGGTACAATGAAAATATTGTGACATATTTGGCTTGTTCAACAGTAAATTTCCATGTCATTTGTTTATGTATTTGCACAGCTAATTTGTGCTATTGAATTGAGAGTGGTAGATATTTGTACAACCAATAGAAACTTCTAGATTTCAGGAAACGGGCACAACGAAAATATTGTTACACAATTGGCTTGTTCAACAGTAAATTTCGATGTGATTTGTTTATGTATTTGCACAGCTAATTTGTGCTATTGAATTAAGAATGGTTGATATTTGAACAACAAGTAGAAACTTCTAGGTTTCAGGAAACGGGCACAACGAAAATATTGTGACACATTTGGCTTGTTCAACAGTAAATTTCCATGTCATTTGTTTATGTATTTGCACAGCTAATTTGTGCTATTGAATTAGGAATGGTTGATATTTGTACAACAAGTAGAAACTTCTAGATTTCAGGAAACGGGTACAATGAAAATATTGTGACACATTTGGCTTGTTCAACAGTAAATTTCGATGTGATTTGTTTATGTATTTGCACAGCTAATTTGTGCTATTGAATTAAGAATGGTTGATATTTGTACAACAAGTAGAAACTTCTAGATTTCAGGAAACGGGCACAACGAAAATATTGTGACACATTTGGCTTGTTAAACAGTAAATTTCCATGTCATTTGTTTATGTATTTGCACAGCTAATTTGTGCTATTGAATTGAAAATGATTGATATTTGTACAACAAGTAGAAACTTCTAGATTTCAGGAAACGGGTACAACGAATATATTGTGACATATTTGGCTTGTTCAACAGTAAATTTCCATGTCATTTGTTTATGTATTTGCACAGCTAATTTGTGCTATTGAATTAGGAATGGTTGATATTTGTACAACAAGTAGAAACTTCTAGATTTCAGGAAGCGGGCACAACGAAAATATTGTGACACATTTGGCTTGTTCAACAGTAAATTTCCATGTCATTTGTTTATGTATTTGCACAGCTAATTTGTGCTATTGAATTAGGAATGGTTGATATTTGTACAACAAGTAGAAACTTCTAGATTTCAGGAAACGGGTACAACGAAAATATTGTGACATATTTGGCTTGTTTAACAATAAATTTCCATGCCATTTGTTTATGTATTTGCACAGCTAATTTGTGCTATTGAATTGAGAGTGGCTGATATTTGTACAACAAGTAGAAACTTCTAGATTTCAGGAAACGGGTACAATGAAAATATTGTGACACATTTGGCTTGTTCAACAGTAAATTTCAATGTCATTTGTTTATGTATTTGCACAGCTAATTTGTGCTATTGAATTAAGAATGGTTGATATTTGTACAACAAATAGAAACTTCTAGATTTCAGGAAACGGGTACAACGAAAATATTGTGACATATTTGGCTTGTTTAACAGTAAATTTCCATGACATTTGTTTATGTATTTGCACAGCTAATTTGTGCTATTGAATTGAGAGTGGCTGATATTTGTACAACAAGTAGAAACTTCTAGATTTCAGGAAACGGGTACAACGAAAATATTGTGACATATTTGGCTTGTTTAACAGTAAATTTCCATGACATTTGTTTATGTATTTGCACAGCTAATTTGTGCTATTGAATTGAGAGTGGCTGATATTTGTACAACAAGTAGAAACTTCTAGATTTCAGGAAACGGGTACAATGAAAATATTGTGACACATTTGGCTTGTTCAACAGTAAATTTCAATGTCATTTGTTTATGTATTTGCACAGCTAATTTGTGCTACTGAATTAAGAATGGTTGATATTTGTACAACAAATAGAAACTTCTAGATTTCAGGAAGCGGGCACAACGAAAATATTGTGACACATTTGGCTTGTTCAACAGTAAATTTCCATGTCATTTGTTTATGTATTTGCACAGCTAATTTGTGCTATTGAATTAGGAATGGTTGATATTTGTACAACAAGTAGAAACTTCTAGATTTCAGGAAACGGGTACAACGAAAATATTGTGACATATTTGGCTTGTTCAACAGTAAATTTCCATGTCATTTGTTTATGTATATGCACAGCTAATTTGTGCTATTGAATTGAGAGTGGTTGATATTTGTACAACAAGTAGAAACTTCTAGATTTTAGGAAGCGAGCACAGCGAAAATATTGTGACACATTTGGCTTGTTCAACAGTAAATTCCGATGTAATTTGTTTATGTATTTGCACAGCTAATTTGTGCTATTGAATTGAGAATGGTTGATATTTGTACAACAAATAGAAACTCCTAGATTTCAGAAAACGGGAACAACGAAAATATTTTGACATATTTGGCTTGTTCAACAGTAAATTTCCATGTCATTTGTTTATGTATTTGCACAGCTAATTTGTGCTATTGAATTAGGAATGGTTGATATTTGTACAACAAGTAGAAACTTCTAGATTTCAGGAAACGGGTACAACGAAAATATTGTGACATATTTGGCTTGTTCAACAGTAAATTTCCATGTCATTTGTTTATGTACATGCCCAGCTAATTTGTGCTATTGAATTGAGAGTGGTTGATATTTGTACAACAAGTAGAAACTTCTAGATTTTAGGAAGCGAGCACAACGAAAATATTGTGACACATTTGGCTTGTTCAACAGTAAATTTCGATGTAATTTGTTTATGTATTTGCACAGCTAATTTGTGCTATTGAATTAAGAATGGTTGATATTTGTACAACAAATAGAAACTCCTAGATTTCAGGAAACGGGAACAACGAAAATATTTTGACATATTTGGCTTGTTCAACAGTAAATTTCCATGTCATTTGTTTATGTATTTGCACATCTAATTTGTGCTATTGAATTGAGAACGATTGATATTTGTACAACAAGTAGAAACTTCTAGATTTCAGGAAGCGAGCACAACGAAAATATTGTGACACATTTGGCTTGTTCAACAGTAAATTTCCATGTCATTTGTTTATGTATTTGCACAGCTAATTTGTGCTATTGAATTAAGAATTGTTGATATTTGTACAACAAACAGAAACTTCTAGATTTTAGAAAACGGGCACAGCGAAAATATTGTGACATATTTGGCTTGTTCAACAGTAAATTTCCATGTGATTTGTTTATGTATTTGCACAGCTAATTTGTGCTATTGAATTGAGAGTTGTAGATATTTGTACAACCAATAGAAACTTCTAGATTTCAGGAAACGGGCACAACGAAAATATTGTTACACAATTGGCTTGTTCAACAGTAAATTTCGATGTGATTTGTTTATGTATTTGCACAGCTAATTTGTGCTATTGAATTAAGAATGGTTGATATTTGTACAACAAATAGAAACTCCTAGATTTCAGGAAACGGGAACAGCGAAAATATTGTGACATATTTGGCTTGTTCAACAGTAAATTTTCATGTCATTTGGGCGCAATGAAAATATTGTGACACATTTGGCTTGTTCAACAGTAAATTTCCATGTCATTTGTTTATGTATTTGCACAGCTAATTTTTTCTATTGAATTGAGAATTATTGATATTTGTGCAACAAGTAGAAACTTCTAGATTTCAGGAAACGGGTACAATGAAAATATTGTGACATATTTGGCTTGTTCAACAGTAAATTTCCATGTCATTTGTTTATGTATTTGCACAGCTAATTTGTGCTATTGAATTGAGAGTGGTAGATATTTGTACAACCAATAGAAACTTCTAGATTTCAGGAAACGGGCACAACGAAAATATTGTTACACAATTGGCTTGTTCAACAGTAAATTTCGATGTGATTTGTTTATGTATTTGCACAGCTAATTTGTGCTATTGAATTAAGAATGGTTGATATTTGTACAACAAGTAGAAACTTCTAGATTTCAGGAAACGGGCACAACGAAAATATTGTGACACATTTGGCTTGTTCAACAGTAAATTTCCATGTCATTTGTTTATGTATTTGCACAGCTAATTTGTGCTATTGAATTAGGAATGGTTGATATTTGTACAACAAGTAGAAACTTCTAGATTTCAGGAAACGGGTACAATGAAAATATTGTGACACATTTGGCTTGTTCAACAGTAAATTTCGATGTGATTTGTTTATGTATTTGCACAGCTAATTTGTGCTATTGAATTAAGAATGGTTGATATTTGTACAACAAGTAGAAACTTCTAGATTTCAGGAAACGGGCACAACGAAAATATTGTGACACATTTGGCTTGTTAAACAGTAAATTTCCATGTCATTTGTTTATGTATTTGCACAGCTAATTTGTGCTATTGAATTGAAAATGATTGATATTTGTACAACAAGTAGAAACTTCTAGATTTCAGGAAACGGGCACAACGAAAATATTGTGACATATTTGGCTTGTTCAACAGTAAATTTCCATGTCATTTGTTTATGTATTTGCACAGCTAATTTGTGCTATTGAATTAGGAATGGTTGGTATTTGTACAACAAGTAGAAACTTCTAGATTTCAGGAAGCGGGCACAACGAAAATATTGTGACACATTTGGCTTGTTCAACAGTAAATTTCCATGTCATTTGTTTATGTATTTGCACAGCTAATGTGTGCTATTGAATTAGGAATGGTTGATATTTGTACAACAAGTAGAAACTTCTAGATTTCAGGAAACGGGTACAACGAAAATATTGTGACATATTTGGCTTGTTTAACAGTAAATTTCCATGCCATTTGTTTATGTATTTGCACAGCTAATTTGTGCTATTGAATTGAGAGTGGCTGATATTTGTACAACAAATAGAAACTTCTAGATTTCAGGAAACGGGTACAATGAAAATATTGTGACACATTTGGCTTGTTCAACAGTAAATTTCAATGTCATTTGTTTATGTATTTGCACAGCTAATTTGTGCTATTGAATTAAGAATGGTTGATATTTGTACAACAAGTAGAAACTTCTAGATTTCAGGAAACGGGTACAACGAAAATATTGTGACATATTTGGCTTGTTTAACAGTAAATTTCCATGACATTTGTTTATGTATTTGCACAGCTAATTTGTGCTATTGAATTGAGAGTGGCTGATATTTGTACAACAAGTAGAAACTTCTAGATTTCAGGAAACGGGTACAACGAAAATATTGTGACATATTTGGCTTGTTTAACAGTAAATTTCCATGACATTTGTTTATGTATTTGCACAGCTAATTTGTGCTATTGAATTGAGAGTGGCTGATATTTGTACAACAAGTAGAAACTTCTAGATTTCAGGAAACGGGTACAATGAAAATATTGTGACACATTTGGCTTGTTCAACAGTAAATTTCAATGTCATTTGTTTATGTATTTGCACAGCTAATTTGTGCTATTGAATTAAGAATGGTTGATATTTGTACAACAAATAGAAACTTCTAGATTTCAGGAAGCGGGCACAACGAAAATATTGTGACACATTTGGCTTGTTCATCAGTAAATTTCCATGTCATTTGTTTATGTATTTGCACAGCTAATTTGTGCTATTGAATTAGGAATGGTTGATATTTGTACAACAAGTAGAAACTTCTAGATTTCAGGAAACGGGTACAACGAAAATATTGTGACATATTTGGCTTGTTCAACAGTAAATTTCCATGTCATTTGTTTATGTATATGCACAGCTAATTTGTGCTATTGAATTGAGAGTGGTTGATATTTGTACAACAAGTAGAAACTTCTAGATTTTAGGAAGCGAGCACAACGAAAATATTGTGACACATTTGGCTTGTTCAACAGTAAATTTCGATGTAATTTGTTTATGTATTTGCACAGCTAATTTGTGCTATTGAATTGAGAATTATTGATATTTGTACAACAAAAAGAAACTCCTAGATTTCAGGAAACGGGAACAACGAAAATATTTTGACATATTTGGCTTGTTCAACAGTAAACTTCCATGTCATTTGTTTATGTATTTGCACAGCTAATTTGTGCTATTGAATTAGGAATGGTTGATATTTGTACAACAAGTAGAAACTTCTAGATTTCAGGAAACGGGTACAACGAAAATATTGTGACATATTTGGCTTGTTCAACAGTAAATTTCCATGTCATTTGTTTATGTATATGCACAGCTAATTTGTGCTGTTGAATTGAGAGTGGTTGATATTTGTACAACAAGTAGAAACTTCTAGATTTTAGGAAGCGAGCACAACGAAAATATTGTGACACATTTGGCTTGTTCAACAGTAAATTTCGATGTAATTTGTTTATGTATTTGCACAGCTAATTTGTGCTATTGAATTAAGAATGGCTGATATTTGTACAACAAATAGAAACTCCTAGATTTCAGGAAACGGGAACAACGAAAATATTTTGACATATTTGGCTTATTCAACAGTAAATTTCCATGTCATTTGTTTATGTATTTGCACATCTAATTTGTGCTATTGAATTGAGAACGATTGATATTTGTACAACAAGTAGAAACTTCTAGATTTCAGGAAGCGAGCACAACGAAAATATTGTGACACATTTGGCTTGTTCAACAGTAAATTTCCATGTCATTTGTTTATGTATTTGCACAGCTAATTTGTGCTATTGAATTAAGAATTGTTGATATTTGTACAACAAACAGAAACTTCTAGATTTTAGAAAACGGGCACAACGAAAATATTGTGACATATTTGGCTTGTTCAACAGTAAATTTCCATGTGATTTGTTTATGTATTTGCACAGCTAATTTGTGCTATTGAATTGAGAATGGTTGATATTTGTACAAGAAGTAGAAACTTCTAGATTTCAGGAAACGAGCACAACGAAAATATTGTTACACAATTGGCTTGTTCAACAGTAAATTTCCATGTGATTTGTTTATGTATTTGCACAGCTAATTTGTGCTATTGAATTGAGAATGGTTGATATTTGTACAAGAAGTAGAAACTTCTAGATTTCAGGAAACGATCACAACGAAAATATTGTGACACATTTGGCTTTTTCAACAGTAAATTTCCATGTCATATGATTATGTATTTGCATAGCTAATTTGTGCTATTGAATTGAGAATGATTGATATTCGTGCAACAAGTAGAAACTTCTAGATTTCAGGAAACGGGCACAACGAAAATATTGTTACACAATTGGCTTGTTCAACAGTAAATTTCGATGTGATTTGTTTATGTATTTGCACAGCTAATTTGTGCTATTGAATTAAGAATGGTTGATATTTGTACAACAAATAGAAACTCCTAGATTTCAGGAAACGGGAACAACGAAAATATTGTGACATATTTGGCTTGTTCAACAGTAAATTTTCATGTCATTTGGGCGCAATGAAAATATTGTGACACATTTGGCTTGTTCAACAGTAAATTTCCATGTCATTTGTTTATGTATTTGCACAGCTAATTTTTTCTATTGAATTGAGAATTATTGATATTTGTACAACAAGTAGAAACTTCTAGATTTCAGGAAATGGGTACAATGAAAATATTGTGACATATTTGGCTTGTTCAACAGTAAGTTTCCATGTCATTTGTTTATGTATTTGCACAGCTAATTTTTTCTATTGAATTGAGAATTATTGATATTTGTACAACAAGTAGAAACTTCTAGATTTCAGGAAACGGGTACAATGAAAATATTGTGACACATTTGGCTTGTTCAACAGTAAATTTCCATGTCATTTGTTTATGTATTTGCACAGCTAATTTTTTCTATTGAATTGAGAATTATTGATATTTGTACAACAAGTAGAAACTTCTAGATTTCAGGAAACGGGTACAATGAAAATATTGTGACATATTTGGCTTGTTCAACAGTAAATTTCCATGTCATTTGTTTATGTATTTGCACAGCTAATTTGTGCTATTGAATTGAGAGTGGTAGATATTTGTACAACCAATAGAAACTTCTAGATTTCAGGAAACGGGCACAACGAAAATATTGTTACACAATTGGCTTGTTCAACAGTAAATTTCGATGTGATTTGTTTATGTATTTGCACAGCTAATTTGTGCTATTGAATTAAGAATGGTTGATATTTGTACAACAAGTAGAAACTTCTAGATTTCAGGAAACGGGCACAACGAAAATATTGTGACACATTTGGCTTGTTCAACAGTAAATTTCCATGTCATTTGTTTATGTATTTGCACAGCTAATTTGTGCTATTGAATTAGGAATGGTTGATATTTGTACAACAAGTAGAAACTTCTAGATTTCAGGAAACGGGTACAATGAAAATATTGTGACACATTTGGCTTGTTCAACAGTAAATTTCGATGTGATTTGTTTATGTATTTGCACAGCTAATTTGTGCTATTGAATTAAGAATGGTTGATATTTGTACAACAAGTAGAAACTTCTAGATTTCAGGAAACGGGCACAACGAAAATATTGTGACACATTTGGCTTGTTAAACAGTAAATTTCCATGTCATTTGTTTATGTATTTGCACAGCTAATTTGTGCTATTGAATTGAAAATGATTGATATTTGTACAACAAGTAGAAACTTCTAGATTTCAGGAAACGGGCACAACGAATATATTGTGACATATTTGGCTTGTTCAACAGTAAATTTCCATGTCATTTGTTTATGTATTTGCACAGCTAATTTGTGCTATTGAATTAGGAATGGTTGATATTTGTACAACAAGTAGAAACTTCTAGATTTCAGGAAACGGGTACAACGAAAATATTGTGACATATTTGGCTTGTTTAACAGTAAATTTCCATGCCATTTGTTTATGTATTTGCACAGCTAATTTGTGCTATTGAATTGAGAGTGGCTGATATTTGTACAACAAGTAGAAACTTCTAGATTTCAGGAAACGGGTACAATGAAAATATTGTGACACATTTGGCTTGTTCAACAGTAAATTTCGATGTGATTTGTTTATGTATTTGCACAGCTAATTTGTGCTATTGAATTAAGAATGGTTGATATTTGTACAACAAGTAGAAACTTCTAGATTTCAGGAAACGGGCACAACGAAAATATTGTGACACATTTGGCTTGTTAAACAGTAAATTTCCATGTCATTTGTTTATGTATTTGCACAGCTAATTTGTGCTATTGAATTGAAAATGATTGATATTTGTACAACAAGTAGAAACTTCTAGATTTCAGGAAACGGGCACAACGAAAATATTGTGACACATTTGGCTTGTTCAACAGTAAATTTCCATGTCATTTGTTTATGTATTTGCACAGCTAATTTGTGCTATTGAATTGAAAATGATTGATATTTGTACAACAAGTAGAAACTTCTAGATTTCAGGAAACGGGCACAACGAAAATATTGTGACACATTTGGCTTGTTCAACAGTAAATTTCCATGCCATTTGTTTATGTATTTGCACAGCTAATTTGTGCTATTGAATTGAGAGTGGCTGATATTTGTACAACAAGTAGAAACTTCTAGATTTCAGGAAGCGGGCACAACGAAAATATTGTGACACATTTGGCTTGTTCAACAGTAAATTTCCATGTCATTTGTTTATGTATTTGCACAGCTAATTTGTGCTATTGAATTGAAAATGATTGATATTTGTACAACAAGTAGAAACTTCTAGATTTCAGGAAACGGGTACAATGAAAATATTGTGACACATTTGGCTTGTTCAACAGTAAATTTCGATGTGATTTGTTTATGTATTTGCACAGCTAATTTGTGCTATTGAATTAAGAATGGTTGATATTTGTACAACAAGTAGAAACTTCTAGATTTCAGGAAACGGGCACAACGAAAATATTGTGACACATTTGGCTTGTTAAACAGTAAATTTCCATGTCATTTGTTTATGTATTTGCACAGCTAATTTGTGCTATTGAATTGAAAATGATTGATATTTGTACAACAAGTAGAAACTTCTAGATTTCAGGAAACGGGCACAACGAAAATATTGTGACACATTTGGCTTGTTCAACAGTAAATTTCCATGCCATTTGTTTATGTATTTGCACAGCTAATTTGTGCTATTGAATTGAGAGTGGCTGATATTTGTACAACAAGTAGAAACTTCTAGATTTCAGGAAGCGGGCACAACGAAAATATTGTGACACATTTGGCTTGTTCAACAGTAAATTTCCATGTCATTTGTTTATGTATTTGCACAGCTAATTTGTGCTATTGAATTAGGAATGGTTGATATTTGTACAACAAGTAGAAACTTCTAGATTTCAGGAAACGGGTACAACGAAAATATTGTGACATATTTGGCTTGTTTAACAGTAAATTTCCATGCCATTTGTTTATGTATTTGCATAGCTAATTTGTGCTATTGAATTGAGAGTGGCTGATATTTGTACAACAAGTAGAAACTTCTAGATTTCAAGAAACGGGTACAATGAAAATATTGTGACACATTTGGCTTGTTCAACAGTAAATTTCAATGTCATTTGTTTATGTATTTGCACAGCTAATTTGTGCTATTGAATTAAGAATGGTTGATATTTGTACAACAAGTAGAAACTTCTAGATTTCAGGAAACGGGTACAACGAAAATATTGTGACATATTTGGCTTGTTTAACAGTAAATTTCCATGACATTTGTTTATGTATTTGCACAGCTAATTTGTGCTATTGAATTGAGAGTGGCTGATATTTGTACAACAAGTAGAAACTTCTAGATTTCAGGAAACGGGTACAACGAAAATATTGTGACATATTTGGCTTGTTTAACAGTAAATTTCCATGACATTTGTTTATGTATTTGCACAGCTAATTTGTGCTATTGAATTGAGAGTGGCTGATATTTGTACAACAAGTAGAAACTTCTAGATTTCAGGAAACGGGTACAATGAAAATATTCTGACACATTTGGCTTGTTCAACAGTAAATTTCAATGTCATTTGTTTATGTATTTGCACAGCTAATTTGTGCTATTGAATTAAGAATGGTTGATATTTGTACAACAAATAGAAACTTCTAGATTTCAGGAAGCGGGCACAACGAAAATATTGTGACACATTTGGCTTGTTCAACAGTAAATTTCCATGTCATTTGTTTATGTATTTGCACAGCTAATTTGTGCTATTGAATTAGGAATGGTTGATATTTGTACAACAAGTAGAAACTTCTAGATTTCAGGAAACGGGTACAACGAAAATATTGTGACATATTTGGCTTGTTCAACGGTAAATTTCCATGTCATTTGTTTATGTATATGCACAGCTAATTTGTGCTATTGAATTGAGAGTGGTTGATATTTGTACAACAAGTAGAAACTTCTAGATTTTAGGAAGCGAGCACAACGAAAATATTGTGACACATTTGGCTTGTTCAACAGTAAATTTCGATGTAATTTGTTTATGTATTTGCACAGCTAATTTGTGCTATTGAATTGAGAATGGTTGATATTTGTACAACAAATAGAAACTCCTAGATTTCAGGAAACGGGAACAACGAAAATATTTTGACATATTTGGCTTGTTCAACAGTAAATTTCCATGTCATTTGTTTATGTATTTGCACAGCTAATTTGTGCTATTGAATTAGGAATGGTTGATATTTGTACAACAAGTAGAAACTTCTAGATTTCAGGAAACGGGTACAACGAAAATATTGTGACATATTTGGCTTGTTCAACAGTAAATTTCCATGTCATTTGTTTATGTATATGCCCAGCTAATTTGTGCTATTGAATTGAGAGTGGTTGATATTTGTACAACAAGTAGAAACTTCTAGATTTTAGGAAGCGAGCACAACGAAAATATTGTGACACATTTGGCTTGTTCAAGAGTAAATTTCGATGTAATTTGTTTATGTATTTGCACAGCTAATTTGTGCTATTGAATTAAGAATGGTTGATATTTGTACAACAAATAGAAACTCCTAGATTTCAGGAAACGGGAACAACGAAAATATTTTGACATATTTGGCTTGTTCAACAGTAAATTTCCATGTCATTTGTTTATGTATTTGCACATCTAATTTGTGCTATTGAATTGAGAACGATTGATATTTGTACAACAAGTAGAAACTTCTAGATTTCAGGAAGCGAGCACAACGAAAATATTGTGACACATTTGGCTTGTTCAACAGTAAATTTCCATGTCATTTGTTTATGTATTTGCACAGCTAATTTGTGCTATTGAATTAAGAATTGTTGATATTTGTACAACAAACAGAAACTTCTAGATTTTAGAAAACGGGCACAACGAAAATATTGTGACATATTTGGCTTGTTCAACAGTAAATTTCCATGTGATTTGTTTATGTATTTGCACAGCTAATTTGTGCTATTGAATTGAGAATGGTTGATATTTGTACAAGAAGTAGAAACTTCTAGATTTCAGGAAACGAGCACAACGAAAATATTGTTACACAATTGGCTTGTTCAACAGTAAATTTCCATGTGATTTGTTTATGTATTTGCACAGCTAATTTGTGCTATTGAATTGAGAATGGTTGATATTTGTACAAGAAGTAGAAACTTCTAGATTTCAGGAAACGAGCACAACGAAAATATTGTGACACATTTGGCTTTTTCAACAGTAAATTTCCATGTCATATGATTATGTATTTGCATAGCTAATTTGTGCTATTGAATTGAGAATGATTGATATTCGTGCAACAAGTAGAAACTTCTAGATTTCAGGAAACGGGCACAACGAAAATATTGTTACACAATTGGCTTGTTCAACAGTAAATTTCGATGTGATTTGTTTATGTATTTGCACAGCTAATTTGTGCTATTGAATTAAGAATGGTTGATATTTGTACAACAAATAGAAACTCCTAGATTTCAGGAAACGGGAACAACGAAAATATTGTGACATATTTGGCTTGTTCAACAGTAAATTTTCATGTCATTTGGGCGCAATGAAAATATTGTGACACATTTGGCTTGTTCAACAGTAAATTTCCATGTCATTTGTTTATGTATTTGCACAGCTAATTTTTTCTATTGAATTGAGAATTATTGATATTTGTACAACAAGTAGAAACTTCTAGATTTCAGGAAATGGGTACAATGAAAATATTGTGACATATTTGGCTTGTTCAACAGTAAGTTTCCATGTCATTTGTTTATGTATTTGCACAGCTAATTTTTTCTATTGAATTGAGAATTATTGATATTTGTACAACAAGTAGAAACTTCTAGATTTCAGGAAACGGGTACAATGAAAATATTGTGACATATTTGGCTTGTTCAACAGTAAGTTTCCATGTCATTTGTTTATGTATTTGCACAGCTAATTTTTTCTATTGAATTGAGAATTATTGATATTTGTGCAACAAGTAGAAACTTCTAGATTTCAGGAAACGGGTACAATGAAAATATTGTGACACATTTGGCTTGTTCAACAGTAAATTTCCATGTCATTTGTTTATGTATTTGCACAGCTAATTTTTTCTATTGAATTGAGAATTATTGATATTTGTACAACAAGTAGAAACCTCTAGATTTCAGGAAACGGGTACAATGAAAATATTGTGACATATTTGGCTTGTTCAACAGTAAATTTCCATGTCATTTGTTTATGTATTTGCACAGCTAATTTGTGCTATTGAATTGAGAGTGGTAGATATTTGTACAACCAATAGAAACTTCTAGATTTCAGGAAACGGGCACAACGAAAATATTGTTACACAATTGGCTTGTTCAACAGTAAATTTCGATGTGATTTGTTTATGTATTTGCACAGCTAATTTGTGCTATTGAATTAAGAATGGTTGATATTTGTACAACAAGTAGAAACTTCTAGATTTCAGGAAACGGGCACAACGAAAATATTGTGACACATTTGGCTTGTTCAACAGTAAATTTCCATGTCATTTGTTTATGTATTTGCACAGCTAATTTGTGCTATTGAATTAGGAATGGTTGATATTTGTACAACAAGTAGAAACTTCTAGATTTCAGGAAACGGATACAATGAAAATATTGTGACACATTTGGCTTGTTCAACAGTAAATTTCGATGTGATTTGTTTATGTATTTGCACAGCTAATTTGTGCTATTGAATTAAGAATGGTTGATATTTGTACAACAAGTAGAAACTTCTAGATTTCAGGAAACGGGCACAACGAAAATATTGTGACACATTTGGCTTGTTAAACAGTAAATTTCCATGTCATTTGTTTATGTATTTGCACAGCTAATTTGTGCTATTGAATTGAAAATGATTGATATTTGTACAACAAGTAGAAACTTCTAGATTTCAGGAAACGGGCACAACGAAAATATTGTGACATATTTGGCTTGTTCAACAGTAAATTTCCATGTCATTTGTTTATGTATTTGCACAGCTAATTTGTGCTATTGAATTAGGAATGGTTGATATTTGTACAACAAGTAGAAACTTCTAGATTTCAGGAAGCGGGCACAACGAAAATATTGTGACACATTTGGCTTGTTCAACAGTAAATTTCCATGTCATTTGTTTATGTATTTGCACAGCTAATTTGTGCTATTGAATTAGGAATGGTTGATATTTGTACAACAAGTAGAAACTTCTAGATTTCAGGAAACGGGTACAACGAAAATATTGTGACATATTTGGCTTGTTTAACAGTATATTTCCATGCCATTTGTTTATGTATTTGCACAGCTAATTTGTGCTATTGAATTGAGAGTTGCTGATATTTGTACAACAAGTAGAAACTTCTAGATTTCAGGAAACGGGTACAATGAAAATATTGTGACACATTTGGCTTGTTCAACAGTAAATTTCAATGTCATTTGTTTTTGTATTTGCACAGCTAATTTGTGCTATTGAATTAAGAATGGTTGATATTTGTACAACAAGTAGAAACTTCTAGATTTCAGGAAACGGGTACAACGAAAATATTGTGACATATTTGGCTTGTTTAACAGTAAATTTCCATGACATTTGTTTATGTATTTGCACAGCTAATTTGTGCTATTGAATTGAGAGTGGCTGATATTTGTACAACAAGTAGAAACTTCTAGATTTCAGGAAACGGGTACAATGAAAATATTGTGACACATTTGGCTTGTTCAACAGTAAATTTCAATGTCATTTGTTTATGTATTTGCACAGCTAATTTGTGCTATTGAATTAAGAATGGTTGATATTTGTACAACAAATAGAAACTTCTAGATTTCAGGAAGCGGGCACAACGAAAATATTGTGACACATTTGGCTTGTTCAACAGTAAATTTCCATGTCATTTGTTTATGTATTTGCACAGCTAATTTGTGCTATTGAATTAGGAATGGTTGATATTTGTACAACAAGTAGAAACTTCTAGATTTCAGGAAACGGGTACAACGAAAATATTGTGACATATTTGGCTTGTTCAACAGTAAATTTCCATGTCATTTGTTTATGTATATGCACAGCTAATTTGTGCTATTGAATTGAGAGTGGTTGATATTTGTACAACAAGTAGAAACTTCTAGATTTTAGGAAGCGAGCACAACGAAAATATTGTGACACATTTGGCTTGTTCAACAGTAAATTTCGATGTAATTTGTTTATGTATTTGCACAGCTAATTTGTGCTATTGAATTGAGAATGGTTGATATTTGTACAACAAATAGAAACTCCTAGATTTCAGGAAACGGGAACAACGAAAATATTTTGACATATTTGGCTTGTTCAACAGTAAATTTCCATGTCATTTGTTTATGTATTTGCACAGCTAATTTGTGCTATTGAATTAGGAATGGTTGATATTTGTACAACAAGTAGAAACTTCTAGATTTCAGGAAACGGGTACAATGAAAATATTGTGACATATTTGGCTTGTTCAACAGTAAATTTCCATGTCATTTGTTTATGTATATGCACAGCTAATTTGTGCTATTGAATTGAGAGTGGTTGATATTTGTACAACAAGTAGAAACTTCTAGATTTTAGGAAGCGAGCACAACGAAAATATTGTGACACATTTGGCTTGTTCAACAGTAAATTTCGATGTAATTTGTTTATGTATTTGCACAGCTAATTTGTGCCATTGAATTAAGAATGGTTGATATTTGTACAACAAATAGAAACTCCTAGATTTCAGGAAACGGGAACAACGAAAATATTTTGACATATTTGGCTTGTTCAACAGTAAATTTCCATGTCATTTGTTTATGTATTTGCACATCTAATTTGTGCTATTGAATTGAGAACGATTGATATTTGTACAACAAATAGAAACTTCTAGATTTCAGGAAGCGAGCACAACGAAAATATTGTGACACATTTGGCTTGTTCAACAGTAAATTTCCATGTCATTTGTTTATGTATTTGCACAGCTAATTTGTGCTATTGAATTAAGAATTGTTGATATTTGTACAACAAACAGAAACTTCTAGATTTTAGAAAACGGGCACAACGAAAATATTGTGACATATTTGGCTTGTTCAACAGTAAATTTCCATGTGATTTGTTTATGTATTTGCACAGCTAATTTGTGCTATTGAATTGAGAATGGTTGATATTTGTACAAGAAGTAGAAACTTCTAGATTTCAGGAAACGAGCACAACGAAAATATTGTTACACAATTGGCTTGTTCAACAGTAAATTTCCATGTGATTTGTTTATGTATTTGCACAGCTAATTTGTGCTATTGAATTGAGAATGGTTGATATTTGTACAAGAAGTAGAAACTTCTAGATTTCAGGAAACGAGCACAACGAAAATATTGTGACACATTTGGCTTTTTCAACAGTAAATTTCCATGTCATATGATTATGTATTTGCATAGCTAATTTGTGCTATTGAATTGAGAATGATTGATATTCGTGCAACAAGTAGAAACTTGTAGATTTCAGGAAACGGGCACAACGAAAATATTGTTACACAATTGGCTTGTTCAACAGTAAATTTCGATGTGATTTGTTTATGTATTTGCACAGCTAATTTGTGCTATTGAATTAAGAATGGTTGATATTTGTACAACAAATAGAAACTCCTAGATTTCAGGAAACGGGAACAACGAAAATATTGTGACATATTTGGCTTGTTCAACAGTAAATTTTCATGTCATTTGTTTATGTATTTGCACAGCTAATTTTTTCTATTGAATTGAGAATTATTGATATTTGTACAACAAGTAGAAACTTCTAGATTTCAGGAAACGGGTACAGTGAAAATATTGTGACACATTTGGCTTGTTCAACAGTAAATTTCGATGTCATATGATTATGTATTTGCATAGCTAATTTGTGCTATTGAATTAAGAATGGTTGATATTTGTACAACAAATAGAAACTCCTAGATTTCAGGAAACGGGCACAACGAAAATATTGTGACATATTTGGCTTGTTCAACAGTAAGTTTCCATGTCATTTGTTTATGTATTTGCACAGCTAATTTGTGCTATTGAATTGAGAGTGACTGATATTTGTACAACAAACAGAAACTTCTAGATTTTAGGAAACGGGCACAGCGAAAATATTGTGACATATTTGGCTTGTTCAACAGTAAGTTTCCATGTCATTTGTTTATGTATTTGCACAGCTAATTTGTGCTATTTAATTAAGAATGGTTGATATTTGTACAACAAGTAGAAACTTCTAGATTTCAGGAAACGGGCACAACGAAAATATTGTGACATATTTGGCTTGTTCAACAGTAAGTTTCCATGTCATTTGTTTATGTATTTGCACAGCTAATTTGTGCTATTGAATTGAGAGTGGCTGATATTTGTACAACAAACAGAAACTTCTAGATTTTAGGAAACGGGCACAACGAAAATATTGTGACATATTTGGCTTGTTCAACAGTAAGTTTCCATGTAATTTGTTTATGTATTTGCACAGCTAATTTGTGCTATTGAATTATGAATGGATGATATTTGTACAACAAGTAGAAACTTCTAGATTTCAGGAAACGGGCACAACGAAAATATTGTGACATATTTGGCTTGTTCAACAGTAAGTTTCCATGTCATTTGTTTATGTATTTGCACAGCTAATTTGTGCTATTGAATTAAGAATGGTTGATATTTGTACAACAAGTAGAAACTTCTGGATTTCAGGAAACGGGCACAACGAAAATATTGTGACATATTTGGCTTGTTCAACAGTAAGTTTCCATGTCATTTGTTTATGTATTTGCACAGATAATTTGTGCTATTGAATTAAGAATGGTTGATATTTGTACAACAAGTAGAAACTTCTAGATTTCAGGAAACGGGCACAACGAAAATATTGTGACATATTTGGCTTGTTCAACAGTAAGTTTCCATGTCATTTGTTTATGTATTTGCACAGATAATTTGTGCTATTGAATTGAGAGTGGCTGATATTTGTACAACAAACAGAAACTTCTAGATTTTAGGAAACGGGCACAACGAAAATATTGTGACATATTTGGCTTGTTCAACAGTAAGTTTCCATGTAATTTGTTTATGTATTTGCACAGCTAATTTGTGCTATTGAATTAAGAATGGTTGATATTTGTACAACAAACAGAAACTTCTAGATTTTAGGAAACGGGCACAACGAAAATATTGTGACATATTTGGCTTGTTCAACAGTAAATTTCCATGTCATTTGTTTATATATTTCCATAGTTAATTTGTGCTATTGAATTGAGAATCGTTTATATTTGTACAAAAAATAGAAACTTCTAGATTTCAGGAAACGGGTACAATGAAAATATTATTACACAATTGGCTTGTTCAACAGTAATTTCGATGTGATTTGTTTATGTATTTGCACAGCTAATTTGTGCTATTGAATTAAGAATGGTTGATATTTGTACAATAAGTAGAACTTCTAGAGTTCAGGAGACGGGCACAACGAAAATATTGTGACACATTTGGCTTTTTCAACAGTAAATTTCCATGTGATTTGTTTATGTATTTGCACAGCTAATTTGTGCTATTGAATTAAGAATTGTTGATATTTGTACAACAAATAAAAACTTCTAGATTTTAGGAAACGGGCACAACGAAAATATTGTGACACATTTGGTTTGTTCAACAGTAAATTTCCATGTCATTTGTTTATGTATTTGCACAGCTAATTTGTGCTATTGAATTAAGAATTGTTGATATTTGTACAACAAATAGAAACTTCTAGATTTTAGAAGACGGGCACAACGAAAATATTGTGACATATTTGGCTTGTTCAACAGTAAATTTCCATGTGATTTGTTTATGTATTTGCACAGCTAATTTGTGCTATTGAATTGAGAATGGTTGATTTTGTACAAGAAGTAGAAACTTCTAGATTTCAGGAAACGAGCACAACGAAAATATTGTGACACATTTGGCTTTTTCAACAGTAAATTTCCATGTCATATGATTATGTATTTGCACAGCTAATTTATGCTATTGAATTGAGAATGGTTGATATTTGTACAACAAGTAGAAACTTCTAGATTTCAGGAAACGGGCACAACGAAAATATTGTGACACATTTGGCTTGTTCAACAGTAAATTTCCATGTCATTTGTTTATGAATTTGCACAGCTAATTTGTGCTATGGAATTGAGAGTGGTAGATATTTGTACAACCAATAGAAACTTCTAGATTTTAGGAAACGGGCACAACGAAAATATTGTTACACAATTGGCTTGTTCAACAGTAAATTTCGATGTGATTTGTTTATGTATTTGCACAGCTGATTTGTGCTATTGAATTAAGAATGGTTGATATTTGTACAACAAATAGAAACTCCTAGATTTCAGGAAACGGGAACAACGAAAATATTGTGACATATTTGGCTTGTTCAACAGTAAATTTTCATGTCATTTGTTTATGTATTTGCACAGCTAATTTGTGCTATTGAATTGAGAATGATTGATATTTGTACAACAAGTAGAAACTTCTAGATTACAGGAAACGGGCACAATGAAAATATTGTGACACATTTGGCTTGTTCAACAGTAAATTTCCATGTCATTTGTTTATGTATTTGCACAGCAAATTTTTTCTATTGAATTGAGAATTATTGATATTTGTACAACAAGTAGAAACTTCTAGATTTCAGGAAACGGGTACAATGAAAATATTGTGACACATTTGGCTTGTTCAACAGTAAATTTCCATGTCATATGATTATGTATTTGCATAGCTAATTTGTGCGATTGAATTGAGAATGATTGATATTTGTACAACCAATAGAAACTTCTAGATTTCAGGAAACGGGCACAACGAAAATATTGTTACACAATTGGCTTGTTCAACAGTAAATTTCGATGTAATTTGTTTATGTATTTGCACAGCTAATTTGTGCTATTGAATTTAGAATGGTTGATATTTGTACAAGAAGTAGAAACTTCTAGATTTCAGGAAACGAGCACAACGAAAATATTGTGACACATTTGGCTTTTTCAACAGTAAATTTCCATGTCATATGATTATGTATTTGCACAGCTAATTTGTGCTATTGAATTGAGAATGGTTGATATTTGTACAACAAGTAGAAACTTCTAGATTTCAGGAAACGGGTACAACGAAAATATTGTGACATATTTGGATTGTTCAACAGTAAATTTCCATGTCATTTGTTTATGTATTTGCACAGCTAATTTGTGCTATTGAATTGAGAGTGGTAGATATTTGTACAACCAATAGAAACTTCTAGATTTCAGGAAACGGGTACAACGAAAATATTGTTACACAATTGGCTTGTTCATCAGTAAATTTCGATGTGATTTGTTTATGTATTTGCACAGCTAATTTGTGCTATTGAATTAAGAATGGTTGATATTTGTACATTAAATAGGAACTCCTAGATTTCAGGAAACGGGAACAACGAAAATATTGTGACATATTTGGCTTGTTCAACAGTAAATTTTCATGTCATTTGGGCGCAATGAAAATATTGTGACACATTTGGCTTGTTCAACAGTAAATTTCCATGTCATTTGTTTATGTATTTGCACAGCTAATTTTTTCTATTGAATTGAGAATTATTGATATTTGTACAACAAGTAGAAACTTCTAGATTTCAGGAAACGGGTACAATGAAAATATTGTGACATATTTGGCTTGTTCAACAGTAAGTTTCCATGTCATTTGTTTATGTATTTGCACAGCTAATTTTTTCTATTGAATTGAGAATTATTGATATTTGTACAACAAGTAGAAACTTCTAGATTTCAGGAAACGGGTACAATGAAAATATTGTGACATATTTGGCTTGTTCAACAGTAAGTTTCCATGTCATTTGTTTATGTATTTGCACAGCTAATTTTTTCTATTGAATTGAGAATTATTGATATTTGTACAACAAGTAGAAACTTCTAGATTTCAGGAAACGGGTACAATGAAAATATTTTGACACATTTGGCTTGTTCAACAGTAAATTTCCATGTCATTTGTTTATGTATTTGCACAGCTAATTTTTTCTATTGAATTGAGAATTATTGATATTTGTACAACAAGTAGAAACTTCTAGATTTCAGGAAACGGGAACAATGAAAATATTGTGACATATTTGGCTTGTTCAACAGTAAATTTCCATGTCATTTGTTTATGTATTTGCACAGCTAATTTGTGCTATTGAATTGAGAGTGGTAGATATTTGTACAACCAATAGAAACTTCTAGATTTCAGGAAACGGGCACAACGAAAATATTGTTACACAATTGGCTTGTTCAACAGTAAATTTCGATGTGATTTGTTTATGTATTTGCACAGCTAATTTGTGCTATTGAATTAAGAATGGTTGATATTTGTACAACAAATAGAAACTCCTAGATTTCAGGAAACGGGAACAACGAAAATATTGTGACATATTTGGCTTGTTCAACAGTAAATTTTCATGTCATTTGGGCGCAATGAAAATATTGTGACACATTTGGCTTGTTCAACAGTAAATTTCCATGTCATTTGTTTATGTATTTGCACAGCTAATTTGTGCTATTGAATTGAGAGTGGTAGATATTTGTACAACCAATAGAAACTTCTAGATTTCAGGAAACGGGCACAACGAAAATATTGTGACATATTTGGCTTGTTCAACAGTAAATTTCCATGTCATTTGTTTATGTATTTGCATAGCTAATTTGTGCTATTGAATTGAGAGTGGTAGATATTTGTACAACCAATAGAAACTTCTAGATTTCAGGAAACGGGCACAACGAAAATATTGTTACACAATTGGCTTGTTCAACAGTAAATTTCGATGTGATTTGTTTATGTATTTGCACAGCTAATTTGTGCTATTGAATTAAGAATGGTTGATATTTGTACAACAAATAGAAACTCCTAGATTTCAGGAAACGGGAACAACGAAAATATTGTGACATATTTGGCTTGTTCAACAGTAAATTTCCATGTCATTTGTTTATGTATTTGCACAGCTAATTTGTGCTATTGAATTGAGAGTGGTAGATATTTGTACAACCAATAGAAACTTCTAGATTTCAGGAAACGGGAACAACGAAAATATTGTGACATATTTGGCTTGTTCAACAGTAAATTTCCATGTCATTTGTTTATGTATTTGCACAGCTAATTTGTGCTATTGAATTGAGAGTGGTAGATATTTGTACAACCAATAGAAACTTCTAGATTTCAGGAAACGGGCACAACGAAAATATTGTGACATATTTGGCTTGTTCAACAGTAAATTTCCATGTCATTTGTTTATGTATTTGCATAGCTAATTTGTGCTATTGAATTAAGAATGGTTGATATTTGTACAACAAATAGAAACTCCTAGATTTCAGGAAACGGGAACAACGAAAATATTGTGACATATTTGGCTTGTTCAACAGTAAATTTTCATGTCATTTGGGCGCAATGAAAATATTGTGACACATTTGGCTTGTTCAACAGTAAATTTCCATGTCATTTGTTTATGTATTTGCACAGCTAATTTGTGCTATTGAATTGAGAGTGGTAGATATTTGTACAACCAATAGAAACTTCTAGATTTCAGGAAACGGGCACAACGAAAATATTGTGACATATTTGGCTTGTTCAACAGTAAATTTCCATGTCATTTGTTTATGTATTTGCATAGCTAATTTGTGCTATTGAATTGAGAGTGGTAGATATTTGTACAACCAATAGAAACTTCTAGATTTCAGGAAACGGGCACAACGAAAATATTGTTACACAATTGGCTTGTTCAACAGTAAATTTCGATGTGATTTGTTTATGTATTTGCACAGCTAATTTGTGCTATTGAATTAAGAATGGTTGATATTTGTACAACAAATAGAAACTCCTAGATTTCAGGAAACGGGAACAACGAAAATATTGTGACATATTTGGTTTGTTCAACAGTAAATTTCCATGTCATTTGTTTATGTATTTGCACAGCTAATTTGTGCTATTGAATTGAAAATGATTGATATTTGTACAACAAGTAGAAACTTCTAGATTTCAGGAAGCGGGCACAACGAAAATATTGGGACACATTTGGCTTGTTCAACAGTAAATTTCCATGTAATTTGTTTATGTATTTGCACAGCTAATTTGTGCTATTGAATTAAGAATGGTTGATATTTGTACAACAAGTAGAAACTTCTAGATTTCAGGAAACGGGCACAACGAAAATATTGTGACATATTTGGCTTGTTCATCAGTAAGTTTCCATGTCATTTGTTTATGTATTTGCACAGCTAATTTGTGCTATTGAATTGAGAGTGGCTGATATTTGTACAACAAACAGAAATTTCTACATTTTAGGAAACGGGCACAACGAAAATATTGTGACATATTTGGCTTGTTCAACAGTAAGTTTCCATGTCATTTGTTTATGTATTTGCACAGCTAATTTGTGCTATTGAATTAAGAATGGTTGATATTTGTACAACAAGTAGAAACTTCTAGATTTCAGGAAACGGGCACAACGAAAATATTGTGACATATTTGGCTTGTTCAACAGTAAGTTTCCATGTCATTTGTTTATGTATTTGCACAGCTAATTTGTGCTATTAAATTGAGAGTGGCTGATATTTGTACAACAAACAGAAACTTCTAGATTTTAGGAAACGGGCACAACGAAAATATTGTGACATATTTGGCTTGTTCAACAGTAAGTTTCCATGTAATTTGTTTATGTATTTGCACAGCTAATTTGTGCTATTGAATTAAGAATGGTTGATATTTGTACAACAAGTAGAAACTTCTAGATTTCAGGAAACGGGCACAACGAAAATATTGTGACATATTTGGCTTGCTCAACAGTAAGTTTCCATGTCATTTGTTTATGTATTTGCACAGCTAATTTTTTTTATTGAATTGAGAATTATTGATATTTGTACAACAAGTAGAAACTTCTAGATTTCAGGAAACGGGCACAATGAAAATATTGTGACATATTTGGCTTGTTCAACAGTAAATTTTCATGTCATTTGGGCGCAATGAAAATATTGTGACACATTTGGCTTGTTCAACAGTAAATTTCCGTGTCATTTGTTTATGTATTTGCACAGCTAATTTGTGCTATTGAATTGAGAGTGGTAGATATTTGTACAACCAATAGAAACTTCTAGATTTCAGGAAACGGGCACAACGAAAATATTGTGACATATTTGGCTTGTTCAACAGTAAATTTCCATGTCATTTGTTTATGTATTTGCACAGCTAATTTGTGCTATTGAATTGAGAGTGGTAGATATTTGTACAACCAATAGAAACTTCTAGATTTCAGGAAACGGGCACAACGAAAATATTGTTACACAATTGGCTTGTTCAACAGTAAATTTCGATGTGATTTGTTTATGTATTTGCACAGCTAATTTGTGCTATTGAATTAAGAATGGTTGATATTTGTACAACAAATAGAAACTCCTAGATTTCAGGAAACGGGAACAACGGAAATATTGTGACATATTTGGCTTGTTCAACAGTAAAGTTCCATGTCATTTCTTTATGCATTTGCACAGCTAATTTATGCTATTGAATTGAAAATGATTGATATTTGTACAACAAGTAGAAACTTCTAGATTTCAGGAAGCGGGCACAACGAAAATATTGTGACACATTTGGCTTGTTCAACAGTAAATTTCCATGTAATTTGTTTATGTATTTGCACAGCTAATTTGTGCTATTGAATTAAGAATGGTTGATATTTGTACAACAAGTAGAAACTTCTAGATTTCAGGAAACGGGCACAACGAAAATATTGTGACATATTTGGCTTGTTCAACAGTAAGTTTCCATGTCATTTGTTTATGTATTTGCACAGCTAATTTGTGCTATTGAATTGAGAGTGGCTGATATTTGTACAACAAACAGAAACTTCTACATTTTAGGAAACGGGCACAACGAAAATATTGTGACATATTTGGCTTGTTCAACAGTAAGTTTCCATGTCATTTGTTTATGTATTTGCACAGCTAATTTGTGCTATTGAATTAAGAATGGTTGATATTTGTACAACAAGTAGAAACTTCTAGATTTCAGGAAACGGGCACAACGAAAATATTGTGACATATTTCGCTTGTTCAACAGTAAGTTTCCATGTCATTTGTTTATGTATTTGCACAGCTAATTTGTGCTATTGAATTAAGAATGGTTGATATTTGTACAACAAGTAGAAACTTCTAGATTTCAGGAAACGGGAACAACGAAAATATTGTGACATATTTGGCTTGTTCAACAGTAAATTTTCATGTCATTTGGGCGCAATAAAAATATTGTGACACATTTGGCTTGTTCAACAGTAAATTTCCATGTCATTTGTTTATGTATTTGCACAGCTAATTTTTTCTATTGAATTGAGAATTATTGATATTTGTACAACAAGTAGAAACTTCTAGATTTCAGGAAACGGGTACAATGAAAATATTGTGACATATTTGGCTTGTTCAACAGTAAGTTTCCATGTCATTTGTTTATGTATTTGCACAGCTAATTTTTTCTATTGAATTGAGAATTATTGATATTTGTACAACAAGTAGAAACTTCTAGATTTCAGGAAACGGGTACAATGAAAATATTGTGACACATTTGGCTTGTTCAACAGTAAATTTCCATGTAATTTGTTTATGTATTTGCACAGCTAATTTGTGCTATTGAATTAAGAATGGTTGATATTTGTACAACAAGTAGAAACTTCTAGATTTCAGGAAACGGGCACAACGAAAATATTGTGACATATTTGGCTTGTTCAACAGTAAGTTTCCATGTCATTTGTTTATGTATTTGCACAGCTAATTTGTGCTATTGAATTGAGAGTGGCTGATATTTGTACAACAAACAGAAACTTCTACATTTTAGGAAACGGGCACAACGAAAATATTGTGACATATTTGGCTTGTTCAACAGTAAGTTTCCATGTCATTTGTTTATGTATTTGCACAGCTAATTTGTGCTATTGAATTAAGAATGGTTGATATTTGTACAACAAGTAGAAACTTCTAGATTTCAGGAAACGGGCACAACGAAAATATTGTGACATATTTGGCTTGTTCAACAGTAAGTTTCCATGTCATTTGTTTATGTATTTGCACAGCTAATTTGTGCTATTGAATTAAGAATGGTTGATATTTGTACAACAAGTAGAAACTTCTAGATTTCAGGAAACGGGCACAACGAAAATATTGTGACATATTTGGCTTGTTCAACAGTAAGTTTCCATGTCATTTGTTTATGTATTTGCACAGCTAATTTTTTCTATTGAATTGAGAATTATTGATATTTGTACAACAAGTAGAAACTTCTAAATTTCAGGAAACGGGCACAACGAAAATATTGTGACATATTTGGCTTGTTCAACAGTAAGTTTCCATGTCATTTGTTTATGTATTTGCACAGCTAATTTTTTCTATTGAATTGAGAATTATTGATATTTGTACAACAAGTAGAAACTTCTAGATTTCAGGAAACGGGCACAACGAAAATATTGTGACATATTTGGCTTGTTCAACAGTAAGTTTCCATGTCATTTGTTTATGTATTTGCACAGCTAATTTGTGCTATTGAATTAAGAATGGTTGATATTTGTACAACAAATAGAAACTCCTATATTTCTGGAAACGGGAACAACGAAAATATTGTGACATATTTGGCTTGTTCAACAGTAAATTTCCATGTCATTTGTTTATGTATTTGCACAGCTAATTTTTTCTATTGATTGAGAATTATTGATATTTGTACAACAAGTAGAAACTTCTAGATTTCAGGAAACGGGTACAATGAAAATATTGTGACATATTTGGCTTGTTCAACAGTAAGTTTCCATGTCATTTGTTTATGTATTTGCACAGCTAATTTGTGCTATTGAATTGAGAGTGGCTGATATTTGTACAACATACAGAAACTTCTACATTTTAGGAAACGGGCACAACGAAAATATTGTGACATATTTGGCTTGTTCAACAGTAAGTTTCCATGTCATTTGTTTATGTATTTGCACAGCTAATTTGTGCTATTGAATTGAAAATGATTGATATTTGTACAACCAATAGAAACTTCTAGATTTCAGGAAACGGGCACAACGAAAATATTGTGACATATTTGGCTTGTTCAACAGTAAATTTTCATGTCATTTGGGCACAATGAAAATTTTGTGACACATTTGGCTTGTTCAACAGTAAATTTCCATGTCATTTGTTTATGTATTTGCACAGCTAATTTGTGCTATTGAATTAAGAGTGGTAGATATTTGTACAACCAATAAAAACTTCTAGATTTCAGGAAACGGGCACAACGAAAATATTGTGACATATTTGGCTTGTTCAACAGTAAATTTCCATGTCATTTGTTTATGTATTTGCACAGCTAATTTGTGCTATTGAATTGAAAATGATTGATATTTGTACAACAAGTAGAAACTTCTAGATTTCAGGAAGCGGGCACAACGAAAATATTGTGACACAATTGGTTTGTTCAACAGTAAATTTCGATGTGATTTGTTTATGTATTTGCACAGCTAATTTGTGCTATTGAATTAAGAATGGTTGATATTTGTACAACAAATGGAAACTCCTAGATTTCAGGAAACGGGAACAACGAAAATATTTTGACATATTTGGCTTGTTCAACAGTAAATTTCCATGTCATTTGTTTATGTATTTGCACATCTAATTTGTGCTATTGAATTGAGAACGATTGATATTTGTACAACAAGTAGAAACTTCTAGATTTCAGGAAACGGGCACAACGAAAATATTGTTACACAATTGGCTTGTTCAACAGTAAATTTCGATGTAATTTGTTTATGTATTTGCACAGCTAATTTGTGCTATTGAATTAAGAATGGTTGATATTTGTACAACAAATGGAAACTCCTAGATTTCAGGAAACGGGAACAACGAAAATATTTTGACATATTTGGCTTGTTCAACAGTAAATTTCCATGTAATTTGTTTATGTATTTGCACAGCTAATTTGTGCTATTGAATTAAGAATGGTTGATATCTGTACAACAAGTAGAAACTTCTAGATTTCAGGAAATGGGCACAACGAAAATATTGTGACATATTTGGCTTGTTCAACAGTAAGTTTCCATGTCATTTGTTTATGTATTTGCACAGCTAATTTGTGCTATTGAATTGAGAGTGGCTGATATTTGTACAACAAACAGAAAATTCTACATTTTAGGAAACGGGCACAACGAAAATATTGTGACATATTTGGCTTGTTCAACAGTAAGTTTCCATGTCATTTGTTTATGTATTTGCACAGCTAATTTGTGCTATTGAATTAAGAATGGTTGATATTTGTACAACAAATGGAAACTCCTAGATTTCAGGAAACGGGAACAACGAAAATATTTTGACATATTTGGCTTGTTCAACAGTAAATTTCCATGTCATTTGTTTATGTATTTGCACATCTAATTTGTGCTATTGAATTGAGAACGATTGATATTTGTACAACAAGTAGAAACTTCTAGATTTCAGGAGACGGGTACAACGAAAATATTGTGACATATTTGGCTTGTTCAACAGTAAATTTCCATGTCATTTGTTTATGTATTTGCACAGCTAATTTGTGCTATTGAATTGAGAGTGGTAGATATTTGTACAACCAGTAGAAACTTCTAGATTTCGGGAAGCGGGCACAACGAAAATATTGTGACACATTTGGCTTGTACAACAGTAAATTTCCATGTCATTTGTTTATGTATTTGCACAGCTAATTTGTGCTATTGAATTAAGAATGGTTGATATTTGTACAACAAATGGAAACTCCTAGATTTCAGGAAACGGGAACAACGAAAATATTTTGACATATTTGGCTTGTTCAACAGTAAATTTCCATGTCATTTGTTTATGTATTTGCACATCTAATTTGTGCTATTGAATTGAGAACGATTGATATTTGTACAACAAGTAGAAACTTCTAGATTTCAGGAAACGGGCACAACGAAAATATTGTTACACAATTGGCTTGTTCAACAGTAAATTTCGATGTAATTTATTTATGTATTTGCACAGCTAATTTGTGCTATTGAATTAAGAATGGTTGATATTTGTACAACAAATGGAAACTCCTAGATTTCAGGAAACGGGAACAACGAAAATATTTTGACATATTTGGCTTGTTCAACAGTAAATTTCCATGTAATTTGTTTATGTATTTGCACAGCTAATTTGTGCTATTGAATTAAGAATGGTTGATATCTGTACAACAAGTAGAAACTTCTAGATTTCAGGAAATGGGCACAACGAAAATATTGTGACATATTTGGCTTGTTCAACAGTAAGTTTCCATGTCATTTGTTTATGTATTTGCACAGCTAATTTGTGCTATTGAATTGAGAGTGGCTGATATTTGTACAACAAACAGAAAATTCTACATTTTAGGAAACGGGCACAACGAAAATATTGTGACATATTTGGCTTGTTCAACAGTAAGTTTCCATGTCATTTGTTTATGTATTTGCACAGCTAATTTGTGCTATTGAATTAAGAATGGTTGATATTTGTACAACAAGTAGAAACTTCTAGATTTCAGGAAACGGGCACAACGAAAATATTGTGACATATTTGGCTTGTTCAACAGTAAGTTTCCATGTCATTTGTTTATGTATTTGCACAGCTAATTTGTGCTATTAAATTGAGAGTGGCTGATATTTGTACAACAAACAGAAACTTCTAGATTTTAGGAAACGGGCACAACGAAAATATTGTGACATATTTGGCTTGTTCAACAGTAAGTTTCCATGTAATTTGGTTATGTATTTGCACAGCTAATTTGTGCTATTGAATTAAGAATGGTTGATATTTGTACAACAAGTAGAAACTTCTAGATTTCAGGAAACGGGCACAACGAAAATATTGTGACATATTTGGCTTGTTCAACAGTAAGTTTCCATGTCATTTGTTTATGTATTTGCACAGCTAATTTTTTCTATTGAATTGAGAATTATTGATATTTGTACAACAAGTAGAAACTTCTAGATTTCAGGAAACGGGCACAACGAAAATATTGTGACATATTTGGCTTGTTCAACAGTAAGTTTCCATGTCATTTGTTTATGTATTTGCACAGCTAATTTGTGCTATTGAATTAAGAATGGTTGATATTTGTACAACAAATAGAAACTCCTATATTTCAGGAAACGGGAACAACGAAAATATTGTGACATATTTGGCTTGTTCAACAGTAAATTTTCATGTCATTTGGGCGCAATAAAAATATTGTGACACATTTGGCTTGTTCAACAGTAAATTTCCATGTCATTTGTTTATGTATTTGCACAGCTAATTTGTGCTATTGAATTGAGAGTGGTAGATATTTGTACAACCAATAGAAACTTCTAGATTTCAGGAAACGGGTACAACGAAAATATTGTTACACAATTGGCTTGTTCAACAGTAAATTTCGATGTGATTTGTTTATGTATTTGCACAGCTAATTTGTGCTATTGAATTAAGAATGGTTGATATTTGTACAACAAATAGAAACTCCTAGATTTCAGGAAACGGGAACAACGAAAATATTGTGACATATTTGGCTTGTTCAACAGTAAGTTTCCATGTCATTTGTTTATGTATTTGCACAGCTAATTTTTTCTATTGAATTGAGAATTATTGATATTTGTACAACAAGTAGAAACTTCTAGATTTCAGGAAACGGGTACAATGAAAATATTGTGACACATTTGGCTTGTTCAACAGTAAATTTCCATGTCATTTGTTTATGTATTTGCACAGCTAATTTTTTCTATTGAATTGAGAATTATTGATATTTGTACAACAAGTAGAAACTTCTAGATTTCAGGAAACGGGTACAATGAAAATATTGTGACATATTTGGCTTGTTCAACAGTAAATTTCCATGTCATTTGTTTATGTATTTGCACAGCTAATTTGTGCTATTGAATTGAGAGTGGTAGATATTTGTACAACCAATAGAAACTTCTAGATTTCAGGAAACGGGCACAACGAAAATATTGTTACACAATTGGCTTGTTCAACAGTAAATTTCGATGTGATTTGCTTATGTATTTGCACAGCTAATTTGTGCTATTGAATTAAGAATGGTTGATATTTGTACAACAAATAGAAACTCCTAGATTTCAGGAAACGGGAACAACGAAAATATTGTGACATATTTGGCTTGTTCAACAGTAAATTTTCATGTCATTTGGGCGCAATGAAAATATTGTGACACATTTGGCTTGTTCAACAGTAAATTTCCATGTCATTTGTTTATGTATTTGCACAGCTAATTTTTTCTATTGAATTGAGAATTATTGATATTTGTACAACAAGTAGAAACTTCTAGATTTCAGGAAACGGGTACAATGAAAATATTGTGACATATTTGGCTTGTTCAACAGTAAATTTCCATGTCATATGATTATGTATTTGCATAGCTAATTTGTGCTATTGAATTGAGAGTGGCTGATATTTGTACAACAAGTAGAAACTTCTAGATTTCAGGAAACGGGTACAATGAAAATATTGTGACACATTTGGCTTGTTCAACAGTAAATTTCCCTGTCATATGATTATGTATTTGCACAGCTAATTTGTGCTATTGAATTGAGAATGATTGATATTCGTGCAACAAGTAGCAACTTCTAGATTTCAGGAAACGGGCACAGAGAAAATATTGTGACATATTTGGCTTGTTCAACAGTAAGTTTCCATGTCATTTGTTTATGTATTTGCACAGCTAATTTGTGCTATTGAATTGAGAGTGGCTGATATTTGTACAACAAATAGAAACTCCTAGATTTCAGGAAACGGGAACAACGAAAATATTGTGACATATTTGGCTTGTTCAACAGTAAATTTTCATGTCATTTGTTTATGTATTTGCACAGCTAATTTGTGCTATTGAATTGAGAATGATTGATATTTGTACAACAAGTAGAAACTTCTAGATTACAGGAAACGGGCACAATGAAAATATTGTGACACATTTGGCTTGTTCAACAGTAAATTTCCATGTCATTTGTTTATGTATTTGCACAGCTAATTTTTTCTATTGAATTGAGAATTATTGATATTTGTACAACAAGTAGAAACTTCTAGATTTCAGGAAACGGGTACAATGAAAATATTGTGACACATTTGGCTTATTCAACAGTAAATTTCCATGTCATATGATTATGTATTTGCATAGCTAATTTGTGCTGTTGAATTGAGAATGATTGATATTCGTGCAACAAGTAGAAACTTCTAGATTTCAGGAAACGGGCACAACGAAAATATTGTTACACAATTGGCTTGTTCAACAGTAAATTTCGATGTAATTTGTTTATGTATTTGCACAGCTAATTTGTGCTATTGAATTAAGAATGGTTGATATTTGTACAACAAATGGAAACTCCTAGATTTCAGGAAACGGGTACAACGAAAATATTGTGACATATTTGGCTTGTTCAACAGTAAATTTCCATGTCATTTGTTTATGTATTTGCACAGCTAATTTGTGCTATTGAATTGAGAGTGGTAGATATTTGTACAACCAGTAGAAACTTCTAGATTTCGGGAAGCGGGCACAACGAAAATATTGTGACACATTTGGCTTGTACAACAGTAAATTTCCATGTCATTTGTTTATGTATTTGCACAGCTAATTTGTGCTATTGAATTAAGAATGGTTGATATTTGTACAACAAGTAGAAACTTCTAGATTTCAGGAAACGGGCACAACGAAAATATTGTGACATATTTGGCTTGTTCAACAGTAAGTTTCCATGTCATTTGTTTATGTATTTGCACAGCTAATTTGTGCTATTGAATTGAGAGTGGCTGATATTTGTACAACAAGTAGAAACTTCTAGATTTCAGGAAACGGGTACAATGAAAATATTGTGACACATTTGGCTTGTTCAACAGTAAATTTCCATGTAATTTGTTTATGTATTTGCACAGCTAATTTGTGCTATTGAATTAAGAATGGTTGATATTTGTACAACAAGTAGAAACTTCTAGATTTCAGGAAACGGGCACAACGAAAATATTGTGACATATTTGGCTTGTTCAACAGTAAGTTTCCATGTCATTTGTTTATGTATTTGCACAGCTAATTTGTGCTATTGAATTGATGGTGGCTGATATTTGTACAACAAACAGAAACTTCTACATTTTAGGAAACGGGCACAACGAAAATATTGTGACATATTTGGCTTGTTCAACAGTAAGTTTCCATGTCATTTGTTTATGTATTTGCACAGCTAATTTGTGCTATTGAATTAAGAATGGTTGATATTTGTACAACAAGTAGAAACTTCTAGATTTCAGGAAACGGGCACAACAAAAATATTGTGACATATTTGGCTTGTTCAACAGTAAGTTTCCATGTCATTTGTTTATGTATTTGCACAGCTAATTTGTGCTATTGAATTAAGAATGGTTGATATTTGTACAACAAGTAGAAACTTCTAGATTTCAGGAAACGGGCACAACGAAAATATTGTGACATATTTGGCTTGTTCAACAGTAAGTTTCCATGTCATTTGTTTATGTATTTGCACAGCTAATTTTTTCTATTGAATTGAGAATTATTGATATTTGTACAACAAGTAGAAACTTCTAGATTTCAGGAAACGGGCACAACGAAAATATTGTGACATATTTGGCTTGTTCAACAGTAAGTTTCCATGTCATTTGTTTATGTATTTGCACAGCTAATTTTTTCTATTGCATTGAGAATTATTGATATTTGTACAACAAGTAGAAACTTTTAGATTTCAGGAAACGGGCACAACGAAAATATTGTGACATATTTGGCTTGTTCAACAGTAAGTTTCCATGTCATTTGTTTATGTATTTGCACAGCTAATTTGTGCTATTGAATTAAGAATGGTTGATATTTGTACAACAAATAGAAACTCCTATATTTCAGGAAACGGGAACAACGAAAATATTGTGACATATTTGGCTTGTTCAACAGTAAATTTCCATGTCATTTGTTTATGTATTTGCACAGCTAATTTTTTCTATTGAATTGAGAATTATTGATATTTGTACAACAAGTAGAAACTTCTAGATTTCAGGAAACGGGTACAATGAAAATATTGTGACATATTTGGCTTGTTCAACAGTAAGTTTCCATGTCATTTGTTTATGTATTTGCACAGCTAATTTGTGCTATTGAATTGAGAGTGGCTGATATTTGTACAACAAACAGAAACTTCTACATTTTAGGAAACGGGCACAATGAAAATATTGTGACATATTTGGCTTGTTCAACAGTAAGTTTCCATGTCATTTGTTTATGTATTTGAACAGCTAATTTGTGCTATTGAATTGAAAATGATTGATATTTGTACAACCAATAGAAACTTCTAGATTTCAGGAAACGGGCACAACGAAAATATTGTGACATATTTGGCTTGTTCAACAGTAAATTTTCATGTCATTTGGGCGCAATGAAAATATTGTGACACATTTGGCTTGTTCAACAGTAAATTTCCATGTCATTTGTTTATGTATTTGCACAGCTAATTTGTGCTATTGAATTAAGAGTGGTAGATATTT
The DNA here is from genome assembly GCF_040869045.1 of Eurosta solidaginis. NCBI lineage: Eukaryota > Metazoa > Arthropoda > Insecta > Diptera > Tephritidae > Eurosta > Eurosta solidaginis. The sequence continues at coordinate 261,701,009 of NC_090322.1, read as the reverse complement.
GTACAACCAATAAAAACTTCTAGATTTCAGGAAACGGGCACAACGAAAATATTGTGACATATTTGGCTTGTTCAACAGTAAATTTCCATGTCATTTGTTTATGTATTTGCACAGCTAATTTGTGCTATTGAATTGAAAATGATTGATATTTGTACAACAAGTAGAAACTTCTAGATTTCAGGAAGCGGACACAACGAAAATATTGTGACACAATTGGCTTGTTCAACAGTAAATTTCGATGTGATTTGTTTATGTATTTGCACAGCTAATTTGTGCTATTGAATTAAGAATGGTTGATATTTGTACAACAAATAGAAACTCCTAGATTTCAGGAAACGGGAACAACGAAAATATTGTGACATATTTGGCTTGTTCAACAGTAAATTTCCATGTCATTTGTTTATGTATTTGCACAGCTAATTTGTGCTATTGAATTGAAAATGATTGATATTTGTACAACAAGTAGAAACTTCTAGATTTCAGGAAGCGGGCACAACGAAAATATTGTGACACATTTGGCTTGTTCAACAGTAAATTTCCATGTAATTTGTTTATGTATTTGCACAGCTAATTTGTGCTATTGAATTAAGAATGGTTGATATTTGTACAACAAGTAGAAACTTCTAGATTTCAGGAAACGGGCACAACGAAAATATTGTGACATATTTGGCTTGTTCAACAGTAAGTTTCCATGTCATTTGTTTATGTATTTGCACAGCTAATTTGTGCTATTGAATTGAGAGTGGCTGATATTTGTACAACAAACAGAAACTTCTACATTTTAGGAAACGGGCACAACGAAAATATTGTGACATATTTGGCTTGTTCAACAGTAAGTTTCCATGTCATTTGTTTATGTATTTGCACAGCTAATTTGTGCTATTGAATTAAGAATGGTTGATATTTGTACAACAAGTAGAAACTTCTAGATTTCAGGAAGCGGGCACAACGAAAATATTGTGACATATTTGGCTTGTTCAACAGTAAGTTTCCATGTCATTTGTTTATGTATTTGCACAGCTAATTTGTGCTATTAAATTGAGAGTTGCTGATATTTGTACAACAAACAGAAACTTCTAGATTTTAGGAAACGGGCACAACGAAAATATTGTGACATATTTGGCTTGTTCAACAGTAAGTTTCCATGTAATTTGGTTATGTATTTGCACAGCTAATTTGTGCTATTGAATTAAGAATGGTTGATATTTGTACAACAAGTAGAAACTTCTAGATTTCAGGAAACGGGCACAACGAAAATATTGTGACATATTTGGCTTGTTCAACAGTAAGTTTCCATGTCATTTGTTTATGTATTTGCACAGCTAATTTTTTCTATTGAATTGAGAATTATTGATATTTGTACAACAAGTAGAAACTTCTAGATTTCAGAAAACGGGCACAACGAAAATATTGTGACATATTTGGCTTGTTCAACAGTAAGTTTCCATGTCATTTGTTTATGTATTTGCACAGCTAATTTGTGCTATTGAATTAAGAATGGTTGATATTTGTACAACAAATAGAAACTCCTATATTTCAGGAAACGGGAACAACGAAAATATTGTGACATATTTGGCTTGTTCAACAGTAAATTTTCATGTCATTTCGGCGCAATAAAAATATTGTGACACATTTGGCTTGTTCAACAGTAAATTTCCATGTCATTTGTTTATGTATTTGCACAGCTAATTTTTTCTATTGAATTGAGAATTATTGATATTTGTACAACAAGTAGAAACTTCTAGATTTCAGGAAACGGGTACAATGAAAATATTGTGACATATTTGGCTTGTTCAACAGTAAGTTTCCATGTCATTTGTTTATGTATTTGCACAGCTAATTTTTTCTATTGAATTGAGAATTATTGATATTTGTACAACAAGTAGAAACTTCTAGATTTCAGGAAACGGGTACAATGAAAATATTGTGACATATTTGGCTTGTTCAACAGTAAGTTTCCATGTCATTTGTTTATGTATTTGCACAGCTAATTTTTTCTATTGAATTGAGAATTATTGATATTTGTACAACAAGTAGAAACTTCTAGATTTCAGGAAACGGGTACAATGAAAATATTGTGACACATTTGACTTGTTCAACAGTAAATTTCCATGTCATTTGTTTATGTATTTGCACAGCTAATTTTTTCTATTGAATTGAGAATTATTGATATTTGTACAACAAGTAGAAACTTCTAGATTTCAGGAAACGGGTACAATGAAAATATTGTGACATATTTGGCTTGTTCAACAGTAAATTTCCATGTCATTTGTTTATGTATTTGCACAGCTAATTTGTGCTATTGAAGTGAGAGTGGTAGATATTTGTACAACCAATAGAAACTTCTAGATTTCAGGAAACGGGCACAACGAAAATATTGTTACACAATTGGCTTGTTCAACAGTAAATTTCGATGTGATTTGTTTATGTATTTGCACAGCTAATTTGTGCTATTGAATTAAGAATGGTTGATATTTGTACAACAAATAGAAACTCCTAGATTTCAGGAAACGGGAACAACGAAAATATTGTGACATATTTGGCTTGTTCAACAGTAAGTTTCCATGTCATTTGTTTATGTATTTGCACAGCTAATTTTTTCTATTGAATTGAGAATTATTGATATTTGTACAACAAGTAGAAACTTCTAGATTTCAGGAAACGGGTACAATGAAAATATTGTGACATATTTGGCTTGTTCAACAGTAAATTTCCATGTCATATGATTATGTATTTGCATAGCTAATTTGTGCTATTGAATTGAGAGTGGCTGATATTTGTACAACAAGTAGAAACTTCTAGATTTCAGGAAACGGGTACAATGAAAATATTGTGACACATTTGGCTTGTTCAACAGTAAATTTCCCTGTCATATGATTATGTATTTGCACAGCTAATTTGTGCTATTGAATTGAGAATGATTGATATTCGTGCAACAAGTAGCAACTTCTAGATTTCAGGAAACGGGCACAGAGAAAATATTGTGACATATTTGGCTTGTTCAACAGTAAGTTTCCATGTCATTTGTTTATGTATTTGCACAGCTAATTTGTGCTATTGAATTGAGAGTGGCTGATATTTGTACAACAAATAGAAACTCCTAGATTTCAGGAAACGGGAACAACGAAAATATTGTGACATATTTGGCTTGTTCAACAGTAAATTTTCATGTCATTTGTTTATGTATTTGCACAGCTAATTTGTGCTATTGAATTGAGAATGATTGATATTTGTACAACAAGTAGAAACTTCTAGATTACAGGAAACGGGCGCAATGAAAATATTGTGACACATTTGGCTTGTTCAACAGTAAATTTCCATGTCATTTGTTTATGTATTTGCACAGCTAATTTTTTCTATTGAATTGAGAATTATTGATATTTGTACAACAAGTAGAAACTTCTAGATTTCAGGAAACGGGTACAATGAAAATATTGTGACACATTTGGCTTATTCAACAGTAAATTTCCATGTCATATGATTATGTATTTGCATAGCTAATTTGTGCTATTGAATTGAGAATGATTGATATTCGTGCAACAAGTAGAAACTTCTAGATTTCAGGAAACGGGCACAACGAAAATATTGTTACACAATTGGCTTGTTCAACAGTAAATTTCGATGTAATTTGTTTATGTATTTGCACAGCTAATTTGTGCTATTGAATTAAGAATGGTTGATATTTGTACAACAAATGGAAACTCCTAGATTTCAGGAAACGGGAACAACGAAAATATTTTGACATATTTGGCTTGTTCAACAGTAAATTTCCATGTCATTTGTTTATGTATTTGCACATCTAATTTGTGCTATTGAATTGAGAACGATTGATATTTGTACAACAAGTAGAAACTTCTAGATTTCAGGAAACGGGTACAACGAAAATATTGTGACATATTTGGCTTGTTCAACAGTAAATTTCCATGTCATTTGTTTATGTATTTGCACAGCTAATTTGTGCTATTGAATTGAGAGTGTTAGATATTTGTACAACCAGTAGAAACTTCTAGATTTCGGGAAGCGGGCACAACGAAAATATTGTGACACATTTGGCTTGTACAACAGTAAATTTCCATGTCATTTGTATATGTATTTGCACAGCTAATTTGTGCTATTGAATTAAGAATGGTTGATATTTGTACAACAAGTAGAAACTTCTAGATTTCAGGAAACGGGCACAACGAAAATATTGTGACATATTTGGCTTGTTCAACAGTAAGTTTCCATGTCATTTGTTTACGTATTTGCACAGCTAATTTGTGCTATTGAATTGAGAGTGGCTGATATTTGTACAACAAGTAGAAACTTCTAGATTTCAGGAAACGGGTACAATGAAAATATTGTGACACATTTGGCTTGTTCAACAGTAAATTTCCATGTAATTTGTTTATGTATTTGCACAGCTAATTTGTGCTATTGAATTAAGAATGGTTGATATTTGTACAACAAGTAGAAACTTCTAGATTTCAGGAAACGGGCACAACGAAAATATTGTGACATATTTGGCTTGTTCAACAGTAAGTTTCCATGTCATTTGTTTATGTATTTGCACAGCTAATTTGTGCTATTGAATTGAGGGTGGCTGATATTTGTACAACAAACAGAAACTTCTACATTTTAGGAAACGGGCACAACGAAAATATTGTGACATATTTGGCTTGTTCAACAGTAAGTTTCCATGTCATTTGTTTATGTATTTGCACAGCTAATTTGTGCTATTGAATTAAGAATGGTTGATATTTGTACAACAAGTAGAAACTTCTAGATTTCAGGAAACGGGCACAACGAAAATATTGTGACATATTTGGCTTGTTCAACAGTAAGTTTCCATGTCATTTGTTTATGTATTTGCACAGCTAATTTGTGCTATTGAATTAAGAATGGTTGATATTTGTACAACAAGTAGAAACTTCTAGATTTCAGGAAACGGGCACAACGAAAATATTGTGACATATTTGGCTTGTTCAACAGTAAGTTTCCATGTCATTTGTTTATGTATTTGCACAGCTAATTTTTTCTATTGAATTGAGAATTATTGATATTTGTACAACAAGTAGAAACTTCTAGATTTCAGGAAACGGGCACAACGAAAATATTGTGACATATTTGGCTTGTTCAACAGTAAGTTTCCATGTCATTTGTTTATGTATTTGCACAGCTAATTTTTTCTATTGAATTGAGAATTATTGATATTTGTACAACAAGTAGAAACTTCTAGATTTCAGGAAACGGGCACAACGAAAATATTGTGACATATTTGGCTTGTTCAACAGTAAGTTTCCATGTCATTTGTTTATGTATTTGCACAGCTAATTTGTGCTATTGAATTAAGAATGGTTGATATTTGTACAACAAATAGAAACTCCTATATTTCAGGAAACGGGAACAACGAAAATATTGTGACATATTTGGCTTGTTCAACAGTAAATTTCCATGTCATTTGTTTATGTATTTGCACAGCTAATTTTTTCTATTGAATTGAGAATTATTGATATTTGTACAACAAGTAGAAACTTCTAGATTTCAGGAAACGGGTACAATGAAAATATTGTGACATATTTGGCTTGTTCAACAGTAAGTTTCCATGTCATTTGTTTATGTATTTGCACAGCTAATTTGTGCTATTGAATTGAGAGTGGCTGATATTTGTACAACAAACAGAAACTTCTACATTTTAGGAAACGGGCACAACGAAAATATTGTGACATATTTGGCTTGTTCAACAGTAAGTTTCCATGTCATTTGTTTACGTATTTGAACAGCTAATTTGTGCTATTGAATTGAAAATGATTGATATTTGTACAACCAATAGAAACTTCTAGATTTCAGGAAACGGGCACAACGAAAATATTGTGACATATTTGGCTTGTTCAACAGTAAATTTTCATGTCATTTGGGCGCAATGAAAATATTGTGACACATTTGGCTTGTTCAACAGTAAATTTCCATGTCATTTGTTTATGTATTTGCACAGCTAATTTGTGCTATTGAATTAAGAGTGGTAGATATTTGTACAACCAATAAAAACTTCTAGATTTCAGGAAACGGGCACAACGAAAATATTGTGACATATTTGGCTTGTTCAACAGTAAATTTCCATGTCATTTGTTTATGTATTTGCACAGGTAATTTGTGCTATTGAATTGAAAATGATTGATATTTGTACAACAAGTAGAAACTTCTAGATTTCAGGAAGCGGGCACAACGAAAATATTGTGACACATTTGGCTTGTTCAACAGTAAGTTTCCATGTCATTTGTTTATGTATTTGCACAGCTAATTTGTGCTATTGAATTAAGAATGGTTGATATTTGTACAACAAATAGAAACTCCTATATTTCAGGAAACGGGAACAACGAAAATATTGTGACATATTTGGCTTGTTCAACAGTAAATTTCCATGTCATTTGTTTATGTATTTGCACAGCTAATTTTTTCTATTGAATTGAGAATTATTGATATTTGTACAACAAGTAGAAACTTCTAGATTTCAGGAAACGGGTACAATGAAAATATTGTGACATATTTGGCTTGTTCAACAGTAAGTTTCCATGTCATTTGTTTATGTATTTGCACAGCTAATTTGTGCTATTGAATTGAGAGTGGCTGATATTTGTACAACAAACAGAAACTTCTACATTTTAGGAAACGGGCACAACGAAAATATTGTGACATATTTGGCTTGTTCAACAGTAAGTTTCCATGTCATTTGTTTACGTATTTGAACAGCTAATTTGTGCTATTGAATTGAAAATGATTGATATTTGTACAACCAATAGAAACTTCTAGATTTCAGGAAACGGGCACAACGAAAATATTGTGACATATTTGGCTTGTTCAACAGTAAATTTTCATGTCATTTGGGCGCAATGAAAATATTGTGACACATTTGGCTTGTTCAACAGTAAATTTCCATGTCATTTGTTTATGTATTTGCACAGCTAATTTGTGCTATTGAATTAAGAGTGGTAGATATTTGTACAACCAATAAAAACTTCTAGATTTCAGGAAACGGGCACAACGAAAATATTGTGACATATTTGGCTTGTTCAACAGTAAATTTCCATGTCATTTGTTTATGTATTTGCACAGGTAATTTGTGCTATTGAATTGAAAATGATTGATATTTGTACAACAAGTAGAAACTTCTAGATTTCAGGAAGCGGGCACAACGAAAATATTGTGACACAATTGGCTTGTTCAACAGTAAATTTCGATGTGATTTGTTTATGTATTTGCACAGCTAATTTGTGCTATTGAATTAAGAATGGTTGATATTTGTACAACAAATAGAAACTCCTAGATTTCAGGAAACGGGAACAACGAAAATATTGTGACATATTTGGCTTGTTCAACAGTAAATTTCCATGTCATTTGTTTATGTATTTGCACAGCTAATTTGTGCTATTGAATTGAAAATGATTGATATTTGTACAACAAGTAGAAACTTCTAGATTTCAGGAAGCGGGCACAACGAAAATATTGTGACACATTTGGCTTGTTCAACAGTAAGTTTCCATGTCATTTGTTTATGTATTTGCACAGCTAATTTGTGCTATTGAATTAAGAATGGTTGATATTTGTACAACAAATAGAAACTCCTATATTTCAAGAAACGGGAACAACGAAAATATTGTGACATATTTGGCTTGTTCAACAGTAAATTTTCATGTCATTTGTTTATGTATTTGCACAGCTAATTTGTGCTATTGAATTAAGAATGGTTGATATTTGTACAACAAGTAGAAACTTCTAGATTTCAGGAAACGGGCACAACGAAAATATTGTGACATATTTGGCTTGTTCAACAGTAAGTTTCCATGTCATTTGTTTATGTATTTGCACAGCTAATTTGTGCTATTGAATTAAAAATGGTTGATATTTGTACAACAAGTAGAAACTTCTAGATTTCAGGAAACGGGCACAACGAAAATATTGTGACATATTTGGCTTGTTCAACAGTAAGTTTCCATGTCATTTGTTTATGTATTTGCACAGCTAATTTGTGCTATTAAATTGAGAGTGGCTGATATTTGTACAACAAACAGAAACTTCTAGATTTTAGGAAACGGGCACAACGAAAATATTGTGACATATTTGGCTTGTTCAACAGTAAGTTTCCATGTAATTTGGTTATGTATTTGCACAGCTAATTTGTGCTATTGAATTAAGAATGGTTGATATTTGTACAACAAGTAGAAACTTCTAGATTTCAGGAAACGGGCACAACGAAAATATTGTGACATATTTGGCTTGTTCAACAGTAAGTTTCCATGTCATTTGTTTATGTATTTGCACAGCTAATTTTTTCTATTGAATTGAGAATTATTGATATTTGTACAACAAGTAGAAACTTCTAGATTTCAGGAAACGGGCACAACGAAAATATTGTGACATATTTGGCTTGTTCAACAGTAAGTTTCCATGTCATTTGTTTATGTATTTGCACAGCTAATTTGTGCTATTGAATTAAGAATGGTTGATATTTGTACAACAAATAGAAACTCCTATATTTCAAGAAACGGGAACAACGAAAATATTGTGACATATTTGGCTTGTTCAACAGTAAATTTTCATGTCATTTGGGCGCAATAAAAATATTGTGACACATTTGGCTTGTTCAACAGTAAATTTCCATGTCATTTGTTTATGTATTTGCACAGCTAATTTTTTCTATTGAATTGAGAATTATTGATATTTGTACAACAAGTAGAAACTTCTAGATTTCAGGAAACGGGTACAATGAAAATATTGTGACATATTTGGCTTGTTCAACAGTAAGTTTCCATGTCATTTGTTTATGTATTTGCACAGCTAATTTTTTCTATTGAATTGAGAATTATTGATATTTGTACAACAAGTAGAAACTTCTAGATTTCAGGAAACGGGTACAATGAAAATATTGTGACACATTTGGCTTGTTCAACAGTAAATTTCCATGTCATTTGTTTATGTATTTGCACAGCTAATTTTTTCTATTGAATTGAGAATGGTTGATATTTGTACAAGAAGTAGAAACTTCTGGATTTCAGGAGACGGGCACAACGAAAATATTGTGACACATTTGGCTTTTTCAACAGTAAATTTCGATGTAATTTGTTTATGTATTTGCACAGCTAATTTGTGCTATTGAATTAAGAATGGTTGATATTTGTACAACAAATGGAAACTCCTAGATTTCAGGAAACGGGAACAACGAAAATATTTTGACACATTTGGCTTGTTCAACAGTAAATTTCCATGTCATTTGTTTATGTATTTGCACATCTAATTTGTGCTATTGAATTGAGAACGATTGATATTTGTACAACAAGTAGAAACTTCTAGATTTCAGGAAACGGGTACAACGAAAATATTGTGACATATTTGGCTTGTTCAACAGTAAATTTCCATGTCATTTGTTTATGTATTTGCACAGCTAATTTGTGCTATTGAATTGAGAGTGGTAGATATTTGTACAACCAGTAGAAACTTCTAGATTTCGGGAAGCGGGCACAATGAAAATATTGTGACACATTTGGCTTGTTCAACAGTAAATTTCCATGTCATTTGTTTATGTATTTGCACAGCTAATTTGTGCTATTGAATTAAGAATGGTTGATATTTGTACAACAAGTAGAAACTTCTAGATTTCAGGAAACGGGCACAACGAAAATATTGTGACATATTTGGCTTGTTCAACAGTAAGTTTCCATGTCATTTGTTTATGTATTTGCACAGCTAGTTTGTGCTATTGAATTGAGAGTGGCTGATATTTGTACAACAAGTAGAAACTTCTAGATTTCAGGAAACGGGTACAATGAAAATATTGTGACACATTTGGCTTGTTCAACAGTAAATTTCCATGTAATTTGTTTATGTATTTGCACAGCTAATTTGTGCTATTGAATTAAGAATGGTTGATATTTGTACAACAAGTAGAAACTTCTAGATTTCAGGAAACGGGCACAACGAAAATATTGTGACATATTTGGCTTGTTCAACAGTAAGTTTCCATGTCATTTGTTTATGTATTTGCACAGCTAATTTGTGCTATTGAATTGAGAGTGGCTGATATTTGTACAACAAACAGAAACTTCTACATTTTAGGAAACGGGCACAACGAAAATATTGTGACATATTTGGCTTGTTCAACAGTAAGTTTCCATGTCATTTGTTTATGTATTTGCACAGCTAATTTGTGCTATTGAATTAAGAATGGTTGATATTTGTACAACAAGTAGAAACTTCTAGATTTCAGGAAACGGGCACAACGAAAATATTGTGACATATTTGGCTTGTTCAACAGTAAGTTTCCATGTCATTTGTTTATGTATTTGCACAGCTAATTTGTGCTATTGAATTAAGAATGGTTGATATTTGTACAACAAGTAGAAACTTCTAGATTTCAGGAAACGGGCACAACGAAAATATTGTGACATATTTGGCTTGTTCAACAGTAAGTTTCCATGTCATTTGTTTATGTATTTGCACAGCTAATTTTTTCTATTGAATTGAGAATTATTGATATTTGTACAACAAGTAGAAACTTCTAGATTTCAGGAAACGGGCACAACGAAAATATTGTGACATATTTGGCTTGTTCAACAGTAAGTTTCCATGTCATTTGTTTATGTATTTGCACAGCTAATTTGTGCTATTGAATTAAGAATGGTTGATATTTGTACAACAAATAGAAACTCCTATATTTCAAGAAACGGGAACAACGAAAATATTGTGACATATTTGGCTTGTTCAACAGTAAATTTTCATGTCATTTGGGCGCAATAAAAATATTGTGACACATTTGGCTTGTTCAACAGTAAATTTCCATGTCATTTGTTTATGTATTTGCACAGCTAATTTTTTCTATTGAATTGAGAATTATTGATATTTGTACAACAAGTAGAAACTTCTAGATTTCAGGAAACGGGTACAATGAAAATATTGTGACATATTTGGCTTGTTCAACAGTAAGTTTCCATGTCATTTGTTTATGTATTTGCACAGCTAATTTTTTCTATTGAATTGAGAATTATTGATATTTGTACAACAAGTAGAAACTTCTAGATTTCAGGAAACGGGTACAATGAAAATATTGTGACACATTTGGCTTGTTCAACAGTAAATTTCCATGTCATTTGTTTATGTATTTGCACAGCTAATTTTTTCTATTGAATTGAGAATGGTTGATATTTGTACAAGAAGTAGAAACTTCTGGATTTCAGGAGACGGGCACAACGAAAATATTGTGACACATTTGGCTTTTTCAACAGTAAATTTCGATGTAATTTGTTTATGTATTTGCACAGCTAATTTGTGCTATTGAATTAAGAATGGTTGATATTTGTACAACAAATGGAAACTCCTAGATTTCAGGAAACGGGAACAACGAAAATATTTTGACACATTTGGCTTGTTCAACAGTAAATTTCCATGTCATTTGTTTATGTATTTGCACATCTAATTTGTGCTATTGAATTGAGAACGATTGATATTTGTACAACAAGTAGAAACTTCTAGATTTCAGGAAACGGGTACAACGAAAATATTGTGACATATTTGGCTTGTTCAACAGTAAATTTCCATGTCATTTGTTTATGTATTTGCACAGCTAATTTGTGCTATTGAATTGAGAGTGGTAGATATTTGTACAACCAGTAGAAACTTCTAGATTTCGGGAAGCGGGCACAATGAAAATATTGTGACACATTTGGCTTGTTCAACAGTAAATTTCCATGTCATTTGTTTATGTATTTGCACAGCTAATTTGTGCTATTGAATTAAGAATGGTTGATATTTGTACAACAAGTAGAAACTTCTAGATTTCAGGAAACGGGCACAACGAAAATATTGTGACATATTTGGCTTGTTCAACAGTAAGTTTCCATGTCATTTGTTTATGTATTTGCACAGCTAGTTTGTGCTATTGAATTGAGAGTGGCTGATATTTGTACAACAAGTAGAAACTTCTAGATTTCAGGAAACGGGTACAATGAAAATATTGTGACACATTTGGCTTGTTCAACAGTAAATTTCCATGTAATTTGTTTATGTATTTGCACAGCTAATTTGTGCTATTGAATTAAGAATGGTTGATATTTGTACAACAAGTAGAAACTTCTAGATTTCAGGAAACGGGCACAACGAAAATATTGTGACATATTTGGCTTGTTCAACAGTAAGTTTCCATGTCATTTGTTTATGTATTTGCACAGCTAATTTGTGCTATTGAATTGAGAGTGGCTGATATTTGTACAACAAACAGAAACTTCTACATTTTAGGAAACGGGCACAACGAAAATATTGTGACATATTTGGCTTGTTCAACAGTAAGTTTCCATGTCATTTGTTTATGTATTTGCACAGCTAATTTGTGCTATTGAATTAAGAATGGTTGATATTTGTACAACAAGTAGAAACTTCTAGATTTCAGGAAACGGGCACAACGAAAATATTGTGACATATTTGGCTTGTTCAACAGTAAGTTTCCATGTCATTTGTTTATGTATTTGCACAGCTAATTTGTGCTATTGAATTAAGAATGGTTGATATTTGTACAACAAGTAGAAACTTCTAGATTTCAGGAAACGGGCACAACGAAAATATTGTGACATATTTGGCTTGTTCAACAGTAAGTTTCCATGTCATTTGTTTATGTATTTGCACAGCTAATTTTTTCTATTGAATTGAGAATTATTGATATTTGTACAACAAGTAGAAACTTCTAGATTTCAGGAAACGGGCACAACGAAAATATTGTGACATATTTGGCTTGTTCAACAGTAAGTTTCCATGTCATTTGTTTATGTATTTGCACAGCTAATTTTTTCTATTGAATTGAGAATTATTGATATTTGTACAACAAGTAGAAACTTCTAGATTTCAGGTAACGGGCACAACGAAAATATTGTGACATATTTGGCTTGTTCAACAGTAAGTTTCCATGTCATTTGTTTATGTATTTGCACAGCTAATTTGTGCTATTGAATTAAGAATGGTTGATATTTGTACAACAAATAGAAACTCCTATATTTCAGGAAACGGGAACAACGAAAATATTGTGACATATTTGGCTTGTTCAACAGTAAATTTCCATGTCATTTGTTTATGTATTTGCACAGCTAATTTTTTCTATTGAATTGAGAATTATTGATATTTGTACAACAAGTAGAAACTTCTAGATTTCAGGAAACGGGTACAATGAAAATATTGTGACATATTTGGCTTGTTCAACAGTAAGTTTCCATGTCATTTGTTTATGTATTTGCACAGCTAATTTGTGCTATTGAATTGAGAGTGGCTGATATTTGTACAACAAACAGAAACTTCTACATTTTAGGAAACGGGCACAACGAAAATATTGTGACATATTTGGCTTGTTCAACAGTAAGTTTCCATGTCATTTGTTTATGTATTTGCACAGCTAATTTGTGCTATTGAATTGAAAATGATTGATATTTGTACAACCAATAGAAACTTCTAGATTTCAGGAAACGGGCACAACGAAAATATTGTGACATATTTGGCTTGTTCAACAGTAAATTTTCATGTCATTTGGGCGCAATGAAAATATTGTGACACATTTGGCTTGTTCAACAGTAAATTTCCATGTCATTTGTTTATGTATTTGCACAGCTAATTTGTGCTATTGAATTAAGAGTGGTAGATATTTGTACAACCAATAAAAACTTCTAGATTTCAGGAAACGGGCACAACGAAAATATTGTGACATATTTGGCTTGTTCAACAGTAAATTTCCATGTCATTTGTTTATGTATTTGCACAGCTAATTTGTGCTATTGAATTGAAAATGATTGATATTTGTACAACAAGTAGAAACTTCTAGATTTCAGGAAGCGGGCACAACGAAAATATTGTGACACAATTGGCTTGTTCAACAGTAAATTTCGATGTGATTTGTTTATGTATTTGCACAGCTAATTTGTGCTATTGAATTAAGAATGGTTGATATTTGTACAACAAATAGAAACTCCTAGATTTCAGGAAACGGGAACAACGAAAATATTGTGACATATTTGGCTTGTTCAACAGTAAATTTCCATGTCATTTGTTTATGTATTTGCACAGCTAATTTGTGCTATTGAATTGAAAATGATTGATATTTGTACAACAAGTAGAAACTTCTAGATTTCAGGAAGCGGGCACAACGAAAATATTGTGACACATTTGGCTTGTTCAACAGTAAATTTCCATGTAATTTGTTTATGTATTTGCACAGCTAATTTGTGCTATTGAATTAAGAATGGTTGATATTTGTACAACAAGTAGAAACTTCTAGATTTCAGGAAACGGGCACAACGAAAATATTGTGACATATTTGGCTTGTTCAACAGTAAGTTTCCATGTCATTTGTTTATGTATTTGCACAGCTAATTTGTGCTATTGAATTGAGAGTGGCTGATATTTGTACAACAAACAGAAACTTCTACATTTTAGGAAACGGGCACAACGAAAATATTGTGACATATTTGGCTTGTTCAACAGTAAGTTTCCATGTCATTTGTTTATGTATTTGCACAGCTAATTTGTGCTATTGAATTAAGAATGGTTGATATTTGTACAACAAGTAGAAACTTCTAGATTTCAGGAAACGGGCACAACGAAAATATTGTGACATATTTGGCTTGTTCAACAGTAAGTTTCCATGTCATTTGTTTATGTATTTGCACAGCTAATTTGTGCTATTAAATTGAGAGTGGCTGATATTTGTACAACAAACAGAAACTTCTAGATTTTAGGAAACGGGCACAACGAAAATATTGTGACATATTTGGCTTGTTCAACAGTAACTTTCCATGTAATTTGGTTATGTATTTGCACAGCTAATTTGTGCTATTGAATTAAGAATGGTTGATATTTGTACAACAAGTAGAAACTTCTAGATTTCAGGAAACGGGCACAACGAAAATATTGTGACATATTTGGCTTGTTCAACAGTAAGTTTCCATGTCATTTGTTTATGTATTTGCACAGCTAATTTTTTCTATTGAATTGAGAGTTATTGATATTTGTACAACAAGTAGAAACTTCTAGATTTCAGGAAACGGGCACAACGAAAATATTGTGACATATTTGGCTTGTTCAACAGTAAGTTTCCATGTCATTTGTTTATGTATTTGCACAGCTAATTTGTGCTATTGAATTAAGAATGGTTGATATTTGTACAACAAATAGAAACTCCTATATTTCAGGAAACGGGAACAACGAAAATATTGTGACATATTTGGCTTGTTCAACAGTAAATTTTCATGTCATTTGGGCGCAATAAAAATATTGTGACACATTTGGCTTGTTCAACAGTAAATTTCCATGTCATTTGTTTATGTATTTGCACAGCTAATTTTTTCTATTGAATTGAGAATTATTGATATTTGTACAACAAGTAGAAACTTCTAGATTTCAGGAAACGGGTACAATGAAAATTTTGTGACATATTTGGCTTGTTCAACAGTAAGTTTCCATGTCATTTGTTTATGTATTTGCACAGCTAATTTTTTCTATTGAATTAAGAATTATTGATATTTGTACAACAAGTAGAAACTTCTAGATTTCAGGAAACGGGTACAATGAAAATATTGTGACATATTTGGCTTGTTCAACAGTAAGTTTCCATGTCATTTCTTTATGTATTTGCACAGCTAATTTTTTCTATTGAATTGAGAATTATTGATATTTGTACAACAAGTAGAAACTTCTAGATTTCAGGAAACGGGTACAATGAAAATATTGTGACACATTTGGCTTGTTCAACAGTAAATTTCCATGTCATTTGTTTATGTATTTGCACAGCTAATTTTTTCTATTGAATTGAGAATTATTGATATTTGTACAACAAGTAGAAACTTCTAGATTTCAGGAAACGGGTACAATGAAAATATTGTGACATATTTGGCTTGTTCAACAGTAAATTTCCATGTCATTTGTTTATGTATTTGCACAGCTAATTTGTGCTATTGAATTGAGAGTGGTAGATATTTGTACAACCAATAGAAACTTCTAGATTTCAGGAAACGGGCACAACGAAAATATTGTTACACAATTGGCTTGTTCAACAGTAAATTTCGATGTGATTTGTTTATGTATTTGCACAGCTAATTTGTGCTATTGAATTGAGAATTATTGATATTTGTACAACAAGTAGAAACTTCTAGATTTCAGGAAACGGGCACAACGAAAATATTGTGACATATTTGGCTTGTTCAACAGTAAGTTTCCATGTCATTTGTTTATGTATTTGCACAGCTAATTTGTGCTATTGAATTAAGAATGGTTGATATTTGTACAACAAATAGAAACTCCTATATTTCAGGAAACGGGAACAACGACATATTTGGCTTGTTCAACAGTAAATTTTCATGTCATTTGGGCGCAATAAAAATATTGTGACACATATGGCTTGTTCAACAGTAAATTTCCATGTCATTTGTTTATGTATTTGCACAGCTAATTTTTTCTATTGAATTGAGAATTATTGATATTTGTACAACAAGTAGAAGCTTCTAGATTTCAGGAAACGGGTACAATGAAAATATTGTGACATATTTGGCTTGTTCAACAGTAAGTTTCCATGTCATTTGTTTATGTATTTGCACAGCTAATTTTTTCTATTGAATTGAGAATTATTGATATTTGTACAACAAGTAGAAACTTCTAGATTTCAAGAAACGGGTACAATGAAAATATTGTGACATATTTGGCTTGTTCAACAGTAAGTTTCCATGTCATTTGTTTATGTATTTGCACAGCTAATTTTTTCTATTGAATTGAGAATTATTGATATTTGTACAACAAGTAGAAACTTCTAGATTTCAGGAAACGGGTACAATGAAAATATTGTGACACATTTGGCTTGTTCAACAGTAAATTTCCATGTCATTTGTTTATGTATTTGCACAGCTAATTTTTTCTATTGAATTGAGAATTATTGATATTTGTACAACAAGTAGAAACTTCTAGATTTCAGGAAACGGGTACAGTGAAAATATTGTGACATATTTGGCTTGTTCAACAGTAAATTTCCATGTCATATGATTATGTATTTGCATAGCTAATTTGTGCTATTGAATTGAGAGTGGCTGATATTTGTACAACAAGTAGAAACTTCTAGATTTCAGGAAACGGGTACAATGAAAATATTGTGACACATTTGGCTTGTTCAACAGTAAATTTCCCTGTCATATGATTATGTATTTGCACAGCTAATTTGTGCTATTGAATTGAGAATGATTGATATTCGTGCAACAAGTAGCAACTTCTAGATTTCAGGAAACGGGCACAGAGAAAATATTGTGACATATTTGGCTTGTTCAACAGTAAGTTTCCATGTCATTTGTTTATGTATTTGCACAGCTAATTTGTGCTATTGAATTGAGAGTGGCTGATATTTGTACAACAAATAGAAACTCCTAGATTTCAGGAAACGGGAACAACGAAAATATTGTGACATATTTGGCTTGTTCAACAGTAAATTTTCATGTCATTTGTTTATGTATTTGCACAGCTAATTTGTGCTATTGAATTGAGAATGATTGATATTTGTACAACAAGTAGAAACTTCTAGATTACAGGAAACGGGCACAATGAAAATATTGTGACACATTTGGCTTGTTCAACAGTAAATTTCCATGTCATTTGTTTATGTATTTGCACAGCTAATTTTTTCTATTGAATTGAGAATTATTGATATTTGTACAACAAGTAGAAACTTCTAGATTTCAGGAAACGGGTACAATGAAAATATTGTGACACATTTGGCTTGTTCAACAGTAAATTTCCCTGTCATATGATTATGTATTTGCACAGCTAATTTGTGCTATTGAATTGAGAATGATTGATATTCGTGCAACAAGTAGCAACTTCTAGATTTCAGGAAACGGGCACAGAGAAAATATTGTGACATATTTGGCTTGTTCAACAGTAAGTTTCCATGTCATTTGTTTATGTATTTGCACAGCTAATTTGTGCTATTGAATTGAAAATGATTGATATTTGTACAACCAATAGAAACTTCTAGATTTCAGGAAACGGGCACAACGAAAATATTGTGACATATTTGGCTTGTTCAACAGTAAATTTTCATGTCATTTGGGCGCAATGAAAATATTGTGACACATTTGGCTTGTTCAACAGTAAATTTCCATGTCATTTGTTTATGTATTTGCACAGCTAATTTGTGCTATTGAATTAAGAGTGGTAGATATTTGTACAACCAATAAAAACTTCTAGATTTCAGGAAACGGGCACAACGAAAATATTGTGACATATTTGGCTTGTTCAACAGTAAATTTCCATGTCATTTGTTTATGTATTTGCACAGCTAATTTGTGCTATTGAATTGAAAATGATTGATATTTGTACAACAAGTAGAAACTTCTAGATTTCAGGAAGCGGGCACAACGAAAATATTGTGACACAATTGGCTTGTTCAACAGTAAATTTCGATGTGATTTGTTTATGTATTTGCACAGCTAATTTGTGTTATTGAATTAAGAATGGTTGATATTTGTACAACAAATAGAAACTCCTAGATTTCAGGAAACGGGAACAACGAAAATATTGTGACATATTTGGCTTGTTCAACAGTAAATTTCCATGTCATTTGTTTATGTATTTGCACAGCTAATTTGTGCTATTGAATTGAAAATGATTGATATTTGTACAACAAGTAGAAACTTCTAGATTTCAGGAAGCGGGCACAACGAAAATATTGTGACACATTTGGCTTGTTCAACAGTAAATTTCCATGTAATTTGTTTATGTATTTGCACAGCTAATTTGTGCTATTGAATTAAGAATGGTTGATATTTGTACAACAAGTAGAAACTTCTAGATTTCAGGAAACGGGCACAACGAAAATATTGTGACATATTTGGCTTGTTCAACAGTAAGTTTCCATGTCATTTGTTTATGTATTTGCACAGCTAATTTGTGCTATTGAATTGAGAGTGGCTGATATTTGTACAACAAACAGAAACTTCTACATTTTAGGAAACGGGCACAACGAAAATATTGTGACATATTTGGCTTGTTCAACAGTAAGTTTCCATGTCATTTGTTTATGTATTTGCACAGCTAATTTGTGCTATTGAATTAAGAATGGTTGATATTTGTACAACAAGTAGAAACTTCGAGATTTCAGGAAACGGGCACAACGAAAATATTGTGACATATTTGGCTTGTTCAACAGTAAGTTTCCATGTCATTTGTTTATGTATTTGCACAGCTAATTTGTGCTATTAAATTGAGAGCTGATATTTGTACAACAAACAGAAACTTCTAGATTTTAGGAAACGGGCACAACGAAAATATTGTGACATATTTGGCTTGTTCAACAGTAAGTTTCCATGTAATTTGGTTATGTATTTGCACAGCTAATTTGTGCTATTGAATTAAGAATGGTTGATATTTGTACAACAAGTAGAAACTTCTAGATTTCAGGAAACGGGCACAACGAAAATATTGTGACATATTTGGCTTGTTCAACAGTAAGTTTCCATGTCATTTGTTTATGTATTTGCACAGCTAATTTTTTCTATTGAATTGAGAATTATTGATATTTGTACAACAAGTAGAAACTTCTAGATTTCAGGAAACGGGCACAACGAAAATATTGTGACATATTTGGCTTGTTCAACAGTAAGTTTCCATGTCATTTGTTTATGTATTTGCACAGCTAATTTGTGCTATTGAATTAAGAATGGTTGATATTTGTACAACAAATAGAAACTCCTATATTTCAGGAAACGGGAACAACGAAAATATTGTGACATATTTGGCTTGTTCAACAGTAAATTTTCATGTCATTTGGGCGCAATAAAAATATTGTGACACATTTGGCTTGTTCAACAGTAAATTTCCATGTCATTTGTTTATGTATTTGCACAGCTAATTTTTTCTATTGAATTGAGAATTATTGATATTTGTACAACAAGTAGAAACTTCTAGATTTCAGGAAACGGGTACAATGAAAATATTGTGACATATTTGGCTTGTTCAACAGTAAGTTTCCATGTCATTTGTTTATGTATTTGCACAGCTAATTTTTTCTATTGAATTGAGAATTATTGATATTTGTACAACAAGTAGAAACTTCTAGATTTCAGGAAACGGGTACAATGAAAATATTGTGACATATTTGGCTTGTTCAACAGTAAGTTTCCATGTCATTTGTTTATGTATTTGCACAGCTAATTTTTTCTATTGAATTGAGAATTATTGATATTTGTACAACAAGTAGAAACTTCCAGATTTCAGGAAACGGGTACAATGAAAATATTGTGACACATTTGGCTTGTTCAACAGTAAATTTCCATGTCATTTGTTTATGTATTTGCACAGCTAATTTTTTCTATTGAATTGAGAATTATTGATATTTGTACAACAAGTAGAAACTTCTAGATTTCAGGAAACGCGTACAATGAAAATATTGTGACATATTTGGCTTGTTCAACAGTAAGTTTCCATGTCATTTGTTTATGTATTTGCACAGCTAATTTTTTCTATTGAATTGAGAATTATTGATATTTGTACAACAAGTAGAAACTTCTAGATTTCAGGAAACGGGCACAACGAAAATATTGTGACATATTTGGCTTGTTCAACAGTAAGTTTCCATGTCATTTGTTTATGTATTTGCACAGCTAATTTTTTCTATTGAATTGAGAATTATTGATATTTGTACAACAAGTAGAAACTTCTAGATTTCATTAAACGGGCACAACGAAAATATTGTGACATATTTGGCTTGTTCAACAGTAAGTTTCCATGTCATTTGTTTATGTATTTGCACAGCTAATTTGTGCTATTGAATTAAGAATGGTTGATATTTGTACAACAAATAGAAACTCCTATATTTCAGGAAACGGGAACAACGAAAATATTGTGACATATTTGGCTTGTTCAACAGTAAATTTCCATGTCATTTGTTTATGTATTTGCACAGCTAATTTTTTCTATTGAATTGAGAATTATTGATATTTGTACAACAAGTAGAAACTTCTAGATTTCAGGAAACGGGTACAATGAAAATATTGTGACATATTTGGCTTGTTCAACAGTAAGTTTCCATGTCATTTGTTTATGTATTTGCACAGCTAATTTGTGCTATTGAATTGAGAGTGGCTGATATTTGTACAACAAACAGAAACTTCTACATTTTAGGAAACGGGCACAACGAAAATATTGTGACATATTTGGCTTGTTCAACAGTAAGTTTCCATGTCATTTGTTTATGTATTTGCACAGCTAATTTGTGCTATTGAATTGAAAATAATTGATATTTGTACAACCAATAGAAACTTCTAGATTTCAGGAAACGGGCACAACGAAAATATTGTGACATATTTGGCTTGTTCAACAGTAAATTTTCATGTCATTTGGGCGCAATGAAAATATTGTGACACATTTGGCTTGTTCAACAGTAAATTTCCATGTCATTTGTTTATGTATTTGCACAGCTAATTTGTGCTATTGAATTAAGAGTGGTAGATATTTGTACAACCAATAAAAACTTCTAGATTTCAAGAAACGGGCACAACGAAAATATTGTGACATATTTGGCTTGTTCAACAGTAAATTTCCATGTCATTTGTTTATGTATTTGCACAGCTAATTTGTGCTATTGAATTGAAAATGATTGATATTTGTACAACAAGTAGAAACTTCTAGATTTCAGGAAGCGGGCACAACGAAAATATTGTGACACAATTGGCTTGTTCAACAGTAAATTTCGATGTGATTTGTTTATGTATTTGCACAGCTAATTTGTGCTATTGAATTAAGAATGGTTGATATTTGTACAACAAATAGAAACTCCTAGATTTCAGGAAACGGGAACAACGAAAATATTGTGACATATTTGGCTTGTTCAACAGTAAATTTCCATGTCATTTGTTTATGTATTTGCACAGCTAATTTGTGCTATTGAATTGAAAATGATTGATATTTGTACAACAAGTAGAAACTTCTAGATTTCAGGAAGCGGGCACAACGAAAATATTGTGACACATTTGGCTTGTTCAACAGTAAATTTCCATGTAATTTGTTTATGTATTTGCACAGCTAATTTGTGCTATTGAATTAAGAATGGTTGATATTTGTACAACAAGTAGAAACTTCTAGATTTCAGGAAACGGGCACAACGAAAATATTGTGACATATTTGGCTTGTTCAACAGTAAGTTTCCATGTCATTTGTTTATGTATTTGCACAGCTAATTTGTGCTATTGAATTGAGAGTGGCTGATATTTGTACAACAAACAGAAACTTCTACATTTTAGGAAACGGGCACAACGAAAATATTGTGACATATTTGGCTTGTTCAACAGTAAGTTTCCATGTCATTTGTTTATGTATTTGCACAGCTAATTTGTGCTATTGAATTAAGAATGGTTGATATTTGTACAACAAGTAGAAACTTCTAGATTTCAGGAAACGGGCACAACGAAAATATTGTGACATATTTGGCTTGTTCAACAGTAAGTTTCCATGTCATTTGTTTATGTATTTGCACAGCTAATTTGTGCTATTAAATTGAGAGTGGCTGATATTTGTACAACAAACAGAAACTTCTAGATTTTAGGAAACGGGCACAACGAAAATATTGTGACATATTTGGCTTGTTCAACAGTAAGTTTCCATGTAATTTGGTTATGTATTTGCACAGCTAATTTGTGCTATTGAATTAAGAATGGTTGATATTTGTACAACAAGTAGAAACTTCTAGATTTCAGGAAACGGGCACAACGAAAATATTGTGACATATTTGGCTTGTTCAACAGTAAGTTTCCATGTCATTTGTTTATGTATTTACACAGCTAATTTTTTCTATTGAATTGAGAATTATTGATATTTGTACAACAAGTAGAAACTTCTAGATTTCAGGAAACGGGCACAACGAAAATATTGTGACATATTTGGCTTGTTCAACAGTAAGTTTCCATGTCATTTGTTTATGTATTTGCACAGCTAATTTGTGCTATTGAATTAAGAATGGTTGATATTTGTACAACAAATAGAAACTCCTATATTTCAGGAAACGGGAACAACGAAAATATTGTGACATATTTGGCTTGTTCAACAGTAAATTTTCATGTCATTTGGGCGCAATAAAAATATTGTGACACATTTGGCTTGTTCAACAGTAAATTTCCATGTCATTTGTTTATGTATTTGCACAGCTAATTTTTTCTATTGAATTGAGAATTATTGATATTTGTACAACAAGTAGAAACTTCTAGATTTCAGGAAACGGGTACAATGAAAATATTGTGACATATTTGGCTTGTTCAACAGTAAGTTTCCATGTCATTTGTTTATGTATTTGCACAGCTAATTTTTTCTATTGAATTAAGAATTATTGATATTTGTACAACAAGTAGAAACTTCTAGATTTCAGGAAACGGGTACAATGAAAATATTGTGACATATTTGGCTTGTTCAACAGTAAGTTTCCATGTCATTTGTTTATGTATTTGCACAGCTAATTTTTTCTATTGAATTGAGAATTATTGATATTTGTACAACAAGTAGAAACTTCTAGATTTCAGGAAACGGGTACAATGAAAATATTGTGACACATTTGGCTTGTTCAACAGTAAATTTCCATGTCATTTGTTTATGTATTTGCACAGCTAATTTTTTCTATTGAATTGAGAATTATTGATATTTGTACAACAAGTAGAAACTTCTAGATTTCAGGAAACGGGTACAATGAAAATATTGTGACATATTTGGCTTGTTCAACAGTAAATTTCCATGTCATTTGTTTATGTATTTGCACAGCTAATTTGTGCTATTGAATTGAGAGTGGTAGATATTTGTACAACCAATAGAAACTTCTAGATTTCAGGAAACGGGCACAACGAAAATATTGTTACACAATTGGCTTGTTCAACAGTAAATTTCGACGTGATTTGTTTATGTATTTGCACAGCTAATTTGTGCTATTGAATTGAGAATTATTGATATTTGTACAACAAGTAGAAACTTCTAGATTTCAGGAAACGGGCACAACGAAAATATTGTGACATATTTGGCTTGTTCAACAGTAAGTTTCCATGTCATTTGTTTATGTATTTGCACAGCTAATTTGTGCTATTGAATTAAGAATGGTTGATATTTGTACAACAAATAGAAACTCCTATATTTCAGGAAACGGGAACAACGACATATTTGGCTTGTTCAACAGTAAATTTTCATGTCATTTGGGCGCAATAAAAATATTGTGACACATTTGGCTTGTTCAACAGTAAATTTCCATGTCATTTGTTTATGTATTTGCACAGCTAATTTTTTCTATTGAATTGAGAATTATTGATATTTGTACAACAAGTAGAAACTTCTAGATTTCAGGAAACGGGTACAATGAAAATATTGTGACATATTTGGCTTGTTCAACAGTAAGTTTCCATGTCATTTGTTTATGTATTTGCACAGCTAATTTTTTCTATTGAATTGAGAATTATTGATATTTGTACAACAAGTAGAAACTTCTAGATTTCAGGAAACGGGTACAATGAAAATATTGTGACATATTTGGCTTGTTCAACAGTAAGTTTCCATGTCATTTGTTTATGTATTTGCACAGCTAATTTTTTCTATTGAATTGAGAATTATTGATATTTGTACAACAAGTAGAAACTTCTAGATTTCAGGAAACGGGTACAATGAAAATATTGTGACACATTTGGCTTGTTCAACAGTAAATTTCCATGTCATTTGTTTATGTATTTGCACAGCTAATTTTTTCTATTGAATTGAGAATTATTGATATTTGTACAACAAGTAGAAACTTCTAGATTTCAGGAAACGGGTACAGTGAAAATATTGTGACATATTTGGCTTGTTCAACAGTAAATTTCCATGTCATATGATTATGTATTTGCATAGCTAATTTGTGCTATTGAATTGAGAGTGGCTGATATTTGTACAACAAGTAGAAACTTTTAGATTTCAGGAAACGGGTACAATGAAAATATTGTGACACATTTGGCTTGTTCAACAGTAAATTTCCCTGTCATATGATTATGTATTTGCACAGCTAATTTGTGCTATTGAATTGAGAATGATTGATATTCGTGCAACAAGTAGCAACTTCTAGATTTCAGGAAACGGGCACAGAGAAAATATTGTGACATATTTGGCTTGTTCAACAGTAAGTTTCCATGTCATTTGTTTATGTATTTGCACAGCTAATTTGTGCTATTGAATTGAGAGTGGCTGATATTTGTACAACAAATAGAAACTCCTAGATTTCAGGAAACGGGAACAACGAAAATATTGTGACATATTTGGCTTGTTCAACAGTAAATTTTCATGTCATTTGTTTATGTATTTGCACAGCTAATTTGTGCTATTGAATTGAGAATGATTGATATTTGTACAACAAGTAGAAACTTCTAGATTACAGGAAACGGGCACAATGAAAATATTGTGACACATTTGGCTTGTTCAACAGTAAATTTCCATGTCATTTGTTTATGTATTTGCACAGCTAATTTTTTCTATTGAATTGAGAATTATTGATATTTGTACAACAAGTAGAAACTTCTAGATTTCAGGAAACGGGTACAATGAAAATATTGTGACACATTTGGCTTGTTCAACAGTAAATTTCCCTGTCATATGATTATGTATTTGCACAGCTAATTTGTGCTATTGAATTGAGAATGATTGATATTCGTGCAACAAGTAGCAACTTCTAGATTTCAGGAAACGGGCACAGAGAAAATATTGTGACATATTTGGCTTGTTCAACAGTAAGTTTCCATGTCATTTGTTTATGTATTTGCACAGCTAATTTGTGCTATTGAATTGAAAATGATTGATATTTGTACAACCAATAGAAACTTCTAGATTTCAGGAAACGGGCACAACGAAAATATTGTGACATATTTGGCTTGTTCAACAGTAAATTTCCATGTCATTTGTTTATGTATTTGCACAGCTAATTTGTGCTATTGAATTGAAAATGATTGATATTTGTACAACAAGTAGAAACTTCTAGATTTCAGGAAGCGGGCACAACGAAAATATTGTGACACAATTGGCTTGTTCAACAGTAAATTTCGATGTGATTTGTTTATGTATTTGCACAGCTAATTTGTGTTATTGAATTAAGAATGGTTGATATTTGTACAACAAATAGAAACTCCTAGATTTCAGGAAACGGGAACAACGAAAATATTGTGACATATTTGGCTTGTTCAACAGTAAATTTCCATGTCATTTGTTTATGTATTTGCACAGCTAATTTGTGCTATTGAATTGAAAATGATTGATATTTGTACAACAAGTAGAAACTTCTAGATTTCAGGAAGCGGGCACAACGAAAATATTGTGACACATTTGGCTTGTTCAACAGTAAATTTCCATGTAATTTGTTTATGTATTTGCACAGCTAATTTGTGCTATTGAATTAAGAATGGTTGATATTTGTACAACAAGTAGAAACTTCTAGATTTCAGGAAACGGGCACAACGAAAATATTGTGACATATTTGGCTTGTTCAACAGTAAGTTTCCATGTCATTTGTTTATGTATTTGCACAGCTAATTTGTGCTATTGAATTGAGAGTGGCTGATATTTGTACAACAAACAGAAACTTCTACATTTTAGGAAACGGGCACAACGAAAATATTGTGACATATTTGGCTTGTTCAACAGTAAGTTTCCATGTCATTTGTTTATGTATTTGCACAGCTAATTTGTGCTATTGAATTAAGAATGGTTGATATTTGTACAACAAGTAGAAACTTCGAGATTTCAGGAAACGGGCACAACGAAAATATTGTGACATATTTGGCTTGTTCAACAGTAAGTTTCCATGTCATTTGTTTATGTATTTGCACAGCTAATTTGTGCTATTAAATTGAGAGCTGATATTTGTACAACAAACAGAAACTTCTAGATTTTAGGAAACGGGCACAACGAAAATATTGTGACATATTTGGCTTGTTCAACAGTAAGTTTCCATGTAATTTGGTTATGTATTTGCACAGCTAATTTGTGCTATTGAATTAAGAATGGTTGATATTTGTACAACAAGTAGAAACTTCTAGATTTCAGGAAACGGGCACAACGAAAATATTGTGACATATTTGGCTTGTTCAACAGTAAGTTTCCATGTCACTTGTTTATGTATTTGCACAGCTAATTTTTTCTATTGAATTGAGAATTATTGATATTTGTACAACAAGTAGAAACTTCTAGATTTCAGGAAACGGGCACAACGAAAATATTGTGACATATTTGGCTTGTTCAACAGTAAGTTTCCATGTCATTTGTTTATGTATTTGCACAGCTAATTTTTTCTATTGAATTGAGAATTATTGATATTTGTACAACAAGTAGAAACTTCTAGATTTCAGGAAACGGGTACAATGAAAATATTGTGACATATTTGGCTTGTTCAACAGTAAGTTTCCATGTCATTTGTTTATGTATTTGCACAGCTAATTTTTTCTATTGAATTGAGAATTATTGATATTTGTACAACAAGTAGAAACTTCTAGATTTCAGGAAACGGGTACAATGAAAATATTGTGACATATTTGGCTTGTTCAACAGTAAGTTTCCATGTCATTTGTTTATGTATTTGCACAGCTAATTTTTTCTATTGAATTGAGAATTATTGATATTTGTACAACAAGTAGAAACTTCCAGATTTCAGGAAACGGGTACAACGAAAATATTGTGACACATTTGGCTTGTTCAACAGTAAATTTCCATGTCATTTGTTTATGTATTTGCACAGCTAATTTTTTCTATTGAACTGAGAATTATTGATATTTGTACAACAAGTAGAAACTTCTAGATTTCAGGAAACGCGTACAATGAAAATATTGTGACATATTTGGCTTGTTCAACAGTAAGTTTCCATGTCATTTGTTTATGTATTTGCACAGCTAATTTTTTCTATTGAATTGAGAATTATTGATATTTGTACAACAAGTAGAAACTTCTAGATTTCAGGAAACGGGTACAATGAAAATATTGTGACATATTTGGCTTGTTCAACAGTAAGTTTCCATGTCATTTGTTTATGTATTTGCACAGCTAATTTTTTCTATTGAATTGAGAATTATTGATATTTGTACAACAAGTATAAACTTCTAGATTTTAGGAAATGGGTACAATGAAAATATTGTGACATATTTGGCTTGTTCAACAGTAAATTTCCATGTCATTTGTTTATGTATTTGCACAGCTAATTTGTGCTATTGAATTGAGAGTGGTAGATATTTGTACAACCAATAGAAACTTCTAGATTTCAGGAAACGGGCACAACGAAAATATTGTTACACAATTGGCTTGTTCAACAGTAAATTTCGATGTGATTTGTTTATGTATTTGCACAGCTAATTTGTGCTATTGAATTAAGAATGGTTGATATTTGTACAACAAATAGAAACTCCTAGATTTCAGGAAACGGGAACAACGAAAATATTGTGACATATTTGGCTTGTTCAACAGTAAATTTTCATGTCATTTGGGCGCAATGAAAATATTGTGACACATTTGGCTTGTTCAACAGTAAATTTCCATGTCATTTGTTTATGTATTTGCACAGCTAATTTTTTCTACTGAATTGAGAATTATTGATATTTGTACAACAAGTAGAAACTTCTAGATTTCAGGAAACGGGTACAATGAAAATATTGTGACATATTTGGCTTGTTCAACAGTAAATTTCCATGTCAATGATTATGTATTTGCATAGCTAATTTGTGCTATTGAATTGAGAGTGGCTGATATTTGTACAATAAGTAGAAACTTCTAGATTTCAGGAAACGGGTACAATGAAAATATTGTGACACATTTGGCTTGTTCAACAGTAAATTTCCCTGTCATATGAATATGTATTTGCACAGCTAATTTGTGCTATTGAATTGAGAATGATTGATATTCGTGCAACAAGTAGCAACTTCTAGATTTCAGGAAACGGGCACAGAGAAAATATTGTGACATATTTGGCTTGTTCAACAGTAAGTTTCCATGTCATTTGTTTATGTATTTGCACAGCTAATTTGTGCTATTGAATTGAGAGTGGCTGATATTTGTACAACAAATAGAAACTCCTAGATTTCAGGAAACGGGAACAACGAAAATATTGTGACATATTTGGCTTGTTCAACAGTAAATTTTCATGTCATTTGTTTATGTATTTGCACAGCTAATTTGTGCTATTGAATTGAGAATGATTGATATTTGTACAACAAGTAGAAACTTCTAGATTACAGGAAACGGGCACAATGAAAATATTGTGACACATTTGGCTTGTTCAACAGTAAATTTCCATGTCATTTGTTTATGTATTTGCACAGCTAATTTTTTCTATTGAATTGAGAATTATTGATATTTGTACAACAAGTAGAAACTTCTAGATTTCAGGAAACGGGTACAATGAAAATATTGTGACACATTTGGCTTGTTCAACAGTAAATTTCCCTGTCATATGATTATGTATTTGCACAGCTAATTTGTGCTATTGAATTGAGAATGATTGATATTCGTGCAACAAGTAGCAACTTCTAGATTTCAGGAAACGGGCACAGAGAAAATATTGTGACATATTTGGCTTGTTCAACAGTAAGTTTCCATGTCATTTGTTTATGTATTTGCACAGCTAATTTGTGCTATTGAATTGAAAATGATTGATATTTGTACAACCAATAGAAACTTCTAGATTTCAGGAAACGGGCACAACGAAAATATTGTGACATATTTGGCTTGTTCAACAGTAAATTTCCATGTCATTTGTTTATGTATTTGCACAGCTAATTTGTGCTATTGAATTGAAAATGATTGATATTTGTACAACAAGTAGAAACTTCTAGATTTCAGGAAGCGGGCACAACGAAAATATTGTGACACAATTGGCTTGTTCAACAGTAAATTTCGATGTCATTTGTTTATGTATTTGCACAGCTAATTTGTGCTATTGAATTGAAAATGATTGATATTTGTACAACAAGTAGAAACTTCTAGATTTCAGGAAACGGGTACAATGAAAATATTGTGACACATTTGGCTTGTTCAACAGTAAATTTCCCTGTCATATGATTATGTATTTGCACAGCTAATTTGTGCTATTGAATTGAGAATGATTGATATTCGTGCAACAAGTAGCAACTTCTAGATTTCAGGAAACGGGCACAGAGAAAATATTGTGACATATTTGGCTTGTTCAACAGTAAGTTTCCATGTCATTTGTTTATGTATTTGCACAGATAATTTGTGCTATTGAATTGAAAATGATTGATATTTGTACAACCAATAGAAACTTCTAGATTTCAGGAAACGGGCACAACGAAAATATTGTGACATATTTGGCTTGTTCAACAGTAAATTTCCATGTCATTTGTTTATGTATTTGCACAGCTAATTTGTGCTATTGAATTGAAAATGATTGATATTTGTACAACAAGTAGAAACTTCTAGATTTCAGGAAGCGGGCACAACGAAAATATTGTGACACAATTGGCTTGTTCAACAGTAAATTTCGATGTGATTTGTTTATGTATTTGCACAGCTAATTTGTGTTATTGAATTAAGAATGGTTGATATTTGTACAACAAATAGAAACTCCTAGATTTCAGGAAACGGGAACAACGAAAATATTGTGACATATTTGGCTTGTTCAACAGTAAATTTCCATGTCATTTGTTTATGTATTTGCACAGCTAATTTGTGCTATTGAATTGAAAATGATTGATATTTGTACAACAAGTAGAAACTTCTAGATTTCAGGAAGCGGGCACAACGAAAATATTGTGACACATTTGGCTTGTTCAACAGTAAATTTCCATGTAATTTGTTTATGTATTTGCACAGCTAATTTGTGCTATTGAATTAAGAATGGTTGATATTTGTACAACAAGTAGAAACTTCTAGATTTCAGGAAACGGGCACAACGAAAATATTGTGACATATTTGGCTTGTTCAACAGTAAGTTTCCATGTCATTTGTTTATGTATTTGCACAGCTAATTTGTGCTATTGAATTGAGAGTGGCTGATATTTGTACAACAAACAGAAACTTCTACATTTTAGGAAACGGGCACAACGAAAATATTGTGACATATTTGGCTTGTTCAACAGTAAGTTTCCATGTCATTTGTTTATGTATTTGCACAGCTAATTTGTGCTATTGAATTAAGAATGGTTGATATTTGTACAACAAGTAGAAACTTCGAGATTTCAGGAAACGGGCACAACGAAAATATTGTGACATATTTGGCTTGTTCAACAGTAAGTTTCCATGTCATTTGTTTATGTATTTGCACAGCTAATTTGTGCTATTAAATTGAGAGCTGATATTTGTACAACAAACAGAAACTTCTAGATTTTAGGAAACGGGCACAACGAAAATATTGTGACATATTTGGCTTGTTCAACAGTAAGTTTCCATGTAATTTGGTTATGTATTTGCACAGCTAATTTGTGCTATTGAATTAAGAATGGTTGATATTTGTACAACAAGTAGAAACTTCTAGATTTCAGGAAACGGGCACAACGAAAATATTGTGACATATTTGGCTTGTTCAACAGTAAGTTTCCATGTCATTTGTTTATGTATTTGCACAGCTAATTTTTTCTATTGAATTGAGAATTATTGATATTTGTACAACAAGTAGAAACTTCTAGATTTCAGGAAACGGGCACAACGAAAATATTGTGACATATTTGGCTTGTTCAACAGTAAGTTTCCATGTCATTTGTTTATGTATTTGCACAGCTAATTTTTTCTATTGAATTGAGAATTATTGATATTTGTACAACAAGTAGAAACTTCTAGATTTCAGGAAACGGGTACAATGAAAATATTGTGACATATTTGGCTTGTTCAACAGTAAGTTTCCATGTCATTTGTTTATGTATTTGCACAGCTAATTTTTTCTATTGAATTGAGAATTATTGATATTTGTACAACAAGTAGAAACTTCTAGATTTCAGGAAACGGGTACAATGAAAATATTGTGACATATTTGGCTTGTTCAACAGTAAGTTTCCATGTCATTTGTTTATGTATTTGCACAGCTAATTTTTTCTATTGAATTGAGAATTATTGATATTTGTACAACAAGTAGAAACTTCCAGATTTCAGGAAACGGGTACAACGAAAATATTGTGACACATTTGGCTTGTTCAACAGTAAATTTCCATGTCATTTGTTTATGTATTTGCACAGCTAATTTTTTCTATTGAATTGAGAATTATTGATATTTGTACAACAAGTAGAAACTTCTAGATTTCAGGAAACGCGTACAATGAAAATATTGTGACATATTTGGCTTGTTCAACAGTAAGTTTCCATGTCATTTGTTTATGTATTTGCACAGCTAATTTTTTCTATTGAATTGAGAATTATTGATATTTGTACAACAAGTAGAAACTTCTAGATTTCAGGAAACGGGTACAATGAAAATATTGTGACATATTTGGCTTGTTCAACAGTAAGTTTCCATGTCATTTGTTTATGTATTTGCACAGCTAATTTTTTCTATTGAATTGAGAATTATTGATATTTGTACAACAAGTATAAACTTCTAGATTTTAGGAAATGGGTACAATGAAAATATTGTGACATATTTGGCTTGTTCAACAGTAAATTTCCATGTCATTTGTTTATGTATTTGCACAGCTAATTTGTGCTATTGAATTGAGAGTGGTAGATATTTGTACAACCAATAGAAACTTCTAGATTTCAGGAAACGGGCACAACGAAAATATTGTTACACAATTGGCTTGTTCAACAGTAAATTTCGATGTGATTTGTTTATGTATTTGCACAGCTAATTTGTGCTATTGAATTAAGAATGGTTGATATTTGTACAACAAATAGAAACTCCTAGATTTCAGGAAACGGGAACAACGAAAATATTGTGACATATTTGGCTTGTTCAACAGTAAATTTTCATGTCATTTGGGCGCAATGAAAATATTGTGACACATTTGGCTTGTTCAACAGTAAATTTCCATGTCATTTGTTTATGTATTTGCACAGCTAATTTTTTCTACTGAATTGAGAATTATTGATATTTGTACAACAAGTAGAAACTTCTAGATTTCAGGAAACGGGTACAATGAAAATATTGTGACATATTTGGCTTGTTCAACAGTAAATTTCCATGTCAATGATTATGTATTTGCATAGCTAATTTGTGCTATTGAATTGAGAGTGGCTGATATTTGTACAATAAGTAGAAACTTCTAGATTTCAGGAAACGGGTACAATGAAAATATTGTGACACATTTGGCTTGTTCAACAGTAAATTTCCCTGTCATATGAATATGTATTTGCACAGCTAATTTGTGCTATTGAATTGAGAATGATTGATATTCGTGCAACAAGTAGCAACTTCTAGATTTCAGGAAACGGGCACAGAGAAAATATTGTGACATATTTGGCTTGTTCAACAGTAAGTTTCCATGTCATTTGTTTATGTATTTGCACAGCTAATTTGTGCTATTGAATTGAGAGTGGCTGATATTTGTACAACAAATAGAAACTCCTAGATTTCAGGAAACGGGAACAACGAAAATATTGTGACATATTTGGCTTGTTCAACAGTAAATTTTCATGTCATTTGTTTATGTATTTGCACGGCTAATTTGCGCTATTGAATTGAGAATGATTGATATTTGTACAACAAGTAGAAACTTCTAGATTACAGGAAACGGGCACAATGAAAATATTGTGACACATTTGGCTTGTTCAACAGTAAATTTCCATGTCATTTGTTTATGTATTTGCACAGCTAATTTTTTCTATTGAATTGAGAATTATTGATATTTGTACAACAAGTAGAAACTTCTAGATTTCAGGAAACGGGTACAATGAAAATATTGTGACACATTTGGCTTGTTCAACAGTAAATTTCCATGTCATATGATTATGTATTTGCATAGCTAATTTGTGCTATTGAATTGAGAATGATTGATATTCGTGCAACAAGTAGAAACTTCTAGATTTCAGGAAACGGGCACAACGAAAATATTGTTACACAATTGGCTTGTTCAACAGTAAATTTCGATGTAATTTGTTTATGTATTTGCATAGCTAATTTGTGCTATTGAATTGAGAATGATTGATATTCGTGCAACAAGTAGAAACTTCTAGATTTCAGGAAACGGGTACAATGAAAATATTGTGACACATTTGGCTTGTTCAACAGTAAATTTCCATGTCATATGATTATGTATTTGCACATCTAATTTGTGCTATTGAATTGAGAACGATTGATATTTGTACAACAAGTAGAAACTTCTAGATTTCAGGAAACGGGTACAACGAAAATATTGTGACATATTTGGCTTGTTCAACAGTAAATTTCCATGTCATTTGTTTATGTATTTGCACAGCTAATTTGTGCTATTGAATTGAGAGTGGTAGATATTTGTACAACCAGTAGAAACTTCTAGATTTCGGGAAGCGGGCACAACGAAAATATTGTGACACATTTGGCTTGTTCAACAGTAAATTTCCATGTCATTTGTTTATGTATTTGCACAGCTAATTTGTGCTATTGAATTAAGAACGATTGATATTTGTACAACAAGTAGAAACTTCTAGATTTCAGGAAACGGGTACAACGAAAATATTGTGACATATTTGGCTTGTTCAACAGTAAATTTCCATGTCATTTGTTTATGTATTTGCACAGCTAATTTGTGCTATTGAATTGAGAGTGGTAGATATTTGTACAACCAGTAGAAACTTCTAGATTTCAGGAAACGGGCACAACGAAAATATTGTGACATATTTGGCTTGTTCAACAGTAAGTTTCCATGTCATTTGTTTATGTATTTGCACAGCTAATTTGTGCTATTGAATTGAGCGTGGCTGATATTTGTACAACAAGTAGAAACTTCTAGATTTCAGGAAACGGGTACAATGAAAATATTGTGACACATTTGGCTTGTTCAACAGTAAATTTCCATGTCATATGATTATGTATTTGCACACCTAATTTGTGCTATTGAATTGAGAATGATTGATATTCTTGCAACAAGTAGCAACTTCTAGATTTCAGGAAACGGGCACAACGAAAATATTGTTACACAATTGGCTTGTTCAACAGTAAATTTCGATGTGATTTGTTTATGTATTTGCACAGCTAATTTGTGCTATTGAATTAAGAATGGTTGATATTTGTACAACAAATAGAAACTCCTAGATTTCAGGAAACGGGAACAACGAAAATATTGTGACATATTTGGCTTGTTCAACAGTAAGTTTCCATGTCATTTGTTTATGTATTTGCACAGCTAATTTGTGCTATTGAATTGAGAGTGGCTGATATTTGTACAACAAGTAGAAACTTCTAGATTTCAGGAAACGGGTACAATGAAAATATTGTGACACATTTGGCTTGTTCAACAGTAAATTTCCCTGTCATATGATTATGTATTTGCACAGCTAATTTGTGCTATTGAATTGAGAATGATTGATATTCGTGCAACAAGTAGAAACTTATAGATTTCAGGAAACGGGCACAACGAAAATATTGTTACACAATTGGCTTGTTCAACAGTAAATTTCGATGTGATTTGTTTATGTATTTGCGCAGCTAATTTGTGCTATTGAATTAAGAATGGTTGATATTTGTACAACAAATAGAAACTCCTAGATTTCAGGAAACGGGAACAACGAAAATATTGTGACATATTTGGCTTGTTCAACAGTAAATTTCCATGTCATTTGTTTATGTATTTGCACAGCTAATTTGTGCTATTGAATTGAAAATGATTGATATTTGTACAACAAGTAGAAACTTCTAGATTTCAGGAAGCGGGCACAACGAAAATATTGTGACACATTTGGCTTGTTCAACAGTAAATTTCCATGTAATTTGTTTATGTATTTGCACAGCTACTTTGTGCTGTTGAATTAAGAATGGTTGATATTTGTACAACAAGTAGAAACTTCTAGATTTCAGGAAACGGGCACAACGAAAATATTGTGACATATTTGGCTTGTTCAACAGTAAGTTTCCATGTCATTTGTTTATGTATTTGCACAGCTAATTTGTGCTATTGAATTGAGAGTGGCTGATATTTGTACAACAAACAGAAACTTCTACATTTTAGGAAACGGGCACAACGAAAATATTGTGACATATTTGGCTTGTTCAACAGTAAGTTTCCATGTCATTTGTTTATGTATTTGCACAGCTAATTTGTGCTATTGAATTAAGAATGGTTGATATTTGTGCAACAAGTAGAAACTTCTAGATTTCAGGAAACGGGCACAACGAAAATATTGTGACATATTTGGCTTGTTCAACAGTAAGTTTCCATGTCATTTGTTTATGTATTTGCACAGCTAATTTGTGCTATTAAATTGAGAGTGGCTGATATTTGTACAACCAGTAGAAACTTCTAGATTTCAGGAAACGGGCACAACGAAAATATTGTGACATATTTGGCTTGTTCAACAGTAAGTGTCCATGTAATTTGTTTATGTATTTGCACAGCTAATTTGTGCTATTGAATTAAGAATGGTTGATATTTGTACAACAAGTAGAAACTTCTAGATTTCAGGAAACGGGCACAACGAAAATATTGTGACATATTTGGCTTGTTCAACAGTAAGTTTCCATGTCATTTGTTTATGTATTTGCACAGCTAATTTATGCTATTGAATTGAGAGTGGCTGATATTTGTACAACAAACAGAAACTTCTAGATTTCAGGAAACGGGCACAACGAAAATATTGTGACATATTTGGCTTGTTCAACAGTAAGTTTCCATGTCATTTGTTTATGTATTTGCACAGCTAATTTGTGCTATTGAATTGAGAGTGGTAGATATTTGTACAACCAGTAGAAACTTCTAGATTTCAGGAAACGGGTACAATGAAAATATTGTGACACATTTGGCTTGTTCAACAGTAAGTTTCCATGTCATTTGTTTATGTATTTGCACAGCTAATTTGTGCTATTGAATTAAGAATGGTTGATATTTTTACAAGAAGTAGAACTTCTAGAGTTCAGGAGACGGGCACAACGAAAATATTGTGACACATTTGGCTTTTTCAACAGTAAATTTCCATGTGATTTGTTTATGTATTTGCACAGCTAATTTGTACTATTGAATTAAGAATGGTTGGTACTTGTACAAAAAATAGAAACTTATAGATTTCAGGAAACGGGCACAACGAAAATATTGTGACATATTTGGCTTGTTCAACAGTAAATTTCCATGTCATTTGTTTATATATTTACATAGTTAATTTGTGCTATTGAATTGAGAATGGTTTATATTTGTACAAAAAATAGAAACTTCTAGATTTCAGTAAACGGGCACAACGAAAATATTGTTACACAATTGGCTTGTTCAACAGTAAATTTCCATGTAATTTGTTTATGTATTTGCACAGCTAATTTGTTCTATTTAATTGAGAATGATTGATATTTATACAACAAGTAGACACTTTTAGATTTCAGGAAACGGGCACAACGAAAAATTGTGACACATTTGGCTTTTTCAACAGTAAATTTCCATGTGATTTGTTTATGTATGTGCACAGCTAATTTGTGCTATTGAATTGAGAATGATTGATATTTGTACATCAAGTAGAAACTCCTAGATTTCAGGAAACGGGCACAATGAAAATATTGCGACACATTTGGCTTGTTCAACAGTAAATTTCCATGTCATTTGTTTATGTATTTGCACAGCTAATTTGTGCTATTGAATTGAGAATGGTTGATATTTGTACAACAAGTAGAAACTTCTGGATTTCAGGAAACGGGCACAACGAAAATATTGTGACACATTTGGCTTTTTCAACAGTAAATTTCCATGTGATTTGTTTATGTATGTGCACAGCTAATTTGTGCTATTGAATTGAGAATGATTGATATTTGTACATCAAGTAGAAACTCCTAGATTACAGGAAATGGGCAGAATGAAAATATTTTGACACATTTGGCTTGTTCAACAGTAAATTTCCATGTCATTTGTTTATGTATTTGCACAGCTAATTTGTGCTATTGAATTATGAATGGTTGATATTTGTACAACAAGTAGAAACTTCTAGATTTCAGGAAACGGGCACAACGAAAATATTGTGAAACATTTGGCCTTTTCAACAGTAAATTTCCATGTGATTTGTTTATGTATGTGCACAGCTAATTTGCGCTATTGAATTGAGAATGATTGATATTTGTACAAGAAGTAGAAACTTCTAGATTTTAGGAGACGGGTACAACGAAAATATTGTGACACATTTGGCTTTTTCAACAGTAAATTTCCATGTGATTTGTTTATGTATGTGCACAGCTAATTTGTGCTATTGAATTGAGAATGATTGATATTTGTACAACAAGTAGAAACTTCTAGATTACAGGAAACGGGCACAATGAAAATATTGTGACATATTTGGCTTGTTCAACAGTAAACTTCCATGTCATTTGTTTATGTATTTGCACAGCTAATTTGTGCTATTGAATTGAGAATGGTTGACATTTGTACAACAAGTAGAAACTTCCAGATTTCAGGAAACGAGCACAACGAAAATATTGTGACACATTTGGCTTTTTCAACAGTAAATTTCCATGTGATTTGTTTATGTATGTGCACAGCTTATTTGTGCTATTGAATTGAGAATGGTTGATATTTTTACAAGAAGTAGAAACTTCTAGATTTCAGGAGACGGGTACAACGAAAATATTGTGACACATTTGGCTTTTTCAACAGTACATTTCCATGTGATTTATTAATGTATTTGCACAGCTAATTTGTGCTATTGAATTAAGAATTGTTGATATTTGTACAAGAAGTAGAACTTCTAGAGTTCAGGAGACGGGCACAACGAAAATATTGTGACACATTTGGCTTTTTCAACAGTAAATTTCCATGTGATTTGTTTATGTATTTGCACAGCTAATTTGTGCTATTGAATTAAGAATGGTTGATATTTGTACAACAAACAGAAACTTCTAGATTTTAGGAAACGGGCACAACGAAAATATTGTGATTTGGCTTGTTCAACAGTAAATTTCCATGTCATTTGTTTATATATTTACATAGTTAATTTGTGCTATTGAATTGAGAATCGTTTATATTTGTACAAAAAATAGAAACTTCTAGATTTCAGGAAACGGGTACAACGAAAATATTATTACACAATTGGCTTGTTCAACAGTATTTTCGATGTGATTTGTTTATGTATTTGCACAGCTAATTTGTGCTATTGAATTAAGAATGGTTGGTATTTGTACAAAAAATAGAAACTTCTAGATTTAAGGAAACGGGCACAACAAAAATATTGTGACATATTTGGCTTGTTCAACAGTAAATTTCCATGTCATTTGTTTATATATTTACATAGTTAATTTGTGCTATTGAATTGAGAATGGTTTATATTTGTACAAAAAATAGAAACTTCTAGATTTCAGTAAACGGGCACAACGAAAATATTGTTACACAATTGGCTTGTTCAACAGTAAATTTCCATGTAATTTGTTTATGTATTTGCACAGCTAATTTGTTCTATTGAATTGAGAATGATTGATATTTGTACAACAAGTAGACACTTTTAGATTTCAGGAAACGGGCACAACGAAAATATTGTGACACATTTGGCTTGTTCAACAGTAAATTTCGATGTGATTTGTTTATGTATTTGCACAGCTAATTTGTGCTATTGAATTAAGAATGGTTGATATTTGTACAACAAATAGAAACTCCTAGATTTCAGGAAACGGGAACAACGAAAATATTGTGACATATTTGGCTTGTTCAACAGTAAGTTTCCATGTCATTTGTTTATGTATTTGCACAGCTAATTTGTGCTATTGAATTGAGAGTGGCTGATATTTGTACAACAAGTAGAAACTTCTAGATTTCAGGAAACGGGTACAATGAAGATATTGTGACACATTTGGCTTGTTCAACAGTAAATTTCCCTGTCATATGATTATGTATTTGCACAGCTAATTTGTGCTATTGAATTGAGAATGATTGATATTCGTGCAACAAGTAGAAACTTATAGATTTCAGGAAACGGGCACAACGAAAATATTGTTACACAATTGGCTTGTTCAACAGTAAATTTCGATGTGATTTGTTTATGTATTTGCACAGCTCATTTGTGCTATTGAATTAAGAATGGTTGATATTTGTACAACAAATAGAAACTCCTAGATTTCAGGAAACGGGAACAACGAAAATATTGTGACATATTTGGCTTGTTCAACAGTAAATTTCCATGTCATTTGTTTATGTATTTGCACAGCTAATTTGTGCTATTGAATTGAAAATGATTGATATTTGTACAACAAGTAGAAACTTCTAGATTTCAGGAAGCGGGCACAACGAAAATATTGTGACACATTTGGCTTGTTCAACAGTAAATTTCCATGTAATTTGTTTATGTATTTGCACAGCTAATTTGTGCTATTGAATTAAGAATGGTTGATATTTGTACAACAAGTAGAAACTTCTAGATTTCAGGAAACGGGCACATCGAAAATATTGTGACATATTTGGCTTGTTCAACAGTAAGTTTCCATGTCATTTGTTTATTTATTTGCACAGCTAATTTGTGCTATTGAATTGAGAGTGGCTGATATTTGTACAACAAACAGAAACTTCTACATTTTAGGAAACGGGCACAACGAAAATATTGTGACATATTTGGCTTGTTCAACAGTAAGTTTCCATGTCATTTGTTTATGTATTTGCACAGCTAATTTGTGCTATTGAATTAAGAATGGTTGATATTTGTGCAACAAGTAGAAACTTCTAGATTTCAGGAAACGGGCACAACGAAAATATTGTGACATATTTGGCTTGTTCAACAGTAAGTTTCCATGTCATTTGTTTATGTATTTGCACAGCTAATTTGTGCTATTAAATTGAGAGTGGCTGATATTTGTACAACAAACAGAAACTTCTAGATTTTAGGAAACGGGCACAACGAAAATATTGTGACATATTTGGCTTGTTCAACAGTAAATGTCCATGTAATTTGTTTATGTATTTGCACAGCTAATTTGTGCTATTGAATTAAGAATGGCTGATATTTGTACAACAAGTAGAAACTTCTAGGTTTCAGGAAACGGGCACAACGAAAATATTGTGACATATTTGGCTTGTTCAACAGTAAGTTTCCATGTCATTTGTTTATGTATTTGCACAGCTAATTTATGCTATTGAATTGAGAGTGGCTGATATTTGTACAACAAACAGAAACTTCTAGATTTCAGGAAACGGGCACAACGAAAATATTGTGACATATTTGGCTTGTTCAACAGTAAGTTTCCATGTCATTTGTTTATGTATTTGCACAGCTAATTTGTGCTATTGAATTGAGAGTGGTAGATATTTGTACAACCAGTAGAAACTTCTAGATTTCAGGAAACGGGTACAATGAAAATATTGTGACACATTTGGCTTGTTCAACAGTAAGTTTCCATGTCATTTGTTTATGTATTTGCACAGCTAATTTGTGCTATTGAATTAAGAATGGTTGATATTTGTACAAGAAGTAGAACTTCTAGAGTTCAGGAGACGGGCACAACGAAAATATTGTGACACATTTGGCTTTTTCTACAGTAAATTTCCATGTGATTTGTTTATGTATTTGCACAGCTAATTTGTACTATTGAATTAAGAATGGTTGGTATTTGTACAAAAAATAGAAACTTATAGATTTCAGGAAACGGGCACAACGAAAATATTGTGACATATTTGGCTTGTTCAACAGTAAATTTCCATGTCATTTGTTTATATATTTACATAGTTAATTTGTGCTATTGAATTGAGAATGGTTTATATTTGTACAAAAAATAGAAACTTCTAGATTTCAGTAAACGGGCACAACGAAAATATTGTTACAAAATTGGCTTGTTCAACAGTAAATTTCCATGTAATTTGTTTATGTATTTGCAAAGCTAATTTGTTCTATTGAATTGAG
This sequence comes from Eurosta solidaginis, assembly GCF_040869045.1. NCBI lineage: Eukaryota > Metazoa > Arthropoda > Insecta > Diptera > Tephritidae > Eurosta > Eurosta solidaginis. Next base: position 261,659,078 of record NC_090322.1, on the reverse strand, counting down.
AATGATTGATATTTGTACAACAAGTAGACACTTTTAGATTTCAGGAAACGGGCACAACGAAAATATTGTGACACATTTGGCTTTTTCAACAGTAAATTTCCATGTGATTTGTTTATGTATGTGCACAGCTAATTTATGCTATTGAATTGAGAATGATTGATATTTGTACATCAAGTAGAAACTCCTAGATTTCAGGAAACGGGCACAATGAAAATATTGCGACACATTTGGCTTGTTCAACAGTAAATTTCCATGTCATTTGTTTATGTATTTGCACAGCTAATTTGTGCTATTGAATTGAGAATGGTTGATATTTGTACAACAAGTAGAAACTTCTGGATTTCAGGAAACGGGCACAACGAAAATATTGTGACACATTTGGCTTTTTCAACAGTAAATTTCCATGTGATTTGTTTATGTATGTGCACAGCTAATTTGTGCTATTGAATTGAGAATGATTGATATTTGTACATCAAGTAGAAACTCCTAGATTACAGGAAATGGGCAGAATGAAAATATTTTGACACATTTGGCTTGTTCAACAGTAAATTTCCATGTCATTTGTTTATGTATTTGCACAGCTAATTTGTGCTATTGAATTATGAATGGTTGATATTTGTACAACAAGTAGAAATTTCTAGATTTCAGGAAACGGGCACAACGAAAATATTGTGACACATTTGGCCTTTTCAACAGTAAATTTCCATGTGATTTGTTTATGTATGTGCACAGCTAATTTGCGCTATTGAATTGAGAATGATTGATATTTGTACAAGAAGTAGAAACTTCTAGATTTTAGGAGACGGGTACAACGAAAATATTGTGACACATTTGGCTTTTTCAACAGTAAATTTCCATGTGATTTGTTTATGTATGTGCACAGCTAATTTGTGCTATTGAATTGAGAATGATTGATATTTGTACAACAAGTAGAAACTTCTAGATTACAGGAAACGGGCACAATGAAAATATTGTGACATATTTGGCTTGTTCAACAGTAAACTTCCATGTCATTTGTTTATGTATTTGCACAGCTAATTTGTGCTATTGAATTGAGAATGGTTGATATTTTTACAAGAAGTAGAAACTTCTAGATTTCAGGAGACGGGTACAACGAAAATATTGTGACACATTTGGCTTTTTCAACAGTAAATTTCCATGTGATTTATTAATGTATTTGCACAGCTAATTTGTGCTATTGAATTAAGAATTGTTGATATTTGTACAAGAAGTAGAACTTCTAGAGTTCAGGAGACGGGCACAACGAAAATATTGTGACACATTTGGCTTTTTCAACAGTAAATTTCCATGTGATTTGTTTATGTATTTGCACAGCTAATTTGTGCTATTGAATTAAGAATGGTTGATATTTGTACAACAAACAGAAACTTCTAGATTTTAGGAAACGGGCACAACGAAAATATTGTGATTTGGCTTGTTCAACAGTAAATTTCCATGTCATTTGTTTATATATTTACATAGTTAATTTGTGCTATTGAATTGAGAATCGTTTATATTTGTACAAAAAATAGAAACTTCTAGATTTCAGGAAACGGGTACAACGAAAATATTATTACACAATTGGCTTGTTCAACAGTATTTTCGATGTGATTTGTTTATGTATTTGCACAGCTAATTTGTGCTATTGAATTAAGAATGGTTGGTATTTGTACAAAAAATAGAAACTTCTAAATTTCAGGAAACGGGCACAACAAAAATATTGTGACATATTTGGCTTGTTCAACAGTAAATTTCCATGTCATTTGTTTATATATTTACATAGTTAATTTGTGCTATTGAATTGAGAATGGTTTATATTTGTACAAAAAATAGAAACTTCTAGATTTCAGTAAACGGTCACAACGAAAATATTGTTACACAATTGGCTTGTTCAACAGTAAATTTCCATGTAATTTGTTTATGTATTTGCACAGCTAATTTGTTCTATTGAATTGAGAATGATTGATATTTGTACAACAAGTAGACACTTTTAGATTTTAGGAAACGGGCACAACGAAAATATTGTGACACATTTGGCTTTTTCAACAGTAAATTTCCATGTGATTTGTTTATGTATGTGCACAGCTAATTTGTGCTATTGAATTGAGAATGATTGATATTTGTACATCAAGTAGAAACTCCTTGATTTCAGGAAACGGGCACAATGAAAATATTGCGACACATTTGGCTTGTTCAACAGTAAATTTCCTTGTCATTTGTTTATGTATTTGCACAGCTAATTTGTGCTCTTGAATTGAGAATGGTTGATATTTGTACAACAAGTAGAAACTTCTAGATTTCAGGAAACGGGCACAACGAAAATATTGTGACACATTTGGCTTTTTCAACAGTAAGTTTCCATGTCATTTGTTTATGTATTTGCACAGCTAATTTATGCTATTGAATTGAGAGTGGCTGATATTTGTACAACAAACAGAAACTTCTAGATTTCAGGAAACGGGCACAACGAAAATATTGTGACATATTTGGCTTGTTCAACAGTAAGTTTCCATGTCATTTGTTTATGTATTTGCACAGCTAATTTGTGCTATTGAATTGAGAGTTGTAGATATTTGTACAACCAGTAGAAACTTCTAGATTTCAGGAAACGGGCACAACGAAAATATTGTGACACATTTGGCTTGTTCAACAGTAAGTTTCCATGTCATTTGTTTATGTATTTGCACAGCTAATTTATGCTATTGAATTAAGAATGGTTGATATTTGTACAAGAAGTAGAACTTCTAGAGTTCAGGAGACGGGCACAACGAAAATATTGTGACACATTTGGCTTGTTCAACAGTAAGTTTCCATGTCATTTGTTTATGTATTTGCACAGCTAATTTGTGCTATTGAATTGAGAGTTGTAGATATTTGTACAACCAGTAGAAACTTCTAGATTTCAGGAAACGGGCACAACGAAAATATTGTGACACATTTGGCTTGTTCAACAGTAAGTTTCCATGTCATTTGTTTATGTAATTGCACAGCTAATTTGTGCTATTGAATTGAGAGTGGTAGATATTTGTACAACCAGTAGAAACTTCTAGATTTCAGGAAACGGGTACAACGAAAATATTGTGATACATTTGGCTTCTTCAACAGTAAGTTTCCATGTCATTTGTTTATGTATTTGCACAGCTAATTTGTGCTATTGAATTAAGAATGGTTGATATTTGTACAAGAAGTAGAACTTCTAGAGTTCAGGAGACGGGCACAACGAAAATATTGTGACACATTTGGCTTTTTCAACAGTAAATTTCCATCTGATTTGTTTATGTATTTGCACAGCTAATTTGTACTATTGAATTAAGAATGGTTGGTATTTGTACATAAAATAGAAACTTATAGATTTCAGGAAACGGGCACAACGAAAATATTGTGACATATTTGGCTTGTTCAACAGTAAATTTCCATGTCATTTGTTTATATATTTACATAGTTAATTTGTGCTATTGAATTGAGAATGGTTTATATTTGTACAAAAAATAGAAACTTCTAGATTTCAGTAAACGGGCACAACGAAAATATTGTTACACAATTGGCTTGTTCAACAGTAAATTTCCATGTAACTTGTTTATGTATTTGCACAGCTAATTTGTTCTATTGAATTGAGAATTATTGATATTTGTACAACAAGTAGACACTTTTAGATTTCAGGAAACGGGCACAACGAAAATATTGTGACACATTTGGCTTTTTCAACAGTAAATTTCCATGTGATTTGTTTATGTATGTGCACAGCTAATTTGTGCTATTGAATTGAGAATGATTGATATTTGTACATCAAGTAGAAACTCCTAGATTTCAGGAAACGGGCACAATGAAAATATTGCGACACATTTGGCTTGTTCAACAGTAAATTTGCATGTCATTTGTTTATGTATTTGCACAGCTAATTTGTGCTATTGAATTGAGAATGGTTGATATTTGTACAACAAGTAGAAACTTCTGGATTTCAGGAAACGGGCACAACGAAAATATTGTGACACATTTGGCTTTTTCAACAGTAAATTTCCATGTGATTTGTTTATGTATGTGCACAGCTAATTTGTGCTATTGAATTGAGAATGATTGATATTTGTACATCAAGTAGAAACTCCTAGATTATAGGAAATGGGCAGAATGAAAATATTTTGACACATTTGGCTTGTTCAACAGTAAATTTCCATGTCATTTGTTTATGTATTTGCACAGCTAATTTGTGCTATTGAATTATGAATGGTTGATATTTGTGCAACAAGTAGAAACTTCTAGATTTCAGGAAACGGGCACAACGAAAATATTGTGACACACTTCGCCTTTTCAACAGTAAATTTCCATGTGATTTGTTTATGTATGTGCACAGCTAATTTGCGCTATTGAATTGAGAATGATTGATATTTGTACAAGAAGTAGAAACTTCTAGATTTTAGGAGACGGGTACAACGAAAATATTGTGACACATTTGGCTTTTTCAACAGTAAATTTCCATGTGATTTGTTTATGTATGTGCACAGCTAATTTGTGCTATTGAATTGAGAATGATTGATATTTGTACAACAAGTAGAAACTTCTAGATTACAGGAAACGGGCACAATGAAAATATTGTGACATATTTGGCTTGTTCAACAGTAAACTTCCATGTCATTTGTTTATGTATTTGCACAGCTAATTTGTGCTATTGAATTGAGAATGGTTGATATTTGTACAACAAGTAGAAACTTCCAGATTTCAGGAAATGAGCACAATGAAAATATTGTGACACATTTGGCTTTTTCAACAGTAAATTTCCATGTGATTTGTTTATGTATGTGCACAGCTTATTTGTGCTATTGAACTGAGAATGGTTGATATTTTTACAAGAAGTAGAAACTTCTAGATTTCAGGAGACGGGTACAACGAAAATATTGTGACACATTTGGCTTTTTCAACAGTAAATTTCCATGTGATTTCTTAATGTATTTGCACAGCTAATTTGTGCTATTGAATTAAGAATTGTTGATATTTGTACAAGAAGTAGAACTTCTAGAGTTCAGGAGACGGGCACAACGAAAATATTGTGACACATTTGGCTTTTTCAACAGTAAATTTCCATGTGATTTGTTTATGTATTTGCACAGCTAATTTGTGCTATTGAATTAAGAATGGTTGATATTTGTACAACAAACAGAAACTTCTAGATTTTAGGAAACGGGCACAACGAAAATATTGTGATTTGGCTTGTTCAACAGTAAATTTCCATGTCATTTGTTTATATATTTACATAGTTAATTTGTGCTATTGAATTGAGAATGGTTTATATTTGTACAAAAAATAGAAACTTCTAGATTTCAGGAAACGGGTACAACGAAAATATTATTACACAATTGGCTTGTTCAACAGTATTTTCGATGTGATTTGTTTATGTATTTGCACAGCAAATTTGTGCTATTGAATTAAGAATGGTTGGTATTTGTACAAAAAATAGAAACTTCTAGATTTCAGGAAACGGGCACAACAAAAATATTGTGATTTGGCTTGTTCAACAGTAAATTTCCATGTGATTTGTTTATGTATTTGCACAGCTAATTTGTGCTATTGAATTAAGAATGGTTGATATTTGTACAACAAACAGAAACTTCTAGATTTTAGGAAACGGGCACAACGAAAATATTGTGATTTGGCTTGTTCAACAGTAAATTTCCATGTCATTTGTTTATATATTTACATAGTTAATTTGTGCTATTGAATTGAGAATCGTTGATATTTGTACAACAAGTAGAAACTTCCAGATTTCAGGAAATGAGCACAATGAAAATATTGTGACACATTTGGCTTTTTCAACAGTAAATTTCCATGTGATTTGTTTATGTATGTGCACAGCTTATTTGTGCTATTGAACTGAGAATGGTTGATATTTTTACAAGAAGTAGAAACTTCTAGATTTCAGGAGACGGGTACAACGAAAATATTGTGACACATTTGGCTTTTTCAACAGTAAATTTCCATGTGATTTCTTAATGTATTTGCACAGCTAATTTGTGCTATTGAATTAAGAATTGTTGATATTTGTACAAGAAGTAGAACTTCTAGAGTTCAGGAGACGGGCACAACGAAAATATTGTGACACATTTGGCTTTTTCAACAGTAAATTTCCATGTGATTTGTTTATGTATTTGCACAGCTAATTTGTGCTATTGAATTAAGAATGGTTGATATTTGTACAACAAACAGAAACTTCTAGATTTTAGGAAACGGGCACAACGAAAATATTGTGATTTGGCTTGTTCAACAGTAAATTTCCATGTCATTTGTTTATATATTTACATAGTTAATTTGTGCTATTGAATTGAGAATGGTTTATATTTGTACAAAAAATAGAAACTTCTAGATTTCAGGAAACGGGTACAACGAAAATATTATTACACAATTGGCTTGTTCAACAGTATTTTCGATGTGATTTGTTTATGTATTTGCACAGCAAATTTGTGCTATTGAATTAAGAATGGTTGGTGTTTGTACAAAAAATAGAAACTTCTAGATTTCAGGAAATGAGCACAACGAAAATATTGTGACACATTTGGCTTTTTCAACAGTAAATTTCCATGTGATTTGTTTATGTATTTGCACAGCTAATTTGTGCTATTGAATTAAGAATGGTTGATATTTGTACAACAAACAGAAACTTCTAGATTTTAGGAAACGGGCACAACGAAAATATTGTGATTTGGCTTGTTCAACAGTAAATTTCCATGTCATTTGTTTATATATTTACATAGTTAATTTGTGCTATTGAATTGAGAATCGTTTATATTTGTACAAAAAATAGAAACTTCTAGATTTCAGGAAACGGGTACAACGAAAATATTATTACACAATTGGCTTGTTCAACAGTATTTTCGATGTGATTTGTTTATGTATTTGCACAGCAAATTTGTGCTATTGAATTAAGAATGGTTGGTATTTGTACAAAAAATAGAAACTTCTAGATTTCAGGAAACGGGCACAACAAAAATATTGTGACATATTTGGCTTGTTCAACAGTAAATTTCCATGTCATTTGTTTATATATTTACATAGTTAATTTGTGCTATTGAATTGAGAATGGTTTATATTTGTACAAAAAATAGAAACTTCTAGATTTCAGTAAACGGGCACAACGAAAATATTGTTACACAATTGGCTTGTTCAACAGTAAATTTCCATGTAATTTGTTTATGTATTTGCACAGCTAATTTGTTCTATTGAATTGAGAATGATTGATATTTGTACAACAAGTAGACACTTTTAGATTTCAGGAAACGGGCACAACGAAAATATTGTGACACATTTGGCTTTTTCAACAGTAAATTTCCATGTGATTTGTTTATGTATGTGCACAGCTAATTTGTGCTATTGAATTGAGAATGATTGATATTTGTACATCAAGTAGAAACTCCTTGATTTCAGGAAACGGGCACAATGAAAATATTGCGACACATTTGGCTTGTTCAACAGTAAATTTCCTTGTCATTTGTTTATGTATTTGCACAGCTAATTTGTGCTCTTGAATTGAGAATGGTTGATATTTGTACAACAAGTAGAAACTTCTAGATTTCAGGAAACGGGCACAACGAAAATATTGTGACACATATGGCCTTTTCAACAGTAAATTTCCATGTGATTTGTTTATGTATGTGCACAGCTAATTTGCGCTATTGAATTGAGAATGACTGATATTTGTACAAGAAGTAGAAACTTCTAGATTTTAGGAGACGGGCACAACGAAAATATTGTGACACATTTGGCTTTTTCAACAGTAAATTTCCATGTGATTTGTTTATGTATGTGCACAGCTAATTTGTGCTATTGAATTGAGAATGATTGATATTTGTACAATAAGTAGAAACTTCAAGATTACAAGAAACGGGCACAATGAAAATATTGTGACACATTTGGCTTGTTCAACAGTAAACTTCCATGTCATTTGTTTATGTATTTGCACAGCTAATTTGTGCTATTGAATTGAGAATGGTTGATATTTGTACAACAAGTAGAAACTTCTAGATTTCAGGAAACGAGCACAACGAAAATATTGTGACACATTTGGCTTTTTCAACAGTAAATTTCCATGTGATTTGTTTATGTATGTGCACAGCTAATTTGTGCTATTGAATTGAGAATGGTTGATATTTGTACAAGAAGTAGAAACTTCTAAATTTCAGGAGACGGGCACAACGAAAATATTGTGACACATTTGGCTTTTTCAACAGTAAATTTCCATGTGATTTATTAATGTATTTGCACAGCTAATTTGTGCTATTGAATTAAGAATGGTTGATATTTGTACAAGAAGTAGAACTTCTAGTGTTCAGGAGACGGGCACAACGAAAATATTGTGACACATTTGGCTTTTTCAACAGTAAATTTCCATGTGATTTGTTTATGTATTTGCACAGCTAATTTGTGCTATTGAATTAAGAATGGTTGATATTTGTACGACAAACAGAAACTTCTAGATTTTAGGAAACGGGCACAACGAAAATATTGTGATGTGGCTTGTTCAACAGTAAATTTCCATGTCATTTGTTTATATATTTACATAGTTAATTTGTGCTATTGAATTGAGAATCGTTTATATTTGTACAAAAAATAGAAACTTCTAGATTTCAGGAAACGGGTACAACGAAAATATTATTACACAATTGGCTTGTTCAACAGTATTTTCGATGTGATTTGTTTATGTATTTGCACAGCTAATTTGTGCTATTGAATTAAGAATGGTTGGTATTTGTACAAAAAATAGAAACTTCTAGATTTCAGGAAACGGGCACAACGAAAATATTGTGACATATTTGGCTTGTTCAACAGTAAATTTCCATGTCATTTGTTTATATATTTACATAGTTAATTTGTGCTATTGAATTGAGAATGGTTTATATTTGTACAAAAAATAGAAACTTCTAGATTTCAGTAAACGGGCACAACGAAAATATTGTTACACAATTGGCTTGTTCAACAGTAAATTTCCATGTAATTTGTTTATGTATTTGCACAGCTAATTTGTTCTATTGAATTGAGAATGATTGATATTTGTACAACAAGTAGACACTTTTAGATTTCAGGAAACGGGCACAACGAAAATATTGTGACACATTTGGCTTTTTCAACAGTAAATTTCCATGTGATTTCTTTATGTATGTGCACAGCTAATTTGCGCTATTGAATTGAGAATGGTTGATATTTGTACAAGAAATAGACACTTATAGATTTCAGGAGACGGGCACAACGAAAATATTGTGACACATTTGGCTTTTTCAACAGTAAATTTCCATGTGATTTGTTTATATCTGTGGTCACAAACCATAATCGCCTAACTCGAGTTAGGACAAAATTTAGTTATTAGTGCCAGCATGTTCAGCGTAATCAATTCTATGGGTCATCCACTTTTTATGTCTGTATCTTTTTTTAGAAAAAGGTTATTAAAAAAAGCCTAACAGCTTAAGTTATTTTTTCGCTTGGTTGTTTTGGCATAAAAGCCTAACTCATAAACTCTCCATCAAAGTATCCTAGCTCAAGTTAAGCATTTTCATAATTTATTTCCTTTGTGGGGCATAACAGCCTATTTCATCTTAAGATTGTAACTTATTTTTTCCATTACGACATATATAAATTTAAGTCGTTATTACAAAACATAGCGCCAAATATATTTTTTTGTATCTTGAGTTAGGCTGTTGTTCCGAATTACAATAACCGCCATTGGCTAGCATAAATTAAGATAAATTATTTTTCCATAGGAAGCCATGACTTTTTGAAAATATTATATTGAAATACGTTCTTATTTCAAATTTTATTTCAAAAAAACCTGTACCTAAGTAGACATAGGTTTTTGGTATTCAATAATATATTTTTTTAAACGAATCATTAAGTTGAGTTAAGTTGTGTCAGAGAGTTGTGCAGCTTATATAGCAATTATTTAAAAGTAATATTTCTTGTGAAAAGTGATAAAAAAATGTCCGACAGAGCAGCAAAAATGGTTGAATTGGCTAGGTCATTGCCAGAGCGTCGAAACAACGAAGGTAAGTAAATAAAATTAATTAAATGAAATAAGGTTGTCCTTGTTATTTTGCAAATCAAAATTATTTGCATGTAATTTGAAATATGAAAGAGTGACATAACCCCAAGGAAAACTTTATTCCTGAAAGGCCTTGCGATGGGCGATTCCAAAATTATTATTCCAATTTTGTTCCATGTGTACAAAATGAAACAATGTCATCAATCCACGGAATCGAGTTTAAGTTAGCTGTTATTGAAAGTAAGCATTGTATGCAGATTATGCCAGAGTTTAAAAGTATTTATTACTAAAATTAACGAGGGTAACTTTTATTTTAACTAGGTTTGCATAATAATATGTACATGTGAATTTTTAACTGAATTGAATAAAATGGATCCTTAATATTGATAAAAATGTTTAATTGTAGTTCTTTAAACTATGGGGCATAGTTATAGTTGAAAAAGAATAAGATTTTAAGTTAGTTAAAGCTTTTTGACACAATTTTATATGTGCTATCTGTCAAAAGTGCTCCAACTAACTTAAAATTACTATAAATATGCCCTTATATGTCTGTATTCCAGTATTTTTTGAAATAATAAATAAACTTATTGTGAGTCATACCGCATTTCAAGATTTACTATATAAAACTGACTTAAGTGAATAAAATTAATAAATTAAAAGTAAGGAATAATAGCACAACTACACATAAGATTTCAACTTTAGGCACTTCTAAACATTTTTTTATTCGGAATAACAGCCCAACTCAAACTAAGACATTTTAAATTTTTTCATTCAACAAGCCATAATAGCCTAACTGCTTTTTTCCTTTATATCTTTCAAATTAAGCAAAAACATAACAGTTTGCTTGCAAAGTTAAAAAGAATACCGATACACCTTGTGTATTTATTAAACGATTAGCAATAAATATCATACCCTGATTTGCAGTAATGATTTGAAACTTTAAATTGCTATCCTGAAAAAATTGAAAAACAGACTTAGGCGGTTATGACTTGTGACCACAGATATATGTGCACAGCTAATTTGTGCTATTGAATTGAGAATGATTGATATTTGTACAACAAGTAGAAACTTCTAGATTACAGGAAACGGGCACAATGAAAATATTGTGACACATTTGGCTTGTTCATCAGTAAATTTCCATGTCATTTGTTTATGTATTTGCACAGCTAATTTGTGCTATTGAATTGAGAATGGTTGATATTTGTACAACAAGTAGAAACTTCTAGATTTCAGGAAACGGGCACAACGAAAATATTGTGACACATTTGGCTTTTTCAACAGTAAATTTCCATGTGATTTGTTTATGAATGTGCACAGCTAATTTGTGCTATTGAATTGAGAATGGTTGATATTTGTACAAGAAGTAGAAACTTCAAGATTTCAGGAGACGGGCACAACGAAAATATTGTGACAAGTTTGGCTTTTTCAACAGTAAATTTCCATGTGATTTGTTTATGTATTTGCACAGCTAATTTGTGCTATTGAATTGAGAATGGTTGATATTTGTACAAGAAGTAGAAACTTTTAGATTTCAGGAGACGGGCACAACGAAAATATTGTGACACATTTGGCTTTTTCAACAGTAAATTTCCATGTGATTGGTTTATGTATTTGCACAGCTAATTTGTGCTATTGAATTAAGAATGGTGGATAGTTGTACAGCAAATAGAAACTTCTAGATTTCAGGAAACGGGCACAAAGAAAATATTGTGACATATTTGGCTTATTCAACAGTAAATTTCGATGTGATTTGTTTATGTATTTGCACATGTCATTTGTTTATATATTTACATAGTTAATTTGTGCTATTGAATTGAGAATGGTTTATATTTGTACAAAAAATAGAAACTTCTAGATATCAGGAAACTGGCACAACGAAAATATTGTTACACAATTGGCTTGTTCAACAGTAAATTTCGATGTGATTTGTTTATGTATTTGCACAGCTAATTTGTGCTATTGAATTAAGAATGGTTGATATTTGTACAACAAATAGAAACGTCTAGATTTCAGGAAACGGGCAGACCGAAAATATTGTGACATATTTGGCTTGTTCAACAGTAAATTTCCATGTCATTTGTTTATATATTTACATAGTTAATTTGTGCTACTGAATTGAGAATGGTTTATATTTGTACAAAAAATAGAAACTTCTAGATTTCTGGAGACGGGCACAACGAAAATATTGTTACACATTTGGCTTTATCAACAGTAAATTTCCATGTCATTTGTTTATGTATTTGCACAGCTAATTTGTGCTATTGCACTGAGAATGATTGATATTTGTACAACAAGTAGAAACTTTTAGATTTCCGGAAACGAGCACAATAAAAATATTGTGACACATTTGTCTTTTTCAACAGTAAATTTCCATGTGATTTGTTTATGTATTTACACAGCTAATTTGTGCTATTGAATTGAGAATGATTGATATTTGTCCAACAAGTAGAAACTTCCAGATTTCAGGAAATGGGTTCAAAGAAAATATTGTGACACAGTTGGCTTGTTCAACAGTAAATTTCCATGTCATTTGTTTATGTATTTGCACAGCTAATTTGTGCTACTGAATTGAGAACGATTGATATTTGTACAACAAGTAGAAACTTCTAGATTTCAGGAAGCGGGTACAATGAAAATAGTGTGACATATTTGGCTTCTTCAACAGTAAATTTCCATGTCATTTGTTTATGTATGTGCACAGCTAATTTGTGCTATTGAATTGAGAATTATTGATATTTGTACAACAAGTAGAAACTTCTAGGTTTCAGGAAAAGGGGCACCACGAAAATATTGTGACACATTTGGCTTTTTCAACAGTAAATTTCCATGTGATTTGTTTATGTATGTACACTGCTAATTTGTGCTATTGAATTGAGATTGATTGATATTTGTACAACAAGTAGAAACTTCTAGATTTCAGGAAACGGGCACAACGAAAATATTGTGACACATTTGGCTTTTTCAACAGTAAATTTCCATGTGATTTGTTTATGTATGTGCACAGCTAATTTGTGCTATTTAATTGAGAATGATTGATATTTGTACAACAAGTAGAAACTTCTAGATTACAGGAAACGGGCACAGTGAAAATATTGTGACACAGTTGGCTTGTTCAGCAGTAAATTTCCATGTCATTTGTTTATGTATTTGCACAGCTAATTTTGCTATTGAATTGAGAATGGTTGATATTTTTACAACAAGTGGAAACTTCTAGATTTCAGGAAACGGGCATACCGAAAATATTGTGACACATTTGGCTTTTTCAACAGTAAATTTCCATGTGATTTGTTTATGTATGTGCACAGCTAATTTGTGCTATTGAATTGAGAATGATTGATATTTGTACAACAAGTAGAAACTTCTAGATTTCAGGAAACGGGCACAACGAAAATATTGTGACACATTTGGCTTTTTCAACAGTAAATTTCCATGTGAAATGTTTATGTATGTGCACAGCTAATTTGTGCTATTGAATTGAGAATGATTGATATTTGTACAAGAAGTAGAAACTTCTAGTTTTCAGGAAACGGGCACAATGAAAATATTGTGACACATTTGGCTTGTTCAACAGTAAATTTCCATGTCATTTGTTTATGTATTTGCACAGCTAATTTGTGCTATTGAATTGAGAATGGTTGATATTTGTACAACAAGTAGAAACTTCTAGATTTCAGGAAACGGGCACAACGAAAATATTGTGACACATTTGGCTTTTTCAACAGTAAATTTCCATGTGATTTGTTTATGTATGTGCACAGCTAATTTGCGCTATTGAATTGAGAATTGTTGATATTTGTACAAGAAGTAGAAACTTCTAGATTTCAGGAAACGGGCACAACGAAAATATTGTGACACATTTGACTTTTTCAACAGTAAATTTCCATGTGATTTGTTTATGTATGTGCACAGCTAATTTGTGCTAGTGAATTGAGAATAATTGATATTTGTACAACAAGTAAAAACTGCTAGATTACAGGAAACGGGCACAATGAAAATATTGTGACACATTTGGCTTGTTCAACAGTAAATTTCCATGTCATTTGTTTATGTATTTGCACAGCTAATTTGTGCTATTGAATTGAGAATGGTTGATATTTGTACAACAAGTAGAAACTTCTAGATTTCAGGAAACGGGCACAATGAAAATATTGTGACACATTTGGCTTGTTCAACAGTAAATTTCCATGTCATTTGTTTATGTATTTGCACAGCTAATTTGTGCTATTTAATTGAGAATGGTTGATATTTGTACAACAAGTAGAAACTTCTAGATTTCAGGAAACGGGCACAACGAAAATATTGTGACACATTTGGTTTTTCAACAGTAAATTTCCATGTGATTTGTTTATGCATTTGCACAGCTAATTTGTGCTATTGAATTGAGAATGGTTGATATTTGTACAACAAGTAGAAACTCCTAGATTTCAGGAAACGGGCACAATGAAAATATTGTGACAAATTTGGCTTTTTCAACAGTAAATTTCCATGTGATTTGTTTATGTATGTGCACAGCTAATTTGTGCTATTGAATTGAGAATGGCTGATATTTGTACAAGAAGTAGAAACTTCTAGATTTCAGCAAACGGGCACAACGAAAATATTGTGACACATTTGGCTTTTTCAACAGTAAATTTTCATGTGATTTGTTTATGTATGTGCACAGCTAATTTGTGCTATTGAATTGAGAATGGTTGATATTTGTACAACAAGTAGAAACTTCTAGATTACAGGAAATGGGCACAATGAAAATATTGTGACACATTTGGCTTGTTCAACAGTAAATTTTCATGTGATTTGTTTATGTATTTGCACAGCTAATTTGTGCTAATGAATTGAGAATGACTGATATTTGTACAACAAGTAGAAACTTCTAGATTTCAGGAAACGGGCACAACGAAAATATTGTGACACATTTGGCTTGTTCAACAGTAAATTTCCATGTCATTTGTTTATGTAATTGCAAAGCTAATTTGTGCTATTGAATTGAGAATGATTGATACTTTTACAACAAGTAGAAACTTCTAGATTTCAGGGAACGGGCACAACGAAAATATTGTGACACATTTAGCTTTTTCAACAGTAAATTTCCATGTGATTTGTTTATGTATGTGCACAGCTAATTTGCGCTATTGAATTGAGAATGGCTAATATTTGTTCAAGAAATAGAAACTTCTAGATTTCAGGAAACGGGCACAACGAAAATATTTTGACACATTTGGCTTTTTCAACAGTAAATTTTCATGTGATTTGTTTATGTATGTGCACAGTTAATTTGTGCTATTGAATTCAAAATGATTGATATTTGTACAACAAGTTGAAACTTCTAGATTAAAGGAAACGGGCACAATGAAAATATTGTGACACATTTGGCTTGTTCAACAGCAAATTTCCATGTGATATGTTTATGTATTTGCACAGTTAATTTGTGCTATTGAATTGAGAATGATTGATATTTGTACAACAAGTAGAAACTTCTAGATTAAAGGAAACGGGCACAATGAAAATATTGTGACACATTTGCCTTGTTCAACAGCAAATTTCCATGTGATTTGTTTATGTATTTGCACAGCTAATTTGTGCTATTGAATTGAGAATGGTTGATATAAGGAATGCTTTGAAGAAAAATTAACGAAATCGGTTAAGGACCACGCCCACTTTTATATAAAAGATTTTTAAAAGGGTCGTGGGCGAATAAAATAAGCCATATCTTAGCGAAAAAGAGCTTTGTGTCAATAGAATTTTACTTTCTAAATTGAATTATAATACTAAATTTGAAAACACTAAAATTTTTGAAAATGGGTGTGGCACCGCCCCTTTTACAACTAAACAATTTTCTATGTTTCGGGAGCCATAACTCGAAGAAAAATGAACATATCGTAATGAAATTGTGTACACATATTTTCCTTATAGCAGAAAATATTTCTAGTAAAAATGGACGGGATCGATTAAAGACAATAGCAACAAGTTTAAAAGGTTTAAAAGGGTAGTAGACTAGAATAATATGCCTTAACTTAGCAAAAAATAGTTTTGAATCAATGATATTTTACTTATCACGTTTTATTGTAAGAAGAAATGGGGAGACATTTTTTTAACCGGGCGGTGCCACGTGTTATGTAGGAAAGTAATTTATCTGAATTGAAATGTACAACTGAAGCTCACGCTGAATATATAATGTTCAGTTACACCCGAACTTAGACACCTTTACTTGTTCCATCTTATTTTCTCTCCCCTCTGCATTTTTTCGGTTTATCATAATCACCACCAAATTCCCTTATACTTTTCATTCTTCCGTAAATATTCAGACTTTTTTTCTTACTCTTCACTTATTATTATTAGTATTTCCCATAAAATTATACTTATGTTATTCTTACATTTACTGGTAACCCTTTATTCCTATTCTTTCTTTTATTATCAATTTTCCTTTTATTTTTACTCTTCCGCCCTCCCTCTAGTATCTTTCTCCTTTTCGCCTGTGTTCCTATTTTCTTTCCATTCTCATTTTTCCCATTTCGATTTCTTCCAGACATTTCATGACTTAAGTTGACTTAGGTAGTAAAGAGGTAGCCCAAAAGTATTAAAACTTTACCTTCCCTACAACCTTAAGATTCATCACGGGCTTATGAGCGCCAAAAATTGTTCATATATGAGTTTTATTGTTTCATGTTTCCAGTTAAAAAAATTAATATAAATAAATAATATAAAAATAATAAATAATATAAAAATAATAACAAAAACAAATACTTTTAAACCGCCTTCACAAATTTAAGCAGAAATTTAAATAATCCAGACAAAATGTTAAAGCTTAACTAAAGTGTGTAACGTAATACTTAAGTAATATGAATTTATTTATTGCCAATGTTTGTCAATGTTAACCAAGCTTATGTCAAGGCGATATTGATGATTTATGTGTATGCAAAGGTGGGAGCTAATTTGATGGAAAAATTATTATATTTTGTCAATGGAAATAAGTAATCAATTACGAATATCGACTCATCTTCTTGATTGATTTCGCATACATTCTGAAGTTTTTGTCAAACATTTTTATTTATTTTGGTTATCAACTATCTTTAATGTAGAATATGTTTTACAAAAATGTTCGGGAAAATGGTAAAATTATGTTGTTGTTATAATTTAAAAGATATTTCAAAAGCCATAGTCTCCACAAAGTAAAGGACCTCATTTATCTTGGTATAGAAACCCAGCAGAGAGTTAAACTTTCCAAAAATTCTACCTTGGCATCAGTTGGCTTCTCCCGACAAACGAAAATCCAGCTTTGCGAATCACTTATAAAATCAGTCCTGCTAAATAGTGTGAGGTCAAACATTCTGGCACCAGAGCATACTTCACATCGACATCCATATCCATAACATTCCCTACGTCATCGGGAAGTACTTTGGCCGATAACATCAAACCACTTCGCAACAAAGACCAAAGTGTAGATCCCATGTAATGTACGATTTGAAAATGCACAGCCCTTTCTGCAGTGTGTGTGCCCAAAATTACCGACACAGAATAGTTTGCTGGGTGGATTTCATGGTCAAGTGTAGCGCCACTACCTCACAAGTTTACAAGCGCAATTAATACCTCCTCCAACTCAATTGTCAACCTTAAGTACCAGTGATAAATAATTGTATGTATACAATATTTTTGATGATTTCTTAGGCAATTCAGAATTATCAAATTCGGCGCAGTATGCTAATTTATCGCAATATCGATTTATAAAAATATTTATATCGGTAAACTATGTACATTTATTAATATCTATATCAAAACTTAAGATAAATAGAGCCTACGTTGAACTTTGTGCTATTTAAGTTACAAAAGCGACTAATTAATGAAGTTTGTATAATAAAATATCACATTCATATACCCAAAAATATATAGGTTAATATTCAGATGTAAATATCTTAATACAGATATAGCACCTAACTCGCCACTCAGGACAAATGAACTCAAGAATCAAATACAATATTTTTATGATTATATCTGTACGTAAAAGTAGATGATCCTGTGATTGAGTTTTAGTTTTAGGTACATGGACATACATATGTACATATATATCACACTTGTCATGCTACGGTATGTTAATCATTAATTATGACATGGTTTCGTATATTCGGTGGGAAGATAGTATTATATTACAAAACCTATTTTAGGCTATTTATTATTCTAGTATTTTTTCCATGCATGTACTTGGGTATATGGGTTGATAAAAATAAGCGCAAAGTCAATGAGAGAATACGTGCCTGATTAGGTATTAATTATTATATTGTTTTCGAATAGCTTTATTGAAATTTTCCAACTTTATGGGAGGTAGCGAACCACCTTCTTCAATACTTAACACGCATAACCAATTATTTAATTTATACAGGTATAATATACAATACTTTGTAATGGTCTCATAAAAGACGGTATCATGTTATGAGAAAAGGCTTCACACATATTTATTTTCATAGAGTAGAGTGTGGAAATATCTAATTAAGTAGTTCTATAAATATCAAAGTTGATATGTTTGGATGACGGTTTGTCCACAAATTTGTCATTTCAGGACGGCTGGTCAGATTTTAATGAAATAGCTAATAATCTAAAATAATTTAAACGATGAGAGTAACATTTTTTTCGTAGTCATCAAAATTTCGGCATTATATCCGTTGGATTTTTGGTTCTTTTGCTTTGTTATTTTGAGGTCATTTCTGGACTTTTCTAAATTTTTTTACGAATAATATCAAAATTATATCGAAATCAGGCACAATTTTTTTTTTTTGTTTTTTTTTTTTTTTTTTTTTTTTGCACGGATATAAGTAGATACAACCGGTTTTATATATGCACGAAATTTTGTTTCTAATTTTGTAAGAGCAAAGCAGCGTCTTGATGATATTTCTTGAAATTCAATGTCAAAGGTACAGTTTGTACAAAACAATGTCTCTGGAGTGCGCCAGCACTTTCATACAGAGTTCGATGGTATGAACCTAAATTTTGAAGGTCCTTCTTGGAACTAACAAAACAAATTGAGGAAACTTCTTTCGAACAATGTTAAAAGTTGTATTCAACAAAAATTCAAAGAAAGCTATCATCGATGAACTCGTTATTCTTCGAAATTTTTGCAAAGCTGTCCCAATTCAAATAATAAAGAAAAATATGTATTTCACAAAATATTAACTTCTACCTTTGATTCAATTCAAGTACTAGCATCATCATCATTAATTGATACTTAAACTCTTATGTGACCGTTTCGTTACAAGTCACGACAGCTTTCCCTGTTTCGAGATAACAGACATGAATTGGGAGCACCGAGTGAGGTCAAGTCTTCCTTCATTTACCTCTACCAACTCAGTGGAGGTATCCCTTTCCTCTGCTTCCGAACTGCATTCCATTCGCTTAAATGATCTAGCCAGCGAAGCTTTTAGGCTTTTATTCGCTGCACTATTGTCATATCTACATAAATCTGTTACAGGTCATCATTATAACTCCTTCAATACTCGCCGTCGGCCTCACGGACAGGACCATAAATCTTCCGCAGAACTTTTCTCTTGGACACTACAAGAGCCATTTCATCTTCTCTCGAAAACGTTCATGAATCCGAGCCATACTTCAGGACAGGTATGATGAGCGACTTGTAGAGCATTATTTTTATTCGTCGAGAGAGGACTTTACTTATCAATTGCCTACTCAGGCCAATCCTAGTATCACTTGTTGGCAAGAGTTATTCTCCGTTTCATTTCTAAGCTGGAAATATTTTTGCTGTTAATGCTAGTTCCCAAGTACACGAGTTCAACAAAATCTCGAATTTTTATCCGTCAAAGTGACGTGCAGCGATTGGAATTTATCTGCGTATCTTAAAAGTGCCAATTCAAACACAAACAAATGCAAATGTGGCACGCGTGTACTCATCAATCCACCAATTCTACAAAATGTTTTTTCTAATGAACCAACAAGAAGAAATTTCTTACAATAATTTATTTTTAGCTTGTTTGTTTACATTGCTTCAGCATATATGGGTAAAATCAGTAAAATCATTTTGCTAAAAATGCGGCAAATACTGCACCAAAATTTTGTTTTTCTGTCAGTAACACTTCGTTGTAAAATCAAAAGCTTACACGCACGAAGAATTTAATATTAATGTAGGTTTGCTCTACCGTATCTATTTTCCATTTCGAAATACATGAATTACTCAATACGCAGAACATTTGTTATACCAATCTTCGTGTTCGTTTCCCACGTCGCATGTAAAAAATTGAGCTTGTAATTCAATGAAATTTTGGTAGAGCAAAAAAAAAAATTACTACATATATTTATATGTAAAGATGTTCCCGTGTATGTGGTATTTGGATATATCTGCTTTTAGCTTTCCAAGTATTCTTAATTTATTTTCAATTCAAAACCAGAAGCAAATGCCATGACTACAAATATCAAACAACCAATCATATTTGGCTCTTGTACTTCCGTACATACATACTTACGTAGTTTGATAAGCGTTAGGGTAGATCGATTTGTATGAAGTAGACTTTTTTGGCCATAGCAACTAGTAAGGATGTGTTTAAGAATAAAATAAGTAAGGACGGGACTGTCGTCGGCTGTGCCAATGATTTCATATCTTTCATGAGTGGAGCTGAGCAATAATCATATCCCATTCATTTTATCCGAATAGTCGGCTGTAAGGGATGTGAAATATTTAGAGAACAAACGAATATACATACTTACGCGTCTTTTTTAATAAATATCAAATAAAGAATAGATAGGTAATCCTCACAGAACGTTTCACGCGTCTTGTTGTCTGCATGAGAAATCTATGACCATAAATCCCTTATCTTAGAAATATATGACGTATACGTAAATATTTGATGTGCTTTGATGCTTCTAGCTGTTAAAATGGGGCAAATAGAGCTCCTTATCTGAACAATCTGTTTATATGATATATATTCCACCGATCTCTAAAATATTTTTCAGACAAATCTTCTCACCAGACCAATTGGTTGTATGGGATACACGTTTTGTGTACGACCGATATATGTAACGTATACGGAAGTATTTGATGGATTTTAAAGCGTCTAGCTGTTAAAATAAAGCAAAAATTACTAAAATCTCCTTATCTGAACAATATGTTTATATAAAGCTTGTAGCTGTTAATTTCATCACAAATTACGAAAAGTTCTTATCTGAAAAAAAGGCTGTATGGGATATATGCTCCATATAAAATCGACCTCAACGATTTTTTGAAACGACAATCTGCGCCATATATGAAAGCAATTAGGGATATTTGAAGTTTTAATTTAATAAAATGAGAAAGTTAAGACAAAAAACGGGTTTTGGAAAAATCGATTGTATGGAGAATATAGTATGCTATAGTTCCGACAAATATCTAAGCGTACAGTCTAATGTACGCGCTGACCAAATTTGTACAGATATCCCAAAAAATCAGGAACTAGTTTGCGTTTAAACAGGCAGACGAACATGACTAAATCAAACCATTTTGTCAACCTAATCATTTCGGTATATTTAGCGGTGGGCCTAGCTTCTCTTCTCTTCTTCTTTAAAAACTTACAATTTTGTGATTCGTAACAAACTTAATATATCATTTTTATTTTCATGAAAGATATAAAGATCCATTTTCTTCAATATGGTTCTTCTATTTTCCTTGTTATTTTTATTGTTGTAGCAATAGGGACACTCCCCGAAAGCTTTAGAGAGTGTTATAGATGTTGATGATCCTTTGCCGGATATTGATCCAATACGTTCCAGTAACAAGCACCATTATGGTACTAGCCCGACCATTTGAGTGACGATTTAATGTGACCACATTGAACCTTCTAGGTCATGTCATCCAGCCACACCCCTAGTTCCACAACTGCGGGTACTATGAATTTCGCTTATCAACTACCCCCCTGAATCGCCCCCATTATGTTCCTTGTACAAAGGCACTCCCAGTGAAATATTCGGGCAAATATCCTTCTAGAGTATTTCAACCTAGAATATTTTTTTCAACAGAACTATTCCTTTTAAAATTTGCCTATATACTTCAGCTGCATAATTCGATTCGACATATATTTCTTTCACTTATTCTAAAATCATTTAGACAATATAGTGAAAATTTAAAATGATCGTAGCAATAAAATTTGACCAAAGGATGCGAAACTACTTTGAAGTTTTAATAAATGGATCCGTGTCCTTTATACTGAACTGGAATTAATTCGCGTCCAATGTTGCTGTTGCACAGTGTAATTTTTTTGATTTTATTTTTTTAATTTCCACCTTTGCTGTCATTTTATGTCTTTGCGTATTTTTCTATGTTTGATTTTTTTATTGATCCATCCTGATATATATACACAGCGGAGCTTCTAACCGTACATGTATGTATGTATGTATGTATGTACATATGTACAATATATTTAAAAACTCAAATATTGGTTCGCATTTAACTGCACCTTTGAAAATTATTTGTTCATATTTGGTGATATAAAGATAATAAATAGAAACAAATGAATAAACAAATATTTTTTCATAATTTCTACATGAATAAACCGTTTACGATATTGGTTTGTTTTCAGATACAAATGTTTTTTATCTTGCTCGTGCGCCGAATTTTTGCATGTGCTGAGGGAAGGCTGGGACTTGTACAGTTGCTTACATATATTTCAACTATTGATGATACAAAAATGTCGAAATAAATTTTTTATATCACGAAAATCCTTCTTTTCTTTTCAGGTAACTAAACATATATTAAAGAATCTTCACAAAAATTGTGTCGCATTTCAGGATAATCTAATAAAAGCGGATAAACAAAGGTATTTCCTAGATACACATGTTAAATTTGAAAACTTTGTTTTAACTTGAAATTTTCGGTACAAATGAAACGTACAGTCATTGTCAAAAGAAAGTGTACACATTTCTAATGCAACAGTATTAGCTCTGCTTACTTACTTTTTGAAAAGTATATGTAGATCTGTTCAATGGACGAAAAACCGGAAATACATCAAATGTTTAATGTCAAAGGAAAATGATCGAGTTGGAGCTCATGTGCTTGCATCGAATGAAGTCTTTAGATCCGTGACACACACGCCGGCTTTGGATGGCAGGCGACTTAAATTATTTTGAAAATTTGGGTAGTCGCGATCTTGAGTTATATTGGCAGAAGGACATTCTTCGCAATTGAAAAAAAAAACGTCTATCGACGTGCGCGAGCTTGTGATAAAACATCATTAGAACCGAATTTTAGGTATTTATCCATATTATAATTATATTACTATGATAGATGACACCACTGTAAAATGCATTATTGACGGGATTAATGGGGTTGTTAAGCGTAATTCAAAGCTTTCGCTACCCAAATGTCAACCTCAACGCGAGGTGAATCCTGTTACAAATATGAGTGTGTCATTCACATATTTATCAGGCAAGGCTCTGGAGACCCAAAGTACCCCATTAAAACAACCCCTAATTCGGGGGCGGTATGAACTAGAAGGTTCGCCGGGCAGTATATGCAAACGGTATATAGGCGCAAGTTTCATTGAAAAAACTTCTAATATACAAACCTAACCAAATAAAACGTTTAAACTTTTATGAAAAGTAGTACAAACACAACTTCTTTCGGTATGTACTTTTAGCAACCAAAGCAAATTTGAGGTTTCAGGGAAGAAAAAACAAAGAAAATATAGAGAACAAAAAAAAGACACTTTTCGACACACAATGCGATGGTGTGGGGCTGTTTGGCGTTAAGCGATATTGGAAATTTGGTCTTCAAAGAAAATTCCAAGAATAAATTAGACTATCTGAATATGTTAAAGAATAAATGAGTGCCCTAAAATTGAGTTGGACCAATAATGGGTGTTTTACCGGACAATGATTCCGAACACCGTGGAAAGTTGTCAAATAATGGATGCTCTGTGGCACCCTAAGCAGTTAGATCATCCACTGCAGCCACTGCACCTCAACCTAGACAGAAAAAGCCGAAAAAGGACTATTTGTAATAAGATATGCTAAATGCAATGAAATGGTAGCAGAAAATTGTATCGGGGGTGACAACAGTACTTGTTAGTTACATGCCACGGCGTTAACAAATCGTAATAAATGCAAACGGAAAGCACACAAAGTACTGAAAATTGACAACCTCTTGTTTTGTGCAATTTCTTTTGAGACGAAAAATTTTAAGTAAGTCCGATATTTCGTTCACATCATTTTATGTTGTAAGAGTTTAGTTTTGGTTTATCGTTTAAAAAAAATGTCCATTTTGTCACCCAGAAAATTTTTAAATAGAAAAAATATATTAACCTTCGACGTATGTGTATTTTCTTTTTCCATTGAGTGTATTTTATCATTTTTGTAAAACTAGTGAACTAACTCGAGGCGTAATAGGAAATCTATTATATTGTGATGAATATTAGCATCACTAATTGATCTCATATCCCTAAGGTTATTAAATAAAGGCACAACAACATTAAAGCAAGCTACATAAACACATTAATCATCATTTACCAACATATATACAAGGCATCAAAGAGATACTCATCATCAGCCGAAGTAGTACTCACATATACACACGCATGTGCCTATGCGAGAGGCTATAAACTACAAATACATGTACATATATGGCTGGTAACCAAACATGAATTTCGCGAAATTACTAGACCTTAGGAGAAATGGGTGGACGAGACAACAGAGAGTATAAAAGCATGGAAAGCTGAATAGTCAATAATCAGTTTGATTTAATCGCGCTATTGAGCGGCCTCCGTGGTGTGATGGTAGCGTGCTCCGCTTACCGCACCGACTGCCCTGGGTTGACACCCCGGGCAAAGCAACATCAAAATTTTAGAAATAAGGTTTTTCAATTAGAAGAAAATTTTTCTAAGCGGGGTCGCCCCTCGGCAGTATTTGGCAAGCACTCCGGGTGTATTTCTGCCATGAAAAGCTCTCAGTGAAAACTCATCTGCCCCGCAGACGCCGCTCGGTGTAGGCATAAAACAAGTAGATCCCGGCAAGCCAATTTGTAGGAAAATTAAAAAAAGGAGCACGCAGCAAACGGCCTAAAATCTCTTCGGATGTTATTGCGCCTTACATTTATTTATTTTTATTGGTTGTGAAGTATAAGTGTTATTGTGAAGTACTTTCAAAGTAGTCTAATAAAGACCATTTTGCATTATTGAATATTGGAGTTATTTATTCAACATTTTAGCGATTTGAACGTTAGCAGAATGGCTGGAATAAGCGAAATTTTCCCTAAATTCTATACAATATATATTTATTTATTAATTAGCACAGGTCTTTGGTGGATGTTGTGCTTACCGTCCACATCGAGAATAAGGTAAACCTGTTTGTAAAATAAACTTTTTTTAGTTTTAAAATTTGTAATGAAGTAATGAATTAGTTTCGAGTTGCATAACCAGACCATAAAAGTTCTTTTAGTCTATATCCCACAAATAAATATTTAAACAAGTGCAGTAAATAAAAATTGCGTAATGGAAAAATTGAAATGAAGGGAAGTAAAATAAAAATAAATACCATGAAAATGTGGAACAAAAAATAAACTTATATAGAAAGAAGCATTAAAGAATCACAAACAAAACCAAAGGAGCACGCAACATGCGGCACATATGGTGTTTTTTTTTTGAACATATCAATATGCGTATGCACTAAAGATGTGGTCTAACGGGATATGCGAAGGCCATGCAACTAAACTAAGCACTAAACATTTTTAAAATGCTTTGAGAAGTTGTAAGTATATTTTTATTGAGATAAAATTGACATAAATCGCGCAAAACGAGGTCAGTGATAGATAAATGAAACTGGTAGGAGTAGGAGTGGGCGTGGAGTGGGAGTGAGAATAGGAGTGAGGGTGGAAGTGAGAGTGACAACAGCAGGAGGAGGGTTAGTGAAACTAGACCCCAGGTAGTGTGGTGGTACGCGGAGTTGGGGGAATTTTTGTCAACGCCGCGGAAACTCTTCAACAAAGGTAAGCACAAACAACTCTAAAAGGGCGGCGATATCCATAGTTATAGATTTGACAAATAAAGAATTCCCTTTGTGCTAAAAGGAAAAAATCTTAGAAGCAATACTGTGAAAGCCTTTGGAAAACAAATGATACTTTAAGACTTCGAAAAACATAATAAAGATAACATTGTTCTCCTAAAATCGACATCACAAATATCGCAGACCGGTATAATACACTATGGACAATGCATCCAGTTGAACCTTTTAACTCGTTTGGACTGAATGTTATGCCAGTCTTGTTGCAAGCCGCTCACGATTGATACTTCATCTACCTAGCTTCCTTTCAAAGTGACTACAACTTAACGGTAACTTCCGAATGATTGCGATCAAGTAACCCTCTCTTCCTTTACTTTAAAAACACTGGAGAGAATTACTGAACTGCACATAGCAAACAACACTGACTTCCGCTGAAGGGATGCAGCTTAATATGCATAACGGAAAGCATCATTTACAGGTATAATGCCATTCGTAGTGATTAAATTTCATCCACTGGGCGAACTATAATTAATATAAACGAGGTGGCAAGCTCCCTGTTTTCAAGCTAAACCAATTTGCATAAAGAGTTTTCACGTGCGTCAGCATAGTTCACCGTTATACTGAATGCTTCGACGATGACCTATACTAAGAAGCTGCCTCTGCAGAAGCTGTCAGGATGAGTGGGAAGACGAGTTCATAATTCACTTTTGAGGCCTATATCCGAAACTGCGGGCTATGGGGCTGAGAATATTACCGTGATTAGCATGCCTGTCGTAGGAGGCGGCTAAAATAAACAGACCTAGAAGGTTTAAAGTAGCAATATCATATTTGAAAGAAATGTATTGTTTTTATACCAACTAAGAGATATATTTTTGGTCACGAGAGAAAACAGCCTAAGTCGACTAAGGAAATGTGCAGAGCCCGTTTTTAATAATAAAACCCCAAATTTTTCTAAAATTTTTTGGATTTCATATTACTTTTTCTATGAGCTATTTAAATAATGTTGTTCACTAAAATGATCATGGATCCTTGTTAGGAAATTCGGCAGTAAAAGTTTTGCATTTTGAATTATACTTAAGTCGACTTAGGTTATTAACGTTTGTAATCACAGATAATATGATTAGATAAATTTGCGCCCAATCGACAATCACCGTAAGCATTCAAAATGGGGAAATACTCTCTTATTAGAAGTAAGGGAAGCTCCCAAGCGCACTCTCTCAACCTAACCTATTCGGGATTATACTATTAGGACTATACGCCCATCTTCAATATGAACATGAAGAAAATCAAATATGCACCGAGTAAATACATGTGAGCCAAACTTTCCTTCGTGTTCATATAATGGCATTTTTTATGATTTTTAAATTATATTAACATCTGGCGTAATTTGCTTTTGGCTTATACACGCCGCCTGAATGAAAAATTCAAGAGGCAACGGCGCCGAGTCCAGCAAATATATATTTAGAAGAAACTGAGCGTACGATGAAAAAAAAAAAAATGAAAAAAACAATAATACATGTAAATAAACACGCAAGCGTAATAATTATGAGTAAATGGCATAAGAAAAAGTCTAAAAAACAGTGCAGTCAAAATGAGTCTAAAAGGCGTGTAAAACTGGAAAACAAACTAACAAAAAACCATCTCTCTTCACAGCTCACCAAGGAAGTCGCAGATGAGTGTGGAAGTAGAGACCACAACTTTTAAAAATAAAAATAAAGTAAATCTAATCTAATATCTAATATATATTATAAATGGCAAAGTTTGGATGTGAAGATGTTTGGATGTTTGGATGTTTGGATGTTTGGATGTTTGGATGTTTGTCCAGACGTTTGTCTTTGTGACTCAATCACGCAAGAACGGCTGGACCGATTTGGACAAAATTTTGCACACATATAGCCAATAGTCTAGAAGGATCTACTAACTATATATTTTTGAAAAGGGGCGTGGTCCCCGCCCCCTATGAACAGTTATAATTTAATTATTATATTTTTTCGTCTTTTCGACTGAATCACGCTAGAATGGCTACACGGATTTTGATGAAATTTGGGACACAGACAGTAGTCTACTAGCGAAATTTTTTTCGAACATGGAAAGAGGGGTGGGGGTCCCACGACCCCTTCGAGAAATTATTTTTCAATAATTTTTACACATAACTTTATGTATACTGGCCTTCACCAATATCACAGACTCAAGTGGTCAAATATGTCGAGGGCTTACAAAGTAAACAGTGACACCCTCCGCCCGCCCCCGCGCCCCCTTTATCGCCCCCTCTGGTGTAAAATCTATAAATTGTTATAAATCAATATAAATTTTCTCCTAAATCAATAGTTTTTGGTATCTGGTACATACAGAACGAGATCTAGACAATTTTGGAGGAACGATCAGTGGTCCTCTCCTCTACTCCCGCCATCCGCCCTCCATCAATTGTTTTTACTAGCACGCTTTTATTAGCTTTACCTGTATGTTTCTATGTAACTTTTTATTCACTCCAATGCGCCTGCTGCCTTATTAACATGGTTTTATAATTAGCTTCACCTTATTTGTAATCCCGTAAGGGTCATATCGAGACCCTCCGGGATCATTTCTGGATGGTTTTCGGGATCGGTCCGGGATTACGCCGGGGTAATTTCGGGACTTTTTCGGGACTATTTCGGGATCATTTTGGGACCCTTCCGGGATCATTTCTGTATAGTTTTCGGGATCCGTCCGGGATCCCGTCGGGGTTATTTTGGGACATTTTCGGGACTATTCCGGAATCATTTCGGGACTATTTCGCGATCATTTGGGGACCCTTCCGGCATCATTTCTGGATGGTTTTCGGGATCCGTCCGGGATCCCGTCGGGGTACTTTCGGGATTATTTGCGTACCTTTGAGAGATAAATTCTTGATGGTTTCCGGAATCATTACGGGACTTTTTCGGGGTCAGTTTGGGTCCTTTCCGTAATCATTCCTGGATGGTTTTAGGGATCCGTCCGGGATCCCGTCGGCGTCATTTTGGGACTTTTGCGGGATCATTTGGGGTCTCTTCCGGCATCATTTCTGGATGGTTTACGGGATCCGTCCGGGATCCCGTCGGCGTCATTTTGGGACTTTTGCGGGATCATTTGGGGTCTCTTCCGGCATTATTTCTGGATGGTTTACGGGATCCGTCCTTGATCGTCTCGGGGTCATTTTGGGACTTTTGCGGGATCATTTGGGGTCTCTTCCAGCATCATTTCTGGATGGTTTTCGGGATCCGTCCGGGATCCTGTCGGGGTCATTTTGAGACTTTTGCGGGATCATTTGGGGTCTCCTCCGGCATCATTTCTGGATGGTTTACCGGATCCGTCCGGGAACCTGTCGGGGTCATTTTGGGACTTTTGCGGGATCATTTGGGGTCTCTTCCGGCATCATTTCTGGATGGTTTACGGGATCCGTCCGGGATCCTGTCGGGGTCATTTTGGGACTTTTGCGGGATCATTTGGGGTCTCTTCCAGCATCATTTCTGGATGGTTTTCGGGATCCGTCCGGGATCCTGTTGGGGTCATTTTGAGACTTTTGCGGGATCATTTGGGGTCTCCTCCGCCATCATTTCTGAATGGTTTACGGGAACCGTCCGGGATCCCGTCGGCGTCATTTTGGGACTTTTGCGGGATCATTTGGGGTCTCTTCCGGCATCATTTCTGGATGGTTTACGGGATCCGTCCGGGATCCTGTCGGGGTCATTTTGGGACTTTTGCGGGATCATTTGGGGTCTCTTCCAGCATCATTTCTGGATGGTTTTCGGGATCCGTCCGGGATCCTGTCGGGGTCATTTTGAGACTTTTGCGGGATCATTTGGGGTCTCCTCCGGCATCATTTCTGGATGGTTTACGGGATCCGTCCGGGATCCTGTCGGGGTCATTTTGGGACTTTTGCGGGATCATTTGGGGTCTCTTCCGGCATCATTTCTGGATGGTTTACGGGATCCGTCCGGGATCCTGTCGCGGTCATTTTGGGACTTTTGCGGGATCATTTGGAGTCTCTTCCGGCATCATTTCTGGATGGTTTACGGGATCCGTCCGGGATCCTGTCGGGGTCATTTTGGGACTTTTGCGGGATCATTTGGGGTCTCTTCCGGCATCATTTCTGGATGGTTTACGGGATCCGTCCGGGACCCTGTCGGGGTCATTTTGGGACTTTAGCGGGATCATTTGGGGTCTCCTCCGGCATCATTTCTGGATGGTTTACGGGATCCGTCCGGGATCCTGTCGGGGTCATTTTGGGACTTATGCGGGATCATTTGGGGTCTCTCCCGGCATCATTTCTGGATGGTTTTCGGGATCCGTCCGGGATCCTGTCGGGGTCATTTTGGGACTTTTGCGGGATCATTTGGGGTCTCTTCCGACATCATTTCTGGATGGTTTACGGGATCCGTCCGGGATCCTGTCGGGGTCATTTTGGGACTTTTGCGGGATCATTTGGGGTCTCTTCCAGCATCATTTCTGGATGGTTTACGGGATCCGTCAAGGACCCTGTCGAGGTCATTTTGGGTCTTTAGCGGGATCATTTGGGGTCTCCTCCGGCATCATTTCTGGATGGTTTTCGGGATCCGTCCGGGATCCCGTCGATGTCATTTCGGGACTATTTCGGCATCATTTGGGGTACCTTCCGGTATCAATTCTAAATGGTTTTCGGGATCCGTCCGGGATCCCGTCAGAGTCATTTCGGAATTTTTTCTCGACTAATACAGGATCATTTGGGGACCTTATCGGCATCATTTCTGGATGGTTTTCGGAATCCGTCCGCGATCCCGTCAGGGTCCTTTCGGGACTATTTCGGGATAATTTGGGGTACCTGCCGGCATCATTTCTGGATGGTTTTCGGTATCCGTCCGGGATCCCGTCGGTGTCATTTCGGGACAATTTGGGGTCCATTCCGGCATCATTTCTGGATGGTTTTCGGGATCCGTCCGGGATCCTGTCGGGGTCATTTTGGGACTTTTGCGGGATCATTTGGGGTCTCTTCCGGCATCATTTCTGGATGGTTTTCGGGATCCGTCCGGAATCCTGTCGGGGTCATTTTGGGACTTTTGCGGGATCATTTGGGGTCTCTTCCGGCATCATTTCTGGATGGTTTACAGGATCCGTCCGGGATCCTGTCGGGGTCATTTTGAGACTTTTGCGGGATCATTTGGGGTCTCTTCCGGCATCATTTCTGTATGGTTTTCGGGATCCGTCCGGGATCCTGTCGGGGTCACTTTGGGCCTTTTGCGGGATCATTTGGGGTCTCTTCCGACATCATTTCTGGATGGTTTACGGGATCCGTCCGGGATCCTGTCGGGGTCATTTTGGGACTTTTGCGAGATCATTTGGGGTCTCTTCCGGCATCATTTCTGGATGGTTTACGGGATCCGTCCGGGATCCTGTCGGGGTCATTTTGGGACTTTAGCGGGATCATTTGGGGTCTCCTCCGGCATCATTTCTGGATGGTTTTCGGGATCCGTCCGGGATCCTGTCGGGGTCATTTTGGACCTTTTGCGGGATCATTTGGGGTCTCTTCCGACATCATTTCTGGATGGTTTACGGGATCCGTCCGGGATCCTGTCGGGGTCATTTTGGGACTTTTGCGAGATCATTTGGGGTCTCTTCCGGCATCATTTCTGGATGGTTTACGGGATCCGTCCGGGATCCTGTCGGGGTCATTGTGGGACCTTTGCGGGATCATTTGGGGTCTCTTCCGGCATCATTTCTAGATGTTTTTCGGGATCCATCCGGGATCCCGTCGGAGTCATTTCGGAACTTTTTCTCGACTAATACAGGATTATTTGGGGACCCTTTCGGCATCATTTCTGGATAGTTTTAGGGATCCGTTCGGGATCCCGACGGGGTCATATCGGGACCATTTGGGGTACCTACCGGCATCATTTCTGGATGGTTTACGGGATCCGTCCGGGACCCTGTCGGGGTCATTTTGGGACTTTAGCGGGATCATTTGGGGTCTCCTCCGGCATCATTTCTGGATGGTTTCCGGATCCGTCCGGGATTCCGTCGGCGTAATTTCGGGACTATTAGGGGGTTATTTGGGGACCTTTCCGGCATCATTTCTGGATAGTTTTAGGGATCCGTGCGGGATCCCGACGGGGTCATATCGGGACCATTTGGGGTACCAACCGGCATCATTTCTGGATGGTTTACGGGATCCGTCCGGGATCCTGTCGGGGTAATTTTGGGACTTTTGCGGGATCATTTGGGGTCTCTTCCGGCATCATTTCTGGATGGTTTACGAGATCCGTCCGGGATCCTGTGGGGGTCATTTTGGGACTTCTGCGAGATCATTTGGGGTCTCTTCCGGCATCATTTCTGGATGGTTTACGGGATCCGTCCGGGACCCTGTCTGGATCATTTCAGGACTTTTTCGGGATCATTTGGGGTATCTTCCGGCCACTTTTCTAGATGGTTTTCGGTATCCGTCCGGGATACCGTCAGGGTAATTTCGGGACTATTTGGGGATAACTTGGGAACCTTTCCGGCATCATTTCTGGATAGTTTCCGGGATCCTTCGGGGATCCCGTCATGGTCATTTCGGAACCCGCGACTAATGCGGGATCATTTGGGGACCCTTTCGCCATCATTTCCGGATGGTTTTCGTGATCCGTCCGGGATACCGTCAGGGTAATTTCGGGACTATTTGGGGATAACTTGGGAACCTTTCCGGCATCATTTCTGGATAGTTTCCGGGATCCGTCGGGAATCCCGTCAGGATCATTTCGGAACTATAAGGGGGTCATTTCACCTTCCAGAATCATTTCTGTATACTTTTGGGGATCCGTCCGGGAACCCGACGGGGTCATTTCTGGCCTATTTCGGGATCATTTTGGGGTACCAACCGGCATCATTTCTGGATGGTCCGGGATCCGTCCGAGATCCCGTCGGGTTTATTTTTTTACTTTTTCGGGAAAATGTCAGGGAATTTCGAGACTGTTCTTGGATCATTTGGGGATCCTTCAGGGATAATTTCTGGATGGTTTTCGGGATCCCGTCGGGGTAATTTCGGGACTTTTTCACGACTATTTCGGGGTCAGTTGCCCTTAAAGATCATTTCTGGGTGGTTTTCGGGATCCGTCCGGGATCCCGTCAGGGTTATTTCGCGCCTTTTCGGGACTATTTCGGGATCATTTTGGGACCCTTCCGGGATAATTTCCCTATGATTTTCGGGATCTGTTCGGGATCCCTTCGTAGTTTTTTCGCGACTTTATCTGGGATAAATTGCGGACCCTTTAGAGATCAATTCTGGATGGTTTTCGGTATCGGTCTGGGATCCCCTCAAGGTCATTTCGGGACTTTTTCGGGACTATTTCGGAATCATTTTGGGACCCCTCCGGCATAATTTCTGGGTGATTTTCGGGATCTGTCCGGGATCCCGACGGAGTTTTTTCGGGACTTTTTCCGGACTATTTCTGGATTATTTGCGGACGTTTCAGAGCTCAGTTCTGGATGATTTTCGGGATCTGTCCGGGATCCCGTCGGAGTTATTTCGGGGTAATTTTGGTACCCTTCCAGGATAATTTCTTCATGATTTTCGGGATGGGTCTGAGTTTTTCGTGACTTTCGGGACTATTTCGGGATCATTTGCGGAACCTTCAGAGATCAATTCTGGATGGTTTGTGGACTTTTCCGGGATCATTTTCGGATCCCTCCAGAGTCATTTCTGGATGGTTTTCGGGATCCCGTCAGGGTCATTTCGGGCCTTTTTCGTGACTAATATTTCGGAATCATTTTGGGACTCCTCCGGGATAATTTCTGGGCGATTTTCGGGATTTGTCCGGGATCCCGTCAGAGTTTTTTCGGGACTTTTTCGGACTATATCGGGATCATTTGCGGACCGTTCAGGAATCAAATCTGGATGGTTTTCGGGATCCCGTCCGGGATCCCGTCAGGGTCATTTCGGGACTTTTCGTGACTACTTCGGGATTATTTTGGGACCCTTCCGGCATTATTTCTGGATAGTTTTCGAGATTTGTCCAGGATCCCGTCGGCATCATTTCGTCACTATTTGGTGTCATTTAGGGACACTCCCGGGATCATTTTAGGTCTCTTCGAAACCGGTAATTCAGCACACATGGCCGTGGATTTACGGCAAATTATTCGTAATTAAAATTCGGTATGTTTTATCTTTAATATATCACAGCTTTTTCGTTCTATTTTTAAATGAATCCTGTAACGAACTATTATAACTATAATTAAAATCTTTGTAATATTTTAACCAACTAAATACCCGAAAAAGCAACACTGCTTTCATTTAAAAACTTCTTTTTGGTTTTAGCTAATTGTAGTTTCACTCCTTTGTTCTATGAGTAGTAATTCTTTCACCCCTGTCATATCAATTAATTTAACTTAGAAACAAAATGTATTTTTTTTAATTCGAAAAATGTGTATTGTACTATTCATGTAAGCGTGCCCATCAGCTCAGTTAGTTCTTTTTTTTTACTGTAT